>NC_142869.1:162615000-163240000 GCF_051225735.1 Oryctolagus cuniculus
ATAGTCATAAGTAAAATGAATTTAAAAAGAAAATATGTATTATTTCAGTGTATAAATCCAATTCAGGATGAAACAGATTTTTAGAGACATATCTAGAAATTATAAAACTTCTCCTCTGAAATAATTCACAATCAAACTCACTGTAAGTGTGTGACATTGATTACTGACCAGACAGGTCCTTGTCAGAAACCAAGATCATACAAAGTTCACAGTCACTGTAATTTACACAGAAGCTCAAGGATCTTTTTATCATAGTTGTTTTCCCTATTTTTGATTTGACAGATGAGTGTCATGACAAATAGGTGACAGGTCTGCTTATCCTACCCACACTGCTCACATTTCTAAGATATTATTGTGGCACAGTGGTAAGGAAGTAGATTTTATGCTTGGGTTTAAGTTATATTTTGTTGTCTACATCTTGAGTGAAAACATGTCACTGAACCAGGCCCTTTGGGGTCCATTTCATCACTGGTTAGAAATCTACAGCAAAAAGTTATTGTGAGGTTTTTAGGAGATCAACCATAATCTTGGAGTAGCAACACAGAGTTGTATTCTTTTTTTTTTTTTAACTTTTATTTAATGAATATAAGTTTCCAAAGTACAAATAATGGGTTACTATGGCTTCCCCCCCATACCGTCCCTCCCACCCACAACCCTCCCCTTTCCCACTCCCTCTCCCCTTCCATTCACATCAAGGTACTCTTTCTAAAAGTTAAGGTAGCTATTATATTTATTTGATACAAATTGAAACACAATCAGTGTGTGTTTAAATTATTTTGATTAGAGATATGCAAGTGAGATAACAGGGAAACTTTAAAATTTGTATAATGACTACAGATGACCCTAAGTTCCCTCTAAGATAATAAAGTACTTCATTTGTGGAGGGTTATAACCATTATAGACATGATAAGTTATCGTCAGAGTTAGTAACATGGCCATTACAAGTTGTTCAGTTTCCTGTACTGTTCAATATTTTAATGATATCCAAAAACATAAGAAATATTTATCATTTTTTTAAATAGCTACAAGGAAAATTAGGGTTGAAATTGAGGAATGATAAATTGGATTAGATCATTTTTAAGGATCATTCTAACTTAAAAGCTCTGGAGCTAATCAAAGTTTCATACTTCATTTTTTGGACTCTTAAAATTGATCTCTAGGAAGAAACATGGTAGAATTATATTGAGAAATGAGACTTCAATATACAAGAAAGTAGTGGTAATTACTGTACTGGTTCCAAAAGGAAGTTCAAAGCTGTGTAAATACTTGATTTAGGCAACATGAAAATAATGATGAGACATAAAAAAATGGCAGATATTTTGCATGATTTCCTTAAGCTTTGATTTAATGAAATCAAATTTCATAGTTACAACTTTAGGAACACAGTGTTTCTTCCCCCCATATCTGCCCTCCAACCCCCACTCCCCCCTCTTCCATCCCATTCTTCATTAAGATTCATTTTTAATTAACTTTATTCACTTAGTATAGAGTTGGTCTTCTGTATATAAGGATTTCAACAATTTGCACCCACCCACACAAAGTATGAAGTACTGCTTGACAACAGGTTTTGCGGTTAATTCTCTGTACTAAGTACAGAGGTTCTACGTGGTCCTAAGTGCACAGTGACTCCTCTTGTTAAAATAACAATTAACACTCACTTATGATGTCAGTGATCACCCGAGGCTCTTGCCATGAGCTGCCAAGGCTATGGAAGACTTTTGAGTCTGCAAACTCCATCAGTATTTGGACAGGGCCATAAGCAAAATGGAAGTTCCCTCTTCAGAGAAAAGTACATCCTTCCTTGATGGCCCCTTATTTCCAATGTCCAGTGGGGTCTCACTCACAGAGATCCTTCATGTAGGACTTATTATTATTTTTTTTTTTTTTGCCACTGTGTCTTTGCTTTCCATGCCTGAAAGGCTCTAATGGGATTATCTGCTAGTCCAGAGTCCCTTAAGGTCAGAATGTTGTTTAGGGCATTTGTCATTCTATGAGTCTGCTCTATGGACTGCTTCCCATGTTGGAACACTTTCTCGTTTTTAATTCCATCTATAGCTATTACCAGACACTTGCTCTTATGTATGTGGTCCCTTTAACAATAAATCCTATCTATATTATCAATTAAACACTTAATATGATCACTTTAACAAATAAGATGGCATTATTACCACCCAGATTAATGAGATTTGGAGTCCCAGGGCAAGTTTTTAGCTTTACCCTTAGGGGCAAATCCGTGGGAATGGGTGCATAATTGTACAGTTCCTATCTCTCTTATTTCCACTCTTATTTTTACTTGGATCTATTATCAACTGGCTTTATACACCTATAATTAATTCTATGTTAAGAGTCCAACCAATGTTATTAAGTAAAAAAAATAATTAAAAATTAAACTAAACTGTTTCTGGACAGTCAAAGGCAAGGGGTGATCAAGTCACTGCTTCTCATAGTGCCAATTTCACTAATACAGGTTTCCTTTTAGGTGCTCTGTAATCACAGATCAGGGAGAACATGTAGTATTTGTCCCTTTGGGACTGGCTTATTTCACTAAGTATGATATTTTTCATATTAATCCATGTTGTTGCAAATGACCAGATTTCATTTTTACCACTGTGTAGTATTCCAGTGAGTACATATCCCATTATTTCTTTATCCAGTCTTCCATTGATGGGCATTTAGGTTGATTCCATGTCTTAGCTATTGTGAATTGAGCTGCAATAAACATAGGGGTGCAGATAACTCTTTTATTTGCTGATATCATTTCCCTTGGGTAAATTCCGAGGAGTGGGATGACTGGGTTATATGGTAGGACTATATTCAGGTTTCTCAGGTATCTCCAAACTGTCTGCTATAATGGTTTTACCAGTTTGTATTCCTACAAACAGTGGATTAGCGTACCTTTACCCCCACATCCTCACCAGCATTTGTTGTTAACTTCTGTATGATAGCCATTCTAACTGGGATGAGATGAAACCTCGTTCTGTGTTTGATATGCATTTTCCTGATGGCTAGTGATCCTCAGTATTTTTTCATGTATCTGTTGGCCATTTGGATTTCCTCTGTTGAAAAATGTCTGTTTAAGTCCTTTGACCATTTATTGACTGGGCTGTTCATTTTGTTGGTGAGTTATTTGAGCACTTTATGTATGGACTCCTGGGCTTCTCTGTGTGTCACCAGCTTGTATCCCTTCTCCTTATTAAGAAGGTCCTGTTGCTATACCACCATGTTGGTCCCTTCCCTTGCATGAATTTTTGTGAAGTATTACAAATCAAAATGGATTAGAAATGTGCAGATGAGCTAATGGGAGTTTTTTATAGTGGTAGTGAATATGCTTATCTGAAAATTAATTTTGGAGTATAGCAATGATAAGTTATGTGTTCATAACCTAAAGAAAGCAACAGTACCTGTTTTCATGATGTATTCATGAACATAGCTTAACAAAGGGAATGTACAGTTTTTTGTTACTTGGGTAGAGTTGAAAAAATTCATTTACACATATGAAGTTCACTTCTATCTCCTCCTTACCCTTTATGGAACATTTATTTTTTAGGCAAAATGCAGTATTTACAAGTCACCATTAAGATGAGATATCTGAATATGAGGACTTGAAGGACTCCATGACTGTGAAAGAATAGCATTCCATGTCATAACTATACCAACAATGCATTAGTAGTTGTAATTATCAAAATCGAGGGATATTAAAGTAATAGTATTTGAATATCAAAATTTGCTTTTCCATTAATTAGACAAATGTACATTTTCATGAAAATTTTACTAAAACCCATCTTTATTGTGCCTTCACTTGCAATGCTGTATTTGTTTTTATCCTGTAATTTATAGTTTATAAGACAATTATTTCAATTTGTAATGGTAATTTGTCAAAAATCTGGCATTTGAAAGTATGAGAACACAGCAAAAGAGATTCTGTTCCAATGGATTAACCAGTCTAGGATTTATTTGGAAGGTATTTTAAGAACATTCATGTTTTAATTTATTAAAGGAAAAATCTTTGCTAGTAAGTGTAAACATATTAAGAACAATCTTTTTCCTTTTTTAGATATACAGTTTTAACAGCATAATTATAATTCCCATCCTACCCTAAATTTGAGGAGTGGTGCTCGTTATAGATGAGTGACCTAATGTAAAGTCATAGTATAGTATACAGAGTCTAGGTAATAGGAACACAAAGAGTTTGCAATGCCTGTGCCAGTTTTCACACTTGGACTCTGACATTCTCAATTGTAAGCATTGTTGTCAACCCTTTCATCATAGGATGGTCATGTAACAGAATAAGGATTAATAATAGTAACCTGAGCGAATACTCTAGAAGGATCTGTGAAGTTTTCATACACCATCCTGGGTAAAAACTAATCATTTTATTCTAACCTCAACTCTCCAATTTCACCATCTTACAGTAATTGACATTGTTGCCATCATTTCCCAAATGTGGATAGTTGACTTTCGCTCTAAACAAGTCTCATGTTTGAAATCTTTTATCCATATTTTAGAGAAAACAGAGAAAGGTGTGTATGCTATGAAATTTGCATTTCAACATGAACAGAAAAAAAGCAGAAAATGTATGAGACTAACTTCAGTGAATTGAGATTAGTCCTTGTCAATACCAGAACATAACTATTCTTTCCCATAGGTGATTTTGGTATTACTAGTACTTTTATCACTGTAAGTCTTTTTCCCATTTGAATGAACCATGTTATATTAAGTTTTCTGGATCACTGTTTAAAAACAGGTACAATAGACTCCAAGAATTGCCAGTGTTCAGACTGTATCTTTGGCCAACAGCAGTTTATTGATATTCTACAATGAGTTTTAACTTCCTACACAGATGCTTTCAAGTTTGGGGAAAAAAAAAAACAGATGAATTTCTACCTTGAAATCACAAGCACTCTATTCTGATGCCTTTAACAGTAGTTTTAGTACATTTGTACTAGAGGACAAAATAGGCCCATTATTAGTAAATTGCTTAGATATAATCAGAGATGATGACAATGATTTGTTACTAAAGCCCACCCTTATCATGCCCTCTCTTGCAGTTTCACTTTGGTAGAAAGGTGAATATGTGGGGAATATTTGTGAATTTTTTCCTAGGTTCCTTACTCAAAAAGTGATGAAATTTTATATCACTTATCTGAAGTTAGTCTTTTTAGAGTCAATCTGGATAATAATTCCAGGTAATGTGGTGGTAATTGAAGGCAACTGTAATCATCTAATGATAGTTCTGTGTATGAGACATTAGAATAGGTAATTCTCACCTGAGAATCTTGATGCAAGAAAAGGGTTGCAAACCTAGTGAAGACTATGAGATACTACAATAATTAAACCACATAAAATTGATTCTTAGTCTCCCTCTGTATTCAGAGAGTAAAGAATATAGTATTCTGGAAGAATTGAAGAGAATATTTTTCAGATTTTTTGCCCTTAATTTTTTTTTAAAGTACAGCTTATGGATTACAATGGCTTCCCACCCGCAACCCTCCCCTTTCCCACTCCCTCTCCCCTTCCATTCACATCAAGATTCATTTTCGATTCTCTTTATATACAGAAGATCAGTTTAGCATACATTAAGTAAAGATTTCAACATTTTGCTCCCACACAGAAACATAAAGTGAAAAATACTGTTTGAGTACTAGTTATAGCATTAAATCTCAATGTACAGCACACTAAGGACAAAGATCCTACATGAGGAATAAGTGCACAGTGACTCCTGTTGTTGACTTAACAAATTGACACTCTTGTTTATGGCATCAGTAATCACCCTAGGCTCTTGTCATGAGCTGCCAAGGCTATGGAAGCCCCTTGAGTTCACTGACTCTGATCATTTTTAGACAAGGCCAAGTGGAAGTTCTTTCCTCCCTTCAGAGAAAGGTACCTCCTTCTTTGATGACCCATTCTTTCCACTGGGATCTCACTCGCGGAGATCTTTCATTTAGGTTTTTTTTTTTTTTTTCTTTTTTCCAGAGTTCTTGGCTTTCCATGCCTGTAATACTCTCATGGGCTTTTCAGCCGGATCCGCATGCCTTAAGGGCTGATTCTGAAGCCAGAGTGCTGTTTAGGACATCTGCCATTCTATGGGTCTACTGTGTATCTCACTTCCCATGTTGGATCATTCTCTCCCTTTTTTATTCTATCAGCTAGTATTTGCAGACACTATTCTTGTTTATGTGCTCCCTTTGACTCTTAGTCCTATAATTATGATCAATTATGAACAGAAATTGATCACTTGGACTAGTGAGATGGGATTGAATTGGAATCCCCTGGTATGTTTGTAATTCTAGCGTTTGGGGTAAGTCAGCTTGAGCATGTCCCGAATTGCACATCTCTTCCCTCTCTTATTCCCACTCTTATATTTAACAGTGATCACTTTTGAGTTAAGTTTCAGCACTTAAGAAGAATTGTGTATTGATTACAGTATTCAACCAAAAGTATTAAGTAGAACAAACTTAAAATAAATGTGCTGTACTCCCAAATGCAAGGGTCTTAGCTTTCATTTGTTTATTGGTGCGTATATAGAACCTGGCAATCTATTTGCTACTCTTCCAAAACAGCAAGATGAACTCTAATAGATGAATTAATCTTCACTGGATTAGCTCAAATGTCAGTGTATTGTTATCATGTACTTCTTCTGGGGTGGACTGCAGAGAAGAGGAAGAGAGGTAAGGAAAAGAAAGATGAGGTGATGTTTGCAGGACAGCCTGAGCGTTTTAGAGGTATTTAAGAAGGAAAATTTCAACATGAGCTAAAAGAGGTTGACAACTTGTGAGAAACAAACATTAACTATGACTTAATATGTTGGCTATCTGGTGTTCTTATTCCTCTAAAGACTATCATTCAGGGGTCGGCACTGAGACATAGTATGCTAAGCTTTCACCTGCTGGTGCTGCCATCCGATATGGCCACCGGTTCATTTCCTGGCTGCTCCTCTTCCTATCCAGCTCTCTGCTAGGGCCTGGAAAAGCAGAAGATGGTCCAAGTGGTACGGCCCCTGCACTGGTGGGAGACCTGAAAGAAGCCCCTGGCTTTGGATTGGCCCAGCTCTGGCCATTGTGTCCATTTGGGGAGTGAATCAGCAGATGGAAGACCTTTTTGTCTCTCCCTCTCTCTATCTGTAAATCTACCTCTCAAATAAAATCTTTAAAAGAGACTCATCCATTGTGTAAGATCTATAGAAATTATGTTCCATAAATATTAGCTGCTATTTTTTTCAGTAATCTGTTAATATTTTGGCACCATTTTTGTTAATTAAATATTATCTTATACATGGAAAATCCTTCCAATCCTCAGGATTTATAATGCTTCAAAAGACCTGTGTTGCCATGCTTTGGAAGAGAGATTTCATGTGCACCCCTGTGAGATCATTAAGCTCCACTAAATGTTTCTAACTGACATTAGGGTCTCATGGTTTGTGGGTAAGACCATGACCCTAGAGAAATGTAGCAGAAGAACAATGTTCAACGTACATCTGTTAGGAAGTGCTCCCGCTCTTGACCATCTGAAAGTCTACAGATGACTTACTGTTGGTTTCAAGACTCTCACAGAGTTCGCTTTTCACCTCGCCGTTCGGTCTGTCATTTCCCTTTTGGATCAGTTTGCTTTGCATGGTGGCAGCTGCCACCACAGCCTTGAAGCTCCTCTTACGTTTTTGAACATTCTGCTCTGGATGAAAAATTATGATATAAACCTTGGGCATGTAGAGCATCCCCAGAGACACCGAAGCACTTAAACTCATGGAGACAGTAAGTGTTGTTGTCTGGATGTACATCTGAATGGGAGAAAAGAGAAAGAATCATGGTTGGCAAGTCTGACCAGTAGAAGATAATATACCATTTTCTAAAATATTCAAGACTCTGCTAAATAAGTGCATTATAAATACTTATAGGAATAGTTGGCTATAATGAAGGGTAATTTCTATATCTCAACATGCAAGTTGAGTAAGGTTGTGTAGTTTATTAAACTCAGTCCCTTAAAACAGACAACTAAGTCTTAATAATGAAGATTCATTCCATCAGCTATAAACTACATAAGAGAAACTAGTCTAGCAAAACTTCATACTACATAGTCATTCAGGAAGAACCAGTGGTCCAACGGTTACTCTTTTAGAAATAAACTTAATCTTGAAGGTAAACTAGGTATAGTGGAAAGATTTGGAATGGAACATTCCAGAACATCACAACTGCACACATTACTTGAATAATGCTAATATTCACGTCTTCATTCTTAATTACCATGAGCAAGACTGCTAAAGGAAAATATTAAGTCTTTATAACATGTTTATGATTTAACAGCCCTTCTATAGAACAGTTCCACGAGGTTTTCAATGCCTAAATCCTATCAAAATACATGCAAGGGGATTTAAAAAATATGTAAAGCCTCCTTCTTCTGAGATTTAGATATGTTCTCTGCAGATAGAATCCTGGCATTTTGAAACCCCCCCCCCCTCCCCGGGCTCATTCCTTACGTATATCCTAACTAAAATCCATTGCTCTGGTATTTACAAAAGGAGTCCTCACTAGATTATTTTTCTCTCTACAACCAAGAGGTTAAGAAGCTAAAGGAAACAAACTCATTGTTTTGGCTTTTTCGTATGGTATGGAAGCAGACATGACAGTATTTTAACCTTAAAAACAAAAGCCGAATCTTTCAAGCTGTTTCCATTTTTTCATAAGTTCAAAATGCAATTTCCCCCAGATAACTGGGAATACAAAGTCCATGGAGAAACCACATCTTAGCACTGTGAAGTGATTCCCATTAATAGAGTCACTTACCTTAACAGCACCTCTGAAAAGGTAAAGCTGTCAGATTCCATCTGTGACAGCCAAGCTGCATCCTTTCAATAAAGGTCAAAGTGTCACCCTGCTGGCTTAATACCTAAATACACATCAGGATCCCTTTTTCTTTCTACTAATGGAGATGATTTCTCTTAACAGATATCAAAGCCTTCAGTAAACAAAAGCCCATACCATGAGAAGTTCAAATAAATACCAGTAAGGATACCATCCTTTTAAATGATACCATGTACAGCATTTATCTGACTGTTCAGTCCATCCACCAATAAGGCAGTCCCTATGTAATGGAATACTCTTCAACAAGGTGATAGAGAATCAGTTCATTTTAAAAGTCACCTCCTCTGAGAAATTTGTGAGGATGAATTCTAAATCATTTTTACTTCTAAGCATTAATGTGTTGAAATGAACATAATTAGGTACTAGCTAATATGTGGTGGAATGAGAAGGCCATGTCAAGATGGCCACTGGCAATGGAGCCTGCCTGGCAACAGGCTCTGATTGGTTAGGGCATAAACCACCCCTTGACTGAATTGGCTGCCTCGGCTATATAAGCTGCCATACCAACTGAAATAAATGAGTCTGTGGGCTGCTCGCCTCTGGCCCACTTTCACCTGAGTCCCGGGGTCTGTGTGGTGACTCTGTGCTTCTTGCCCCTACCACACTCCTCCTCTCAGAACGAATCCACAGCAACACTAACATACTTGTATTCACTTGTTTGGACTTGTATTTATATGAATTGCACTAGAAATATATACTTTCTTAGAGCAAGTAACCTACATTTTTATGTATGTCTGTAAGAAACTATACAATAATCACTCAGAAATTTCCCATTATTATCAGGTGTATGCAGGTCTTCAGAATTTTTATATAAGTTAAACAAAATATGCTCCCTACCATTCTCTTTTATGCCAAATAGACATCAAAATGGCTAACACATAGAATTGTTAGCATTTTGAAGAAGAACCTAAATTATAAGGTATGAATCTCAGACTCTAGGCTAGGCTCATTCATATCCGTCTCAAGAAAGACATTCAAATAATTCACATATTACTACATCTCATGGTCTCTCCTGACAATAAGTGAAATCCCATGTTAAATTGGCAAATACTAAATGTTTACTACAATTCAGGATATCCTAATGCAATGTGGGTAAGTGCCCTGAAACCTCCCTAAGCTTTTACCTTCTACTTTTAAGCAACCTATCATGAGTACACCCAAGCTTCTCATGTGTCAGTTATTCTTCTTTGAATTCATGCTTTTTTTAAAGGTTTCACTTCTTTAAAAATCCTTGTAGGAAATGAATGCAAAGAAAAGTCATAAAATTAGTGAAAGAACTTGGCAAAGTGAAAAACCCATAAATATTCCAAAGCCACTCAAATACATAAACTACAGTATGTCCCAGTCAAACCCTGACAATTCAATTTAGACTAAAAACAAACTCTAGAGATCAAACAGCCATGGAATGCTGAGAATGCCTATACTAATTAGTTGGATTTTTTTTTAAAATGTTTTAATTTATTAGTCTTGTTAAATGTGTGATACTAGAGGCAGACGTGGCACAGCAAGGCACAGAGTGCTGTGCTATAACAGAGCGCTGGTTCAAATCCTGGATCCACTGCTCCCATTCTTGGGAAGAGAGTGTATGATGCAGCAAGCGGAGTTCCCCTGCCACTCATGGGGGAGACCCAGATGCAGTCCCTGGTTCTTGGTTTTAGCCTGGCCCAGCCCAAGCTGTTGTGGGCATCTCAGTCTCTTTCTCCTCGCTGTCATTCTGCCTTTCAAATAATATAAATGGAGATATTATACATTTTATTTTATAAACATTTTTACTCTTATACATTTCTTCTACTACCAAAAAATGAATGATGATTTTCTCCTCTTACCCAGAACAACTTCTGAGATATATAGTAAATTTAATCTTGCTAAATACTAGGCATGAGAGAGATTCTTGAATGCTGGCTTCCTCATTAATTACATTACTACAGTCTATCTGTTTGGCAAGCCAATACGATGAAAGATGTAATAGACATTAGAACTAAACAGGACTGGGCTTAGTGTACCAAGCTCCCTATTAGACACTATGCTTTCAAATTACTCCAAAATGCTGATCTTAATTATGTGCTCTCTTAAGGCAGTTTTTGGTAACTTTTAATGTGAGTTTAACACAGGAAAAGGATCTATTTAATGTCAATCTCTAAAATCTACAACTCTACAAACCCTTGGACTAGGAGTAGACTGAGCTTTTTAAACTTCGTCTGTCAATATTTAATGAAATGAAAGTCATCAATGCTGTCATTTCAATGAAAGCAAAAACAGCAAGACAAGCAAATAAAAATGTCTTCTATTCTCATTCTAGAGAACCTAAATTCTTAGTATCAGATTATAGATGCTACAGATCTAGTTTAAAAATTTGAAAATGGGCACTTAACTAAAAGAAAAACTTTGATTTTTTTTTATACCTGTGGAAAATTCTATTTACTTGAGCAATGTGGGGAAGAACGTGTTCCAGCAGACATCAGTTTGAATTCTAGAACTATCAACTTAGAGAAGTTTACAGATAAGTTCTTGGGTTACCCAGTGGCTGGCAACAGCACAAAGCCAGCCCGTGAGCTGACAATATAATTTCTAATAAAACTTCCTTGTGTTATTACTTTTCTCTATGGAATTTAACTTTGTATCTGTGAAATGCGGGTGTTGGAAAATTATATTTGTCATAGAGAAATTAGAGGATAGAATGATGTAATCTTTATAAAATGTCTTAGAAACACAACATAGTAGCTCAATAAAAGTTATTTACCCCTTGATTTGGCATCTAAAAGGACATTCTTGGGGCAGGCATTGTGGCTCAGTGGGTTAAGATGCCACATGAGACACCTGTATCTTATAACAGAGTGCCTCCTTTGAATCTCAGCTATTCCATTCTTCCAATTCAGCTCCTGGAAAATGCACCTAGGAGGCAACAGATGATGGTGCAAGTAGTTGGGTACTTGCCACCCATGTGAGACCCAGATGGGATTCCTGCTCCTGGTTTTACCAGGGCCTATCCCTTGTTGTTGCAGGCATCTGGAGAGTGAACCAGCAGTGGAAAGACCTCTCTATCACTCTTCCTTTCAAGTATAATTAAAAAAAATAGACACTGTAAAAGCTTCCTTTCAGCAGTATAGGACAAGAGAGGAACTATTAACCAAATGGCCAAACCAGACAGTTTTAGCTTGGTGAACATTTGATAGTCATGCTTATAGACTAGGAAGTGGCCTATGGAACCTCATTTCAAAGTAAGCAGAATAAAGTTCTGTCCAAGCATCAACTATATTTGCTGATGTCAAAATCATATCCCCTGTCTCGGCTGTATTTGTAGAACAGCTGCAGCTCTCTATCTCAAAGCTATTGCTCACCAGAATGCAAGAGGGGGCTCTATTTACTCTTGCAAACTCACATAAATCCATCAAGAGATGCTGACAATGACATCAGAAATGTTAATACTTTTCTCTTTTCCGTCCTCCTTTTATATGCCTTCTTGTGCCCCTGTCACTCCAAAATTCTGATACCCAGAGATGGGGAGTACCTCTTCTGTCACATCCACTGATGGCCTGTCACTTCCTGCTTCCACATCCACGGACATTCTGAGCATGAAGCAGTCAGAGGTACTGAAGCAGGTTTGCACCTGTTATCCAGTCTCTGGATAAGCCATGGAGGAACAGGCACAAGAGAGAATAGTAATAGGACAACTTTTCTGGGATTTTTTAAAGCTCCCTCTTCATTCTCTGAATTGATCATTTGTACACCTGCAGGGTTTACTGAATGTAGATCATGACCTGAAACCATTTAAGGCACTAGGAAGAATGAGGAATGAGGAGGATATAGTTTATATTTCTCCTGAAAAAAAAAAGGATCGGTCTTTTATGTTCAGCTGCTACTTGCATACAGATTCCATAGATTCTGACATCCAACCTAGCAAGTAACCGAGATAACCTATTACGAGGTCTAGCTCTCAAAGCAGCTTTATGTCGCATAGTAAAGAACAGATTAATCAGTTATTTCTGAATATTTCTGCCTTTCCCTGGATGGTTTAATCTCATCTCTTTGACACAGTCAGCCAGATTTTATTTGTCTGCTTTGCACACAGCTTGAACAGTTATAAAACTATATAAGTACTTACAGACTGCCTTTCCCTGTTTCTCTTATCTATTACCATATCTGTGTGCCTGCCAAAGTGGCACCTGCATGGAAAAATAGATTTTTTGTAGCAGGACTTCAGCCAATGGACTTCAACATCTTATTTATTGCTAAAATGTGATTAAATTTTAAGGTGAAGCCTACAGAGAAAATCTGGAGTTGCATTATTGCTTAAAAAAAAAATCATCCCATGGAGCAACAATCCAAACTCTTATGAAACTCCCCTAGCAACTGAGCAGCAAAACAAGAGCCAACCACTCAACTCCTTTGGCTCAGCCTGGACACTGGAGAACTGACCACATCAAACATTTCACTATTTGTTCTGTTCTGTTTACTTCAAATAGTTTCTTACCTTCTCCATGTCTGTCAATTCTGAGGAAGCCTCTTTACCATCTTTACGCTGAAATATCCATGGCTCATACCTGTAATATCTGTCAGTCATGTATGGATGTATCTTATTCTTTTGATGACTGCATATGAAATTGCAGCCCTAAGCAAGGACCAGCTTCTTGGGTATAACCCTGTTTGTAGGGTCCTCTGTTTAGAAGGACCTCATGCTTGGTTTAATACTCTTCTATCATTGTTTTGAAATTTACAATAAGCTTTTGCACAATGAGAACTGAATTTTCATTTTCCACTGGCTTCCACAAATTGTGTAGTTGATACTTTGTTTAAAAAAATTAGTATGTTGACACATTCCTGGATTTTCACAGGAAATGCAATCACCTTCTGGATAACTTCCCTGGATTTCTGAAAGATGAAAAACTTAACAAGTCTCTGACTCACCTCATCCCCAAATCTCCTGAGACAAAAAACCTTTAAAACTGCTTGTCAGTGGCTGGTGCTGTGGGGCAGTGAGTTAAAGCCCTCACCTGAGCCACCGGCATCCCAAATGGGTGTTCTAGTCCCAGCTGCTCCTCTTCTGATCCAGCTCTCTGCTGTGGCCTGGGAAAGCAGCAGCAGATAGCCCAAGTCCTTGGGTCCCTGCACCCATGTGGGAAACCTGGAAGAAGCTCCTGGCTCCTGGCTTCAGATTGGCACGGCTCTGGCCATTGCGGCCATCTGGGGTGTGAACCAGCAGATGGAAAACCTCTCTGTCTACCTCTCTCTGTAACTGTGTCTTTCAAATAAATAAAAATAAATCTTTAAAAAAATTTTTAAAAAAACCCTGCCTGTGACTATTCTTTTACCCTCCCATCCTACCTATGACCAAATCCTATTGACCCAACCTTAAAATGTTGCCAAGACAAGGCATTTCCGATTATTTCCATTGGTATCATATGGCTCAGCACCACCATCATCTCGCATCGCAACAATCACAGGTGTCCTATCAATCTCTTCTTTGGCCTTTCATCTTTGATCACCTGATAGATCTGAACAGTATCTAAAAATTATTTTTCATAAATCATACTAGGCCACTCCTCCCAGATCTTTGCTATGAATTTCCATTGATGGAGATGATCCACAAAGTCCTCTGGACTTGTGGTTTTGTTGTTCCTTAATCTTTATCTGTCTGCCTTTCAAATAAATAAAGATCATCCATCTGCTGGTTCACTCCCCAAATGCCCACAACAGCTGGGAGTGGAACAGTCTGAAACCAGGAGCCCAGAACTCAACCTTCGTGCCCCAGGTGGGTTGCAGGGTTGGAACTACTGGAGCAGTGTCTGCTGCCTGCAGGATGCATATTAGCAGGAATGCTGCATCAGAAACAAAGGTGCTACTGGACCCAGGCACTCTGACAGGGAGTGTGTTTGTCCCAAGCAGTGGCTTGACGTGCTGCACCACAAGAACATGTGCCTTTCATCTGGTTTGTTCTTTGCTTCACTAATCTTCCTCCAGTCACCCTGACCTCCTGGTTGCTACCGGAACATGCCAAGCAGGCTTCTGCTTCCAGGTTTTTAGATTTGGTTTCTGGCTCCTGTACTGCAATGCCCCCTCTCCGTGAGAAATTTCCTAAACCACTAAAAATTGCAGTCCCCTAATCTCCACCAGCATTCCTCAGCATTCCTCAGCCTCACGTTATTCCTCAGCATCTAAGTTTTTTCTACCATAAAGGCACTGGATTTTTTTTATGTATTTTCTGTTTCTCTTCACTGGAATAAAAATTCCGTGAGTACAGGGATTTGTTTACTGTTATAAATTCAGTATATAGAACACTGAATAACAAAATTTTCCTAGATTCTCTTGAGGCAGTATGAATTTTTGCTTACATTTGTGTCGCTCCCCCTCTTCGTGGAGGAACGACACAGGACCCTGCGCTGTTCTTTTGTCGGCTCGGCCCTCCCCGGGTTTGCTGCTGGTTCTTCCCGGGTTGGCTACCGTCCCTTCCACCTCCGTGGAAGGGCGGTTCCCCCTGGCCACTTTCCCCACTTCCACAGGGGAGCGGCACACCGCCGGCCGGCTCTCTCGGGGGCTGCACAGGTGTTCCTTCAGATAGATGTTCCCCCTAGATGTTCCTCATGCATGTTGTCTCTCTCCTCCTTTATAGTCCTCTTCCACCAATCCCAACTCTGCTACCCACACGCCGAGTACGCTGCTCTCCTCCAATCAGGAGTAGGTCCTACAGTTTATTGGTTGAACTGGAGGCAGCTGTGTAGAAGCTGTTTCTCCCTTCTCAGCGCCATATTGTGGGAAAGCAGATGCATAGAATAAGTCTTAATTCCAGTAACTTAGTCTAGTCCGAGTTGCTCCCCACACATTTGTTAATTAAGGGAAATAACCTATGCAGTTTCAAAAGGAAGAAGCAACAAATCAGACAGTTCTAGAGCTCAAAACTACAGGAAAACTGAAGTACTCCATCCCCTGTTCAATTTGCCTTTCGGCTGTGGCAGAAACTTAACAGTAGACACATAAACATGGCCATAACAGGACAGTTTGCTCTCAGCTTAACAATAGGCAATAGAAATTAACTTAGTGGTTCCTACACTGGGAACAAGAACTCTAGGCACATCTCTGAATCCCTCCTTACTTAACTGAGGATACTGGTTTCATACTGTTTCTAAGTTCCCAGAGTCAAGTCAAACAATTTCGTGAGACCTCATATGTAAAACATTGGCACAGAGCCTGGTATATAATAATCAATATACAATAGCTATTATTGTCATTACCTAACCTTTCTCTATTAGCCAGGTCAGAAAACATTATTTTTAAAATCTTGAATACACATTTATCATTATCTAGAGATGGCCATGTTGTTGCAATTTCAACTTTAGGAGAAATTTATCATGCAGGTCATATTATTTAAGGAAATTTAATAACATGAAAATGGCAACTATAATTTTCTAAAAGGCACTAAATCATTGTTCAAGTTGATACTTCTTACATAGTCCTTTCTTTTTTATCCTTTCTAAAGACAAAAGAATTCGATCAGTAGTTCAATAAAGGTACTTTTGGTTAGGTATCAATTGTCATAGAAGTGCTATGTTTTTCTTGGTCTGATAATTAATGCAGGAAGAACCAGAAGAATGGTATTATGCACTGAATACAGCCCCCTCCAAAATCAATATGTTTAATTGCTAACCCCACTTATGTCAGAATGCAAGCACAGTTGGAAATGGGGTCGTCAAAGATGTGATTAACTAGAAATGAGGCATTTTGATGGGTCTTAGCCTGGTGTGATTGGTATTCTAACAGAGCAAGGTCGTGCCCTGACACGGGCAAAGACAGCCATCTCACAGACAAGCAGAAAGGCCCCCAAGAACTGTAGACATCCTGACCTCCATAAATGTGAGAAAAGGGATTTCTGCTATTCACACCACCCAATCTGTGGTACCTTCTATGACAGCCCAAGAAAACTAAAGACAACTAGAGAGTTCTGAGAAGTTCCTTGGGGTTTAGCATACTAGTAGAATCTCAGAGCTCTCTGATGCTGTCTACAGAGATGAGCTCAGGTATTCACATTAGCACTTTACAGTGTAGATATGATCGTAGTCATGCACAATAAATACACCCACAGTTCAATCAACTACAGCCCTGTGCCAAAATGTATAAACATTTTAACCCCCCCCCCAACAATAATCCTATAAGGTAAAACATGTTTATTTATCAACAGTCATGAGGAAATCACTTTTGAGAAGTGCCATAATTCATGGGGATAAAGCATATATTGAACTAAAGTTGTCTGATGTGAGAGCACTTATTAGCTTTTCTGTACAATACATAATCTCCAAATACAGAGATGAGAGCCGGACTCAAATGACCTGAGTCCTCTCAAAATCAGAGAAACGCCCTACGTCTAATGGAGCCGGGCAAAACTTCTTAAAAATAGCAGAGCCTCAATGAAAACAATATAAGATTTAGTTGAGAATTTAGAAGGTTTTTTTTTTCCTGATATTAGCAACTTTATTTTTTTATTTTTTTTTTTACTTTTATTTAATGAATATAAATTTCCAAAGTACAGCTTATGGATTACAATGGCTTCCCCCCCATAATGTCCCTCCCACCCGCAAACCTCCCCTTTCCCACTCCCTCTCCGCTTCCATTCACATCAAGATTCATTTTCGATTCTCTTTATATACAGAAGATCAGTTTAGCATACATTAAATAAAGATTTCAACAGTTTGCTCCCACACAGAAACATAAAGTGAAAAATACTGTTTGAGTACTACTTATAGCATTAAATCTCAATGTACAGCACACTAAGGACAAAGATCCTACATGAGGAGTAAGTGCACAGTGACTCCTGTTGTTGACTTAACAAATTGACACTCTTGTTTATGGCATCAGTAATCACCCTAGGCTCTTGTCATGAGCTGCCAAGGCTATGGAAGCCCCCTGAGTTCACTGACTCTGATAATTTTTAGACAAGGCCATGGTCAAAGTGGAAGTTCTCTCCTCCCTTCAGAGAAAGGTACCTCCTTCTTTGATGACCCATTCTTTCCACTGGGATCTCACTCACAGAGATCTTTCATTTAGGTTTGTTTTTGTTTTTGTTTTTGTTTTCCCCAGAGTGTCTTGGTTTTCCATGCCTGAAATACTCTCATGGGCTTTTCAGCCGGATCCGCATGCCTTAAGGGCTGATTCTGAGGCCAGAGTGCTGTTTAGGACATCTGCCATTCTATGGGTCTGCTGTGTATCTCACTTCCCATGTTGGATCATTCTCTCCCTTTTTGATTCTATCAGCTTGTATTTGCAGACACTATTCTTGTTTATGTGATCCCTTTAGTTCTTAGTCATATCATTATGATCAATTGTGAATAGAAATTGATCACTGGGACTAGTGAGATGGCATTGGTACATGCCACCTTGATGGGATTGAATTGGAATCCCCTGGTATGTTTCTAACTCTACCGTTTGAGGTAAGTCAGCTTGAGCATGACCCGAATTGCACGTCTCTTCCCTCCCTTATTCCCACTCTTTTATTTAACAGTGATCACTTTTCAGTTAAGTTTCAGCACTGAAGAAGAATTGTGTATTGATTACAGTATTCAACCAAAAGTATTAAGTAGAACAAACAAAAAAAATACTAAGAGGGATAACATATCAACAGTCAGGGTGAGGGCTGATCAAGTGAAGGTTTTGTTATCATAAATCTGCTACTATCTTCATTAAAAACTGCATTTTGGGGGCCAGACACTGTGGCACAGAGGGTACTTCTTGCAGTACCAGAATCCCATATGGGCACCAGTTCAAGTCACAGCTGCTCCATTTCCAATCCAGTTCTCAGCTATGGCCTGGGAAAGCGGCAGAAGATGGCCCAAGTCCTTGGGCCCCTGCACCCATGTGTAAGACCCAGAAGAAGCTCCTGGAAGCTCTCTATACCTCTGCCTCTGCCTCTCTGTGTGAACCTGCATTTCAAATAAATAAGGAAATCTTAAAAAAAATAAACTGTGTTGTATGTCTTATAGCAGCTCTGACTTTCTTATAATTGTATCTTGTAAAGCTTGGCAGAAAAATCTATATAAAATCATGGGTCCAAATAGTGGCATAGGTTAATCTTTTTAAATAAGATTTATTTTATTTATTACAAAGAATTAGAGAGAGAGGTCTTCCATCCACTGCGTCACTGCCAAAATGGCGTCAATGGACAGAGCTGAGGCTATCTGAAACCAGGAGCTAGGAGCTTCTTCCAGGTCTCACACATGAGTGCAGGAGCCCAAGGACTTGGGCCATCTTCCACTGTCTTCCTAAACCATCGCAGAGAGCTAGATAGGAAGTGGAGCAGCTGGGACTGGAACTGGTGCCCATATGGGATGCTGGCGCTGCAGGCCAGGGCTTTAACCCACTGCACCACAGCATGAGTCTCAAAGATGTTTAGCAATCACTCCATCTCTGCAGGCACCGGAGACAGACTTTTGAGAGCATAGTACACAGGTAATTTGGGTTTCAGCAACACAGATCAACATCAAGAATTAGAAGATAGTGAAAGACAAGCATCAAACTCTATGATGAAAATAATTAAAACACTAGAAAATAAGTCCACTAGAGCTAATGGAAAATGCCAGAATAACGTATATATGAAAAGTATCAAAAATATCATAAAAGAATAACTGAATCTGGCTATGAAAGAGTGGCTAGAAGCCTACAAACTCAACTGCAGCAAATAACAATAATAGATTCAGAGAGAGAGGGAGACTATTTGGATGGATCAGAGAACTAAGGCAGGGATGACTCAGGGGCCAAGATCTTAGAATAAAACACATGGATATACAGACATGAGCCATTCTCTACTGATTTTATTCACACAAATTGAGCTGATTCTGTGTAGGAAAGTCAGAGGGCAAGAATCATTAGGGATAACTTTCAGTAGTCTTATAAAGCTTAGAAAAAGAAAATCTGCATTCTAAAAGAGACCCTTAGATCAGCCCTCAGCAGAATGCTCTGCTGTCATCTCTCACTGACACCTGCTATCAGCTAGAAGCAGCCAGAGGAATCCTTTTCCCATATCCCCAGCAGAACTGAGGGTCCATTCTTGGGGGCGAGGTGTGGCAGAATGTGAGGAGTTAGATGGGCTAATATGCAGTTAGGTCAGATCCTGGTTATGAGAAAACGGGGAGTTCCTTTATAAGTAGACAAAATGCACCCATCTCCCCAGAAGCTACGTTTAACAAAAGTACTAATCCTACCCCTCTGAATTTCTAGTTTTATTTTAAGAATAGAAAGATGAAATTACAAGGGCCAGCACTGTGGCATAGTGGGTTACACTGCTGCCTGCACTGCTGGCATTACATATTGACACCGGTTCGAGTCCTGGCTGTTCCACTTCCAATCCAGCTCTTTTCTAATGTGCCTGCAAAAACAGTGGAAGATGGCCCAAGTCCTTGGGCCCCTCCACCCACATGGCTGATCCGGAAGAAGCTGATGGCTTTGGATTGGCCCAGCTCCAGCTGTCATGGCCATTTGGAGAGTGAACCAGCTGATGGAAGATCTCTCCCTCTCTCTGTAACTCTGCCTATCAAATAAAATAACTATAAAAATCAAATTAAAAAATAAAGACTAAGTTACTTCCCCACCCTTCTGATGACTTTTTTGTTTGCTTTATTAAGAGCCGGCTAGATAGGATTTAATTCTGGCTCTCTGATGCGTTTTGTCCCTGCCCTATGATTGTTAGCTGTAATTCTGCTCCTCTAGTTGTGCTTAAAAGACTCCACACTGTCAAATTTCTCCAGGTTTTCCTCTCTTGGATGCCCTCTCCTGATGTTGTGGCAAGAGGTTTCTGGCTTAAAAAAAATAAAAAGCAAATTGGAAGTTGGGAATTGCCAATGCCTTCAGAACCTGAAGATCTAAGATTCCAGGGCACCACAAAAAGTGCTTGTGTTATTTTATAGCATTTGTCCCCTTTACACTTTGCTGAATCCTAAATGTGAGGGAGCATCAGGCTAAGAAAAATCAAACTCAATCTAGATTCAGAGAAGACACAGTTGGAATTCAGATTCTTGAAAAGGATGGGCACTGAAAATCATCCCAGACTCTTAGATAATACTGAAAGAATACAACTGCAGGGGAAAAGGCCAAAATAGACAAACATATAGAAATTCCAAAACCCATTGTCAAATCATCCCAGTCTGGAATCATTTCAAAGTGAAATGCTTCTACTTCAATTGCTGACTAGTAAAAACATTGAGACTTCTCTGTAGGGGAATATTATGGCTATTTTTTTTTTTGAAACAGGCTATATCAAACATTTACTAATAGGTTACCAGGCAGACATGCTAGAAGATAAAAACAAATGACCAAAAAACAAGGGAAAACATCAGGCCCAAAAAAAGTGCCAGAAATATTGCTAGAGATGATCAGATACTTGACTCTCAGAAATTTACGAAAATATGAATACAAATATACAAAATAAAATACATACTAAGGTAAACTGCATTATATATTTATAAAAAATCACCAGACTAAAAATACAAAAAATGAATTTAATAGATGAGTTTAACAGACACAGTATAGAAAACAGCTGGTGAGCTAGAATATCAATAAATTAATATATGCAGAGTGAAACAGCAAGTGATCAGATTCTGAAATGCCAAAAAAAGCCATTAGAGACCATGAACCTTGGTACAAAATTTGAATATACATGAATTTGGAGTCCCAGAAAGAAAGGGAAGATATATCAGGTAAAAAGAAAAGTTTTCATAGAGATCCTAGTAACAAAGTTTCCAAAAGTAGTAAAATGTTGTCTTTTATGTTACAGAGAAAAAGTACTGAGTAACCACATTCTGAGAACTGACAAATTTTGAAGGATTGAAATACAGTTATCTGATTAACATGGAATTAATGTAGAAAGTATGAAAGTAGAAATAAATAACAAAACAATAAAATGATCAACTATTTAAAAATTAGTACATTTCTACATTAGAAGTTAGAAAAATGACTGAAAATTTTGTTAGTAATAATGAAGATATATAATATATAAAAGAAAGTAGAATGTAGATAAAGCACAATGTGTGAGTGTGTGTGTAAGAGAGTGATTCACAAAGTATATGGAAAATGAAATTTAAAGAACAGTTTATTTTGGTGCAAAAAATGGAAATCTATGCATACTTCTTTTATAATATACATTTCCATGAACTTTTTGAAGACCCCTTGTATGCAAAGATTTCAAAATTCATTTGCATGAAAATCAACTATTTTAATTCCATTCTCCATAAAAATTTTGAAGGACCTGTGTCTACCAATATGTGTACATACATATAAAAAAAAAATCCTGCTATGTGGTCTATCTCAAGTAAGCCAAAGAAATGAAGGAATCAAGTACAATAAATATAGAAAGAATGATTAAATACAGAAGTCACTAAAATAGAAAAAAAGGTAAAATAGAACAAAGGTTAAAAACAATACTTTGAGTGTTGGGCATTGTGGTACAGTGGTGTTAAGCCACTGTTTGGGACGCTGGCATCCCATATCAGAATACTGATTTAGGTCTTACCTCCTCTGCTTCCAAATCAGCTTCCTGCTAATGTTCCTGGGAAAGTAGTGTATGGTGGCCCAAATACTTGGGCCCCTGCACTCATGGAGGAGACCAGAGTGAAGCTCCTGGCTCCTGGCCTTGGCTGGCCCAGCTGGGGGTTTTGCATTCATTTGGGAACTGAATCAATGGATCTAAGATCTCTCTGTCTCTACATCTTTCTCTGTCAATCTTTTAAATAAATGTAAATAAATAAACATTTTAAAAATCTAAAAGACATACAGTTCATCAACTAGGGACGAGGCTATATAAGAAAAAACTAAATACAAATTACTGATATTTTGGTACTTATTCATAAAAAGTGAAGCTGGTATAAAGTCAACAAAATATCCAAGTAGATGAGGTCTAGATTGTTAGGAACAAAACTAAAGTTATCTTTAATATTTAAGAACAACCTAGCTGGCACCACGGCTCACTAGGCTAATCCTCCGCCTGTGGTGCTGGCACCCCGGGGTTCTAATCCTTGTCAGGGCATCGGATTCTGTCTTGGTTGTTCCTCTTCCAGTCCAGCTCTCTGCTGTGGCCCGGGGAAGGCAGTGGAGGATGGCCCAAGTGCTTGGGCCCTGCTCCCACTTGGGAGACCAGGAGGAAGCACCTGGCTCCTGGCTTCGGATCAGTGCAGCACGCTGGCCATAGCAGCCATTTGGGGGTGAACCAACGGAAGGAAGACCTTTCTCTTTCTCTTTCTCTTTCTCTTTCTCTTTCTCTTTCTCTTTCTCTTTCTCTTTCTCTTTCTCTTTCTTTCTCTCTCTCTCTCTCTCTCTCTCTAACTCTGCCTGTCAAAAACAAAAACAACAAAAAAGAATAACCTAGAAAAAAAATGAAAATGGGATCTAAAGCTATTCTCCTGTTAATAGGGTTTCCAGGGACCCCTGGAAAGGAAAGAAAAGCAAGCAAAGAAAAAACACATGGTGAAACTCTCCAGGAGCCCAGAGGGATGGGGGAGACCAGAGACTGTGGAAACATATACAGTATAACCTTCTGATGTAAAGTAGGCCAAACAGACCTGATTGAACACTCTGCACACTTCTGTGCAAAACAGGCAATGCCAATGTCATTTCCTTGATTGGCCCACATAGCACACATCATTAGCATCCACATCAACCAATCATGGAGAACTTTCTACCTTAGAAATGCATAAAAGTCTGAGACAAGGACCTCAGAGGAGACAGCTCTGGGCAGCTAGCCCTCCCAGGCAGCCAGCCCTTTGGGTCAGCCCCTCTGGACTATCAAAGGTCAACTTTCATGAAGCCAGCAGAGAAGAGAGGCAGCGACCCAGAGGATGACACACTCTTTGACAGAGCCAGCAGGGAGAACAGGCTGTGACCCAGAACATAGCAGCACTATAGGGATCCAGCCAAGAGGAGTGAGCCATAACACAGAGCCATAATACAAGGGTTGAGCTGCTCCTGAAGAATCCAGCATAATGAAGAATCTGCCACATCTGTCCAGCTGAGACACAGACTTCTGCCACTACAGCTGTGGCAACGACACCAGAATGCCCACAACATTATTTGGAGGCTGGTACAAGATAGTTGGATGGGTGAGTGAAAGCAAGCTGGACATAGTTACTAATCCCTACCTCCTGAATGATTAAATCTGAACTCACTTGTTAGAAAGGCACCAATCAGAAAGAGCCACTTCATGTATAAAAGAGCCAGCACTTGCAGGCTCCCTGGGCAACTCCTCCTTGAGAGTTCTCCCCTCCGACTGCTGTGGCAGATTCCTCACTTTGAGTAAATCTCGCTTTGCTCACTTTCCCCTTCCAAGTGGAACTTCTTCAGCATGAGACAAGAACCGAGATTGCCCATATCATATCACAAAACTATCAGGATCCTCCTCCTGGGAATTTATCCAAGGGAAATGAAATCAGCATCTGAAAGAGTTATTTGTACCCCCATGTTTATTGCAGCTCCATTCACAATAGCTAAGATATGCAATCAACCCAAATGCCCCTCAAGTGATGGATGGGAGGATGGGGGCGTTGGGATGAATTACTATGTTCCTAATGTTGTGTGTACAAAATACATACAAATAAATAAATAAGAAATTATGAGATATATACAACATGGAATACTACACAGAGGTTTAAAAAAAAAAAAAAAAACAAAATCAGGTCATTTGCAACAAAATGGATGAAACTGGAAAACATGATACTTAGTGAAATGAGCCAGTCCCAAAGGGACAAATACCATATGTTCTCCCTGACCTGTGGTAACTTATAGAGCACCCAAAAGATAATCTATAGAAATGAAATTAACACTTCAAGAGGCAATGACTTTGAACAGCCTTTGTCTTGAGGGTTGAGGGGCAGGTTTTTTTTTTTTTTTTTTTTCATACAATTTGTTGAACTCTTTACTTGGTATAGAGTTAATCATGTGTATAAAGTTAATTGAAAACAGATCTTAATAAAAAATAAGAATGCAAATAGGAGAGGGATGGGGAAGAGGAGTAGGAGCATAAGTGGGTAGAGTAGGAAGAATCACTATATTTCTAAAATTATATTTATGAAATTCATGAGATTTGTATTCCTTAAATAAATGGTTTCTGGGTAAAAAAAAATAAAGTAAAAAAAGAAACTGTCAGAGTGACTGGGTTTGCTTTCTAGCTCCTTTCCTAACTTCAGCTCCCTTCTATGCATATCCTAGAACGCAGCAGTAATGGCTCAAGCACTTGGGCCCATGGAAGATCCAGAGTTGTATCATTATCTCCTGGCTTTGACCTGGCCCAGCTCAGTTGTTGCAGGCATTTGGGAAGTGAGCTAATGAATGGAAGATGTCTCTCCTCCCACCCCTCTCTCTTTATGCCTTTCAAATTAGTAAAAATAAAATTTTAAAATCAAGAAAAGTAGAGAAAATGTGAGTAAAAAGGAAAGTGAAATAAATTTGCAAGCATAAATCAGTAAGTTTAATAAAATTGATCAAATTTAACAAATTTATTTGAAAAAGTTTATTTATTTGAAAGGCAGGGATATAGGGACAGAGAAAAGAGAAAGACAGAGAATCTTCCATTTGCTGGGTCACTTTCCAAATTGCCACAATGGCCAGAGATGAGCCAGGTTCTTCCAGGTCTCCCATATGGGTAGCAAGGGCCCACATTCTTGGGCCGTCTTCTGCTTTTCCTGGGCAATAGCAGGGAAGTGGATCAGAAGTGGAGCAGTCAGGACGTGAACCAGCACCCCTACGGCATGCTGGCATTGGAGGCAGGTGCTTTACCCATGGTGCCACAACACCAGCTGCTAAACTCAACTTTAAAAACACAGGTTATCATACTTGATTTTACTTTGTTTTCTGGCAAGTAAAATTTTACATAAGGAGATAAACAAAGTGATTAAATAGATGTACCAAAAAATGTAAAAACAAAGAAAGCTGGTAAAGTAATATTAATACATGACAAAGTGGAATATAAGATAAACATTAAATTTTACACAGAGGATGTATTATACACTCAACAATATATTATCACAATGTATGAAGAACAAAAGACATAAATAAAGAAATGCATAATTACCATGAGAGACTTTAATTCAAAGACTTTGTTTAATTCAAACACCTTTTCAAAGACTGAAAATTAAATATACAATATATAATTAAGGATAAAAATTATCTGAAAACTCAGGATAAAGTTGCCATTTTTATTTCATTATTTTAAAATGTAAATCTATTCTTCACAGAGATTGATCATGAATTAGATTATCTAAAAGCAAAAATGAAATTTTCAAAACAGGAAACAAAAATACCATATTCTTTTGCCTATAGAGTGAATCGTGGGATCTCCATTAGGGTGCAGTGGGTTAAGCCACTGCCTGCAATGGCAGCATCCCATATGAACAATAGTTCAAGTTTCAGCTGCTCTACTTTTTTTTTTTTTTGGAATTAAAATATATTTATTTGGGTGCAAAAGATTTTGAAATCCAAACATAGCTTTTTCATAATACACATTGTCTTTTTCAGAATTCCCCAGATATACAATTTCAAATTATTTTGCACCAACATAAATTTAATTCCATTTATCCATGAACCTTTGGAAGTACTCTTGTATTACTTAACCCATAATAGTATATTTTACATAAACTAATTAAACAAATTACATTACTATGTATAAATATTTCCTGTAAAATATATTCCAAAAAAGCCAGTTGGAATATTCAAAATGTAACCAAGATATTTTCTTATTTTATTATAATAAATTGCATCCAAAGTATTATTACCTAAACTAATATTACCCATATTTGTCATTTCAGTTCTCAAGCAAGGTTTACATCTGCTCTACTTCTGATCCAATTCCCTGATAATGAGCCTGGGAAAGCAGCTGAATATCGCCATGTTCTTGAGCCCCTGCCAACCATGTGGGAGACTCAGGGGGAATTCCAGGCTCCTGGTTTTGGGTTGGCCAAGACTGGGCTCCTCATGGGCATTTGCACAGTGAACCACTGGATTGAAGATTCTCTCTCTCTCTCTCTGTCTCTCTGTCTCTCTCTCCCTCCCTACCTCCCTCCCTCTTTCTCTGTGTGTGTTTGTGTGTGTGTTTCCCTCTCTCTGTAACTCTGCCTTTCAAATATTTTTTAAAAGTCAATCACATTAGAATTATAATGTATAAGTTTAACAAATATCACTTTAATAAACACTTTACAGTAATTAGACACCATGAGAAAAATACCTATGAAAACTTGTATATAGAGCTTGATAGAAAATTTACATTCTAAAGTGGCAATCTAATAACACAGGAAGTCCCAAAATTAACCAGGAAAGTAGCAAAGCTAAAGGCAAAGTGAACCCAATAACTCAGTAAGTATAGAATGGAAGAAATATCTGAAATAAAAGGATAAGAAAGAAAATAAGACAGTAGACATGATCAGTAAAACCAAGTCATATTTAATAATATTTGATAAAAAGTGATATGACTAAGTCAACATATAAATGAGAAGTAATAGTTATTTGACAGGCAGAGTTAGACAATGAGAGAGAGAGAGGGAGAGAGAGAGAGAAAGGTCTTCCTTCCGTTGGTTCACCCCCAAATGGCTGCCACAGCCGGCACACTGCGCTGAACCGAAGCCAGGAGCCAGGTGCTTCCTCCTGGTCTCCCATGTGGGTGCAGGGCCCAAGCACTTGGGCCATCCTCCACTGCCTTCCCCGGGCCATAGCAGAGAGCTGGACTGGAAGAGGAGCAACCGGGACAGAACCGGTACCCCGACTGGGACCAGAACCCGGACTGCCCGTGCCACAGTAGAGGATTAGCCTAGTGAGCCGCGGTGCAGTAGAAGTAATATTTAAACATAAGTATAATTCAAGTCTTTAATTATAACAGCAAATTATGACTATCGTTATATCACTGACTATTAAAAAAAAGCCTGATTGCTCAAGAAATGGATATCAGGAGTGAAGTGGGAAAATACTAAATAGACCTAGAATCATTGGAGAAAATTGAAAATGGTTGTGCACAACTAACTGAACAGTGATAACCCAGCAATGACAGGGTGAGAATGGAAAGTGTGTACCCCACTGTCCACTCTTTCGCCAGCTCTCACCTTCTCACAGTTGCAAAAGCCCTGTTATCATGGTGATGTCTTTATACCACCTAGGGCCCAAGCACCTGGAAAGTGCACAGTCTCTTAGAGAATCCAAGATCCAAGTGCTCAGGAAGCACACTGGCAGAAGCAGTTAGTTTAGTTCTGCATTTCCTCAGATAATATGCTCTGGTGCCTCCCTGCTCTTTGAAAGGAAGAAACCAATGCAGACAGCCTCTCCAGAGTGCTAAGACCAATTAGCGTGGCAGTGAAAGATCTCCGTGCACTTTTCCTATGAACCATTTCAGGCACCTGACTAGGTGCTAAGACTGGCCCCTTAATTCAGGTTGGCCTTCAAATAAGGTTAGTGCAGGGGATGAAGGCAGCTATAACTGAAAGGATGGCAGGCAGCCGTCTGACTTCCTCTTCTCTTACCAGGGCCTGAGGTTCTCCTGAGAGTAATGGCAGCAGATTACTCCTGTAGTCAGTGAGTACCCGTTATACAGCTTGGACACTGATGTTCTGAGCCACAAATCAGAACATGCTGAACTATCGTGAATCTTACCCAGATCTTTATCCAACCCTTGCCTGTGAATCTTTTTCACAATGCATTGCAGCTTCCATTCCACACAAACTCCTTCGCAGCCCCAGCCTCTTTCGGACACGCTTCTTCTCAGAACATTGTTCTTCCCACAAGTGTACTTCCCCACAGTCTTTCAGGTCATGCTTGCTTTAATGCCCTTCATCCACACCCCCAGGGAAGAGGATACAGCTGAGCATTCCTCACTCCCCATTTGCAGATCATGACAGTCCCATGTTGCTCCTCAAATATCCAGCATTTCAGACTGCTATATCCTCTTTCATCCTTGTTCCTGCCATCATTTGTCCACGTTTATTGCAGGTTCTAGCTCTGGTTGACAGCCCTATTCTCAGTCTCAAATGATGTCAATGGATTCTGCATCCTAGTACTTGACCTCTCATTCTCTGACTCATTTCCAAAGATGGACTTTACTCCATATTAACTTCCCTCCCTCCTGATCACAGCCTGATTCTTAAATTGTGTTGTTTCCTGTAACAAATTCCATAAAATTATTTTGGTTAAATATATTGCATTTTGACAAGAGATAGTCTACATTTTATTGTATTTAACTCATTCAATTTTGACTTAGACTATATATAATTATGTTTGCAGGCATCAGTGATCTGAACATCATTGACCAATGTATGAGAAGTAACTGATAATATGTAGCTGGGGTATTTTTTGATTCTCATACTGTATGGAAATGGCTTGCCAGACAGCCTATTAAGGTACCAGAATTAATGTAAATGTGTACAGGGATCTTTTGCAATAAAACTGGTTATGACTTTTTGCAAGTATTTTAAAATTGGGGCCATTAAATTTGAACATACTTCACTGTGATAGAATGTGGACTATTCCAAGTGTGAAAATATATTAAACTGTGTAACATGTATTTTCCTAAAAAGTAAACCTAGCTATTATCAAATAAATTATGTGCACTTATATTAGCTGTTTTACACATTATAGTGTCTACATTTTAATTAAATAATTAATATTCAAAACTGACACTTCATTTCTAAGTTTTTATGGTAATTACCAATCTCACAACTAACACAATACTCAGTACTGTTGTCATTGCCAAACTCTTGTATTTCAGTTAATTATTTAAAAAGACTTATGAATGACATAAAGACAATGATCACATATATTATATGTGTAAATTAATTTCTCAAATACCAAAAATCAGTTTTCAAACAGAATTTTGGAACATAAACAATTTTAAGTTGGCAGACCATTTGGATGCTATTATTAAAATTATATTCCTAGGAGTAGGAGTAAGGAACATTATAGATAAATTATTCCATTGGTAAATTGGATGGACTGGAAGTCCAACTGCTCAAACTACTGACACTTCATTTTTAGAATAATTTTATCCAAGTGAAAACTTTAGTTACTATGTAGGAAATACCATCAAGTACTCTTTCTTTTAATGGGATATGTATTAATCAGATTTTCATGACTGTAACTAAATTTTCTTTAGAGGAACTACTTAGGAAGGTAGAATATTTATTTTGACTTGCAATTTTGGAGGTTCACAGTACCAAGATAGGGTAGCAGCATTGAATCAGACTTCTGGCAAGGCCAGACACAGTGGAGGGACAATCACATGGTGAAGCAAAAAGGATAGAGACGGTGAACAAAGCTAAGCGTATGGTTTCTCCTTACAAGTCAATATGATGTCATCATAAGGGCTCCACTCCAACAATCTAATCACTTTCCAAAGTCCCACCTTTCATCACATTTGGATCAGTTTCCACCCTGAAATAACATAAGATTCTGAGGAACAAGCCATTAATGCATGGGTCTTTGGGCAATATTGTAACTATTATCCAATTAAAAGCATACCACCCCTGGTCCCCACTTTTCATGACCATCTCACAATACAAAATGCATGAATTCTACCCCCAGAAGTCCCAAAGTCTTAAGATTCCAACATTACTCAAGAGTTCAACATCTCATCTGAGACTCAAGGCAAACTGTTCCAGTTGTGAGTTCCTGTGCAACCAAAGAGAAGTTACACACCTCTAATATACAATGGCTGGACAGGCACAGGTTACACATCTCCACTGCAAAAAAAGAGACATAGGCAAATAGAAATGTCCAAAGCAAAACTGAAAGCAAACAGGGCAAACATTAAATCCTAAAACTTCATTTTATGCATACTGAGTACACTAGCAGGGGCAGTCCTGCCTGAATAGCATTATTGGTCACAGCCCATGCTTCAGTTTCCACCTGTTAGGGTCTCATCTTTACAGCTCCATTGGCCATTGCTTAAATGAGGACTCTTTGATAGGTCCAACTCTGCATTTCTGCTTGGTATTGCCTTAGTGAAAGCTCACTGTGGCGACATTGTCCCTGTGACAGGTCTCTGTCTGCACCTTCAAGTTCAGCTTCCATGCCTCCATGGGACTGCTGACTTTGGCCGACATGGCTGCTCTCTAGAGACTGTGTGCTGATGCTGGTGTCTTTCCAAGGCTTCCCTGGATCATGTCTTGCAGATTTCCTAAATATGTGTCTCATCTTTCTGGCACCTTCACTTTCCTGGGATTTCCACTACAACTACTCCACAGGCATTGTCCAACCAGGGGATCCAACCCTGCAGCAAAACTGGCTCTCAGGATTCCCTTTGAAACTCCAGTGAATGTTGCCATGATCCCATAACTCCTGCCATCCCTCATGCCTCTGAAACCAGCATTACATAGATGCCAAGCAGCATGAGCCACACCTGGGCCTGTTTGAGCCGGCAAGTCATAATCTGGAGTTGCTCATGCATAAGCAGGGAGGCCTGGACTCTTTCCTGAAAAGAATATCCCTTGGGAGATATTTTAAACCAATTTATACTTCTGGACCTCTGATAGCACTGTGGTGGGAGTGGCTGCCTGAAAGATCTCTCAGCTACCTTTAGAAATGGTCTCCCCTTGCCTTGCCTTTTAGCACGTTTCTCTTTTCACCAGCCTAGTATCTGCAGCAAATGGTTTGTCATTCTCTCCTGTTCCAAGCATGCCACCTTTTCTTTCTTCCTTTGCTTGCTAGGCACTGAATTCTCTGAATATTTCTGCTCTATTCTTTTCTGCTTCTGATTTTTACTATAAAATTTACTAGTGGTAGCCAATATCACCCTTACTGCACCCTGAACACTTTGATGTCTTGAATTCTCCTCAAACTAATGCACCATCTTCCAGTTTAGCCTTTCATGAAGTCTCAGAACAAGCACACAAAAAAGTCAGGTTCATTGCCATGTCCTTATAACCATGATGTTTTAGTCTGATTTCCAACAGAATACTCATTTCCATATGAAACCACATCAGCATGATGTTAACTGACCACATTTCCGTCAATCTTGTGACAATCTGAACTTTCATCAAAATTTCTCATAATGCTATGCTTATAGCATTTTAAACTTCCTCTAGCCTGCTCTTCTAAACTCTTCCAATCTTTTCCAGTAAACCAATTCCATAGATCCATCCACATATCAGGGAGAGCTAATAATAGTGACCCTCACTCTCAAGTTTCTGTATTAATCTGCTTTTCTTTGCTATAACTAAAATAAGTAGGAGAAGCTACTTATGAAGAAAGGTTGACCTCAGCTCACAGTTGTGAAAGTTCACAGTCCAAGATCAGGTGGCTTCATTGGTCTGACATCTGAAAGGAATGGGAGATGCAGAGGAAAGACCACATGGTGAGCCACAAGGCAGAGGAAGGCAGGGGACCATGCTGCTCCTTGTGGTCTCTCCCTAGAAAGCCATTATGATTGGGTTAGGAGCTCTACTCTAGCAATCTAATCCAATCCAATCATCTGCCAAAGGCTTCGCCTTCAGATTCCACAATTGAACCAAGTCTCTACCCTGTTTTGTATCATTAACTTCTGACCATTAACTCCTGAGTTTGGGATTTAGATATCTACGTGAGTTGGGGAGGCAAATCCTGTTCAAATTGTAGCAATAACACATTTTTCTTTTGTTACTATTACCAATCAATCTTATAAACGCAGAAGGTTATGCAGGAGAAAATCCTGGGTTAAAGAGAGACATGTTTAATAGGAAAAAGGAATATGGCAATTATCAGTCCACAGAAATGTGTTCCCCTCATTCGATTGTATAGTTGTTTCTGGTGACAATCCATAATCTGATCAATCGTGGACTACTATAACTGTTGTCATGTGGCCATTTGACTACTGTTCAGCCAATATCATGTGAATAAAATGATAAATGTTATAGAAGTATTTTATAGAATTTATTGTAAGAGACCAAGAACTATGTGCCTGTATTCTATAAATTATTTCCTCTTTATCTGACTGTTTGTGATAATGAAGAATTTGAGATGGTCAAGCTATAGGATGGAAGAAATAGTGGTTCCTGAGAGTCTCTGTGGAAGACAGATGCCAATCAACCAGAAGCCACTTCAGACTATGATGTGAGTTGGAAATAGTATTGTACACTCAAAGTCTGCAGTTTGAAAAATTATTTTCTACAGGTGGTGAACAAGTAAGGAACAACTGGTTAGCCACTCTGACTAATGTGCAATGACTGGGCAGGACAAAGGATGGCTTCTTGGCTATGGCATAAAAATGAAGATACAGCATTTTCAGATGGGCTTTGATGCTTGACCTTGTTCACGTTGCTATCGTGTTCTAACAAAGTGTCTGGTCGATCAAATAAAGTCCCAAGCCATTAAATTTATTCCTAAATTCAGTGACCTCAGTCTCTGTGTAGGGAAAGAAAGTACCCAGCAAGGCTTTCTATTAAATTTTAAAGAAAGAATCATTTCAAGCACTTTATACTGACTTCAGTACCCGAGGGAGTTTATAGGAAAAGGAGCTTCCATAACTCAGCACTCCACAAAAGAAATTGGGCTGTCAAATTAACAATCTAAAATTCCAAAGTCAGCATGTTTAGTCCTTAGTTGTACATACAGCTTTCTCTTTTGACCTCTTTCCCTCAGCTAGTTCATATCTGACACTGCCTCTAAGATTATTGTCACTGCAAACAACTATTAACTGTCTCTGAATATCTAAAAATGATCAAATAAAATGAAAGAATGATACCTGATAACTTTTTTCTCACACAGTAAATTTTTGCCAATTTCTACAATTTCTTGTTTGTTTTCTCTGAATGTTGATACTTCCTTGTTCTTTCTGTCGCTCCCCGTCTTCATGGGGGAACGACACTAAGCCCTGCCTAGGCTTCATATCCGAGTCACGGCACCATTATGTCGCTCCCCCTCTTCGTGGAGGAACGACACAGGACCCTGCGCTGTTCTTTCGTCTGCTCGGCCCTCCCCGGGTTTGCTGCTGGTTCTTCCCGGGTTGGCTACTATCCCTTCCACCTCCGTGGAAGGGCAGTTCCCCCTGGCCACATTCCCCACTTCCGCAGGGGAGCGGCACACCGCCGGCCGGCTCTCTGGGGGGCTGCACAGGCGTTCCCCTTAGATGTTCCCCTTAGATGTTCCTCATAGATGTTCCTGGTGCATGCCGTCTCTCTCCTCCTTTATAGTCCTCCTCCGCCAATCCCAACTCGGCTGCCCACACGCCGAGTACGCTGCTCTCCAATCAGGAGCAAGTCCTACAGTTAATTGGTTGAACTGGAGGCAGCTGTGCGGAAGCTGTTTACTTCTCTCCCAGCGCCATATTGTGGGAGAGCAGATGCATAGAATAAGTCTTAATTCCAGTAACTCAGTCTAGTCCGGGTTGCTCCCCACAGATCCCCCTTTCTTTTTATTTTTGGCGTTGATACGCGCCTGTCTTCGGTGTCCCGCGGCACACACTCTGCTCTACTTGCTAGAGTTGCCACAGGTTCTTACAAGTCCTATCAGGCAAACCGAATCCGGGTCCTCTCTTCGCCATGTTATGAGGAGGTTTTTAGGCGCTGATGCGTGCCTGTGTTCGGTGCCCTGCAGCGCATGCTCTGGTCGAGCCTGCAGGGGCTTACAAGCCCTATCAGGCAAACCGAATCCAAGCCTTCTCATTGCCTTTTTGTGGGGAGGCCTTACTGATGTTAATTCGTGCCTGTCTTCGGTGACCTGCGGCGCATAAGCTGCTAGCCGCCGCAGGTGCTCATCGTGCTCATCGCCTCACTTAATCAGGCAGACCGAATCCAAGCTCTCACATTGCAGTGTTGTAGGGAGGCCTTTCTATTTCTCTATTTCTCTATCTCCGGGCATTCCTATTTCTCCCATTTTACTTCTATCTTCCAGCATTCCTATTTCTCTCACTTTGCTTCTAAACTTCTATTTCTCATATCCCTGCAGCTTCCCGGTGCCGCCCCGAGGCTACTTCTCGGCGGCTCCCCGGCTGAGCCTCTTCAGCCCGCGCCTCTTTCATCTGCGCAGCTTCCCGGCTTTGCGCGGCTTGGCTTCGCGCGCTCCGTGGTCTCCACGCCCTTCGCGTCTGCACCACGGCCTCGCGCCAGCCCCGTTCCCTATCTATTCACGCCCCGTGCTCTCTCTGCATGCGGCGGCTTCCGCGAGTAACACAGCGTAGCTTACGTGTCCGCCACTAGCATTCAATCTAAGTTCCCCGGGCTAGCCTGGCGAATTCAACCCAGCATACGTCTCTGCCCCACGGTTTGTCTTCCCGTCCTTTGCTCCCCGGGCTAATCAGACGGATCCCAATCTGGCTTACGTTTCAGCTTCTGGTTTCAACTTTTCGCCCCCTATTCCCGGGCTAACTTGAGAATCCCAAAGTGGCTTTCGTGTCCGCCTCGGCCTGCCCCCCGCGGCTTCAATTTCCCTAACACTTTTCTCTACCCGGTATGTTTCCCCAAGTTTTCTTCCAACAATACTCCTCCCTCATTTCTCCTGGCCTCTCCCCACAGTCCGCGTCCGAGTCTGTTTGTTCTAGCTTTCACTTTTGCTTTCAACCTTAGAGATTTCTCCCAGCTTCCCCCCGTAGTCCGTATCCGAGTCTATGCCTAGGCTTTCAATAGCTTCTTCCGGCACCCTTTTCGTCCGGCTTTTCCCTAGGCTGTTTGCTAGTCTCTCTCTCTGGTATTTTCCCAATTCTTCCCGTTTCTTCCCTCCTAAGTTTCATATCCGTCCTAGGTTTCCTATCCGAGTCACGGCACCATTATGTTGCTCCCCGTCTTCATGGGGGAACGACACTAAGCCCTGCCTAGGCTTCATATCTGAGTCACGGCACCATTATGTCGCTCCCCCTCTTCGTGGGGGAACGACACAGGACCCTGCGCTGTTCTTTCGTCTGCTCGGCCCTCCCCGGGTTTGCTGCTGGTTCTTCCCGGGTTGGCTACTATCCCTTCCACCTCTGTGGAAGGGCAGTTCCCCCTGGCCACATTCCCCACTTCCGCAGGGGAGCGGCACACCGCCGGCCGGCTCTCTGGGGGGCTGCACAGGCGTTCCCCTTAGATGTTCCCCTTAGATGTTCCTCATAGATGTTCCTGGTGCATGCCGTCTCTCTCCTCCTTTATAGTCCTCCTCCGCCAATCCCAACTCGGCTGCCCACATGCCGAGTACGCTGCTCTCCAATCAGGAGCAAGTCCTACAGTTAATTGGTTGAACTGGAGGCAGCTGTGCGGAAGCTGTTTACTTCTCTCCCAGCGCCATATTGTGGGAGAGCAGATGCATAGAATAAGTCTTAATTCCAGTAACTCAGTCTAGTCCGGGTTGCTCCCCACACTTTCTACTGCAAAGAACTTTATTCTTGTGTCCTTATCATTTATGAGTTTCTATGGTGTCTCATATTATTGCCCTCAACTATTTACTCTCCCTTTCCCTGCAGAGTGCTTACACATCTTTACCCATTGTCATGTGATTTTCAAAACTATCCCTTGAGAAAGAGCCACCATCTCCACCCCATCCATCCAGGGTTCATTGTGTTATACATTTTAGACTATAGAGTTATGAGCACACACAATGCATGCAACATCTGAGCAGAATCTTTAAGCATCTTTGGGTGATTGCTCCTTACTCTTCACTTCGATCAAGAGAAAGAATATTCCAGATGGAGGCCGTCCTTAAGCAATAGAACTGTCATCTCACATGTAGCACAGGTGAGAAAGCCCTGATTTGGGGGCTGTTTTAACAGCAGCTACAAGTAGAGCCTGGCTGATATTTTCTAGAGGCTTTGGATGCTCAGTCAGTACAACTGGAAGACCATTCTACTGAGAGAGACAGAAAGCTGAAGATAAATACTTCATGTTACAATTCCTACATGTACTAACTCCAGGCCAATAAATTAACTTCTGTGAATCTCATGTGAAACAATAAAAGAAAAAGTTCCTGACCTGATACATGCACATGGCTGACTCTGAGCAATTCAAAAGTGTTTGAGAATATTGAAATCATTCATACTGTTAGTGTTAATAATATGCAGTAACTATATCTTCCTTGAAGTGTTTCTACTTCCAGATTTTCTGTCAAATATAAATAGGAACTTCTTGATTTCACTAAATGTTGATCAGGGGCCAGAAGACTGAAACCACGCAAACAATTAAAAGGAGTAGTTAGTTTCATATAAAAAAATTTGAGGCACAGAAATGTTAGGCCACTTGTTTAAGGACATACTTGGTAGGACTGGGATGCCAACCTAGCTAATTTGACTCCATGGTCAGTGTACTTCCTTTGAGCAATTCTGAATTTGTACAGCCTAATGTTTATTGCAACATTATCCATGTGAGCCAAGATAAAGACCAAACCTAAAGGAATGAATAAATAAAATGAAGATAGAAAATACGATACATACACACGATGGAATACTATCCAGACACCTATAAAAGGAAATTTTATTATCTGTCACACAACACATATGAACCTGGAGGACCTAATAAGTGAAATTAGCCTGGCACACAAAGACAAATCCCACATGATCTCATTCACATATAGAATCTTTTAAATATGATCTTGTGGAAGTAGAGTAGAATTCCAGTTAGCAGCAGCTGAAGTGGTTGGGTGGGAGCTTAGGGAGATTGTGGTTAAAGGATATACAGAAGAATACCTTCAGAAATCAATGGTAGAGAGAGAGAGTGGAGCTTTGTATAGCTGTTATAAAATGTTGGCTTTTACTCTGAAGGAGATGAGAAGGGTTTTATGTAGAGCCAGTGGCATGATTGAGGGTTGTCTTTGGACATGACTACTTGGGTTGCTTTATTGAGAAAAGACTGAGGGGCAGTTCCAAGATGGCAGAATAGGGAGGGAGCCTACTGATCTAGTCCAGGAGAAGATAGTTTAATAAAAGCGGAGGTAGTGTAGTCTCAGGGAAGAGTTAGGGAAAAAACAGCAGAGGAAACTCTTCCATAATTAGAGGGAAACAGTGGACCTCCGTGGAGGACAAGGATGCCCACGGCTCAGGACTGTACCTGCTGAGAGCCTCCACACCAGTGCTGGAAAGTGAGGCGAGACGAAACCGCAGTAGCCTGAGATACTGGCAGAAAAGTGGCACGAAGAGCTTAGAGGGAACGAGGCTTGAAGCCTCAAGGGGGAAAGTACACCGGACTAACTAGAGGAGAGAAAAAATAAAAGGGACAGTACAGACACGATTATCTCTCTCCAATAACCTTACAAAAGTGTATGAGCCAATAGAGAGAGTGTCATTTTGGACATATGTAACAGCTGCACCAGCTCGGGGATGTACCAGCCCTCACCCAAGCAGAAAAGCCTGACTCTGGTGGGGAATAATAACAGGAGACAAAGACCTAGTGACTGTGTGGAGCTTCTGAATTGGGACTATGGAACAAAAAAAAACCTGAGGTGTGTGGGAGAACTCACAGTGTGGCTGAGAGTTTCAGAAATCTCAGTGGGAGACACCACAAGCTCAGGCAGTCCTGGCTACCCAGAGACACTGCAGGGGAATCTGCGCTTACACTGAGGACTGCACAAATCTTTTGCGTGATCTTTGGGATAGAGCAGATGAATATTATACCCACTGGAGCAAGTGCTCAGGCACTGCTCACCATCGAGAAGAGCTCAGCTGAGCAGAATTACTTCCCTTTTGATTAAAAAAAAAAGTGAAGATTTACCACACCAAACTTGGGTGTGTCACCTTAGGTATACCCTCAATCCTGAAGAACTGAACAGAGCTTTCTGGCCATACCCACCACAAGCCTCTAGAGATTCACTAAAACAGACAGTCCACTTATCCATAGAGTCCTAGTACAATGAGAAAAGCCACCACAGTGGAAAAAAAAAGAAAGCAATTAGTATCTCCACAAATGCTGAACAACAAATGCTACAACCCAGGAAACAAGAATAAGGAAGACAACATGACCTCCCAAAAGAGCATGACACTTCAATACAAGATTAGGAAGACAATGAGATAGAAGAAATACAAGAAATGGAACTCAAAAAATTGATAAGAATACTTAGAAGTAATCAAAAACAAACCCATGAACTACTGAAATCCATGCAGGGCATGAAAGAAAATCTCATGAAAATGAAATCTTGAGGAGGAATCAAAATGAAATGAGAAATTCAATAGAACATGAAATTGAGATATTGAAGAGAAATCAAAATGAAATGCAGAATTCAACAGAACAAATAAAAAACACAGTTAAGAACCATAAAAACAGAATCAGTGAGGTAGAAGAGAGAATATCAGACTTAGAAGACAGAGCACAAGAAAGTGTACAGTCAAACCAAAGAAAAGAGGTAATTAGAAAACTAAAAAAATATTGTTGGGATTCTACAGGATACTATTTAAAAAAAAAAACCAACATTTGGGTTCTAGGAGTTCCTGAAGGCATGAAGAGAGAGAAAGGATTAGAAGGCCTTTATAGTGAGATACTAGCAGAAAACTTTCTGGCTTGGAGAAAGAAAGACACATCGAAGTACAGGAAGCAAACAGAACTCCCAGTAAACGTAACCAGAAGACATCCTCACCACGACACATTGTAATCAAACTCACCACAGTGAAACATAAAGAAAAGATTCTAAAATATTCAAGAGAGAAACTCCAGATTACTCTCAGAGGACCTCCAATTAGACTCACAGCAGACTTCTCATCAGAAACCCTACAGGCTAGGAGGGAATGGCGAGATACAGCCCAAGTACTAAGAGAAAAAAAAAAACTGCCATCCCAAAATATTATATTCTGCAAAGCTCTTGTTGTGAGTTAAGGTGAAATAAATACCTTTCATAGCAAACAGATATTGAATTTGCCACCACTTGTCCAGCCCTGCAAAAAATGCTTAAAGATCTTTTATACACAGAATAATGGTCATCAATATGAAAGAAGATACAGGAAGAAAATCTCAGTAAAAGATCACAGGAAGTTCAAAGCATATATTAAAAATATCTTTGAAAAAATGGCAGGGCAAAGTCATTACTTACCAATAGTCACATTGAATGTAAATGGCCTCAGCTCTCTAGTTAAAAGACACAGACTGGCTAAATGAATTAAAAAAACAAAACCCATCTATTTGCTGCTTATAAGCAACACATCTTTCCAAAAAAGGTGCATGCAGACTTAAAGTGAAAGGTTGGGAAAAGATAATCCATGCTAACAGAAGCAAAAGAAGAGCTTATGTGGCCATTCTAGTATCAGACAAAATTGAGTCAGGCACGGGGAAGATGGGAAGGAGGAGGAGGGGCTAGAAGGACAGAGAGGAGGGACTGGGAGAGGGGGAGAGAAAAAGATCTGATTGGCCAATTCACTATCCAAATATCTGCAGCTTCCCAGGGCTGGGTCAGGGCCAGGGCTAAAGCTGGACATTAGGAATATAATCCAGGTTTCCCACATGAGTAGCAGAGAAACAAGTACTTGAATCATCACCTCTGTCTCCCAGCATGTGCAGAAGCTTAAGGCCAGATCCAGGAATTGAAGGCAAGTATTCCAGTGTGGAAGTCAAGCATCTTAAGAGCTAGGCTATCTAGTAAGCTAGATTTAGTTATTCTGCAAAATTCCCAACATCATATTATATACAGTAAATACATATAATTTTTCTGTCAGTTTAATAAAGTTTCAGCAATTTTCTTTAAAAAAAGACAATGAGCAGATTCCCATAAATTGTGAAAAATATTTGACTCAATGAAGCCATAATAACAACAACTAAAAAACTACTGACACCAATTTTTAAGAGTGGGGAAATGGAAAACATTAATGTGATAATTTGTTATTTAAGAAAATAATTTGCAAGTAAAAATCAAATATGCAAATATTTACTTATAATTATAGTCATCAGGAATTATTCTTGAAATATTTGAAAATGGCAGAACCCAGTGACCCAAAATAGAATGTGTATGTAGACAATGATATTGCCATAATTTGCATTTGTGAAGAAATTTTCATAACATGGGAAACAGTATAGCTTATGAATAATTTAGGGGAATTCCAAGATGGCTGAATAAAGAAAAGACATGCTTATTTTGACCAGGGGAAGATAACAGAAGAAAAGTAGAGGAAGTGCATTCCAAAGGGAGAATTGGAGAGAAATTTGCCATGGAAGTTCTAAGGAAGAGAGATGCTATGGAGCAGGGTGTAAAGAACAAACACACAGCAGTGAACACAGATACCACCTGTGACTAGCAGTCAGGGGACGGAGGAGATGGCAGCTTCTGAGAGTAGGTGAAAGAGACTGCAGCAGCACATGCCCCTGGTGATACTGCCTGAAGGAGAACGTTTTGAACCACACTGGGCAGAGTTCCATGTGATCCTATAAAGGGAAAACACACTCAACAGTGGCACCCAGTGACCAGCAGGGAGACAGCGCCATCTTAACATGGTAGAGACTAGAGCAGCTCTTGCATACACGACCGGGGGATTTTAACCAAGGGATATGTTTATGTTCTCCACTGATGCTGAGTTTGGTGAGGAGGGATGACAGGGGGCTGGGAACCCACTTAGGACTGTGAGGCACTCCCATGTCCATCACCCTAAGCTCTGGGGATCACTCTACCAATGCAGAGCACCTACAGGCAGCTCGCTTGGGAAATGACTCTGCTATCTCAGAGGATGTGTCAGGCATGTGGGGGCAGAGAGTTTGTCGTCTGTACCAGTGATCACAGTACTCTCTCATGCTGACTGTGGCAATTCCAGGGCTGCACAACAGGATGTGGGGTGTAGCTGGGTCTCTGGACAATCACTGTGTCTGGCTTCAGAAGCTCAGAGTTCCCTGACTGTGTGGGATGAGTCATGGCAGTGGGTTCCCTGCTCACTCACACTGAGGATAGCACAGATCCTTTGTGCAGTTCATGTGCCTGCTTGGGTAGGGGTTGTATCCACTGTAAGATAACCATGGGAACTGATAACCTTGGAAGAAGGAGGAGAGGCTGTGATTATGCCAACAGGTGTGATTACACCCTCTCTCCTGCTGACAGTTGATGAGATATACCATGCCCAACTTGGGTATCAACTTGGATTCCCTTCCACAGATGGGAACTGACCAGAGCTCTCTATGCCCACCTGGCACATGCCTCTGGATATCCACTGAAGGAGTAGACATTCCACTAAGCCACATAATTCAAAGACAAAAGCCATCAGAGGAGAGAACCAATAAGAGTTTTCACAAATGCATAAAAATAAACACAGAAATACAAAAAACAAGTACAAGGAAGAAAACATGACTCTCCAAAAGTAATACAGCAACATTTCAATGTCAGAATGTGAATATGAAGAGATTGATGAAATAAGTGAAAAGGAATTCAAAATAAGAATCCCTAAGATTACCCAGATACAGAAAAACAAATTCATGAGAAAAATAAATCCATACATAATATGGGTGAAAAGTTTTGCTGAGAGATTGAGATATTGAAGATAAAGTAAACTGAAATAATAGAAATGAAGAAATCAATAACTCTAATAGGAAATACAGTTGAAAGACTCTACAGTAGACTTGTTGAAGCAGAAGAAAGAATACCTAAGCTAGAAGATAAATCTTTGGAAATATATCAGACAAAAAAAAATAGAAAAACTGAAAATAGTGTGTGAGATTTAGGATATAGTATCAAATGAACAAATACACATGTGTTAAGAGTTCCTGAAAGCATGGAAAGAGAGAATGGATTAGAAGGTTTGTTCAGGATGGTGGAATAGGGGAGGGAACTTACTGCTCTAGACTAGGGGAAATTAGTTTTTTGTTTTTTTTTTTTTTAAGTGAGAGTATATTCTCAAGCGAGAGTTGGAGAAAAAACTGTAGTGGAAATTCTACATAAGGACGAAGGATGCTGTGGATCTATTTGGAGGGTGCAGAGGTGCAGCACAAGTACAGACACAATACAGACCCCAGCAGCTTGGAGCCTAGGAGAGTGCTAGCTTTGGAGAGTGACGTGAGATCAGACTGCAGTAGCCCATGCCACTGGCAATATAGCTGTGGGAGAAGCCTGGCATGAGTCAGGCCTGGAACCCTGTGGAGGACAGAGTACTAGCTAACATAGTAGAAAAAGACTTACTGCCTGCACCCCCCAACCCCCAGCTGTGCCCAGCAATCTGCTGAGAAAGGGTGGATGCCATTTTGGACATACATTAACAGCTGCACCAGATCTTGAGTAAATTCCCAGCAATTGGCCTAGAAGCCATTTTGTCAGTAGCTGTGGCAGCAGCTGGGGTCTGGGCACACAAGACCCAATGGTAAAAAAGCACCACTGTGAAACGAGAAGGGGCTATGACCTGCAGCTCTTGTGTATGTGGTGTGATCTAGGGATTTTACCAGAGGGAAAAATGCATGTTCCCCATTGGCTTTGAGTATGGCTAGTTGGATTGGCAGGTGGCTGAGCACTCACATAGAACTGCCAGATACTGCCAGCCTCTCAATATATCACCCACCTGGGCTCTGGGGTTCAAACAGTCTAGGTGGAGCACCCACAGGCAGCTAGCTCTAGGAACATTTCTGCCTATGTGGACAGGATAGTGTAATGGGTAGAACAGATTCTCTGCACCCCATGACTGTGGGAATCTTGTGTGCTAAGACTGTGGGAACTGTGCATAAGAGCGTGTAGGATGTGGCCAGGTCTACGGGCAATCACTGTGACTGGCTCTGTATGCTCAAACATCCCTGACTTCTTGGGGCGGGTCATTGCAACAGGATCCATGATCACACTGAGGATTTCACAGATCCTTTGTGTGGTTCTTATGGCAGTGTGAATGAGTATTGCACCCACTGTAGCAATGCCTGGGCATTAATAACCCTGGAAATAAGGAGGTGAGGGTGTGGTTGCATCAACAGAGGTGATAAAATGCTTATTGATGATAAAAAAAAAGAGGATATCTATCATGCCCAACTTGAATGTCATCCTGGATACTTACTCCACATTGAAGCACTCACTAGAGCTTGCTGGCCACACCAAGCATACACCTCTGAGTATTCAATTAAAGAGCAGTCATTCCATTAAGCCAGAGAGTCACAGTGAAGATAAAGTCATCAGAGGAAAAAACCATGTAGGATTTCCACAAATGTATAAAAATAAATTTAGAAATTCAAGAAAAAAAAATAAGGAAGAAAACATGACCCCCCAAGAATAACAACACTTCCATATTAAAATATGAAGATGGAGAGTTTGAAGACGTGTCTAAAATACAATTAAAAAGACTATCAAAGGATTACTCAAAAGTAATCAGAAGCAAACTCATGAATTAAAGAAATACATAAATGACATGAATGAAATATTCTCACATGAAATTGAGATTCTAAAGACATATCAAAATGAAATAGTAGAAATGAAGAATTCAATATGTCAAATAAAAAATACAGTGGAAAGCCTTAAGAACAGAATTGGTGAGGCAGAAGAAAGAATAGCTGAGGTAGAATACAAATATTTGAAAATGTTTCAGTCAGACAAAGAAGAAATTAGAAAAATTAAAAACAGCGTTGGATATATTGAGATATTATCAAATGACTCAACATGTCATTCTTAGGAGTTCCTGAAAATATGGAAAGACAGAATGAATTAGAAGGCCTATTCACTGAAATTGTTACAGGAAAAATCCCTAACTTGGAGAAATACAGGGATATCCAAATGCATGAGGCTCATAAAACTTCTTATAGATATTACCAGAAAAGATCTTCACCATGACACACTGTAGTCAAATTTTCAACAATAAAATATATAGAAAATATTCTAAAATGTGCATGAATAATGCCAGATTGCTATCAGAGTATCTCCAGTTAGACTCACAGCTAATTTATCATCAGAAATCATAGGATATAAGAGAACGGAGAGATACAGTCCAAGTCATAAGAGAAAAAAAAAACTGTCAACTCAGAATACTGTACCCTGAAACCCTCTCATCTATAAATGATGGTGAAATCAAGACCTTCCATAACATACAGAAATTGAAAGAATTTGTCATCACTTATCAGCCTTACAAAAGATGCTTAAGGATGTGTTTTACGTAAAAACACAGAAGAAAAATGGGAACACTATGAAAGAATGTGAAGGCAGAAAATCTCCCAGTAAAACACAAAGGAAATCTAAACCAAACAATAGGAGTATTCACAGAAAAATGGCAGGGCCAAGTGGTTACTGATCAATATTAACATTGAATGTAAATGGTCTAAATACTCCAATTAAAAGATAAAGACTGACCAAAAATATTGAAAAACAATAGCCATCTATTTACTGTCTACAACAAACATACCTCACCAATAAGATATATGCAGACTAAAAGTGAAAAGATGGCAAAAGATACTCCATGATAACAGAAAGCAAAAGAGAGCAAGTGTAGCCATCCTAATGTTATACAAAATAGACATTAATACAAAAACTTTTAAAAATGACAAAGAAGGGCACTATGTAATGATTAAAGGATCAATTCAACAGGAAGATGTAACTATAATAAATGTATATGCACCCAATGTCAGGGTGGTGCCTGGTTATTTGAAACAAATGTTAAATGTATCTAAAACAAGACACAGACTCCAATACAATAGTAATGGGGACTTCAACATCCCCCTTTCAGCAATGGGCAGTCAACCAGAGAGAGAATAAGCAAAGATACAACTGAGTTAATCAACACTATAGACCAAATGGACCTAACTGAAATCTACAGACCGTTTCATCCCACAGTTACAGAATACACAATCTTCTCTGTCAGTGCATTGAATGTTCTGTAGGATAGACCATATACTGGGCCATAAAACTAGTCTCAACAAATTCAGAAAAATTGAAATCATACCATGCATCATTTTGAACCACAATGAATGAGGCTGGAAAGCAACAACTCAAGAATCTCTAGAACATAAACAAATGTATGGAGACTGAAAAACATACTCCTAAATGAACAGTCATAGAAAAAACCAAAAGAGAAATCAAAAATTCTGGAAATGAATGAAGAAGATACTAAATCAAATCAAAACTTATGGGATACAGGAAAAGCACTGTTAAGAGGGAAGTTTATAGCAATTGGTGCCTATATCAAGAAACTGGAAAGGCACCATATAAATGAGCTATCAATGTATCTCAAGGACCTAGATAAACAACAAAAAACCAAATCCAAAAATAGGAGGAAAGAAATAACTAAAATTAGAGAGTAAACAAAATTGAAGCAAAAAAAAGAGATTAGTGAAATGAAGATCTGTTTTTTTTTTAAAGGAAACAAAATTCATACACCATAGGCCCAACTAACCAAAAACAGAGGAAGAAGATGCAAATCAATAGAATCAGAGATAAAAAAGGAAATGTAACACCAGGTATCACAGAAATAAAATGAATCTTCAGGAATTACTACAATGAGCTAAATGCCAAAAAATTGGCAAATCTAGAAGAAATGTATAGGTTCCTTGGCAAATACAATCCACCAAAATTGATTCAATACAGTCCTAATCAAAATACCAACAACTTTCTTCTCAGATCTAGAAAATGATGCTAAATTTCATATGGAAATAAAAGAGACCCCTATTAACAAAAGCACTCCTAAACAGCAAAAAAACAAATCCAGAGGCATGATAACAGAAAGAGATATATTACAGGGCAGTTATAATAAAAATGGCCAATTAGAACAACAACAACAAAAGACTTGTAGAGCACTGGAATAGAAATAGAAACCGCACAACCAACTAATTTTTGAAAAGGAGTTAAAATCTATCTCTGGAGAAGACAGTGTCTTCAACAAATGGTACTGAGAAAATTGGATCCACATATTCAGAAGTATGCAAAAAGACCCCTACATTACTCCTTTTACAAAAATCAACTCAAATTGTATCAAGGATCTAAATCTACTACCTGATACTATCAAATTCCTAGAGAAATACACAGGGGAAACTCTGTAAGACATTGGCATAAGCAAAGAATTTTTGGAAAAGTGTGGGGAGCAAACCGGACTAGACTGAGTTACTGGAATTAAGACTTATTCTATGCATCTGCTCTCCCACAATATGGCGATGGGAGAGAAGTAAACAGCTTCTACCCAGCTGCCTCCAGTTCAACCAATAAACAGCAGGACCTGCTCCTGATTGGAGGAGAGCAGCGTGCTCGGCGTGTGGGCAGCCGAGTTGGGATTGGCGGAGGAGGACTATAAAGGAGGAGAGAGACGGCATGCACCAGGGAACATCTAAGGGGAACATCTAAGGGAACACCTGTGCAGCCCCCGAGAAGAGCCGGCCGGTGGTGTGCCGCTCCCCTGCGGAAGTGGGGAATGTGGCCAGGGGGAACTGCCCTTCCACGGAGGTGGAAGGGATAGTAGCCAACCCGCGAGGAACCAGCAGCAAACCCGGGGAGGGCCGAGCAGACGAAAGAACAGCGCAGGGTCCTGTGTCGTTCCTCCACGAAGAGGGGGAGCGACATAATGGTGCCGTGACTCGGATATGAAGCCTAGGCAGGGCTTAGTGTCGTTCCCCCATGAAGACGGGGAGCGACATAATGGTGCCGTGACTCGGATATGAAGCCTAGGCAGGGTTTAGTGTCGTTCCTCCACGAAGAGGGAGAGCGACAGAAAAGACCTTAGAAGCCTAGGCAAGGCCAGTGCCATGGCTCAATAGGCTAATCTTCTGCCTGTGGCACCAGCACACTGGGTTTTAGTCCCGGTCAGGGCACCGGATTCTGTCCCAGTTGCTCCTCTTCCAGGCTAGCTCTCTGCTATGGCCCGGGAGTGCAGTGGAGGATGGCCCAAGTCCTTGGGCCCTGAAGCTGCATGGGAGACCAGGAGAAGCATCTGGCTCCTGGCTGTGGATCAGTCTGATGCGCCGGCCACAGCGCCGGCAGCGGTGGCCATTGGAGGGTGAACCAACGGCAAAGGAAGACCTATCTCTCTGTCTCTCTCTTTCACTGTCCACTCTGCCTGTCAAAAAAAAAAAAAAAAAAAAGCCTAGGCAATTAAAGGAAAATTAAAAGGCAAATGGGATTACATAAAGTTATAAAGCTTCTGCACTGCAAAGAAACACTCATCAAAGTGAAGATATAACCAACAGAATGGGAGAAAATATTTTCAAATTATGCAACTGATATGATAGTAATATCTAGGATCTCTTTCTATAAAGAGCTTAAGAAACTCAACAACAACAAAACAAACAATGCAGTTAAGAAATATTCAGGGGCTAGCACTGTGGTGTAGTGAGTAAAGTCTATTCTTGTAGTGCTGGCATCCCACATGGGCACTGGTTCAAATCCCAGCTCCTCCACTTCCCATTCAGCTCTCTGCTAATGCACCTTTGAAAGCAGTGAAAAGATGGCACACGTCCTTGGGCCCCTGTGCCCATGTAGGAGAACCAAAAGCAACTCCTGGCTTCTGACTTGAGATGGGCCCACCTCTGGCTATTGTGGCCATTTTGGGAGTGAACCACTGGATGGATGATGATGATCTTTCTCTCCTCTGCCTTTCAAATAAATAAATAAATAAATTTTTAAAAATAAATACATGGGCAAAGTACATTGAATAGGCATTTTTCAAAAGCAGAAATTCAGATGTCAACAGAAACTGAAAAAACTGGTCAGGATCACTAGCCATCACGGAAATGCAAATCAAAACCACAATGAGGTTTCACCTCACCCCAGTTAGAATGTTCTCATACAAAAATCAAGAAACTGTAAGTGTTGGGGAGGATGTGGGGTAAAAGGTACCCTCATCCACTGGTGGGAATATGAACTACCAAAAGCATTATGGAAGACAGTATAGAAATATATCAGAAAGCTGAAAATAGATATACCAGATGACTTATCCAACACACTGCTGGGAATTTACCCAAACAAAAGGAAATCAACATATGATAGAGTTATTTTTACCCCCATGTTTATTGCAGCTCAATGCACAATAGCTAAAATATGAAATCAAATCATATTCCCATCAACTGATAAGAAAATGTGGTGTATATACAATACAGAATATTACTCAGCCATAAAAAATGAGGTTCTCTGTTTGCAACAAAATGGATGCAACTGTATCCATTTAGTGAAATAATCCAGTCTCAAAAATATAAGTATCATATATATTTCACTGATATGTGGCAGCTAATATAGAATACAAAAACTGTATAGGAATGAAATGGTCACTTTGGGATATGACTGCTGTTTTTACCCTGTGTTTATCCTCCTGTGGATATGCGGTTTCCCTGACTTTTAATTGTTCAACATTGTGGTTAGTGGTGAATTAGGCCTCTGACTGTAGAGTGGAATAAAATTATATCCTTGTAAAAACTGATGGAGAGAGAGGAGGGAGGGGTATTGGAGAGAGCAGGGAAGTGAAGGAAGTGTAGCTGTCTTTTTGAAACTGTACCTATAGAATGCATAAAACCTGTTTTCTTTATATTAATAAACATTTTAAAGGAATAATTTATGTTGATAGAATTCCATCTGTACTATGACACTAAAGCAAATATTTATTGCTAAGGCCAATGTTTGGAAAAAAAAAAAAGAAATATTGACTCTGCTTATATATTGTGGAACCAAGGAATGTTTACTTCTTTATTTTTCAGTCTAAATTTTCTGAATTTTCTAAGATGAGTATGAATTACTTTTACAAAATTAAAAAAAATACAGAATAATATAACTTAACCCGGAACATATGCTGCTTATTTTACAAGTGTGTTATTTAAAAATAACTTGAGAGCACAAGAATGAGATCACCTTTTAGTAGTTCTTTCTCATCACAATAAAAGGAACTAAACATGTCATATTCACTCATTATCCCTCATCTACCAGACAGATTTAGAGAAATGTTTTGTAAAGCTTGGGGTGACTGAACATGATGAAGCATGAAGCTAGCTGTCTTCATAGGAAATCATCCCTGTCTTCGATGTGGAATCATCATGCTAAAGCATAAAAACAATTTTTAAAATATGTAGGTTTTAATTTAGGAATTTGAAGTCTTTGCAAATATTTATTTATAAACATACATTTATACTTAATTTTATAGTCTTGTTGAACACTTTTATTAATAGGTCAGAAGAAATGTTATTTATAAGTGTATTTTAGTATATTAGTCTAAACAAATGCACATTTTATTCATTCAGTTTCATTAATGTGTAACCCATCTTGTATACTTACTTAAATTTATTGCAAGATTGGGCAACGTACATGCACAAGTTACATAATGACCACTCTTCAGTGAATTTTTGTGTTACAAATGGCATATAATCCTTGCCATAGAGTTTTCAAAAAGTCGGTGGAAAATATTTAGAATGAGAAAACCCCATGGATTCCAAATTTTCACATCAAAATATATCTTTTAATTCTGCTTGTCCAAGAATAGTGTGAACTACCTCCACCATTCTTATTTTAGGAAATTATAATCTTTCTATTGAAAAAAATCTGTTTTGTAATGCTGACCAATTATTTGGAAAAATTGTCAGTGGTTATATTGCATATGGTAAATGTCATATATGTGTGTATTTTATTGTACTATTTTCAAATGAACACATATTTTATATAAATTTAAAGTATGAACACTGTTTGGTCATAGGTATTTAAACCATAATACTCAATGAAATAAGCCAGTCCCCAAAAGACAAATACCATATATTTTCCCTGATCTGTGTTAAATAATAGAGCACCAAAAAATGTAATGTATTGGACTGAAATTTACATTTTTTGATTCAAAGATTTTTACAGCCCATGTTTCAACTGTTGAGGAACAGTGTTTTTTCTTCTATTTGTTGAACAATTTATTGAATATAGGGTTAATCTTATTAGTACAAAGTAACTGAAAGGAGGACATTGTATAAATTAAGAGAAGGAACAAGAGAGGAAGGAGGAGTAAGGGTGGGAGTGTGAGCAGGAGGGAGGGTAGGGTGGGAAATATCACTTTTCCTGAATCTGTGTATTGAAATACATGAAATCTCTTTACCTTAAAAATTTTAAATAAATATAAGTATGTCTTAGATATTGTCCATGTTTATTAATCTAATTTTTATGGTTACAAAATATAATCAGGTTGCTAACATATCAAATAATATTGATATTATTTGATATTAAATATGTAGTTTTTTTATTTTGAGGCCATATTGTCTCAACGTACAATACACCCTATTCTCATCTTACAATTTATTTTTCTCTTAATCCCTAAAACCACTTGTGACATTACTTCTAAAGTACATAGAAAACAGAATTTAAAAATAAGTTTATTAAGATGTTAAATGTATATGAAGAGTCTTCAAAAATCTGGGGGAAAATCAATATTATGAAAAAACTATATATATTTAACCTTTCACCAAAATGAATTTATCTTTTAATCTACATTCTATTTTGTTAAGAATCCTCAAATTTTTAAAGTTTTAGTTTTTTATCATCAGATCCATAAATGCATTTTTTTCAACCCTGTTTTGCTGTATGAGCAGTGCCCAACATTATCTGCACATAGCATATTCTCAATAATTCTTCCAGTTATTAAAACTATCCAAAAACAATTATGAATAACATTTATTAAGTCTATTAAATTCCAAGCATCATTTAAGCAATTTATATGTATTACCCATAGTTGCAACTTCTCTGTTAGGTTATAATTATAGAACAGAATAAGGGGCTGGCATTGTGGCACAGCTAGTAAGGCCCTGCTTGTGATGCCAGCATCCCATATGGGTGCTGGTTTGGTTCCTGGCTGTTCCACTTCTAATACAGCTCCATGCTCATGCACATGGGGAAAACAGTGGAAGATGGCCCAAATGCTTGGGCCCTGCACCTGCATGGGAGATCCAGATGGGGCTCCTGGCTCCTGGCTTCTGTTTGGTTCTACCTTGTTTTTTGCAGCCATTTGGGGAGTGAACCAGCAGATGGAAGATCTCTGTCTCTGCCTCTCTGTAACTCTTTCAAATAAATAAATGAATTTCTTTAAAAAGAGAACAGAATAAATGCATTTTACTTCAATACTTGAACTCTGACCTTCATTCTCTCTTCCTTTTATGCATTTATGGATACTTTCCTCAGATATTTTTATTTCAAATATACAATTACACATAGGAATGGATTTATTCCTTCAAAAATATTTATTAATTGTGTCTATCGCAATTCATCTAGAGAAGCAGAACCTAGCCCCAGAAGACATTCATGTATCTTTATGTGTATAGATTTCACATACTCTTTATTGCTCTACTGACTCTGATCATCTATGAAACTTGTCTAATGATATAGGAACAATCTGATACAAGTAGAGTTCTGTTTCCATTTCATCTTTCTTCACTCTTGGTATTAACTTGCAAGTATTAAGCAAATTTTGTTTTTAAAAACATGCAAGTCAAAAGCACAGAGCTCTATAAATGACCAAAAATTGAACACAACTATGATATAATCCACCACATTAAGGAATAAAATATTACTGTTACTGCAAAACCCAACCTAACCTTCATGCTCTTTTCTAGTCAGTTAAACCAGAATAATTAATTTTCCTTAATTTTTATACATGGAATAGAGCAAAATATACTTTTTAGTGTATGAGTCTTTCTCAACATTTTATTTTTAAGAACCATTTTTTTTGCATGTGGTTATAGATCATTCATTTCCATTAGGGTTCCACTGAATAAATATAATTTACATTCATCCTTTTGTTGATCACCTTTTGCATGGCTGTAATTTGGGGCAAACAGTACTGTCATCAACATCCTAGTGCCTGAACATCCCAGTGCCTATCTTTCTGTTGGCAGCATAGACCTAAGTGAAATTGCTAAGAAAAAAAAATATATGATATATATATAGACATGATATATATCCATATATAGAATATATATCCATATATGTATTTCAGGCCATCTGAATTTTTTCCATTTTAGCTATCATGTTGTGTTTGTAGTGTTATTCAGTTGAGTTTTAATTTGAAGTTTCTTATGAATAATTAAGTTTAAAACTTCTTTATATGGCATATCCTCATTTGTAAAATGATTAAACCTTTTATTTATTTATTTATTTCAAATAAGAGAGAGACAGAGACAGAGAATCTTCCATTCAATTGAACATTCCCCAAATGGCCACAATTGCCAGATCGGGGCCAGGCTGAAGACAGCATCAGAGAATGCTATCTGGGTATCACATATTGCTGACAGGTGGCCCAAGCACCAGTTGGGCCATACTCCACACTACCTTCCTAAGCATATTAGTAGGAAGATGGATGAGGAGTGGCATAGACATTACTTGAACGAGCACTCAGATATGGGATGCTGACATCAAACTCTGTGCCATGGCTCCTCTTTACCCATTTTCTATAGACCAGGTGGTCTTTCCTCATTAACATTTACTACTCCTTTGCATGTTCTGGATACAGGATCCTGGCACTGCTCTTTATTTCAAATGTCTCTTATTACTGTGTGGCTTATCTCCTTTCCCCTCTAGTGGTATTATTTGAAAGGCAGAAATTCTTAATGTTTTTGTTTACTTTTTGGGGGGATTAATGTGTGTATTTGGGTATGTGTGTGTCCTCAAAAACTTTTGCCTAATCCAGATCATAAGGTATTTTCCTGTGGTTTCTTTAAAAATCATTATTGTATTGCATTCCATTTTAGGTCCAGAATTACTCTGAAATTTGTTTTGGGTATAATGAAAGGGAATGGTCAGGATTTCATTTGGATTTCAAATGGATCCAGTAGTGTTTGTTGAAAAACAAATTGACAGAATCCTAGTGGATCTTTGTCAGTAATCAGATGAACATGCCTGTGTGGATTTATTTCTGGACCTTGTTCCATAGAATAAGTACAAATGTTTGTTATTGTTGCTCAAGATTGCCTTGGCTATTCTTGGTATTTTGCAATCCCATATAAATTTTAGAGTCAGCTTGCCAATTTTTAATATAAACGCATAGCTCTACTGGGATTTTCTTTGGTATTGCATTGATGTATAGATCAATCTGAGGCCTTGGTATATTTATGAAATTGAATATTTCACTCCATGAATATTTTATATTCTTCAATTTATTTACTGTCTGATTTCTTTCTCTATTTTTTTAGTTTTCAATGCAAATGTCATTTATTTCTTGTGTTAAAATATATTTCTAGTTTCTTGATATGTTATTGTAAATGCTGTATTTTTAAAACTTCAGTCTTGTGTATTCATTGCTTCTTTATAAAATACAATTTTATATGCTTATCATTTTTCCATTGAACTTGCTAAATTTATTTATTAATTTTATATGTTCATCTTCAGGTATCTGGGGGTGTACCTACATGGAGACATTTCAAAAAGTTCATGGAAATGTGTATTATGAGAAAAATGAATGTGTTTCAAATTTTTTGCATAAAAATAAACTTACCATTTAATTCCATTTTCCCACAAAATTTCTAAAATACCTTCATATGATTCACTATAAAATGGAAATAGTTTTCTGTTACAAATTCAATCACAGATTTTTTTAAAAGAACTATTGAATGTTTAATGCTTTTTAGAATTGATCCAATGATAGGGGTGTAGCAGGTAAAGCTGCCTCCTGTGGTGTGTCCCTTATGGGTACTGGTTTGAATCATGGCTATTCCACTTCTGATCCAGTTCACTGCTATGGCCTGGGAAAGCAGTAAAAGATGGTCCAAGTCCCTTGGCCCCTGCACTCATGTGGGAGACTCTGAAGAAGCTCCTGGATCCTGGCTTTTGATTGGCCCAGCTCCAGTCATTGCAGCCATTTGGCGAGTGAACCATGGGATGGAAGACCTCTCTCTCTCTCTCACTCTGCTTCTGCATCTCTGTAACACTTCCTTTCAAATAAATAAATAAATCTTTTTTTTTTTTTAAAGAAAGAATCCAGTGGTAGACTCTTATAATTTTTTAGAATTCAAAAAGTTAAGAAGATATCTTGGAATAATTATTAGCTTCCTATTGTGAAAGTATTTTGATGTCTTCTTGAATTCCCTTTTCTCTTGATTTTATTTTACCCTGCTACATCTATATTCATGAATATAGTTAGCTTAGTTCCTTTTAAATAAAGTTTATATTCTTAATATATTACTTCATAATAACTAAGATACATTATACATTCTTACATATGCTTTCAAGAAATCACTTAATGCTTAAGACTGGTTAAATCAGAGAACACGGAAATGTATTCTTAAACTAAACTGTATTTCAGAATTTAAAAATATGATACATTTCCCTCTAAGTTCCTATTGCATAGAATTGTACATGCAAATATAAATCTTTTATAAAACCACCAAAATATGAGGTTAGTATATTTGGTTGTGATAAATAACAAATTCCTTCTATTTTTCATTCTCAAGTTATATCCATGTGAAATGTGTTGCATGGATACATTGGAAACTGATTTAATATAATCAAACTTCAATTTCCTGATCTATAAAGTTTTTATAACAATACCATCTCTAATTGTCTTACTCTATGACTGCAAAATAAAAAAAAGATAATGTATGTGAAATTGCCTCATAAGCCATAAAGGATATAAAGTGCAAAGGGACATTTTGAGTATGTTGTATTGACCATAAAATCTCAATACATGCCTTTGTCACTTGCCTGCAATCCAAGACAACTAATGGGAACAATAAAAGTCCTGAATAACAAGAAAAAGAACAATGCACCACTGATATAATATTGGAGATGTTAGTATATGGCTAAATATCTGTTTCATCTCTTCCCCATTCTTGCAGATATCAACATTTACATTGATGACCCATCCAATTCCTTGGTTTCTTAATTCTTTACATTCTTAACTTGTGATAGTTATGCCCTTCATCCCATTTGTCTTAATAATAACTACAGACCTGAAAGAATATTAATATCAAACATTTTAAGCTCTGACCACCATCCTATCTTTCAAAGCTTTTCCTTCTTATATCATAATCAACAATTCTTCAATCCTGCAGCTACCTCCAAAACACATCATTAAGTCATCTGTTACATTCTTTCTTTCTTATAGGTCCTAGATAAGCATTGCTTTGCAAACACTCTCCACTTTCTTATCCTATCTGCATCCATTGCCTGTGTCTAGAACATAGAATTCCAACACTGCTTATATCTAACGCCCCACTGCTTCTACGGGTGTGCCCACCAGAAAGTCTAAAGTTAGTTTGCTGTAGATTAGCATTATTTCACATCATTAAAAATGTCTCATAAAAAAAAGCCTGGTTGAGACATTTTTAATGATGTGAAATAAAGCTAATACTTTCTTGAGGGCATTCCATTCAGCCTTTTCCCCAATTACTGTATGCAGATTTCTTCTGTCAAGCTAATGTTCCCATTGCCAAACAAATATGTCCATTTTGCAGTCTGTATCTTCATTAATCTTTCAGCCACATCAGATACTATTAGTCATCACAGTCAGTTTTATGTCCAAAGACTATTCGGAATGCTTATTTATCTTTTCATTTATTTGAAATGGAGGAAGGAGAAAGGGAGTGTATCTCCGATCTGTTTGTTCACTCCCCAAATGCCACACAGGCAGGGCTGGATCATGCTGAAGCCAGAAGCTTGAATTCAAATTGAGTCTCTCACATGAGTGTCAAGGTCTTAAGGTTGAATGTTTAGATCAGAAAAAAAAAGAATATATTATTAAATTGTGTTTCAAAATCTAAAAAGTAATGCAAGTAATAATTCTTTTAAATTATTATTAAATTATTTCATTTAAATTATTATCAGAGCTTTTCAACTGCTGTCTCCCAGGGTGCTCATTAGCAGGAAGTTGAAATCAGATGTGGAGCCAGGCCTCAGACTCAAGCACTATGATATGGGATGCACATCTCAAGTGCCAACTTCACTATTGTACCAAATCCCTACACTTGAATGTTTAACTTTACAGATTCCAAATTAAGGTGCTCTACTTACAACTATATAGGGTTTACTAAGGAGGTATTCAAAAAATGTACATTTTTTCATCCTTAGCTGATTAACCACCTTCATCTTTAAAATGAGACTAACAAAGCTAGAAATAAACCAGAGGTTAAATGGACATTTTGTGTGTGTGTGTGTGTGTGTGTAAGAGAGAGAGAGAGAGAGAGAGAGAGAGAGAGAAAACTACCGCACTGCTGCCCCCTCGTGTAAGACTTGTAAGAATTCAAAAGAATTAAAAAGAAAGCACTAAAAGAAAACACTATATCAATGGGATTTATTCTTGGGAAGCAATAATGCACAAATCAATAAACATTATATACTAAACTACTAAAGAATAAAAAGTATATGGTCATCTGAATAGATGAAGAAAAAGCCTTAATAAAATCCAACACCTTTTCATAATAAAATTATCACCAGTAACTAGCACTGTGTCACAGTGAGCTAAGCTGCTCCTGGAACAGCAGCACCCCATATCGCAGTGTTGATTTGTGCTCCAGCTATTAGGCTTCTAATCCAGCTCCCTGCAAATGTACAAGGGAAGGCAGTAGAAGATGGCTCAAATGCCTGGGCCCCTACCACCCATGTGAGAGACCCAGATGGAATTCCTGACTTCTGGCTTTGGCCTGGACCACCCTGGCCATTTCAGCTATTTGAGGAGTAAACTAGCAGATGGAAGATATTTCTCTCCCCATCCCCTGCACTCCTCAGTCCACTTTTTAATAAAATAAAATAAGTCCTAAAAAAGACAAAAAATAAATCCTCAACAAATTAGGTACAAAAAGAAAGTTTCTCAACATATTAAAACCAAACAGAACAAGCCCACATTTAATATCACACTCAGTGGTGAAAAGCCAAAAGCTTTTCCTCTAAAATTATGAATAAGATGAGGGCACCCTAGATCACCACTTGTAATCAACATAGTACTTGAAGACCTAGCCAAAGCCATTAGGCAAGAAAAGAAGTAAACAGCATCTAAATTGGGAAGGAAGAAATTATTTCTATTTTCAAATGATAACATATGCTTAGAAAAACTCCATTAAAAACATCAGAACTAATACATTCAGTAAAGTTTCAGTATAATAAAAATCACTATTTAAAAATTAGTTGTCTTTGCAAACATTTTCATGAACTATCCCATTCTCCCTCAAATTACAACATTTCACTTAGAATAATATCAAAAAGAATAAAGTGCTTACAAATATTTTGGTATTGAAAGAATAAAGAAAGGAAGTGTTTGACATACCTTCAAAAACCAAACCAAGCCAAAACAAAAACAGGGAGGCACGTGAAAATGTTCACTGGAGACATCTGAATGAAACCCTAATGATGAAGCTAGAAAATTTTAGTAACAAAATAAACAATGCTAAGTGAATTATAGGAGCCAGAATTATGTTACATTTGGGTTAAGCTACTGTTGGATCCTGGCATACCATATGAGCCCAGATTTGAGTCCTGGCTGCTCCACTTCCTATCCAACCCCCACTACAGTGCCTGGGAAAGTATCAGAAAATGACCCAAACATGCTCAAGCTGACTTGCCCCAAATGGTAGAGTTAGAAATGTGCCAGGGGATTCCAATTCAATCCCATCAAGGTGGCATGTACCAATGCCATCTCACTATTCCAAGTGATCAATTTCAGTTCACAATTGATCATAATGAAAGGACTAAGAGTCAAAGGGAGCACATAAACAAGTCTAGTACCTGCTAATACTAACCGATAGAATAAATAAAAGAGAGAGTGATCCAACATGGGAAGTGAGACACTCAGCAGACTCATAGAATGGCAGATGTCCTAAACAGCACTCTGGCCTCAGAATCAGCCATAAAGGCATTCGGATCTGGCTGAAAAGCCCATGAGAGTATTTCAGGCATGGAAAGCCAAGACACTCTGGCAAAAGATCTCTGTGAGTGAGATCCCAGCGGAAAGAACAGGTCTTCAAAGGAGGTACCTTTCTCTGAAGGGAAGAGAGAACCTCCACTTTGACTATGACCTTGTCTAAACAAGATAAGAATCGGAGAACTCAGAGGGCTTCCATAGCCTTGGAAACTCATGACTGAAGCATAGGGAGATTACTGAGGCCAGAGACAGGAGTGTCAATTGGTAAAGTCAACAACAGGAGTCACTGTGCACTTACTCCTCATGTAGGATCTCTGTCCTTAATGTGCTGTGCATTGAGATTTAATGCTATAACGAGTACTCAAACAATATATTTCACTTTGTGTTTCTATGGGGGTGCAAACTGTTGAAATCTTTATTTAATGCATACTAAACTGATCCTCTGTAAAAAAAAAAAAAAAAAAAAAGAAAAGAAATTATCAACTCCCAACTTGACTCTCACTGGGATTAAACATGACAATAGGTCTGATCTGATTTCATCATCATTTAAAAAAAATCATCTATTATTTTTCACTTTATGTTTCTGTGTGGGAGCAAACTGTTGAAATCCTTACTTAATGTAAACTAAGCTGATCTTCTGTATATTAAGATAATCGAAAATGAATCTTGATGTGAATGGAAGGGGAGAGGGAGTGGGAAAGGGGAGGGTTGTGGATGGGAGGGACGGTATGGGGGGGAAGCCATTGTAATCCATAAGCTGTACTTTGGAAATTTATATTCATTAAATAAAAGTTAAAAAAAAAAAGAAAATGACCCAAGTGATTGGGTTCTATACTGAATAGGAGACCGAGATGAAGCTCCTGGCTTCTGGCTTTAGCCTGGCTTAGTTCCAGCCATTGCAACCATTTGGGAAGTGAACAAATTATTGGAAGATGTACGTGTTTGTGTGTGTGTGTGTGTGTCTCCCTTGCTCTCTGTAACTCTGCCTTTCAGGTAAAATGGTTAAAAAGAAAAGTAATTTAAAAATCAAATAAATCTCTATGTGCAAACTAAATATCTGAGTGGATATATACATAAACATGGAAAGAAGGAAAGCTCTTCCTTAAAGAATTTGAACTAGCAAATGGAAAAGAATTAAATATAAAATGATGATTAGAAAATTAGAGCAATAATTTTTGCAGTCATGATCCAGTTGTGAATGCCAAATTTAGTGGCTAGATTTTAAGAAGAAACATGTTTGCACAGTTTCAAAGGATCTTCCCCAAATAAATATGTGCTAAAAAGGGAAAAATAATAACTTTATAAAGTGGAGAAACCTGGAAGAAACCACTTTAACCCAATAAGCAATGTTAAATCACAATACGACAATACTTAAGAAATCCTAACTTTGATATGAGGCCATGATAAGGGCATAATATTTCTGTGGTAGTATTTTTTGTTTGTTTGTTTTTTTGATAGGCAGAGTGGACAGCAAGAGAGAGAAATGGAAAGGAAGGTCTTCCTTTGCCTTTGGTTCACCCTCCAATGGCCACTGCAGCTGGCATGCTGTGGCTGGTGCACCGCGCTGATCTGAAGGCAGGAGCCATGTGCGTCTCCTGGTCTCCCATGCAGGTGCAGGGCCCAAGGACTTGAGCCATCCTTCTCGGCACTCCCGGGCCACAGCAGAGAGCTGGCCTGGAAGAGGGGCTACCGGGACAGAATCTAGCACCCCGACTGGGACTAGAACCCGATGTGCCAGCACCACAGGTGGAGGATTAGCCTATTGAGTCACGGCGCCGGCCCTGTGGTAGTATTCTTAATAAAGCATTTAATCAATCAAATCAAGGAGAAAGTGAAAATATTTTACAAAATAACTGATCAGTGTTATTTGAAATTCTATGGTCATAAAAATTGAAGAAAACCTAAAGGCACTGTTGTCGCTCCCCCTCTTCATGGAGGAACATCACTAAACCCTGCCTAGGCTTCATATCCGAGTCACGGCACCATTATGTCGCTCCCCCTCTTCGTGGAGGAATGACACAGGACCCTGCACTGTTCTTTCGTCTGCTCGGCCCTCCCCGGGTTTGCTGCTGGTTCTTCCCGGGTTGGCTACCGTCCCTTCCACCTCCGTGGAAGGGCGGTTCCCCCTGCCACTTTCCCCACTTCCGCGGGGGAGCGGCACACCGCCGGCCGGCTCTCTCGGGGGCTGCACAGGTGTTCCTTCAGATAGATGTTCCCCTAGATGTTCCTGGTGCATGTTGTCTCTCTCCTCCTTTATAGTCCTCTTCCGCCAATCCCAACTCTGCTACCCACACGCCGAGTACGCTGCTCTCCTCCAATCAGGAGCAGGTCCTGCTGTTTATTGGTTGAACTGGAGGCAGCTGTGTAGAAGCTGTTTCCTCCTCTCCCAGCGCCATATTGTGGGAGAGCAGTAACAGTCTAGTCTGAGTTGCTTCCCACACACTGTCACAGATTAAAAAAGATTAAAGATGCATGCATACTGAAGGCATCATGGGATCTTAGATTAGATTATGGGACACAAAAGATTATTAATGGAAAACCTGTTGAGATATAAATAAATTTAGTAGTTTGCTTACAATCTATATTAGTTTGATAGTTTTAGTTGCCATAGATATAGAGGATTTTGTTTTGTTTTGTTTTTAAAGATTTATTTATTTCAGGGCAGAGTTACAGAGAGAAGGAGAGACAGAGAGAAAGAAAAGTCTTCCATCTGCTGGTTCACTCCCCAAATGGTCACTATAGTCAGAGCTAGGCTGATCTGAAGGCAGGAGCTTCTTCTTCCAGATCTCCCACCTGGGTGCAGGAGCCCAACCACCTGGACCATCTTCCCCTGCTTTCTCAGGTCATTATCAGGGAGCTGGATCAGAAGAGAAGCAGTCAGGATACAAACCAGCGCCAATACATGATGCTGGCACTGTAGGCTGAAGCTTAACCTACTATGCCACAGCACCAGCCCAGAAGATGTTAACATTAGGAGAAGCTAGGACAAGGGGATATGAGACAAGTTAGTCAATTTTCCATTACTATGAAATGCTTTCAAAAGACTACTTTTTAAAGGAAAGGGGCTTATTTTCCCTCTAAGATCTGGAGTTACAAGGTCTAGGGACCTCATGTGGTGATGGTCTTCTTTCCAGCAAAGTCATAATATGGTACAGAACATCTCATGGCAAGAGGCCGGGAGTGCGTGTCTGAGCAGTCTCTCTCCCTCCACTTGTGACTTCAGTAGGATTCAGCCTTGGGGCTTCAACCTCATAACCTTAATCACCAAAGGTCCTACCTCTAAACACCACACTCAGGTTCCATGCCCAGCATCTTGATACCTTACAATGTTGGTTAAACTCCAGTGCATGGGGGGACAAATCACACTCAAGTCACATCATGAGAACTTCACTACTTTTGAAATGTTTTTATATATGACATTATCTCAAATTTAAAATTAGGAGAATTAAATTTTAAAATTTCTATTAAAAAATAGACAAAGGATTCTAGTGGGAATTCCTCCAAATAGGACATATGGGCTAATGAGCTGAAAACCCGGTAAACACCACTTACTATTAGAGAAATGCAAATAAAGACAAAAATAAGATGCTACTTTATATCAATCAACACGGCTTCTAGCAAATTAAACAAATATACACATAAAACAGCTTTTGTTGGAGAACATGCAGAGAACTGGAACCCTTGTGTACTCCAGGTAAGAATTCAAGTAGTCACATTGCCATGGAAAACAGCATGATTGTTCCTTAAAATTAAAAACAGGGGCTGGATGTTGTGGTGTGGAGATTAAGCCATGGTATGTGACTCCAGTATCCCATAAGAGCACCAGTTCACATACCAGCTGCTTCACTTCCAATCCAGCTCCCTGCTAATGCACCTGGGAAAGCAGCAGCAGATGCCCTCAGTACTTGGGACGCTGCCACTGACATTGGAGATCTGCAAAGAGTTCCAGGCTCCTGGCTTCAATCTGGTCCTCTCCTGGGCTGTTGCACTCATTGGAAGGACGAATTAGTGGATGGAAAATCTCAGTCTCTTACTCCCTTTGCCTGCCCCCCACTCACTCACTCATGCTACTTTCAAATAAATATCTTTTTAAAAACTAACATAGAACTAGGTTTGATCCAGCAATTCCATTTATGCAGACATACAAAAAAGAATTGAAAGCAGAGTCTTGAAGAGATATTTGCATGCCTGTGTTCATTGCAGCAGTATTATTCACAGTTGCTAAAACACAGAAGAAACACAAATGTCCACTGACAGGTGAATGGATAAACAAAATGAGCTATGCACATATAGTAGAATATTCTTCAGGCTTAAAGATGAAGGAATTTATGACATACATAATGACACAGATGGCCCTACAGGACAATGAACTATTAGAGTAGTCAAAATGATAGAGATGATGTAGAATGGGGGAGAGGGAATGAAAAGATACTGTTTAATGATGCAGAGCTTCAGTTTTGCAAAATGGAAAGGGATTTGGAGATGATGGTGGTGCTAACTGCACAACAAGAAAAATGAATTTCGTATCACTGAATTATACACTTGAAAATGGTTAAAAGGGTAAATTTATAGTATTTTGCAACAGTAAAAAAATGGCAAAAAAAAAAAAAAAACACCCTTGATCAGTGGCATATACTTGCTAGAGTATCAGTATGTTTACTTTAATCTTGTAAGTTCTGTAAAAGATTTATGTAGTGGGGCTGGCACTGTAGGGTAGCAGTGAGGCGACCACCTACAGTGCTGGCATCCTATGTGGGCTCCACTTCTATCCAGCTCCCTGCTGTGGCCCAGGAAAGCAGTAGAAGATGGCCTGAGTCCTTGGGCCCCTGCACCCACGTGGGAGACCCGGAGGAAACTCCTGGCTCCTGGCTTTGGACTGACTCAGTTTTGGCCTTTGTGGCCATCTGGAGAGTGAACCAGCATGGATGGAAGACTTCTCTCTCTCTGCCTCTGCCACTCTATAACTCTGCCTTTATGATAAATAAAAAAATCTTTTTTTTAAAAAAAAAAGGTTATGTGGTGATAAATGTAGTGATTTTTGCTTTCAAATCTTTTGACAAAAATTCACAGTGAGAAATACATAGATATTTGATCTAGGATTTTATATATATATTTATGTATATATATACATACATATATATATATACATAAATATATATATATATATCAGTAAAATTAAAATGTTAGGAAGCAAAAAATTTAGTACCCACTGCACTTTTTTTTTATTTTTCCTTCCTTTTTCCCCCTTCCCTGCAATAGCTAAAGGCATTTCATGATCTACTGAAAAGCTTACAAAAACTACTAATGTGAGAATGTACATTCCTGCAACTTCTTAACTGTTTATGAAATTTTCAATTTTTCCAAAACCCTAATGTCCAGACTGGAGCATGAGCCATTGTGATTTCTCCCAGATACTTTACAGTAGTGTTCTGCTTCAATAATAATTACCCCATCAAAAGGCTGCGATTTATAAAGCATTTAGTTACTTAGTGCTCATGACGTAAATGTCACAGTTCAAGTATTTGATGGAGAAAAATATTAAATGAAGTACACTTGTTTTGAAGATAATTTTATTTAACATCTCTAAAGCAGAGCATAATTAAGTTACTCTGTCACACAAAATGATGGAGGCTTTAAATAAGTAACAGCTGGTTACCCCAATGATGGAGCAACTACAGGCAGCCCTTGGCAAGGACAGCTGTGCAAACAACCCACACAGTGTGCTAATAGACTCACCTTAGGACTAAGGAAATAGCTGGGATGCAATGACACCTAGAGAAGCAAACAAACAAGTCTGTGTAGCCCTTAGCATGCATTTCAATAGCATTATGGCTTAGAAAAATTAATAAGAGCTCCTTGTCTATCATCCTTATAGCCAAATGTATTTCTTGTGTCAGGAGAAATTTGAAGTTAGTCATCATATGGGGCAGGCATTGGCCTAGCAGTCATGGCACCTGTATCCATTGGAAGGCCTGGTCTCAACGCTTGGGTTTGAAAACCCACTCTGCTCCTGAGTCTGCTCAGTGCAGACCTGGGAGGCAGTGCTAATGGGTGAAGTGATTGGGTTTTTGTCACCCAGATGGGAGATCTGGATTGAGTTCCCAGCTCCAGATTTGGGCTCCCTGAGTTGTTGTGAGCACTTGGGGAATGAACTAGCAGATAGGAATGTCTCTCTTTTTCTCTCTTTCTCTCTCTCTCCATCTCTTTCCCTCCCTCTCAAAAAGTGTTAATCATTGTAGAACAATCAGCATATTTGTAAGAAAGCACCCTTATTTTTAAATGTAACCACTATTTAAGAGTCAAATTCATCCAAAACAAGAACTTAAATTCAATTTATGCATTATTTAATATTAGCAGTTTTTTTAAGTTATGGTGGAGTGGACCTTTGTTACAGCACATTAGGTCCCTGCGTGGGACAGCCTCATCACCTGGTGGAGTGTCTGGTTCCAGTTTGGTTCCTTGGCCTCCAGTCCAACTTCCTGCTGCTGTGCATCGTGGGAGGCACCAGATGATGGCTCAGGTATCTGGGTCGCTGCTGAGAGACCTGGATGTGGTTCCAGGCTCCTTCCTGGCTATGGCCTGACCCAGCCCTGGGTGTATGTTCAGGGTGAACCAGGGGATAGAAGATCTCTTGCTCTCTTTCTTTGCCACTCTTCCTTACAAATAAAATGAAATATTTTTAAACATTTTAAACTTACTTCAAAACAATCTGATTTCCATTTCCTTAAAAATGCTTGCACAGATCTTCATGAAATCAGATTTGCATTCAAAGATCCTAAAATCTTAAAGTTGGGCTCTGTGAACCAAATGCGCTATTTAAAATATTAACTAACTTTACTCCCATTTTGGAAAGCTGTGTATCGTTGTGTTTACATGGATCTATTGTTAAGTTCTTTTAGCACAGCGGTTGATTGTCACTTGATCTAAATGCTAGGAAGGAGGAAAAAGTTTAAGTATTTGCTATATTTGTTGGTTTATCAGAATTGTTGTCAAGTCATTCTGTTGACCTTTTTGACTTACAATTTTGAATTTATGGTTTCCTAGGAAGACCTCATTTCCAATCTAGGTCTTCACAGACAAGTCAGATATAGGCAAGAAAACAAAGAGATGACAAGAAAGGATTTGTAGACAAGGGAAACATCACAGGCTAGGCTTGGGGGCCCAGAATAGCAGGGCAGAGTATGTTCTTGGCCTCTATAAGTAGTGTATTCTGTGAAATGATGGATATGGTCTACGGGATTTTTCACATGGATACTTTATATGAAATGTTAAAGGATATTAAAGTGCTTGTCCTTTGAGGATATTTAAAGAGGAGTGAACACCAAACCTCTCAATTGCCATATGGAAGCTCAATGCAAAGGATACAAAATTGAAGACTTAGAAATCTTTAGTGGTTGTCCTTCTGTCAAATGAGCAGGTGTCAATCATTTTGACTTAAAGTCCCCTTTACAATATTACAAACTACAGAAGGAATCTAACTTTTTCTTTATGCAGGCTATATGTTGATATTTGATATAATTGAATATAAAACTAAGAAATTTTATGAATTCATTTAAAACGAACAATAGTGAACCTTTTATATACTTCAAAAGTAATATTATGAAAACAACTACTTTTCAAAACAAAATGTTACTGAGGCATGCCTTTTTTTGTAACATTTTTTCAAATGTCTTTTAATTCCTGACTTAATAGAAGACAATCAGATTTTAATGTTTTCCTCTAGATTCAATCTATAAGTTGTTTTGATTAAAGTATATCATGAAAACCCAGCTTTACACAAATAATATGGTCTGAAAATGAAAAATCATTTTCTAAAAGGGAAACCTGTTGAAGTGAAATGAACACTATGAGAAACAGTGAACTGATAAGCTCTTGTCCTGACTGTTGATGTACAATGTAATACTTTATCCATTTTAATATTTTCTCTTTGTTTTGTTCTAGTACTATTGGTTAAACTCTGTGATTAACACGCAATTATTCTTAGGTGTTTAAATTTTAACTGAAAAATGATCCCTGTTAAATATAAGAGTGGGAATAAGAGAGGGAGGAGATGTACAATTTGGGACATGCTCAATCAGACTTGCCCCAAACGGTGGAGTTAGAATCATGCCAGGGGATCCCAATACAATCCCATCAAGGTGGCATGCACCAATGCCATTTCACTAGTCCAGGTGATCAATTTCAGTTCACAATTGATCACACTGATAGGTCTAAGAGTCAAAGGGATCACACAAACAAGTCTACTGTCTGCTAATACTAACTGATAGAATCAAAAAGGGAGAGAACAATCCATCATGGGAAATGGGATACACAGTAAACTCATAGAATGGCAGATGTCCTAAATAGCACTCTGGCCTTAGAATCAGCCCTTAAGGCATTCAGATGTGGCTGAAGAGCCCATGAGAGTATTTTAGGCATGGAAAGCCAAGACACTCACCTAAATGGAAGATCTCTGCAAGTGAGATCCCAGTGGAAAGAATGGAGCCATCAAAGAAGGAGGTACCTTTCTCTAAAGGGAGGAGATAACTTCCACTTTGACTATGACCCCGTTGGAATAAAATCGAAGTCGGCAAACTCAAAAGGCTTCCATAGCCTTGGCAACTCATGACTAGAGCCTAGGGTGATTACTGAAGCCATAAACAAGAATGTCAAATTGTTTAGTCAACAACTGGAGTCACTGTGTACTTACTTCTCATGTGGGATCTGTCCTTAATGTGTTGTCCAGTGTGAAGTAATGCTATAACTAGTGCTAAAACAGTATTTTACACTTTGTGTTTCTGTGTGGGTGCAAACTGATGAAATCTTTACTTAATATATACTGAATTGATCTTCCGTATACAAAGATAATTGAAAATGAATCTTGATTTGAATGGAATGGGAGAGGGAGTGGGAGATTGGAGGGGTGTGAGTGGGAGGGAAATTATGGGGGGGAGTCATTGTAATCTATTAACTGTACTTTGAAAATTTATATTTACTAAATAAAAAAAGAAAGAAAATGAAAAGTCATTTTAATAACATTTTTCCAATAATCATAGTTTCTTTTAAATGCCCTATTACTTGACAGGAGTAGCTTCTTAAAGTTGCAATACAGAATCTAAAGCAACATAAATGATCTTTCCACATACTATTATATTAAAAGTTATTGGTCTGTTTTTGCACTTCAAATGAACCTTTCATCTAGGCATCTATGTATTTCTGATGATCCTATAACATCATAAATTTATCATTTGGCAAATACTGATTCACTGAACTATAAAAACTTCTCAGGTTGTCACACTATATTGTATATACAATATCAAAACATTGTATTTGTAAATATGACTGATATCAAGAAATTCTGTAACAATTGAAAAGCTATCAAGCTCATGGTGATGGTGTAGATTTTCAAAAAATCTACTTTTTGCTTAAAGTTCAAATTTTATCATTGGCAACAAATACTGTCAATGATTTTTTTCTTTGAAATGACAATCTTATTCCATTCATTTTCAAGGAAATAGCTGCCATATACCCAAGTTTGAATAACCATAATTTGTCTGTCAGTCATTCCTTTAAGTAAAAATGGCATTACATGAAAAAAGTAGTTCAGCTTGCAATTTAACCTCAAAAGAACTTTTCCTTGAAACAACTATTGTATGTTTTTAAGTATTAGCAGTGCTTTCTCATTATGTAGAAATCTAGTAAATTTAGATTTTATAGAATAATTTATCAAGAACTGAAATTGTAAATAAACACCTAAGTTCATGGTGGGGAAGGATGTAATGACCTAAACACAATTTTGAGTTCCTTGATTCATATTAAAACACCAGTATATTACCAACTAGTGCTTTAGTATCAAAAAATAATAATAAATACATAAATATCAGCCAAGTGAAAGAGATAAATGATATCTTAGTATTATCATTATGAAGATAGATTTACTTTACAATCCTATAAAATGTCTTTGCATATTCCCAGATGTCCTCTGGCTAAAAATACTATGCTAAAGCCTCCAGTCTAAACTCCCATGACCAACATCCATCCATAATCTGGTTATGCTCCACCGATAGTCTTGAATTAAACCAGTATTCTCACCTTGAAAAACAGTTTTATTCCCCATCTCCTAAATTTATGCTTTGTTTTCCAACTCAAGTCATCTCCATTTCACATCTCTGAACTCTGTATTATCAAATTGAGCTCCTTATAATATTCTGTTTATCATATTTCTTTGGGAATTACAATCACCTCAAACTAATTTGTAATGTAGCTTTAGGTGAGGATGGTCTTACAGTTCGTCTGAATTTACTGCAGTATTTTCCATATAAAAATGAGAATATTCATGATGTCTTTGACTTTATAAATTCTAATATTTTAGAGTAAGTCAAATACACACATATCTTATGTATTTGACTTAGATACATATCTTATGTATGTAAATGCATATAAAGACAAAAAAATGAATCATTTTGCAACGTAATAACTTGAGTAACCATATATCAAAGATATATTTTATATAGAATATCAACTAATAAAGCAATGTTAAATTTAGAACCTATAAATATTACGATAATACATCTATGTATAGTGGAAAATGTACATTTAAGTGCCTACACAGTATAGTCTTAGAGAATCAATGTACTTAAAGTAGCTACAAGTTTTATTTAAGGACAAGTGTCTGGGGCCAGTGCTGTTGTGTAGACAGTTAGGCTGTAGATGCAGCACTGGTTTCCCAAATGGGTTCTGGTTCAAGTCCTGGCTGCTCCACTACTGATACAGCTCCCTGATGGCATGCCTAGGAAAGCATTGGAAAATGGCCCAAGTTTTTAGGTCCCTACACATATGTGGGAGACCTTGGAAAAGCTCCTGGTGCCTGGCTTTGGGTCGTCCCATTTCTGGCCATTGCGGTCATTTGTGGAGTGAACCAGTGGATGGAAGATACCTCTCTCTCTCTCTTCCTCTCTGTAAATCTGCCTTTCAAATAAATAAATATTTTTTTAAAAAGGCAAGTATCAATAATAGTGAAATGTTCACCCTACTGTGTGATTTTGGTTGATGTGGCACAATGAGTTTAGTTGCCACTGATGACACTGCTATACCATATGGGTGCTAATTCAAGCCCCAACTGCTCCACTTCCCATCCAGTCCTTGCTCTTACACCTGAGAATCTAGCAGAAGATGGACCAAATTTACAGGCTTCTGCCACCTACATGGGAGATCTGGATGGAGTTCTGGGCCTCTGGCTTCAGCCTGCTCCATCCCCAGCCATTGCAGCAATTTGGGTAGTGAACCAGTGGATGGAAAATCCTTCTCTCTCCTTCTGTTTCTGTCTCTTGATCTCCCTTTATATAACTCTGCCTTTCAAATAAATAAATTTTAAAAAATATTCTTTAGAAACAATTATTCAAATGCAATCTTTTAAAGACATTGCTACTCTCAGACTTGCACATTAATTGCAAACCAGTTTCAGGTATAAGATGACTAGATGTGCTGCATAGCAGTTAAGATTTAAGGCATGCAAATACCTTGACTTACCCAGTATCCTACTCAGACAATGACTTGAACATTGGTAAAGTGCCATGTGCGCACATATTCCATATGTAACTCACATAAAGCAAAGATGCCCTATTTCCAGTGTTAGCAGTTTAACTCTAAAAACATTAGAGTAACAAGATTCTAAAGAGGTGCTACAGATTTATACAGAATACCACAAAGAAATCTCTCAGAAAAAAATCTCCCTTTCAAGTTTCATTCTCAACTATTGTTACTCTCTCACAAAGTTACCTGTGATGCCTACTTTCATGTGTGTACCCGGCTAAGTGATGTGCAGTAACATATATTCCTGAGGATGTTTCTGGAAGAGATCAGCATTTGAGCCAGGAGATTGAAGAAGGTGATCTTTCCTCACCAAGGTGACATGAATAGACAAAAGCACAGAGGAAATGCAAATTTTGTATCTTTTCTTGATCTGGAAATCAATCTACTATTGGTCCCATGCATTGGTGAACTCAGTTCTTGTGTCTTAGTCTAGGATTTACATCTGTGCCTTTCTCCATCTCTCCTTACACCTTATCAGTCTGCATACTTGGGACTCAGACTGGGAGTAAACCACTGGCCATTTGTTCTCTGGTTCTACAGCTTACAGATGGCAGATGATAGGTCTTCTCAGTTCCCAGAATCATGTGAGCCAATTCCCACAGTGAATGTCCTTAAAGGGACATTGTATATCTACATCTATATCCCACTGGCTGTTTTTCTTGGAGAACTCTGATTAGTATGCCATGCTTGCCAACATGTTGTCTTCCATTTAATGCCTCCTTCTCTTCCTATGCAAGTGCCCTATCTGATGAGTACCCATAACCCCAGCCTCGTAAGGGCACTTTTCTCTGACCATCATCTCTTGAAAATGGTAGCAGTTTTATACTGAAGACGTCTTTCACCTTGCTATACAATCCCAATGCCTTAATACTGGGAAGCTAAGCCTTAAAAGAGAGTTTCTTCATTGAATAATGACAATCAAATAGCGTGCATATATATATATATATATATGTGTGTGTGTGTGTGTTTATATATGTGTGTATATATACAAACAAAAAGTATATATATGTGTACATGTATATGTGTATATATTATATATATATTATATATACAACATTTCTTAAAATCAGAAAATAGAGATTTTTACAAAATTGGAACTATGGCAGTGGAGAAATACTTTGCCCTCTGGTTGTTATTGGAAGGTACAAATGGCAGTCTCCACCTTCTCTCTAGAGATGTCCACAGCATGGTCCTCCCCATGGGGTCTTGACATACTCTCATACCCCTCTACTTCCTTCCCAGTTCAGGCACCATAGTCCATCATGCTTGCCTTCTGTATTTCCTCTCTAATAAACTTCATGCATTCAAGTCTGTGTCTCAGCTTTCTGCTTTAAGGGAAACTCAACTTCAGATAATGGCACCTACTCTACAGTATGGACTTATATAGACGACCTCTAATCATGGAATAATACTGGTAGGTCCACATTTTATAGAGAGGAAACTAATTTAGAGGGGGGGAAGTAATATGTCCAAGACCACACAAATTCATAATAGTATCAGGATGGGACTGTATCTATGGGTCGCTCAAATCCAGAGTTACATATTTCTTGCATACTTTTGTAAATTGTTAATAATTGCAAACCAGAGTTAAATATCTCCTATATGCTGTACCCTTGATAATAATATTTCAAATGATTAGGGGAGCTTCTTTAATCATTATTTATTCTATCTACTATGAACTATCAGGTTGGAAGTCTGTAGCATAAATGGCTTGAGATCTTAAAAGTAATCATTACTCTACGAGTATGATTTATCTTTTGGGTTTTATCAAGCTATATACTATTTCACGGAAATATAATTTCCTTCATAATAGACAACATAGCCCATTGTCTTTTATCTTAGTGAAGCTTAATCCAACACTATTATAATGTTTCATAACTAAACAAATCCTAGAAGAGTTTCCATAATCTTTGTTCTACACGCAAGGACAAGGAGTTGGATATTGTTGTTCATCATTTCTGTTTTCATAAAAACTTTATGTGCTTCTTCAAGGATCTTTACCTTAAGAAAGGGGTTACTCACAAATTTATTGTGCTTACATTTAGTAAGTATGTAAATACACAGAATTTAACAACTTTTATAAAGCTCCACACTGTTAGAAGTAATGGGCCTCAAACAAACAACAATTAACTAGAAATGAAGAGCATGTGAATTCTTTCTTACACTTTTCCTTTAGCTTTGATGAAAATTTTAACCAACTTAATTTCTTAGCCACAGATGTTTTATTTGCAAAGCAAGGCTAAGGATGGGAAGGACTGTTAGGAGAATAAAATAAAATAAAATAAAATAACAGTTTTAAGTAACTTCAGTAATATAAGAAAATAGTAAGTTTGTAGGTGCAAAAGGATCTCACTATTTTCAGCATAGCCTTCAAGAAATTTCAGTATTTTAATCATTCAGAAAGATAATAAGTTTCCACAAGACTTGTTTCCTTGTTTGTCTTTTTTAATCAGTGTCTAAATAGGAAAGTTGAGTGCAGAGAGAAATAATAGCAGAAGCTATCCTTACTTTCATTGTACAGTATAAATCATGAAATCTCTAAGCTTCAAAAATTCAGGAATTACATAATTAATATTTATCAAAAACTTTTCTATGTCACCAAAACTATGTTAACAACTTTATATTGATTATTTTAATTTTAAAACAACCAGTGGCTTGGATCTTCTAATTCACATACTGTATACATCAAGACATATGAGATACAAAGGTGATTATTGACATGCACAAGGCCACTGTTGCACAGGGAATGTTATAGCCAATATCCACCCTAGATCCTAGGTTTCTGGCCTCCTGAGGCTCTGTTCCTGCTGCTTCATCTCATAGCAGTTGTTAACTAACATGGCTCAGTCACAGCAACAGTGTGGTAATATTTAACTAAATAAATTTTTTATAGAAATTAGGTTTGACCCATATTTTGAACTTAGGTATTTTTATTATGTTGCAATCACTCATTTTGTAAAGCTGTAAATAACGTTATATAGTTATTCTTTACACATAAAGGTAAACAGTAAGTCTAATTCTGTCAAGTGGACCTCTTTTTCTTAGCAAAAGCTGATATAGAAAAAAATATGTAGTGTAGGGCCATTGTTGTGACACAATAGATAAAGCTGCCGCCTGCGACACTGGCATCTCATATGGGCACCGGTTCAAGTCCTGGCTGTTCCACTTCTGATCCAGCTTCCTGATAATGGCCTGGGCAAGCAGGAGAGGATGGCCACTGCAACCACATGGGAGACCAAGAAGACACTGCTGGTTCCTAGCTTTAGTCTGGTCTGGCCCTGGCCATTGTGGCCATGTGGGGAGTGAACCAGCAAAGGGAAAATCTCTTCCTGTCTCTCCTTCTATCTGTAATTCTGTTTTCAAATAAATAAATCCTTTTTTAAAATGTGACATAACAAAAGCAGAAATGGCAGATGAACACATGACAAGGACACCTGAATACTGCCCTGGACAGCTTCACCAAATCACAAGTAGGACACTACTAGTTCTGTCCCTTTGTCAATTTTGAAGAAATCACTGTTGCAGATTTGTTTGCTTGCTTATTTTTCCTTTCTATTAGATTACAGATAAAATATTTTGATGTAATAAAACTGTTCTACCTTGAAATTCTCTCTCCTTTCTCTTTGGTTAATGATCTTCATTTTAATACATTTAAGGAGAAAGATAACATAGAGGTAGCAACATTCAACATTAAGAAGCCAGGGGCTGTATAACAAATTGTGCTGCAGGATTAACAGCAAGACAAACAGGGAGCCCCCTCCAGATACAGAGGACAATGTCTTTCCCACATTTTGAGAGATGACCGAATAGAGGGAGCTGAGCAGAGGACAATGGCCACAAAGCCCAGAGGATCCTGCCTCAGAGAAATTCAGTGAAGTTTCTCCCAAAGAAGAGTGCAGTGTGCACCAAAAGATTGAGAGTTAGACATGAAGAGAACAGATTTTAGTACAGAAGGGGCTGAGCTCTTGGTAAAGTCCTTTGGCAGCCTCTCCGTGAGAAGAAAATGAGGAAACGAATGCAGCATCACAGGTTGATAGCTGAGTTGCCTTTGCCAATGGCAGCCTCACTGAGGCGTGAGAAGTTTCACTCCATCAGGTCTCAGCTTTGTGACCTTGACTGAATCCCTAACCCCGATCAGGCTGCTTCCTGGTGCTCTACGTTGGAATAAAAATGACTACCTTAGAATGATCAACTACACACTTAGCATAGAGGTCTTCGTAATTCATCTCTAGCCCAGGCATTTCCCATATGCTTTCCAGCAAAAAATGAAGAATGATTTATCTGATTAGAAGATTAGATAAAAGCATACGAATGCTCAACTCAATTCTTTCCAAGTATTCTCCTTGGAATCAGTTGGCTGTAGGCAGAGCATTCTCTGTTACTGCTGTCGTGAGGGAGAGATTCCCATGGAGTGAGGACGGGGGGGAAGGCCCAGCTGTGCAGAGTCGCACTCTCACACGATGAGTCTCAAGAGCCAGACTCCATGGCCACCAGGAAGTGTGAGACATTGGGAAACCAGTACTCAGTTCTCAGATCCAAACTGTATTTCCAGTGCATATTTACCAGTAATAAAAATGGACATTTTCTTATAATTCTAAATTATTTTTTCAGTTGGCTTAGACTCTGTAGGAGAGGAGAGTATGACTGATTTTCACACATTAGCAAGTCTTTTGACGAAAGCACTGTAAGTTGTCATTTTTTTCTTAGGGCAACAATCTCACTGTTATCCAAAGTAAATAGATGGTCACACTACCTACTATACTTCCTATTATGCAAATTAAATATCATTTCAAATAATCTTAGAGACTGTCTTCAAACCACTTGCAGCTTGTCAGTGTGATACACTGGATTCTGATGATTTTAGGCCATGTTTGATAGCCCCAATCTATCACATCACAAAAATCTTTGTATTTAAAATCTACATTTTTATCTTAAAAAATCAGTAAAATGCAAATCCGTAGTACAGGGGGATAGCATAGTAAATACCACAAATGCTTAGATGAACCCACCTAAAAAAATGTTGAGGAAAAAAATAAATGCTTAATACTCTGTTCTTTTCCTTTCAAAGAGCTCTTCATATTTCATCACCTCTCCTTCCTAAAATAACAGAGAGAAATAAAATACTTCAGGTTTTCAAAAGTAGCACTGTACATTTGCATGCCACTGCCACTAATTTTCACATTCTGGTTTTCCGGAAAATATCTCAACACTTCATTGGTCTGAGTTATTAAAGTCACAAAATACAATGCTTGAATCTGAAGAAAACTGAACACTGGGAAATACTCTATCCTTGCTTAAAATAGATAACTGATGAAAATCATGCACAATCAAGTTCGCAAATAAATAATTTCCTGTGAATATTTACCAATGAACTTTTAAATATTTAGGAAAATTTGAGAAGCAGAAAGAGGGAGAGAGAGAGAGAACATGCTTCTATCCACTGGTTCACTCCCACAAATGCCAACAATGGCCAAAGTGGGAGCCAGAGCTGGGAACTCAGTCCAGGTCTCCCAATGGATGGCAGAATTCCAATTACTTGAGCCATGAACTCTGCATTAGCACGAAGATGAAATCAGGATCTAGAGCTAGCAATTGAACCCTGACACTCCAACATGGGCTACTAATGCTTCACGCAGCATCTTAGCCAGTAGGCCATGTTCATGCCTCATAGAATTTTTATAATAGCAGAAACATTAAATTAAAAATCAAGTAAACAAAAACTGAAATCTCTACGTGTTATACAGCCATTTTTCAAGTGGATAGAGCCCATTACTAATAAAAAAGCATTTGCAAATTTTGCTACAGCACTGGGGAAGAGACTGTGGTCCAGGGCTAAGAGCTAAGAAATGAATTAAGATTACAACAATATCATAGCAGGACTCAGTGATGCATCTGAAAAACATATGTGCTTCAAAGCTGAAGTCAGTAACCAGAGGGGTTTGGAACAGATACCTGGGATGGAGCCACTTTAGCAAGCCAAAGCCTGCTCTTTTCTAACTGGCAAAGTCAGAGACCAGAAAAGTATGTAGGCATTGAGGAAGATCCAAATGTTTTAGAATAAATGAGGTAAGTAGATTAAAATCCATTCATCAAGGAATGCTATAAAACTGGAGTGATGTTAGTATGGCAATAAGAATAGAACTGACACATTAAAAGGAATCATGAGGCCATGATAATTTTCATTCTGAAGTTTGATATTGGGCCATACATAGAGTAAAAACCAAGTAACCAGGAAGTTAATTGGTATCTAGACAGTTTCTACTTAATAAGAAAAAAAAAATAAATTACTTTGTCATTCACTCCTCTTCAATAAGCGTTCTTCAAATACGGAAGTTTATGCTGGTACAGAGACCAAACATCTGGTTGACTTCCTATACTTAGAAATAAGAAGTGATGATCAGCTAAGGCTATTCTTGTGATGGTTATTGACAAACATCTTGCTCATGAAGAAATGCACTCAAATCTTTCTCCTTCCTAAGCTCTAGTTTAAACATTCTGTGTGTGTGTGTGTGTGTGAGAGAGAGAGAGAGAGAGAGAGAGAGACAGACAGAGAGAGAGAGAATAAAATCTAATTGATGAGGAGGTGGCCATTGATTTAAATATCCAATTTTCAACTAGGCATATATACATGGGGCAAAACTCTATGCACAGGGCTGGCGCCATGGCTCAATAGGCTAATCCTTCGCCTGTGGCACAGGCACACCGGGTTCTAGTCCCGGTCCGGGCACCGGATTCTGTCCCGGTTGCCCCTCTTCCAGGCCAGCTCTCTGCTGTGGCCCGGGAGTGCAGTGGAGGATGGCCCAAGAAGTCCTTGGGCCCTGCACCTGCATAGGAGACCAGAACAACCTGGCTCCTAGCTTCGGATCAGCACAGTGTGTCGGCCACAGCACGCCAGCTGCAGCGGCCGTTGGAGGGTGAACCAACGGCAAAGGAAGACATTTCTCTGTCTCTCTCTCTCACTGCCCACTCTGAAACAAACAAACAAACAAAAAACCCAAATCTCTCTGCACAGTAACTCTTGGTCAACTCAACTACATTAGAGTAGAAATTGAAAGCTGAAGACTGAAACTAAAGACACTGAATTCAGTGGTATTCTAATTTGATTTCATAGGACTCTAGGATTCTTAGTTCCTTAGAGAGTGACGAAATGGGGGTAATAAGCAGGGGCCAAATACCCAAAATCACTGAGGATATACAGAACTAAATCTCAGGTCTCCTGACTCCTCTGTGATGAGAAATAACAGGGACGCCATTTGTACTTTTAGGCAGAAGTTCTTAGGTTTCTTTTTTTTTTTTTTTTCAATTTATTAATGTGAGCAAATTTCATATACTTCATATATACAGAATTAAGAACATAATAATACTTCTCATCCTAAACACCATCCTCCTTCCTTTGCCCTTTTAATTTTTACAATGACATTTATTTTATAATCACAAACTTAACCCTCCACTGAATAAAGAATTCAACAAGTAGTAAATAGAAAAACCACAGTTCCTCAAGAATATATACAAGGCCTGTAAACAATCATCAAACCTCAAAATGTAAATTTTCAATTTTTTAATTTCTACCTAGTGTAGGGTTAAGCTTATGAGTATAAAGATAGTTGAGGGGCTGGCAGTGTGGTACAGCAGGTTAATACCCTGGCCTGAAGCACTGGCATCCCATATGGGCGCTGGTTTGAGACCTGGCTGCTCCACTTCTAATCCAGGTCTCCGCTATGGCCTGGGAAAGTAGTAGAAGATGGCCCAAGTTCTTAGGCCCCTGCACCGCTTTGGAGACCTGGAAGAAGCTCCTGCCTTTGGATCGGCATAGCTCTGGCAGTTGTGGCCAATTGGGGAGTGAACCACTGGGTGGAAGACCTCTCTCTCTCTCTCTGCCTCTCCTCTCTTTGTGTAACTCTGACTTGCAAATAAATAAATCTTTAAAAAAAAACGCTCAGGCTGACTTTCCCCAAGTGGTGGAGTTGGAAGCATACCAGGGGATTCCAATTCAATCCCATCGAGGTGGCATGTACCAATGCCATCTCACTGTTCCAGGTGATCAGTTTCAGTTCACAGTTGGTCATGGTGAAGGGACTGGGAGTCAAAGGGAGCACATAAACAAGTCTAGTACCTGCTAACGCTAACTGATGGAGTAAATAAAGGGGAGAGTGATCCAACATGGGAAGTGAGATACTCAGCAGACTCATAGAATGGCAGATGTCCTAAATAGCACTCTGGCCTCAGAATCAGCCCTAAAGGCATTCGGAGCTGGCTGAAAAGCTCATGAGAGTATTTCAGGCATGGAAAGCCAAGACACTCTGGCAAAAGATCTCTGCGAGTGAGATCCCAGTGGAAAGAACAGGTCATCAAAGAAGGAGGTACCTTTCTCTGAAGGGAGGAGAGAACCTCCACTTTGACTATGACCTTGTCTAAACAAGATAAGAGTCGGAGAACTCAGAGGGCTTCCATAGCCTTGGAAACTCATGACTGGAGCATAGGGAGATTACTGATGCCATAGACAGGAGTGTCAATTGGTAAAGTCAACAACAGGAGTCACTGTGCACTTACTCCTCATGTAGGATCTCTATCCTTAATGTGCTGTACATTGAGATTTAATGCTATAACGAGTACTCAAACAATATATTTCACTTTGTGTTTCTATGGGGGTGCAAACTGTTGAAATCCTTACTTAATGCATACTAAACTGATCCTCTGTAAAAAAAAAAAAAAAAAAAAGAAATTATCAATTCCCAACTTGACTCTCACTGGGATTAAACATGACAATAGGTCTGCTCTGATTTCATCATCATTTAAAAAAATCATCTATTATTTTTCACTTTATGTTTCTGTGTGAGAGCAAACTGTTGAAATCCATACTTAATGTATACTAAGCTGATCTTCTGTATATTAAGATAATCGAAAATGAATCTTGATGTGAATGGAAGGGGAGAGGGAGTGGGAAAGGGGAGGGTTGTGGGTGGGAGGGACGGTATGGGGGGGAAGCCATTGTAATCCATAAGTCGTACTTTGGAAATTTATATGCATTAAATAAAAGTTTAAAAAAAAAGTTAGTTGAAAATAGGTCTTTGTGAAAAATAAGAATGAGAATGGGAGAGGGAGGAGATAGAAGGGTGGGAGTATGAGTGGGAGGGAGGTAGAGTGGGAAGAATTACCATGCTCCCAAATTCATTTATATGAAATTTGTATTCCAAAAATAAAATTTAAAAAAGAAATGCAAAAAATTCAAAGATTTCAATAGTTCCACTACTGTAAAACCAAGCACATTGGTTGTTTTCCTTCAGACACTGGCAGATTTTCATGAATTAAAAATTCTTTCATTGATGCCAATGTCTTGCAATTGTTTTACTGTAATGTTTGTAACTTTTCAACTTCTCCTTCTAAAAAACTCACTTATATCATGTGACTATCGCCTATTACCTTTCTGAGCTAGGACAAGCCATTTCACCTCTAATCTTTATATTGTTAACCTAGGAATATGCCTGGAGGAGAAATTAGGACACTGCAATTATGGACAGCAGTATTTATCAACTACTTTTCCATACTGTTCCCCCCAAAAGCCTTCACAGACATCTTTTCTGAATCTTATCCCGCAATAGAATCTTAACACCATAGATATACTGTATATCTCCCTCTGTACTGAAAGCATATCTGTGTTTTATTCACAATAATAGTGAGGATTTTCTTTTTAAAGACTTATTTATTTGAAAGTGAAAGTGACAGAGAAAGTTAAAGAGAGAAGAGGGGGAGAGAGAGGGGAGGGGCTGGGCTAGACCAAAGCCAGGAGTCAGAAACTCCATTTGTGTCTCCTACATGGGTAGAAGGAACCCAAGTACTGGAGCCATCAATCACAACCTCCTAGGTGCATTATCAGGAAGCTGGATTGGAATCAGAATAGCTAAAACTTGAACTGGGACTCCAATATGAGATGTGTATATCCCAAGTGACAGCTTAGCTATTGTGCGTAAAAATGCCCTGTTGAATGAGTTGTAATTTTTTTCCTACTATCTACCTGAAGAACCAATTTCATCTTCATGGGGAAACATTTTCTTCCATTAGGAAGGCACGAGATAGTGTAGTATGAAATAATATTTGCAAATAAACTATTAGTAAGTACTGGGGATATTGATTTTGAGCCAACATCAGCATATAGGTGAAATGCTCACTAGCACAGTCAACATTCTATGCCCCCAAAGTATGTAGAAGCAGTATATGCATATAGAAACACAATAGAGACACATGTGCAACATGTTACTAATTGCTAGATAATTGTGCACCATGCTTTGAACTTCACATTTGCATTTTATTCATTTCAATGAGTACCTTAAAAAAACTCTAAGTATGAAAAACTTCGATGCAACAAGTTTAAAGGAAGCATTAAAATAAACAGAGAAGGAAGGACCATCATTTAAATCTGGGTTTGTTTGTCCCTCAATCTAGGCTCTTTTCATGAGCATATGGGCATCTAACTTGGCACTTGAAGCTACATTTGCCAAGTATACTTCTAAAGAGGAATTAACATGTATTCTCATTAAATGCCTAGCTGAGTGACCAGATACATTAGAGATATAAGGCAGGCCATATTGGAATTGGCACACCTGGACATTCTCTTTGCCTGTAGATGTCCTTGGCCTATTTCTATCATTGTAACAACTAAAGAATTGGTTTAACCTCCTAGAATTCTTGTAGATGTAAAATTGTCTATCTCCTCTGGAAACATCAGAATCTTTATATATGAACATAACGGATCCCACCAAAACACTGAGTTAGAACTTTGTGCACTAATATGTAAATGTGAGTTTTATTTATAGGCAAGTGCATCCAACAATGCTACAAGTGCCAGTTATAAAAGGGAGAAAGAGATAGGCACTTCGTAGACCAATTGTGAAATAGAAGCATCAGGGACATTTATCTATAGAGTATAGGTGGGCACCTCTGCTTGAATAAAATGCTAAGTGAAAGTGAAAGGAATTATCATAGTGCAATGGAACAGATGTCCAGATGCAGGAAATCAGGGTTAAGAAAATAAATCTCTTGACCCCAAAATGTCCCCTAGAGAAGAAACGAGACAGATTATGAAGATTTAAGGAAGTTAGATATGGGTCTCCAACGGTTATAAGATTTCATGATGACAGGTGGACTATGAGGTAATCAAGACTCCCAGAATTTACCACAGAACTTGGGAGAGCTGTGTAAAGATGGGAAGGAGCAGTTTTACATGAGGAAACTGCACCTGCTTTAAGAAACTCAATTATTCCCATGCACTTTTTTGTAACCAGAATTCTTTTCTTGTAAATGTATGTCACGTATGCTGAACTGTACTGAATTAAGATCAAGGGTGAAGCAGAAGCCTAATCTCCTGGTCGGCACCACAGAAGCAGGGGTGATAACCCTTTGACCACAGAGCATTGCTAGGGGCTTTAAGAATTTCAGATTCTAGGGGCCGGCACTGTGGCTTAGCAGGTAAAGCCACCGCCTGCAGTGCTGGCATCCCGTATGGGTGCCAGTTCCAGTCCTGGCTGCTCCCCTTCTTATCCAGCTCTCTGCTATGGCCTGGGAAAGTAGTAAAAGATGGCCCAGTCCCTTGGGCCCCCGCATCCACGTGGGAAACCTGGAAGGAGCTCCTGGATCCTGGCTTTGGATTGGCACAGCTCTGGCTGTCGCGGCCAGCTAAGGAGTGAACCAATGGATGGAAAACCTCTCTCTCTCTGCCACTCCTTCTCTGTGTAACTCTGACTTCCAAGTAAATAAATAAATCTTAAAACAAATAATTTTAGATTCCATTGGTTTCTAGGGTAACTTTAATGGACTTCAACAAGAGAAGTCCCTCTCCGGCATAATAGGACAGCACATCAGAAAAGTACTCTGCAGGAAACACCATACAGGAGACACAGTGTCTCCAGAAAAGGGGGAAATGGCCCTGCTGGCTCCCTGCATTGTTTTCGTCTGATTAATGAGCTGGCAATTGATATTAAATATTTTATAGCATAATTTGCTTCTTCATTTTTTCCACCTTACTTCTGCCCTGTTCTATTCCAATATACATGAGCTTCAGTGGCAGTACCTGGAAAAGAGCACTTCTAATGGACATAAAGTAGATATGGTGTCAAATCAGGCCTTTTATTATGTGAAACCTGATTATGGGTCATAAATTATGCATTTATCTTGCACTAACTGGTGAAAGTAACTTGTTAATTAGAAGAAATCAAAGTTATTGACCTATAGTGAATCTCTCGTACATTTATTGTTGGCATGAAATACAATACCATGACAGGAATACAAATGCATATTTAGTTACTAGACACACATCCTTTTTGAAAAAGTTAGCTTAAAAGTCAAGTATAAACCTCTCCTTTTTTGGAGGACACATGAGAGATTTATTCAGAATTCAGATTTATTGTATACTCAGGTTACTAAGTTGTCTCTAAAAAACTGTCTCCAAATTTGATCTTCAACTATACCCTTACAGTGAGTCCCTGCAACCTATGTTTATTCTTTTGGTTTATCCCATTTTATTTAACTGACAAATAATAATTATATTTATTTATGGAATACAATATATTGTTTTGATACACGTATGTAAGGTGTAATGATCAGATCAGGATAATTAGCATATTTATCACCTCAAATATTTGTCATTTCTTTGAGTAAGGAACATTTAAAAGCTACAATTTTAACTATTTTGACATATATAGTACATTACTGTTAACTGAAGTCACTGTGTTTGTAATTGAACAGCATAACCTGGTCATCCTAACTGAAAAAATGTACCCTTTAACCTCCTCTCCTTTCCTGATCTACCCCCATCCCACAGCCTCTGTAGCCACCATTCTATTCTCCACCGCTATGAGAATGACTTTTCTGGATTCCACAAAAATGGTTCTTCTTCTTGGCTAGATTCTTGCCTTGTTCTGTTAACATGAAGACAGGAGAGGAGAGGGACTTTCGCTTTCCTGTGAGCCACCCAGCAATGATCCTACCCCTTACATCAGTGTTTGATTCTGGTGTCTACTTCCTGTCATCACCTCTAGAGGAGCCTCATGTACCTCATGATGACAGCCAGCAGAGATGAGCAGCATGATATCCAGTCCTGGGGATGCTTCTCCAACCTCCTGGGTTCCAGCAGCAGCCGATAGGCCTCACTCCCCTAATCTACATCCAGGTTCTAAGAGACCTCTCTTCTGAGTCCTATAATGGAATCTATTCAGCCCAGCATGACTGCCCACAGCCACTCACCCAGCCTATTAGAGTCTTGAACCCTGAGGACCCCTCCTGCCAGCTCCCAGGCTCTGACAGCCTCAATTTTACCCCTCATTTCCCCAACTCTAGCAAGTTGCAAGTGCTTCTTGAATTTGTTACTGTATTTCTTTGATATTCCCTTTGACATTTTGTTGCCAATTCTCTTTTTAATAATTTATCTTTTTATAATAGCTTGTAAGGTAGTAGGGTACACCATGTATATGAGAGAAGCCAAAACAAACAAACAAAAAAGACACAAAGTTTTTGTGGGAAACAACATAGCAGCCTTACAAGAATGCTTTGGAAATGGCTCAGGGTTTATGCATCAGAAATCCTGCCCATGTCCAAGATTTCCCAGGGAAATCTTCCTGACCCAGTGCCAAGGGAGCTAATCAATCTAATAATACTGTGTAACAAAGCCTCAGGAAGAATTTCATGCCCAGAAAGTCCTTTGCCCAGCAATATATTGAAAACAGATAAAGGGGGGAGGGAGAAATGCTGGGAAGAATTAGATTCCACACTCATATAAACCCTGATCTAAATTCAGACTGGGCACTTAGTTCCTTGTTGAGTTGCCCACCTGGCCTGGCAAGTGTACTGCTTCATTACACTTTGCTAGCTTGCTTTTTACCAATCTCAATCTCATATCTGATATGTTTTTCTTGCAGGAGAGTAGGAATCTCTGTTCCAGCCATTTCCAGTAACAAACTTACTATTTCTATTTACCTTAAGTGAGTCCAGAATAGCCATAGCATCTGTGGGTCTAAACATTCCTTTTAAGATAATTAGATAAGCAATGCTCCTAATGAATAACTTCAATTTATCTAATAGGTTTTTGTTGTCTTATTTGCAACAGAATGCAGGAATAGAGCTGCCATCTTTAAAAACTGGCTTTCTTGGGGCTGGCACTGTGGCATTATGGGTAAAGCCACAGCCTATAGTGCCATCATCCCATATGGGCATAGCTCTGGCCACTGCGGCCAATTGGGGAGTGAACCAACAGAGGGAAGGCCTCTCTCACTCTCCCTCTCTCTCTCTCTCTGTGTAACTCTGATTTTCAAATAAATAAATAAATCTTTTAAAAAATTAAAAAATATTGAAAAAAACTGGCTTGCTTTCTGCCTAGGAACTCATTCAGTCTTCAACTTCTATTTGCTTATTTATTTTTACTTAAGTGAAATATACAAGATATGTATAGAAACAGGCATGAATCTTGGGTTTACAGCACAGCTAACTTTATATAGGTACACACTCAGATCAAGTCATAGCTCATTCCCAACAACAGAACCTTCATACTGCTTTAAGAACTCTCAAGGGCAGATGGTCCCTCTTAAAAAGGTGGGGTGGGGTAGGGGGTGGAGGAGAAGAAATTCAAGTAAACATCGAAGAAAGACCATTCAATGTTTAGTGATGCCAGTACAAGGCTAACAGTTGGCGCTATTTTGAACTAAAATGTTAACTGATATGACTGCCTGTTCCTCCTTTTCTTCTTCATTTCCTGTCTCTCATCCCTTCACTCTTTTATTTTAGTAACACTAATAACACTGGATGGAGTGAAGGACAGACTTTAGGGGACAGAGGAAGTTAGTGGTTAACAGACCATAGGAGATTTTTGTTAGTTTAGCTGAGATATAATTAAACCCACAAGGCCATATTTAAGATACTTCTGGAAAATTCTGGAACTCAGAAATTTTAGTGACAGAATCCATGTGTATAATGAAAGACAGGAGTCAATGATCGCTGGGTCAGGGAGTAGGTCCTTACCAGAGATTAGACACTGATAGAAAAGCCTTGATTTCCTCTCGCATTTGGTTCTCTTTGAAACACCTTCCAGACATACAACTGATGTGTTCAGTGGCAACCAGAGATATGGCTCTGATGCTTATAGTAAATGTCAGGGATCAAGGTAGAGTATTAGAGAATTACAATAGAGAAGGAGATAATGGATGAAAAATCTCAGCTAAAATACTCTGTAAGTGAATGTATGAAAAATGGAACAGGGCTTGGCATGTAGCAATAAGTGTGAATAAGTGCCATCAATTATTATACAACAGACACTCAGTTTCTGCTTGTCACTTAAGGATGTCTTTCTCATACATATTTTAATGATTTCTAAATCCTGAAGAAGGGACCCAACTTAACTTTAATTGCATTATGTCAAATTACATTGAATCTATGCTTGAATATTATGTAGACCACTGAGTTATTTGCCCTCTGTTATGTTGTCCCATAGTCTTTATCAAACCATAGTATTTAATTTTATGACCCTTTATGAATGTATGTTATTTACCATACTTTACTATTTTTTTTTATTTTAGAGGCAGAGAAAGACAAAGAGAATGGTGCTACTTCATACATCACATATTTTATGAATAGACCGCCAAAGGATCTTTATGGATTGCATATTTTTAACTGTAGAATAATTACCAAAGTAAATGCTGGAAATTCCATTCTAAAGAATTTTTCTAAATGGGTAAAGAACTGGAAAATATTTCTAAAAACTTATCTAACAGTTGAGGGAGCATAGACTCATTACAGAAGAGTACTGAAACATTGACTATCCAGAAATCTCCTTCCCAGAGCCATTACATTTCTAGAATTCCAGAAGCAAGATATAGCTGGTAGGAGGTGAAAAGTATCCATCTATCGGATTACCCATGTGATCACAACAAAGAAGTACTGAGAATCCAGTAGTATCGATGCACAGATTGGTTATCTATGTCAAGCTAAGAACCATGATGAAGTCAGGGGGTGAGAAACAAGACAAGCAAGGAAAAGGAAAAGGGGAAAGGTATCAAGACAATGGCAGCAGTAGAGATCATACTTACTAGAAACCACAGTGAGTAACAGACTAAATGACAGAGCAAGAACTTGTCATCAAGGGGCTTGGATAATTTGGACCAGGACAAATCAGGTTGGACAAGCAAACAACAGAAAACCCGAATCCCAAGTCAGAGAGCAGGCAGTTGCTGTCTGAGAGTATAACAGTCAATGAAGGCAGCTACAAGAATGGAGAATGAGAGTCAGTGGAGTCCAGAAGGAGCTGAGAGCAGACCAGGACAGGCCTACAGCCAACAGCATGGATTTTAATCAGCCAAAAATACTTGGGCACAGTGGCAGAGTGTTGGTGACAGGCAGGATCAATGCGTTGCAGATACAGGAGCTCACAAAGTGATTATAGGGGTTGATGACTACATCTGATTTGCTTTTCAGAGCAAGGCCAGCAGCAAAGTTGGATTGACTATGGTTATTATATGTCTCATGGGGATTAGTTATAAACTCTTGTCTTAATGGAGATGAGTAAATGCCTTTGTAATTATTGGAGAAGCAGGGACTGAGGTGTTCATCCCAAGAATGAAAAATAACAAAACTGATTTATAATTTGGCAATACTTTAAAATGGAAGAAAATGAAAATGGCTACCTGTCCATTAATGCCATAAAGGCAGTTAATGGCACAGTTTATCTTCACAGTGGCAGGTTGTTACGATGTAGCATGATAGCCTAATGGACAGGTCTGTAAGAGTGGAACAATTGAATCAAATACAGTTTAGAAGTCTTCCTATAGGACCTGTAGCAGAGGGAAGAAAGAAGTTTCCAAAATAATCTGCCTAAAGCTTCAGAAATAAACCTGATTGTAGACTCTCTTTTTAATATGCAGAAGTGTCTACAATAGCACATACCAAAATTTTTACCAATTTGAAGGGGAAACATGAGTTTTTGAGCTTGAAAAAAAAAACTGTTTAAAAAAGACATTGATTCATAGATTAAGACTAGTTTAGTAAACCAATAGATTTCTAGTGTTTAAAATTATATGGTGTATTCCAAAATAAATCTTCTGATTCTTATTTCTTAAATGTCATTCTTGTTAAATGATTTGAGAATGCTCTTATCTCCAGCTTAATGGTTATTTAATAAATTAAAAATTAGAGACATAAAAATGCTGATAACTGAATGTATACTTTATCATTGGTAATCTGGGGATGCCTAACATGGACAGAGAATTAGGAGAGGACACACAGTTGCCTACTAAGATGAAGAGGACACAGAGAGAAGGGACCTCCCCTTTCCTCCAGGAACATAGCCTTGCTCTACATTACCAGGGCCCCCAGGGTTTCTGTTAAGCAAAGAACATCCATAGCCACCCACCGAGGGGGTGATCATGGGTCCCAAGCCTTTCATTGGGACCTCATTTCTATGGAAAGTAGAAATGTTTAAAAGTTGGGAATGAGAGGAGGGCAAGATCAGAATCATTCCCAGGATATGTTACAGTATTTAATTGCTCTGTCTCCTGGAGTTTCTAAGCTGGGGAATTTGATCTGGGATAGGAAGCCACCTTCTTCTCTTGTGATAAAGTAGCAGCACTTCTACAGCTGAAAGAGTGGAACCCGTGGGAAATGGAAAACAGGAAGGGAGTGAGAGAGACAGGAACAAAGAATAGGAATCAGAACATAGGAATAGAAGATGAAGATGTGTCTCGGGAAAACCTCAACAGGCATGAGAAGGCTGGTAGAACTAACTAGCCAGGGCTCCCTTCCTAAAGGTGTTGAGAAAGCAAAGCCATCAAACAATCATGTATTCTGAGTGTAGTTTGAGCATATCAAATATTCATATGGTCACAATATTAGATGGTGAGGAATTCCTGGCCAGAAAACAGTTACCAGATTGATATAGCTTTCCTTTATTTTACTTCATGTTTGTAGAAGACATTTCTTTAGACACTGGATATGGCACTAATTTATCATAAATATTCCAATCCTGCCATATTTACAAACCAGCATTTAAAATCTTTTATCTTAATGTAGTGCATGTAAATTGAAAAAAAAATTTTCATTTAAAAATTGGTATAAAGTTAACACCCATGGAAAAAGGGTTACTATTAACTAAATAGGAAAGTAGATTAGGTCCACCTTCCCCAAGCCTCAAGGAACCAGGAGAGACAGGTGACCAGGTCTGACCTAGAACGTCTGAGCAGGAGTGGCCTGTATCACTTCTGGAATGAAGGGATTAAGTCAGTGCTTGGCCCCCAGTCATCTGCTTTCGTCTTCCACTTGGAAGTATTTCTTGGTGCTCAGTGATCACATAGGGGACAGTGGCTCTGGAAGGTCACTTAATTCACCGTAGGCTTTGTAAGATGGAAAGGAAAATGTTCTTATAAGCCACTGAGATTTAGAGCTCATTCTTGCCACTCCAACATAACTTATTTATTTTTTAAAGATTTATTAATTCATATTTGAAAGGGAGAGAAGAGAAAGAGTGAGAGAGAAAGAAAGATCTTCCATCTGCTGGTTCACTCCCCAAATGAATGCAATGGCTGGAGCTTTGCCAGACTGGAACCAGGAGCTTCTTCCTGGTCTCCCATCTGGGTGCAGGGGCCCTAGGGCTTAGACCATCTTCCTCTGCTTTCCCAGCCACATTAGTAGGGAGGTGGATCAGAAGTAGAGCAGCCAGGATTCAAACTGGAAGTGATATAAAATGTCAGCACTGCAGCCTTCTACACCATAGCACCAGACACAGCTTATTTTTTTAAGATTTATTTATATTTTTAAAAGGGGAGGGAGAGGGAGAGGGAGAGGGAGAGGGAGAGAGAGAGAATGAGAGAAAATCAATCAATCTTCTATCTTCTGGGTCACTCAATGGCTGCAATATCCAGGACTGAGCCAGGCTGAAGTCAGGAGCCTGGAATTGAGTCCTGGTTTCCCAATGGGTGCAGCGGCCCAGCACTTGAGCCATCTTTCTCTGCTTTCTGAGGTCCATAGGCAGGGAGATAAATCTGAAATGGAGCAGCTGGAACAGGAACCTGGACTCATATGGGTGCGAGTAGGCTTAACCCACTATGCCATAATACTGGCCCCAAGGTTTCCATTCTCTCATTAATTTAGGTTTCCTTTTCATAGCATAAGTAAACTTTTCCAATAAAACACTAATGAAATAATGTGACGAAGCTGCCAAAAATGTTAAAAAATGGGAAAGCCTTAAATGTCCATGGATTGGAAGAATATTAAAATATCCACAGTACCCGAAATAATTTATGGATTCAATGCCCTCCTTATCAAAATACCAATGACATTCCTCACATACGAAATGTACTGCAGAGCTAATACACACATGCACACACACACACACACACACACCAATGGAACATAATAGAAACCCCAGAAATAAAACCACGCATCTTCAGCCAACTTACCTTTGACAAAGTCACCAAAGAATCTCTCTAGGGACACAAAGTCTCTTCCATAAATATGTGGAAAAACTGGATTTTCAAAAGCAGATGTTTGAGTCAAGGTTCTCACCTCTCACTGTATAAAAAAATCACCTCAAAATGGGACAAAGATCTAAATGTAAGACTGGAAGCTTTGAAACTACTAGAAGAAAACTCAGGTGAGACACTTCAAGACATCGCCAGAGGCAGCAAAGCTGTGACTAAGACCCTAAAAGAACTGACAGGGAAAGGAAAAAATAGACAAATGAAATTATTTCAAGCTAAGAAGCTTCTATACAGCAAAGGAAATTATTACCAGAGTGAAGAGAGGACCAATAAAATGAGGGAAAATATTTGCAAACTATTTCTCTGGCAAAGACTTAATACCTAGTATACATAAGGAACTCAAAAAACTCAACAACAAAATATATCCAGTTAAGAGCTCAAAAAAATGACCTAAATAGACAATTTTTCAAAGAAGAAATACAAATGACCATGAACACATGCTTGTATACACACACACACACTGCTCAGAATCAGAAGCCATCAGGGAAATACGAATCAAAACCACAATGAAGTATCTTCTCATTCCAGTTAGAAATACTATTATCAAAAAGGAAAACAATAACAAGTGGTGATCAAGTAGAGAAAAAAGAACCCTGATACACTGTTGGTAGAATCGCAGTGTAGTATAGCCAGAGTTTCCTCAAAAAACTGAAACTGGGTCCACTATATGACCCTGCTACTTCATTTCCAAGTACATATCTAAAGGAAATGGAACCTGTATGTGAAAAAGATATCTGTACTCTCGTGGTTTTTGTAACAAAGATATAGAATCAACCTAGATGCTGACTGATAGATGAATGGCTAAAGAAAATATGTGGGGTCAGCACTGTGGCCTAGTAGGTAGGAGAAGCCTCTGCCTTGCCCATGGTGCGGCCAACCCATATGGATGCCAGTTTGAGTTCTGACTGCTGTACTTCAGATCCAGCTCCCGGATTACAGATTGAGAAAGCACCAGAGGATAGCCCAAAGTTTGGGCCCATGCACCCATATGGGAGATGAGGAAGAGGATCCTGAATAATGGCTTTGGATAGGCCCAGCTCTGGCTGTTATGGCCAACTGGGGATTGGAGCAGCAATGAAAGACTTCTGTGTCTGTAACTCTGTCTCTCTAAACAGTATCTTAAAAAAAAATATGCTGTATACACATAAAGGATGAATAAAATCTTATCATTTGCATCAAAATGTAGGAAATTAAAGATGATTATACTAAGTGGAATAAGGTATACAAAGACAAATATAGTATGTTTCTCTCATATGTGGAAGTTAAAGTGCACACACACACACAAACACACATGAATATAAACTAGTGATTACTAGGGGTTAGGAAGGGTGGGGAGACAGGACAAGCTTGGATAATGGGTACCAAAACACAGTCAGGTGAAGGTAATTGGATCTGCTGTTCCACAGAACCATAGGGTAGTTAAAGTTCTTGATAAAGGAATTGGAAGAGCTGATTACTTGGTATTATAGGTTAATGCTATACGTATCTGTTGAAATATTGCACTGAGCCCCATAAAAATGTGCAGGTTTTCATGTTAGAATTTATAAGAATATTTAAATATGTTCCTTTCTTAGAAATGTGAAGTCTTCACCTATCCATTGCAATTATAGTGATGACCTGTATATACAGCATCAGTATACCAATGATTCTGTGCCAAGATGATATAGGCAAGAAGACAGCTAACAATGAGGAGCTGAGGTTATCAGTTTCTCTCTCTGTAGCCTGCCTGCCCCACCCAAGCCCCTCCACCTTGCCTTCTGTGCTGTGGAAAATCACAGCTTCCACACAACTGTTGCTCAGGACCAGCACTAATCTAAAATCAAACTAAATCTAACATGGCTGCTAACTGTGTCCTGGCAGTGATGCTTAGCTAATTATAATATAACAATAAAATTGCCATGGTAGACACTCCCATTCTCATTATGCAGCTGACACCATGACACTTCTGAGATTTCAAAAAAAAAAAAAAAAGTAGGGGGGGGTGGGGAGACAAGGAAATATTATTCAAATCCTGCCCCAAACGCTATACCCCATGTGTGTTCAATGAACCCTGCCCATGACACAAGCCACTATGCCTGTACTCCCTTTCAAGTGGGTACTTTTGCTTTGCAGGCAAATATACTTTATTCCTCTGTCAACATTTACTGATACTTCATACTTGAATTTGTTCTCATGTTCAGAGACAAGAACCTGGATCCTTAGGGCCGGCACTACAGTGCAGAGGGTTAAACTGCCACCTGAGATGCAGTCATCCTATTTTATAGTAGCATCCAAACCGCACTTCTTCTAGTCGAGCTATCTGCTAACGGGCCTGGGAATACAGCAAAAGATGCCACCCAGGTGGGAGACCCAAATGAAAGTTCTGGCTCCTGGCTTTGGCCTGGTCCAGCCCTGGACACTGTGGCCATTTTGGGATTGAATCAGTGGATGAAAGATCCCTTTCTACTTTTTCTCTGTCACTCTTTCAAATAAATAAAATAAATTTAAAAAAATAAAGAACATGGACCAAGCCATCAATGACATCTTGATGCAAAAACTGCAGAGCAAGTAGACATACAAAATACTATATTTTAGCCAACTAATTAATCAATTATTTTCCAATCATTCTGCTAAAATCAAACATGTTGGTAATAAAAATAAACTAACCTTTGGTATCAACCAATTGTCACTGATTTCAATTATTTTAAAGACTACATATGTGAAAGTCAGAATTTTATATAGAGAAGGAATTATAGACAGAGAAGGAAAGATAGAGGGAAAGGAAATCTACTTCCATCCACTGGTTCATTCTCCAGATGGCCACAATAACCAGTGTTTGCCCAAGTCAAAGCCAGGAGCTAGCAGCTTCAATGGGTCTCCCAAGTGGGTGGCAGGGGCCCAAACACTTGGGTCATCTGCTGCTGCTCTTCCCAGGCCATTAGCAGGGATCTGGATTGGGAGTGGAGCAACTGGGACAAGAACTAGCACCCATATGGGATGCTAAAGTTGGAGGTGGAAGCTTTACCCATTACAAAAAATGCTAGCCTCTGTTTTCAATTGTTAAAGTACAATATTTATAAATGTTTACATAGAAGAAATCATTGTATTCTTGAAAAGAGCTTCTTGTCCACTCATTTCCAAATGACTACGTTTTGATTACTAACTATAAAACAAAATATCAGATTCACAAGCCAGCCATTAGTTTGTCTTAGAGCCAAATTTGAGAGGTCTTTCACAGCAGAAAGGAAAAATGAAGGCCTTCAATTGTATAGTAGGAGTCATTCCTCAGTTTCCAGTGTTCAAAAGGGAGTAATGAACAGGAGAAGCTACTCTTGTCACCAATTACTTTGCAGGTTGATGAATGCAAGCTAACTTTCGCTAAGACTGAAATTGATGTGCTACGCAAGCAGAGTAAGACACACACACACACACACACACACGAACTGCAACCATTCTCCTTTCCTTCTCTCAACACCCAAATGTCTTTTAATGTCTTAATTATGCAGGCTTACTAATTAATCTAGCCACTAATTAACATGAACACTGACTCGAGCGCCCAATTTAATAACTTACCTGCAATATCTCTGGAGTCAGAGGCACTACCATTGTGCAACGAGGTCAGCCCCTGCAGTATCTTTGAACAGAACTTCAGATTTCATCTTTCTGTGAGATCCTCGATTAATGCATAAATTGACAGATAATTCTCAGCACCAAACTAAAGAGGGTTCTTATTCTACAAGGCACAGTTCAAGCCTGTGTTGGGTCTGTAGCCTCTCAGTCAAAAACCCCAGAGTTAATGGAGCCATTGCTCTACTCTGCAAACTGCTTTGCTCTGTACATGGGTGACAGTAAATTAAGTAAATTAAGTCAAACGAGAAAAAAGTAGTCAAAAAGCTTAGGCTCAGTCTGCTGTTTCTGTAAGTCCCCTGTTCCACTTTAGCATCTTGGGTTTTAATTCTCTTTTTAAATAACACACTGAGGTATGATTGACAAATAAGAAATTGTATATATATTCTCTCTGTACAACTTGTGACCTTAATATGCATATATATTTGAAGTGATAACTAAAACCAAGCTCATTAATATGCCTATCATCTCACTATCTTCATTTTCTATTTTGGTGGTGAGAACACTTCAAATCTATATTTTAGTGTATTTTAAGTGCACAATATTTGTTTACTATAGTTACCACACTGTACATTAGATCCACAGAACTTCATCATCTTATAAGACTGATACTTTGGATTCTTTGACTATTGCCTCCCTTTTCCCCCAGTGAAGACTATCATGCTACTCTCAGCTTGGATCTTAGATTCCATTTATAAATGATATGAGGCAGTATTTGTCTGTGTGTCTGACTTTTCACTTAGCATAATATTATCTAATTTCATCCCTGTTGTCACAAGTGACAAGACTTCATTTTGTTTGAGGCTAAATAATATTTTATATATAATATATATACATACATGCATACATAAACACACAATATATCCCATTTTCCTTATCCATCAATGGACATTTAAGTTGCCCTTACCCTAATTTATAATGCTTTTTTTCAAATGTGTTCTTGTGAAATGTATGCATTCACAATATGGATTTCAGATCCACTGCCCATTCTACTGAAAACTCAGAAGAGACTTCTCCTACCCCGCAAACCTGTTCTATTCTAAAAATAACACTCTTCACTTACAGCTGCACGAATTAATTTATTTAAGAAACATTTCTTGAATGCCTCTGTGTTGCCTCTGAGGCAAAAAGATAAATAAATAAAAGCTAATTTCTGCCTTCAAGGAAATTACAATCTATTGGAGAATACCAAAAACCAAATCAATGTAAGATATAATGCAATAAATGACAGGTCATGGCATACAAAAGACATCACCGAAGTACCAGGAGTGGGAGCTCATCCCATCCAAAGAGGACCTCAGTGGAATCTTCCCAAATCACCCACAGCCAAATCAGTGTCCCTCCCTCTTGTACTTTCCCCATGTAATTTTCATTGTGGCAGTATGCACCGTGATCAAAAAATCCATTTTGAAATCAGGCAGCATGGTTTCCAATCCCACCTCTTCCCTTCCTGACCTTTGTGAACTTGGAAAAGACCCCTCTATTTTCTGTACATCAGTTTCTTAATCTATCTTATCTATAAAATTGAATAAAAATAGCAAACGTCTTAGGATGTTGGTGGGAAAATTGGATAAATACATTAGGACATGGTTACAGCAGTGCCTGGCACTTAGTAATTACTGAACAAATATTAGCTATAAATATATCATTTCCTGTTCTGTAATCAATTAAGAGTTTGTTATTAGTATAATTGTAACCATTAAAGAGTCCTAATTTTCTTTGGGGAACTTCTGTATTACTAAATTTCAAATAGCAGGGAATTGGCAACAGATTTTTATCTGACACTTTTGTCTAGACTCCTGGCTTCCACTCTGTTCTTCTCAAATCTAGCTTTTTGTTCGTCGCACACTCCTGGGAGAAGTAAAGGACCAAACAGCCTCTAACTAGGGTCTACAATTATAGTGAGGCATAAATTAAGCGTCTGTTCCTCTTAGGAGTTCCTTCTGCTTGGTGCTCTTCCTGTCAGGACAAACTGCCCTGGATAACAGCTTTCTTTCCTCTTCAGCCCCACTTCCCTCGGTGATACTCTCCCCGGTTTTCCAAGGTTTCGGTTTGTTCAACCACAGCCCCATTTCTATGAACCCAAACATACTCTCTGAAGTCTAGCTTCTCCCTTTCTCTATCCATTGTCTTTGGTTTGAAACTTCCTTTATTGCCATTTTTTTTCACTCACTGTGACACTGAAAAGCATCAGTCCTGTCAGTTCATGTGCAGTACAGCATCATGGAAGCATGCTTAACAAACTCTCATCTTAAAGTGCTCATTGATATGACTGAGCAGGAAAATAATACTTTGAACTTTATCTTCTAATCTAAAATAGGTTTTTATCTTTGTGTGTGCATGTGTACATATCTCATAGTATTTCCTTAGTCCGTTTTGTGCTGCTATAACAGAATACCAGATATCAGATAATTTGTACAGAACATGTATTTCTCACAGTTCCTAAGACCAGGAAGTATAAGATCAAGTCACCAGTATCTCACATGGGACCACCTGATGCAACATCAGGTGGTGTATGGCAGGAAGACATAGACATAGAGAGTCATAGACATAGAGAGATTCTGCCCTTGAATGCCCTTTCTGTAACAGTGTTCTACCATACATGAGGATGCAGCCTTCATGACTAAACCCTTCCAGCAGGCCCTGCTGCTCAACACCATTACACTGGCAATGAAAATGCAGCATGAGTTTTCCTGGGGACTAATATTCAAGACACAGCAATTATAAATGAATGAGATCTGTTTAATTTCAATTAAACTATTTTAGTTACAAGTTTCAGTAAAGTTGAGAGAAAAGATTATTTCAACAGATGCAAGACATGTGTTATCAATTACCCTTCCAGAAAACTCAGACTCAAGATTGTCAAGTGTAGTCGTTAACTGACAGTAGAGAGGAAAGGTGGTTACGTCAAATGGATTGTGCCTTAGGTAAATGACCTAGCATATGTTGTGAAAAAAGGATGGCACATATCAAGAAAATTTAAAGAAACTTTGCAATTCTAGAATGACATGAAAGATATGAAGCTCTATCCTACTGCATGAATTAGGATGGTTAGTAAATATGTATCAGAAAATAATTGTGTTTGCAACTTCAATATCATAATAAATGGGAGCAGACCTGACCAAGTTGACTTAGATGTAGGTCACCTCCCTATAACATATGATTGTAACTAGATATGGCAACTGAACTCCAGTAATTGCTATTGGTTTCTAATTATTCCAGGGCATAGTGGGGACAAATGCTGAACCTGGAATAAATCTGGGCAGCATATTGGACAGGAAAGCAAATATTTTACGATAAAAATGGTAGGTTTTTCTCTTTTTTCTTTTCTCTCTGCCTTTCTTTTTTAAAAATATTTTAATTTATATTTATTTATATAAGGTGAAATTTTTTCCTTCTAACTTACGGTGGAAATATTGGGATATATGATTACAAGAAGAGAGTGGCTGGATGCATAGGTAATGTCACACAATGGAATTCTGATCTCTGGGATGTGGCTTATGTTACTAGAAAGGTAGCCCTTGAGAATACAAAATATATTAGTTTATGATATTCACTAAGTATACATTTATCCATAGAATAAGTGATATGATCATAAGTAACTTATATTGAACACAGTGGACTTGTAAATAAAAGTGCACATTCAGTTGTGACATAAAGCAAATTGAGCATATGATAATGATGAATACAATGTAGAAACTACAACAGAACAAAGTAACAGTAAGTGTTATTACCATCCATTGAATACTTCCTATTTTCCAGGCCCTTGAAAGGGATCCCATTTAATGTTCCAGTGTGCCTTTGGGGTAGCTTATTATTGCCTCCAATACACAGATGTTTTAATGAGGTTTAATTGATTTAATCTCTGCTAAAAGTCCTGGAGCTAGCAAATGGCAGAGAAAGTACTTGAAGTCGGGATCATCGAACCACGTAATTCACCATTGTATATAGATATTTAAGGATAAAACATGCAGAAAAAAGCAGATAAAGTCCTAAATGACCTCAGACACCCCTATAAACAGGATGTAGGCAATAAATAAAATAATATTGTGGGGGCAGCATTTATCCTGGCAGTTAAGATGATGTTTAGGGTACCTGCATCCCACATCTGAGTGCCTGAGTTCTGTGCCCCATCATGGCTCTTGACTCCAGCTTCCTGCTAATGGAGACCCTGAAAGGCATGGATGTTGGCTTAAAGTGATTGGGTTCTGGCTACTCACATGGGAGATCTGAACTGAATTCCTACCACCATCCAGGCCCACTCCTGGCTGTTGCTGGCACTTGGAATGAAATAGTGGTTAGGATCTCTCTCTCTTTTGCATGTGTGTGTGTGTGTGTGTGCATGATTCTCAAACATATGCTTGAAAATTAAAATTGTGATAATACATGATAAAACAATTCTGATAAGAAACAGAACTTTGTAGATACACATAAGACTGAAAACAGGACAAGTGTTCCCATTCTTGTTATTCTGGCAATGCAGATAGCAAGCTTTCACACACACACACACACACACACACACACACACACACAGTTAGAATACGTGATCACCTGTAAGTTTAGCTGATATGCACCTGTAACGATACTGAATTCCCTGAACAGAAGAAAGTCATAAGGTTTTCCTGACACAATCACAACGCTGGCATATCACCATCTATTTATCTATTGCAACATGTCTCATTCAGCAAAAACCCAAGACTTTTTCTAAATTTGTTTTAAAGACATTCAGCAGCACCTCATAAACTATAAAAGACCACACAAATGACATTAGATACTATTCCTTGACTCATCAGAAACACATTTAAAATTACATGGATTTCAGTCAAAAATAGGTCAATGTGATTCAATAGTTGAACCTGCTCCCAAATGGAAGGTGATATAATCTTAGTATTCATTAGCAGTTTATCAAATCTACTTCCCTGATAGAACTGACCTGTGCTACTACAATCTCTCTTGAGATATTTTGCTTCATTCATGTCATATATTTCAAGAGGAATACATTAAATATTTGAAATGGAATAATATTTCAAGGACTTTTAAAAATGGTTTATTCATTCATTTGAAAGTCAGAATTGCAGAGAAAGAGAGAGATATGGGGTAGGGGGAGAAAGTGATCTTCTATATGCGGGTTCACTTCCCAGATGGCCACGATAGCCTGTGCTGAGCCAGGCTGAAGCCAAGAGCCAGGAGCCTCAGGTAGGTCTCCCACATGAGTGGCAAAGGCCCAAACACTCGGGCCATCCTCCTCCGATTTTCCCAGGCCATGAGAAGGGAGCTGGATCAGAATTGGGGCAACCAGGACATGAACTGACACCCTATGGGATGTGGGTGTCACAGGTGGAAGTTTTACTTACTCAGCCACAAAGCAGGCCCCTGTGTAAATACACATCTCTAAGGGAAAACAACATTCAGTTCATTCATGTGAAACACAATGATTCTTGTTTCATGGTTTTGACTTTTGTGGCTTCCTCGGTCTAGGTTAACTGATCTTAAGGAATGACTTGGTTAGAGTCCCAGTCACTGGAGCTGTTCGGCATCATCTGAGCATCTAGATTTTGATATCATTTAATAATATATAATTGTACTCGGTCATCTTTAAGGATATCTCTCAGTGCTGACCCACTACCTGCTGCTTTACACGAATGTCAAATTCCATCAACTCCCGACACCGAGTGAGTGATGATTATGCTGGACTTTATGTGAATGAGGAGAAAGTGAATTTTAATGTTATAATATCAGTAGTACATCTCCATGAAAATTTTAGAATGGACACATCCTGCAAAAACCTACAGACAAGGACATTTGATATATATGTTGTGTTTTTTGAATCATTTTTCCCTCAAAGGTAGATTGTAATGAGAATGGAAATGTGGAAAATGGAAATGGAAATTTTATCTATTTGAAGGAAAGTTCTCAAAGCCACCATGCAGAGCATTGAGAACATGAACAACAGGCGCATCAATGAATGGCTGTATTAACTGTGTGTTAATTGGATCTAATTCTAGGAAGAGTGGGAAATTAAATGTTGGGCAATGACCAAGGAAGGCACCAATGTGAATCCAGAAAATTGAAGGGAAAATGTGTATGATTAATGCTTGGAAGAATTCTTCAGCCAAGGTGATAAAATGCCAATAACTAAAGTGATGGGGGATCTCTGGGAAATCTCCAGGCTTTGGCTCTGACTTATAAAACACATAAAATGCCAAAAAAAAAAAAAACACAGATGAAATAAATGTAAAAGAAATAAGTAGCAAACTTCATAACTGAAGTTCCATCTAGAACAAAAGTTGAACACATAAAGGACAGACTAATTTGAAAAAAGAATTAAGGTTCTGAAAGGGAGGAGAATTAGCCAGTTTAAGAAGCAGAATCTCTAAAGGATCTTGACAACTACATAGAAATAATGAGATAAGGAAGACATTTTTTTTTCTGTATGAATTATTTATCAGAGTTGGAGGATAAGAAATGCCAAGTACTAAGATACATCTGTTTCTTTTCTCCCAAAGTACAGAGGAAGAGAGTGGGCCAGTGTGATCTCTGTGTACAATTAAGAGAAAGACACAGAGTAAGATTGATCTGATCAAATGTTACATGCAGGTGATGGTTGGAATGGCATTAGTCCTACTCAACCTCATGCTCGTCTGTGCTTTCCACATTCGGTTGAGATCTCCACACTATTCACCTAACACCTTCGATCAAATGAGACCTCACATTCACAGGCAGCAAGGTAGAACATAATTAACAAACTACAGGAAGACAGTCTGAATTACAGTTTCAACTTCTGGTCTCACCCCATGACACGCTAGTCTCTTGTGGCCACCTTATCATAGTTATCATTCTCACTACTGTGCAGAACTTATCTATGCAGTGTCTACTCCAACTCATAGGTTCTGGCTCCAACTGATGCCCATAACTTATGATACAAATTCTATAGACACAATAATCGATAGCTGAGACACAAATACAAAAGGGTTTGTCCATTTCCACGCTGCCTCAGCACTCCTTCAGCGTACAATAAGGGGACAGGGTTGTGGCATAGTGGGCTGTGCCTCTGCCTGCAGTGTCAGCATCCCACATGGGCACCAGTTCTAATCCTGGCTGCTCCACTTCTGATCCAGCTCTCTGCTATGGCCTAGGAAAACAGCAGAAGATGGCCTAAGTGTTTGGGCCTCTGCACCCATATGGGAGACCCAGATGAAACTCCTGGCTCCTGACTTAGGATCAGCCCAGCTCTGGCCATTTCAGCCATTTGGAGGAGTGAACCAGTGGATGGAAGACCTTTATCTCTGTATCTCCTTCTCCCTCTAACTGCCTCTCAAATAAATAAATAAAATCTTAGAAAAAAGAGTACAATAAAATAATGTGAATACATTTATCCTGATCATCAAAACTGCATTTGAACGTGGCTGGGGAGATTTGGGAATACTGCTGAGATAAAAATTCAAGTGGTACATGTGATGGAATCTCTTACTTGGTACTACTGTTATTTACATCCTTTATGCAGGAAAAAGACCTAGACCCCAAAAAGGACCAAATTATCCTCATCATCTGACCTGCTGATTTGAGGGTACAGATGCAAATGAGTAATCTGTCATTTTATTTCAAAATACTAATTAAAGAAACTTGGAGTTTCCCTATCATCACTAATTTTCTGGATTCTTGTATGTTTCAGATAGTAAAATTACCTTTATGCTCTTCTTGAGGGATTCAGATAATTGGTCTAATGTGATGTACCCACATCAATAAACAAATAAGTCTCATTTAAAAAGAAGTCACAGAAATAATTTCTATAATTCATAGTTTTAAAATCCACATTAATAACAATAAGATAATATTTTCACAATACATGAGCATCTTCATTACCTGAAGCTTTGGATAATTTTCTATTTTTAGAATCCAGCAACAATCTATTGTGTAGAGACAGAAAACACTGCATAGAGGTTTCCATCATCTGCTTTACATTAGTATTTCTTAAACCAAGACTCTTAGAGAAGTTCAGGAAGGCACAAACAAACACACCATGAAGCTGAGAGCAACCTGTTCACATAGCTGCTTCCCAGACTGCTATTACTGTCAGCATAATGTCTGCGTACTCTCTATCCCTCCCTGTCTGTCATTATCATGTTGTCAGAGCCGGCTTTGGCTTTCCCTTCGTTATCACCTCTGCTACCTCTCCTTACTTTCACCCTTCTATAAATTGATCTGAACTCAGGTCAAACTGCTTTCAGGTTATGAAACAAAGAGAAAGATTAGAAATGCTAAGAATGTGGTTGGTGAATGGAGAAAAACTCAGCAACCTGTTGGTCTGTGTGAATTATTCATCAACCTAAACACATTAGATAATGACACCAAAATCATCACAAACAGAAGTCTATTCTACAAAATGTACAATTCCTCTCTTTCAACATGAAAACTGCTAATATAGAATTCTTTTTCAGAGTTCTCTGTATTTCAAGGACACAATTTCAAGAACAATCCCTGTGGTCGAAGAACACAATTACAATGATCAGGTTTTAAAAAGAATGTGGAGAGGAGTTAGCTTTGTTTAAATCTTTATGCACTGGTTTATTCCTTCTAAAAATTTTTCCCTGCATAACTATTACATGTCAAGTAATAAGCTGAGTACAAGAAACACAGGGATGAAGAAAACAGTATTTCAGTCCCCATGGAGCTCAGAATCTACTGGCTTAAACAGCCCCAGCTAGTGCAGCAGGTGCTGAAGTTGTAGTCCATCTGCTTTTGTTTCTCCCACAGACTTGCAATTGAGATGCCAACAAGCAATCTGACTTCCCTCCATATGGGGGAAGGTGCATTTCAATTTCTATGTGGTTTTATAGTAGCCCAGCTCAATAAACCTTTAGTGAATGCTTAAAATAAAACAGAATAAGGTTGGATCCATGAAGGCTGAGTAGGGAGGCCCGGCACTTACCTCCACCACAGAAAAGAATCAGAACAAGGTAAAGAACATGTTTCCAAGAAATTGGGGGAAAATTTCAGTAAATAAGTGACAGGATATTTAGGAAGTTCAGACTCAGAAAGTCAGCATATCAAGAGGGACCAACCACACCATAGTTCCAACCTTGGCTCCTTAGTTGTGGGGTAAGGGAGTGGGGGCGGGCTACCATCTTGCCAAGAACAGATAAGCAGACTATTCCAATGTGCCCACCATTGTCTCAGATTGACAGCAGTAACTATAGAAGAATTCATAGTCCTCTTTGCCTTTAAGGCCAGACTAGAAAGCTGAGTCTAAGTGACTGCTTTGCTCCACAACAAGAACCCATACTGTCTCTCCCCACCCCCAAAATTGCAGACGTGGGCTGCTGTGTTATAATAGCTGCTACTGCATTCTCTCCCAGGGGTCAGCAAACAGCTTCTTCACTATCAGAAGCCTCCAGAGGCAGAGATAGGGCACCTCGTAGGGGAGCACCAAGCCCCTTTCCATCCTGCTGCTATAGGACTGCCGATCACAAACCCCAGAACCATGCTCGCCCACTCTGTGTTATCCATGGAAGTCTCCCTCTGCCTGCTGGGCATCACCACCAGCAGCAGTTGATACACCTGTCCAGAGGACCAGACCTGAGAAGTTCCATTTGGCATCTCCTAGCACCAGGTGCTGAATAACTGGGGAACAAGTTCCTGTGTTACTCTTGCATGCCCTGGGAAGACTGGAAACAGTTGCTTTTGTGTCCTGCAGCTCTGGGACCGTACCTGTCAGTGCTATAATCCTTGGTGCAACACACGCTTATCAGGAGCTCTGAAAGGCCCTATCTTCATTGCTCTGCTTCAGACTGGTAGCTGCCATTCCACATTCCCCAGTATGACCTCCTGAACTCACCTTGTGAGACATGGGCAAGTACCTCACTGCATGCTAAAGTTCCACCACTTTGTTGCTTCTGTCAGTCCCAGGGATACATGTGCTGCCCTGTGATACCTGGGGAAGGCCCTATCTGCATTCTTCTGCTCCAGGTCTGCATCTTCGAATGCATAATCCCCAGTACAACCTGAGGTCACTGTACCCTCCTGTAGTTCTGGAACTGTTGAAACAATTTTTCAGAGTCACCTGAGTGACAGGGTAAGAATACCATTGCATCCTGCAGCTCCGGATCTGTGACTATTCTATAAATTGCAGACACCTGTGCTTATCCACAGGCTCTGTGGAAGACCTTATCTGCATCCCATTGATCCATGCTTGCACCTGCTAGTGCACAATCCCCAGCTAATGTGGATTAGAGGGATGTCTGTAAGGTACCTTCCAAGTCCTGAACTCTGGGACTAGGACTGCTGGAGCAATATTCCATAGTCACCTATGTTTGTCCTGTTAGACCTGGGGAGGACTCTACCTCATTCCTTTGCTCTAGATCCATGCCTGCTACTGCACAATCCCCTGCAGGTGAAATGTGGGGCCTGAACAAAGTATCCACAGCATCCTACAGCTTTGGCTCTACACATCCCAGGAAACCCGTGCTTGCCCTGAAAGACCTGGGGAAGGCTCTATTTCCATTCTGCTGCTAGATTCCCTGGCTGCCAGGAGCAATTCTCAGAATAATCTGTGCATTTTCCTGTGAGACCTGGACAAGATACCCTTCCGAACATACAGTCCCAGGAGTCTGAACTATCAGTACCATATTCCTCAGAGCCATCTGAACACACTGGGTAGGACCTGGGGAAGACACTACTTTTATTTCACTACTGCAGAAACAGTCTTGCCAATGTAAAATACCCAGAAAAACATTTATTACCACAGGGGGCTTGGGCAAGTTTAACTCCATATACCCCAGTTTTGGGACTGGGAAGTATGAAGTTGAGGTAAGCCCCAGCATCACTCCCACTCACAAAGGGGCCTGATGAAGTTCCCACCTATATTACATAGTTCCAGGACCATAGTTATAGATGCCACAAACTGCAGCACCATTCAAGCTTGCTTGCAGGAATAAGAGGACAGTCGCTTTGTGTCCCACAGCACCAGGAATGTGACTTCTACCTTTAAAAATCGTAGTATGATTGACACTCAACAGTATGGGGCCTAAAGGCACACAACTTTGGATGTTCATTTCTTTTTTTATTGTTTTTTTTTTTTTTCAGGCAGAGTGGACAGTGAGAGAGAGAGACAGAGAGAAAGGTCATCCTTTGCCATTGGTTCACCCTCCAATGGCCGCCGCAGCCACTGTGCTGCGGCCGGCAGACTGCGCTGATCCGATGGCAGGAGCCAAGTGCTTATCCTGGTCTCCCATGGGGTGCAGGGCCCAAGCACTTGGGCCATCCTCCACTGCACTCCCGGGCCACAGCAGAGAGTTGGCCTGGAAGAGGGGCAACCGGGACAGAATCTGGCGCCCCGACCGGGACTAGAACCCGGTGTGCTAGCGCTGCAAGGCGGAGGATTAGCCTAGTGAGCCGCAGCACCGGCCTGGATGTTCATTTCAACTTCAAAGTCATACTACTACTTAAACTACTGTTGGCTATACAACTGCGGCACTCAAAGACACTGATGTCATTATTACAGCTGAAGACATTGCTCACAAGTTATTCCTCTAGGATATCTACAATCAAATCCAAAGCAACTATGCAACTAGAATCTTGCATCTTCCCTAAACAAAAAAAGAACTTTCCAATAAAAGCTGCTCCCTTAAGAAGAAGGAAATGTTCTATCAGGTAGATGGACATCAACAGAGACCCAGAAAAGAAGAAGCAAGAACTCATGACATCTCCAAAAGAACACACCAGTTTTCCAGAAATAGATCTTTATTTGAAAGAAATCTATGAAGTGCTTGAGAGAGAAATCAAAATACTATCCTAAAACTCAAATAGATACAAGAGAATACCAGTAGATAATTCACAGAAAACAGGGGAAAAAATGTATGATATGAATGATGAATTCAACAAAGAAATAGAAATTATAAGAATCACATAGAAAATTTGGAGCTGAAAATTTTAACAATGAAATAAAAAATTGAGAGCTTCAGCAACAGAATAGACCAAATAGAAGAAATAATTTCTGATCTTCAGAATAAGATTTTGAAATAATCCTGTCAGACAGATACATAGAGAAACTAATTGAAAAGAACAGAGAATGACTCCAAGACATGAGGAATACCATTCAATGAAGCTATATTCATACTATAGGAACAGTTTCAGGAGAAGAGAAGGAAAAGACAAATCTACTTCATAAAATAATAGTTGGATATGCCCCAAGTCTTGAAAGAGATACGAACTTCCAGATTCAGGAAGCTCATAGGACCATAACAAGACAACCCAAACAGAAGTTCTCTAGGCTTATTACAGTCAAATTGTCAAAAATTAAGAATGAGAATCCTTGGCCGGCGCCGCGGATCACTTGGCTAATCCTCCGCCTGTGGCGCCGGCACCCTGGGTTCTAGTCCTAGTTGGAGCACCGGGTACTAGTCCTGGTTGCTCCTCTTCCAGTCCAGCTCTCTGCTGTGGCCTGAGAAGGCAGTGGAGGATGGTCCAAGTGCTTGGGTCCCTGCATCCGCATGGGAGACCAGGAGAAGCACCTGGCTCCTGGCTTCGGATCAGCGCAGCACCAGCCTTGGCCATTATGGGAGTGAACCAACAGAATGAAGACTTTTCTCTCTGTGTCTCTCTCACTGTCTATAACTCTACCTGTCAAACAAAAACAACAACAAAAAAAACAAACAAACAAAAAGTCAAAAGAATGAGAATCCTAAGGAAATTGAGAGAAAAAAATCATGCTACATATAAAGGAAAATCCACTAAACAGGAGAATTCTCAGTGGAAGTCCTAAAGGCTAGAAGATAATAGGGTGATTTATTCAAAGTCTTGAAAGAAAACAAACAAAAAAAACCTCCACCGAAGAATACTATATCCAATGAAGCTATACTTTAGAAGTGAAGGAGAAATAAAGTATTTACAGGTAAGCAAAAAGGAGAGAATTCATTACTAGCCCAACAACAATCCTGAAGGGAGTCCTTCATTAGAAGTCAAGCATCATAACAACCGCTATGAAAATGCACAACAGTACAAAATTCATTAACAGAGAAGATACACGAAAAAGATAATACAACCTTATCACAGAAAGACAATAAAGTGCAAATATAAATAGGAAACAAGCAATATATAAAACAGCCAACAACCAAAAAAATGAAAGGAGTTAATTCTTACTTATCAATACTAACTGTGAATTTTAATTGATTAAATTCCCTATCCAAATATAGCCTCACTGAATGGATAAAATCAAAACAAAACAAGAACCAACTATGCTGACTATAAGAAATTTATTTCACAGTAAAGATACATACAAACCAAAAGTTATGGGTTTGAAAAAAATACACTATAATGGAAACCAGAAGCAAGCAGGAATATCTATATTCAGATAAAATATACTTCAAATCGCAAATCATAAAAAGAGAAAGACACTATATACTGATAAGATGATCAACTCAGCAAAAACGTGACAATCATAAACATATATAAACTAACTCAAGGTCACACAAATATATAAAGCAAGACATCTCACTAGTCCAACTGATCAATTTCAGTTCACAATTGATCACACTGATAGGTCTAAGAGTCAAAGGCATCACGCAAACAAGTCTAGTGTCTGTTAATACCAGCTGATAGAATCAAAAAGGGAGAGAACAATCCATCATGGGAAGCAGGATACACAGCAGACTCTTAGAATGGCAGATGTCCTAAACAGCACTCTGGCCTCAGAATCAGCCCTTAAGGCATTCAGATGTGGCTGAAGAGCCCATGAGAATATCTCATGCATGGAAAGCCAAGACACTCTGGGAAAAAAAAAAAAAAAAAAAAAAAAAAAAAAAAAAAAAAAAAGGAGGACCTAAATGGAAGATCTCTGCAAGTGAGATCCCCGTGGAAAGAACGGGGCCATCAAAAAGGAGGTACGTTTCTCTGAAGGGAGGAGAGAACTTCCACTTTGACTATGACCCTGTCAGAATAAGATCGAAGTCGGTGAACTCAAAAGGCTTCCATAGCCTTGGCAACTCATGACTAGAGCCTAGGGAGGTTACTGACGCCATAAACAAGAGTGTCAAATTGTGAAGTCAACAACAGGAGTCACTGTGTACTTACTTCTCATGTGGGATCTGTCCTTAGTGTGTTGTCCAATGTGAAGTAATGCTATAACTAGTACTGAAACAGTATTCTACACTTTGTGTTTCTGTGTGGGTGCAAACTGATGAAATCTTTACTTAATATATACTGAATTGATCTTCTGTATGTAAAGATAATTAAAAATGAATCTTGATGTTAATGGAATGGGAGAGGGAGCGGGAGATGGGAGGGGTGTGAGTGGGAGGGAAATTATGGGGGGGAAGCCATTGTAATCCATTAACTGTGCTTTGAAAATTTATATTTACTAAATTAAAAATTAAAAAAATAAAAAAAGAAACCAGAAATCAGCCGAGGCACCCAAAACAATGAAAGAAACCAGAATTGGAACAAGCCAAAACCTGTGCCCTGATTGAAAATACCATTCCTCCTGTGCCTTGAACTCCATATTTCAGCCTCAAAACCAAAAGTAACATCATAAAAAAAAGTCTATATTTTAAAAGGGAGATAGATTCCAATACAATAATAGTGGGGTCTTCCATACCCCACTGTCATCAAAGTACAGATCATCCAGAGAATCAACAAAGATACATAAGAGTTACACCATACAATAGAGTGAATAGACCTAAGATATTTACAGAACATTTCATCTAGCAAAGTATACATTCTTCTCATCAGCATATGGAATATTTTCCAGGATAGAGTATATATTAGGTCCAAAACCAAGTCTCCATAAATTTTAAAAAATGAAATCACAACATGTATCTTTTCAGGCCACAGAGGATTAAAACTAGAATTCAACAGCAAGAAAAACAATAAAAAATTTACATTAATGGAAGCAGAACAGCACACACTTAAATAACCAATGGATCAGTGAAGAAATTAAAAAGAAAAAAAATTCTTGAAACAATTGACAATGAAAATACTACATAAAAACATAAAATTAGTCAAAGCCATAATAAGAGGGAAATTTACACTAATACATACATATATTTTAAAAATAGAAATATTTAAAGTAATGATGCATCAGAAGGACTTACATAAGTGAGACCCAAATTAGTAGAAGGGAAGTAATAAAAAGGATCAGGGTAGAAATAAAAGAAATTTAAATTAAAAAAAAAAAATACTAGTGTGTGGGCACTGTGCATTAGCAGATAAAGCCACTGCCTGTAGTGCCAGCATCCCATGTGGGCACTGGTTTGAGTCCAGGCTGCTCCAATTCCAATCCAGCTCTCTGCTATGGCTTGGAGAAACAAGGAAAGATGGCCCAAGTCCTTGAGCCCCTGTACCATCATGGGAGACCCAGAGGAGGATCCTGGCTTCAAATCAGTGCAGCTATGGCTGTTGTAGCCATTTGGGAAGTGAACCAGCAGATCAAAGACACCTCTCTCTCCCTCTCTCCCCTTCTCTCCCCCTCTCTGGCTCTGCCTCTCTGTAACTCTGCCTTTCAAATAAATAAATAAATCTTTAAAAAATACAGCAGGCCAACAAAAGGAAAAGCTGTTATTTTTTAAAAAGATAAACAAAACAAAACTTTATCCAGAAAAAAAAAAACAGAAAACTCAATAAAATTACAAATGCAACAGGAGATGTTTCAATTTATATTACAAAATACAAATGATCATAAGAAACTACTTTGAACAATTACATGCAACCAAATTAAAAATCCTCAAAGAAACAGATAAATTCATGGATGCATACAACCCAGCAAGATTAAATCAAAAAGACATATACTGTCTGATGAGACCAATAACCAGTAATGAGACTGAAAAAGTAATTAAAACTTATCCTCAAAGAAAAGTCTAGGATCTGATGGCATGAAATATGAATTCTACAAAAGCATTTAAAGAAAAATTAACTCACACATTTCTCAAACTATTCCACTATGGAATCCTGCCAAATCCTTTTTATGAGACCAGCATTGCTCTGATATTAAAACCAAGCAATACAGGACAGAAAAAAGAAAACTGCAGGCCAATGTCTTTGATGAATATCGATACAAAAAATTTAAACAACATATTAGCAAACTGAATCAAATATGACATCAGATAGACCAATTATCACAATTAAGTGCTATTTATCCCAGGGATACAAAGATGTTTCAACATTCACAAATCAATAAACAAAGCGTTGATACAATGTAGAACAAAAACCTAATGATACATGCATGAAAAGCATTTGATAAGAATAAACATTCCTTCATGAAAAATAAAAAAAAAGATGCTCAGCAAATTCATTTAAAAGGAATGTATCTCAGGGCTGGTTTTGTGGTGTAGTGGCTACTGCCACAAACTATCAAGCTGCTATCCCACATGCGTGTCTGTTCATGTCCTGGGTGCTCTGTATCAGATCCATATTCCTGCTAACAGCCTGGGAAATCAATGAGAGAGGGCTCCCATACTTGGGCCCCTGCCACCTACACAGGAGACCTTAAAGAAGCTCCTGGATCACTGCTTTGGCCTGGTATATCACCAGCCATTACAACCATCTGGGGAGTGAACCCGCAGATGGAAGATATTCCTCCTTCCCTCTCTCCTTCTATCCATCTCTTTCTAGGCTTAACTTTCAAAGAATACTTTCTTGAATAATTCAATTATTAAAAGGGGTTTAAACTTTTTTTTTTTTTTTTTTACAGGCGGAGTGGATGGTGAGAGGGAGAGAGACAGAGAGAAAGGTCTTCCTTTGCCATTGGTTCACCCTCCAATGGCCGCCGCAGCCAGCATGCTGCGGCCGGCACACCGCGCTGATCCGATGGCAGGAGCCAGGTGCTTCTCCTGGTCTCCCATGGGGTGCAGGGCCCAAGCACTTGGGCCATCCTCCACTGCACTCCCTGGCCACAGCAGAGAGCTGGCCTGGAAGAGGGGCAACCGGGACAGAATCCGGCACCCCCACCGGGACTAGAACCCGGTGTGCTAGCGCTGCAAGGTGGAGGATTAGCCTAGTGAGCCGCCGCGCCGGCGAAACTATGTTTTAATGTGACTTAGAGGATTTAAAAAGTTGGATAGTTTCTGAGGATGAAGAAGTTAGCTTTGGAGATGATTTGACTGTGTGTCATTTATTCTGTGGATGTAATGTTTAGTTACTTTTTTTTTCTGATAAATAGTTTGTCAGTGCGTTTGTTATTACCAACATTACTCTGATTATTAAATCATTAATGATAACTCAAGAGTTAGGAATTGAGAAAACGCATAATAAAACTTACTAAGCACACACAAAAAGAAAACAATAAAAAAGATAAAAAAAAAACTAGAAGTACCAGATGGTTCAGCAGTTCCATTTTTGTGTACATATTCAAGAGAAATAAATTACCATATTAAAGAGATACCCACTTCACTATGTTTATCACAGCACTATTTACAATATTCAATATACACAATGGAATGTTATTCAGTTTTACATAAGAGTGAAAGCCTGTTATTTGCATAAGTGGACAGAACTTAACATCATGGTAAGTGAAATAAGCTAGACACAGAAAGACAAATACCACAAATTCTCCTTCATATGTGGGAGCTGAACCAGAAACAAAGACAAAAACTCTATTTGAATACAGAATGGTGGCTACTAGACATTGGAAGTGGGAGATTAGAGGGAGTTTGGAAAGTTAGTACCAAATCAGAGTTAGACTAAAAGAATAAATTCCTAGCATAGCAAAGCTTATCAGGGAGACTATACTTTAGGATAACTTAACCGATTTGTGTGCACAAATAGAAGTAAGAAGCTCCAAGCCTCCAATCATAAAGTAATTTCAAATAAGGAGAAAGGTTGATTATCCCATTTTTATCAGTACAGATTGTACTCATATATTGAAAAATCACTCTGCAGCCATAAATATGTGCAATTATTATTAATAAAAAACACTTTAAAATGATCATATGTTTGTGTCGATAAATTGTTACTTGTTATTTTCAATGTTTAGATGGCATCCAATTTTATTTCATTCCATACATCTTAGCTCTCTAAAATAAAAGTCAACCAACTATGACCTGTGGACCAAACAGCCTGATACCTGTTTGTATATACTTGTGATTTAACAATGATTTTTTATATTTTCACTATCTTTGGATATATACATATTTTATATTTTCACTGTATATATAAAATCAAGAGGAGTAATATTTTGTGCCATATAAAATTATATGAAATTTTAACTTAATTGTACATAAGTAAAAATTATCAGACAAAAAAAGAACAGTATAGTACATTTCAAACACTAGCACCTTAGGAGACTTTAGGTTTCAATCAAACTTGTGCTTAAATCCCCAGCTTCACAATCCACAAGATACCATATGCTATAGAAAAAGATAAGTGAGTATTTATAAAATAGTCTTTGTAGAACTGTGGTGAATTACAGAATGCAAGCACTGACTGGGTCCTGAGCATAGTGAGCACTCAGTAAATGTTAGCACACTTCCTCCTCTCCTGCTCCAAGCTTGTACTCAGTATCCTGAAGACAGAGAATGCACTAAGCAAAAATGAAGAAGTTCACATAAACAAAAGGAACTTTGAATGTGACTTTAATATGTTTTAATATTGGAAGAAGATAATTTTTTGAAATTTATAAAAATGTGCATGCCAATGTAAGAGAATATGTTTAGGGGATTCTAAAGAAAATTTTGCATCTTCTGTCATTGTTCATTTCAATTTTCATCATAGTAGTAAACATTATAAACAATGTTTGGAAAGGAAAAAATAATATTCTTATATCAATTACATCAAAGAAGTCTGCTTATTAATATACTGAATTTTTGATAGTGAATCCATGTAAAATAGTTTAGAAATGAGCAAGTTCAATTTATACTGTATTAGCAATATTATAGTTATCACAATTATGTATAATCCTTATAATCTATTTTATTTACTGCTTTATAGTTATTACATGGAAGTCTCCCATAATTATTCATCAAGCGAGTGCATGACATTTGCATACACATTTTGGTGTGCATTCTCATATAAGTCATACACCACTTTTATTTCATCTCTATTATGGATGCTGTTCTGTTTTATAACAACTACCTTGTAAAAATATATAAAGGAAAAGTGGCAAAATGAGGGAGAGAGAGACCATCCATCCTTGCCTTTACTTCCCAAATGCCTGCAACAGCCGTGGCTGGGCCAGCCTGAAGCCAGGAAGCAGGAACTCCATTTTCATCTCCCATGCAAGTGGCAGGAACACAGGTAGCTGGGCCATCATCTGCTGCCTCCCCAGGAACAGCAGCAGGAAACTGGATTGGAGGTGGAGTACTCAGGATTCGAACTGACACTCTGATATGTGATGCTGGTATAACCCAACCTGCTGTGCCACAACATCAGTCCCATAATAACTCTATGTTGTCATATATCATAATTGAAATTGGCTTGAAAAACTCCTTCAAAATTTTATAGCTTCATTCACTATGCACATGTGATTAGATATGAAATAAAATACTGAATATACAGCACATAGTTAATATCCCAAATTTCACTGTGGATTCATATCATCTGAAAAATGCTCTGATTTTAATTGCATTTATGCAATCACTTTTGTTTTAATATAACTCATCTACAGGAATTTTATGCCATGTCTGAAAATAAGAATCACCTAAACTGATAATGTACATAGTATATACTTACTATACATGACACATCATGAAAATGGAATTAAAATTTCTTTTGGTGCAAAATAAATGAAACCTATGCATAGCTTTTTTCAGAATATCTATTTCCATGAACTTTTTGAAGATTCCTAGTATAAATTTCCTGTTATTATAATAAATCACAACAAGCTGAGCAGCTTAAAACAACATGAATGACCTCGGCAGTTCTCAAAGTCAAAAGCTGGAGCTGGGTCTCTGGCAGCAGAGCTGCATTCCCTGTAGAGGGCACCACCTTCGCTTGCCTTGTGCAGCTTACAGAGGTTGCCTGAATTCTGTGGCTCCTGGCCTTCTTTTTTATTTACTTATTTATTTGACAGGTAGAGTTATAGACAATGAGAGCGAGAGAGACAGAGAGAAAGGTCTTCCTTCTGTTGGTTCACTCCCCAAATGGCTACCACAGCCGGTGCTGAGCCAATCCGAAGCCAGAAGCCAGGTGCTTCCTCCTGCTCTCCCATGTGGGTGCAGGGCCCAAGGACCTGGGCCATCCTCCACTGCACTCCCAGGCCACAGCAGAGAGCTGGACTGGAAGAGGAGCAGCCGGGACTAGAACCCAGTGCCCATATGGGATGCCGGTGCCACAGGCGGAAGATTAACCAAATCAGCCACAGTGCCGGCCCGGCTCATGGCCTTCTAACTTCACTGCCTGCAATGGCTGGCTCAGTCTTCCTAGGTAGCATCACTTTGACACCGGCTTGTCTGTCTTCACATTTAGAGGCTCTTGTGGTTACACTGGACTCACCCAGATAATTTGGGAAAATCCTCTTATTATAATAAGGTCAGGATTAGCAACCTTGATTCCATTTACTACCATAATTCTTCTTTGTCATGTAACATAAAATATTTAGGTTCAAAATATTGAGGATCTAGTGATGTTCACAACTTTGGGAGGCTTTCACTCTGTTTACTGTAACAACTGATCATTGTCATGCCCTCTACTCCAGGAACATTGGCCAACTTTATACACATTCATCTTCTAACTTATACTTGCAACAGTAATATTTTATGCCTGATATATATAAATGAAGCTTTATTAATCTGTAGAGCAAATAATTTTCGGATTTTAACTTTCTATTATTTACATTCATATCATCAATCTAGTCTCAGCAATGTAGTATAAGACTGCCTAATAAAACTCAGGACTTCTACCTACATCTTAATTCTACATTAAAAAAAGCATATGTTGGGGCTGGCTCTGTAGTATAGCGAGTAAAGCCACCACCTGCAGTGCCAGCATCCCATATGGGCACCAGTTCTAGTCCTAGCTGCTCTACTTCTGATCCAGCTCTCTGTTATGGCCTGGGAAAGCAGTTGAAGATGGCCCAAGTCCTTGGGCCCCTGCACCCATGTGGGAGACCCAGAGGAAGCTCCCGGCTCCTGTCTTCAAATCGGCTCAGCTACGGTGGTTCTGGCCATTTGGGAAGTAAACCAGGGGATGGAAGACCTCTCTCTCTCTCTCTGCCTCTAACTTTGCCTCTTAAATAAATAAATAAATCTTTTTTAAAAAAGCATATTTTAAGACATCACAAATATTCTACAGGGTAAATTTACCTAATATAATTATTCCTTGTTTACCTGAAATTAAAACTTAACTGAATATCAGTATTTTTATTTAATGAATCTATCAATTATAACTTAGCATCACTGTTTTTAAAAAATGATGCTCAGCAAATAACAATATTTACTGAATTAAGATATAAAACAGGTATATTTTGTCAGCATACCACTTAGGGATATATTATTATGAATATTAGTAATTTTCCTTTCATATGTATTTTTTTTGACAGGCAGAGTGGACAGTGAGGGAGAGAGACAGAGAGAAAGGTCTTCCTTCGCCATTGGTTCACCCTCCAATGGCCACCGCCGCTAGCGCGCTGCGGCCGGCGCACCGCGATGATCCGAAGGCAGGAGCCAGGTGCTTCTCCTGGTCTCCCATGGGGTGCAGGGCCCAAGCACTTGGGCCATCCTCCACTGCACTCCCTGGCCACAGCAGAGAGCTGGCCTGGAAGAGGGGCAACTGGGACAGAATGCAGCACCCGGACTGGGACTAGAACCTGGTGTGCCGGCGCCACTAGGTGGAGGATTAGCCTAGTGAGCTGCGGTGCCAACCCCTTTCAAATGTATTAACACTTATCAATTTGCTTTAGTATTTTAGGATACTGAGATTTTTCAGGATATAAGGGTGACATTTTGTTAAAAATATAGCTAAATAACTATTTTTGATGTTATGATTATACAGCACTACCTTTCAATAATGGGAGACATGACTTGAAATGAACCAACTATTCTAAAAACAAAAGTTCTGTAGATGTGGAGTAAGATATGAAAGAAGAGTTTATTATTGAGTAAAAAATGTGGAATTAAGTCCTTTTGTCAGATACTGTCCACAAGGCAAAAAACTCACATTTAGAAAAAATTCCAAACATCACACCTTTGGGAAACTAAGAGAATTTGTAGAATTACCTGCTAAGACCTCTTATTGGAAACTGAGATTCAATACAAATGCAATCGATGCTGTAAAAGTTTCAAAAAGAAACTGATGTTTGTTCAGAAACATGCTACTGAGGCACGTTAAATTAAGCTAATAAAGCATCTATGCTTCACTGAAAGTGTGAATCTAGTAGTAAAGTGGTGAGACACATTCCTTTGCTAAGATCTGATCATATGAAACACTGTTTCATATTTGATAAAATACAACACCCTTCCATGATGAAAGCTCTAAGCAAATTGGGTTTAGAAGGAACATTTCGCAACACAATCAAGGCAAATTATGACAAACCCACAGCCAGCATTACATTGAATGGGGGAAAAGCTGGAAGCATTCCCACTGAGATTCAGTACGAGACAGGGATGCCCACTGTTAACAATGCTATTCAATATAGTCCTAGAAGTTCTAGCCAGAGCCATTAGGCAAGAAAAAGAAATCAAAGGGACACAGATTGGAAAGGAAGAAGTCAAACTATCCCTCTTTGAAGACAACATGATTCTTTATATAGGAGATTCAAAGAACTCCACTAAGAGACTATTGGAACTCACAGAAGAGTTTGGTAAAGTAGCAGGATATAAAATCAATACACAATAATCAAGAGCCTTTGTGTACACAGACAATGCTGTGGCTAAGAAAGAACTTGTAAGATCAATCCCATTCACAATAGCTACAAATAAAAATCAAATACCTTGGAATAAACTCAACCAAGGATGTCAAAGAACTCTATAATAAGAATTACAAAACATTAAATAAAGAAATAGAAGAAGATACAAAAAAATGGAAAAAACCCTCCAGGTTCATGGATTGGAAGAATCAGTATCATCAAAATTTCCATTCTTCTAAAAGCAATTTACAGATTCAATGTGATACCAATCAAAATACCAAACATTCCTCTCAGATCTAGAAAAAGTGATGCTGAAATTCATATGGTGGTGCAGGAGATCTCAAATAGCTAAAGCAATTTTATACAACAAAAATAAAGCTAGAGGCATCACAATACCATATTTCAAGACATATTACAGGGCAGTTATAATCAAAACAACCTGGTACTGGTACAAAAATAGACAGACCAATGGAACAGAATAGAAACACCAAAAATCAATCCAAACATCTATAACCTGCTTATATTTGATCAATGAGCTAAAACCAGTCCCTGGAGCAAGAACAGTCTATTCAATAAATGGTGCTTGGAAAACTGGATTTCCACATGCAGAAGTATGAAGCAAGTCCCCTACCTTACACCTTACACATAAATCCACTCAACATGGAATAAAGAACTAAATCTGTGACCTGAAACCATCAAACTGTTAGTTAAAATGGGAAAAACCCTGAAAGATATTGGCACAGGCAAAGGCTTCTTAGAAAAGACCCCAGAGAAACAGGCAGCAGAAACCAAAATTAACAACTGGAATTACATCAAACTGAATAATTTCTGTACAACAAAAGAAAGTCAGGAAAGTGAAGAGGTAAATGAAAGAATGGGAGAAATTATTTGCAAACTATGCAACTGATAAAGGATGAATAATCAATCTACAAAAAGATCAAGAAACTCCACAATGACAAAACAAATAACCCAGTTAAGAGTTGAGTAAAGGACTTAAACAGACATTTTTCAAAAGAGGAAATCTAAATGGTCAACAGACACATGAAAAAGTGTTCAGGATCACTAGCCGTCAGAGAAATGCACATCAAAACCACAGTGAGGTTTCACCGCACCCTTGTTAGAATGGCTTTCATACAGAAATCAACAAACCACAAATGCTGGAGAGGATGTGGGGAAAAAGGCACCCTAATACACTGTTGGTGGGAATGAAAACTGGTAAAGCCACTATGAAAGACACTTTGGAGATAGCTCAAAAATCTGAATATAGTCCCACCATATGATCCAGCCATCCCACTACTCAGAATTTACCCAAGGGAAATAAATCAGAAAACAAAAGAGCTATCTTCATCTCCATGTTTATTGCAGCTCAATTAATAATAGCTAAGACATAGAATCAACCTAAATGCCTGTCAGTGGAATGCTGTATAAAAAATGATGGCATGTGTACTCTTATAGACTAATACACAGTGGTTAAAAAAATGAAATAGTTGTGCAATAAAATGGATCAATCTGGAAAACATCATACTTTGTGAAATAAGCCAGTCCCAAAGGGACAAATAACATATGTTCTCCCTGATCTGTGACAACTAACTGAGGTTCTAAAAGAAAACCTTTAGAAGTGAAATTGACACTATGATAAGCAATGACATGATCAGCCCTTGTCTTGACTGTCAAGGAACAGCTTATTATTTTTTTTTTTACTATTTTCTTTTCCTACTTAATATATTTGGATGAACACTTAATGTAGAATTATTCATAGGTGTTTAAATCCAATTGAAAACTGATCTCAGTAAAAAAAAAAAAAAAAAAAAAAAAAACAAGAGCAGGAATAAGAGAGAAAGGAGACATACAGTTCAGCACACGTTCCCATGGACTTAAAGGTCAAGCTAAATACTTGCCATGGGACTCCACTTCCCATTAAGCTGGGTGGTACTAATGCCATCTTACATGTTAAAATGATCATTTTAAGTGTGTAACTGATCATACAGATAGGAATAAGTGCCAAAGGGATCACATAAATAAGACCAAGTGTCTGGTAATAACAATAGATAAAATTAAAAAGGAGAGAACAATCTGACATGGGAAGCAGGCCACACAGCAGACTCTTAGAATGAGAAACACTCTAAACAGCACTCTGACCTCAGAATCGGCCCTTAAGACATTCATATTTGGCTAAAAAGCCCATGAGAGCATTGCAGGCATGGAAAGCCAAGCCACTCTGGAAAAAAAAAAATGACCTAAATGAAAGATCTCTGTGAGTGAGATCCCAGTGGAGAGAAGGGACCGTCAAAGAAGGAGGTACTTTTCTCTGAAGAGAAGAAAGAACTTCCACTTTGCTTATGGCCCTGTCTAAATAGTGACAGAGTTTGTGAACTCAAAAGGCTTCCATAGCCTTGGCACCTCATGACAAGAGCCTCGGGTGATCACTGATATCGTAAACAAGAGTGTCATTTGTTAAATCAACAGGAGTCACTGTGCACTTGCTCCTCATGTTGGACCTCTGTCCTTAATGAGTTGAACTATGAGAATTAATGGTAAAACTTGTCTTGAAACAGTACTTTATGTTTCTATGTGGGTGCAAACTGTTGAAATCTTTACTTAGTACATGCTAAATTGATCTTCTGTATATAAAGATAATTGAAAATGAATCTTGATGAAGAATGGGATGGGAGAGGGAGTGGGAGAAGGGATGGTTGTGGGTGGGAGGGAGGTTATGGGGGGAAAAGCCACTATAATCCAAAAGTTGTACTTCGGAAATTTATATTTATTAAATAAAAGTTAAATAAATGAATCTCAATGAAGAATGGGATGAGAGAGGGAGCAGGAGGTGGGGTGGGAGTGGGAGTAGGATGGTTGCTATGTGGAAAGAACCACTATATTCCTAAAGCTGTACCTATGAAATTTGTATTTATTAAATAAAAGCTTTCTTTAAAAAAGTATTAATTTTGGGCTAGTTTTACTAGCAGCATGTGGAGTTATAGCTACAGTAGATTGTGTGATCAGTTACAACTGACCCTAAAATATTCTGTGTGCTTGAAATATGGTCTTTTATAAAATGAAAGAAAATTCATATACAAGTTCTAATAAAATCTACAGAGAATGTATGTGTTACAACATAAGAGTTTGAGGAATTAATAGGTTGGAGAAAAAATGCTTCTCAAGGTTTAATGTGTAAGGGAAAACTGTTTTATAAATAATTATAAAATATGTATAATTACATAATTATAGATATGTATTTCTTGTTATAAAGCTCTCAATCAAAGGGAGTGAACTCTTGTTATATATTTGGTTTCCATTAATTAAAAAAGTCTTAAACTATCATGAATGTCTTTTTTTCAAGAAAATTGCAGCTTTTCTTGTTTCCAGATACAAAAGTACTTTAAAGTATTAACTTTCACAGGGTAAGTGAAATTAGAAAGAAAAAAAATCAAATGAGAGAAATATTAAAGTTATACAAGGAAACTTAGCAGGGTTCTGTTGCCAACACTCTCTAATTTGTCATGAAAGGACTTCTTAGTAAACATAATTTCCTTTTCTCTTCCTTAGGCATTGAGGCAGAGTGATTTATGCTTCCATTAGCTGAAAGTTCAAGGAAAATATAGTAGAAGGAGTTAAGGAACTCACTAATGTGAGGTGAAACAAAAATTAGTCTCCAACATAAGATTATTTTGCACATTAACTTTTTAGGAGTCACATGAAAGTCTTCCAGCCAGTGGCTCATATATTTAGAGCAGAGGAAAAATTATGTTCATGATAAACAGGGAGTACCGGTGAATACAATGTGTCAAAGCAAAGTTAGGCAATGTTAACCTAGCAAAATCTGATGACCAAAAGGTGTCCACCATCAGTTATACCTTATTTTTTCTGTTTGCATTTGATTTTCCTTTTGCAATCAAAGGGAAGAACTCTAGATATTTATGTAGAGCATTGAATGCCTTTGTCTTTTCCTGCCTAAGATACCCCATAAAACTAAAAAACATATGGTGTGTATAGATGCCCCATACGGCTCTTTGGAAAAGTAATTCAGATTCTGGATCCTATGTTTGTATCATACTATGTTGATATGAATGCACTTGATTAAGGTTTATGAGACCAATAATCTGCCTTAGGAACATTTATCTTCTAGAATGCTTTGTGCATTCATTCACATCCTTCACTGCATATGCATAATAATCTTCATGTGCATTTGCTTAAAAAATTAGGTCATGCCTCAGCGTGGCTGACCACTTCTTATGTAATTATCAATTTTCTCTGAAATGAGTGCATCTCTGAATTAGAGTTTTAGAGCCTGCATGGTCAATCCTCATGTTATTTGAGATGAGAAGACCAAGATTCAAAGAAGCTACCTTGCTTGATCAAGGTTACAAGGATGTTAATGTAATAAGAGCCTCCATTTTTTTGCTTCTCTGTAGCTTTACCTCTTTGGGACTCATTGACACAGAATTGGATTAAAAAGTGTTACCACTTTCTTTTTCATTCAAATCAAACAAAACCCTCTAACCTGAAAACTTTCTGAAAAACATGTTGACAGCAATTGTGGACCTGGTAAAAAGGGGGAGTTGGGAAGAATACAAAAGCATTATAATTATTATCTTTGTGAAGGGTTGCAGATTGTGGGTAAAACCACAGATGCATGAATAACCTAAGAAGGATACAGAAGACACATCTCAAAGTGGAAAACAGCATTCAGAATAGAGCACATACATGTTCAGAATTTGTAACGTTTTGTAATTTAGAGAAGATAGCACAGAAAGATTGATTTGGCCAGAACACTGGTATCATTGAAATGACAGACAGTAGAAAAAAGAAGTGTGGAAAGTTTGGTTTTGAGCTAATCGTAAGAATTCATTTAAGTTTTTAAGAACTCTTAATAGTGGGACCGGCACTGTGGCTCTCTTGGTTAATCCTCCGCCTGTGGCACCGGCATCCCATATGGGCGCCAGGTTCTAGTCCCAGGTGCTCCTCTTCCAGTCCAGCTCACTGCTGTGGCCTGGGTAGGCAGCGGAGGATGCCCAGGTGCTTGGGGCCCTGCACCTGCATGGGAGACCAGGAGGAATTACCCAGCTCCTGGCTTCGGATAGGTGTAGTTCCAGCCGTAGCGGCCTTTTGGGGGGTGAACCAACGAAAGACCTTCTCTCTGTCTCTCTCACTTTCTAACTCTCTCAAATTAAAAAAATAAACATTTTTTTAAAAAGAACTCTTAATAGCATCACTGATAACATCTAACAATTTTTCCTGATTCCTTCTGTATCTATCTGTTTAAATCAATCTCCTCTATTAGAGTCCAGGCACCAAGAAGGGAGGCCATGTATCACAGCTGACAGTATTCAGCAGAGTGGGAGTATTACAAAGGATGGTTCTAGCAGAAATTTCAAACAAAGTAATTTGCCAGAGTTTAAACTAGCTGAAAAAGGGAAGAAGTCAATGTCAACAGTCAAGTTTGAATATCTGGCAGAGATAGTAGTAGAAACAAGGGAATAGAGACTGAGCACACAGAAAAAAAATATGAAGTTGAAACAAAACAACTGAAGCCCTAGGACAAAGGGAACAAGGTGAACTTCAGCTCCATTTGCAGTCTGAAAGTAAGAATTCCTGACTTCCCTGCATCTGTAAAACTCACTTGAGATTTGGAGTCTCTTTGAGGGTTCATCTTTTAGAGATAAAAGGGGTTTGTTTAACTATAGATCTAGCCTGGTTTTTGACATGAAGTAGACATTCATTAAATAGTGTCCATCCTACATTTTGAAAAATTGGTGTTTTAGATTGCTTAATTTCACAATGTGGTTTTTGGATGGCTTCCAGTTTTCAGTTTTGGGTTGTTTTGTTACACATTTGTTTAAAACATGTGAAAGCGCAGAGATTAAGAAAGGAGTTAGGAATGCATGAGTGCATAGGTTCTAGCAGAAGCCCCAAGATGGACTGGTACTTCAAGGAAACAACTCCTGGGAGAAAGATCAAATAAAGGGCAACTTGAGCAGGAGGAAATTGACATAAAGATGACAAAGAAACAAAGAGACTGAAAGTAATATGGTTTCCCAGAGCTTAGGAAGGAGATAAAAAATGGGGGGGTATCATTAGCAATTACAAATGCATGCATATGCTATACATAAACAAACAAGTAATAAGCATGTGGTGAAAATTTTTCAGGACTTTTTTTGGATACCCGTTTTATAAGTCTATAGTATTCATGCATCTACTCATTGCTATTTTTCTTGTAAATTATTTCCCACTTGTCCTTGCCAATTCTTAGTTGTACGTAGAAACAGAACCAAATATTCAACAGAATGCAGTCTGGCTGAACAACTTTAGCATGGGGAAAATGTTTTGTTGAAGAAAGGGCAGTGTTATAATGATGAAATCTCTGCTGATGTAAACACTTTCACTTTCATGACAGCCTCACAACCAACCAATACTATTTTCAATTCAATTTGAGTAGATGAAGATTTTAGAAAAAACATCTGGCAGAAGAAATACATGACATTTAATCTTGCCTGAGAACTTGAAATTGTCCAAAGAAGCTATGTCTGCATGTGTATGTGTATGTGTATGTGTGTGTGTGCGTGTGTGTGTGTATCTATGCATCCAATGTGAGTGTGTTTGTATATATACTCAGAGAAGTTATATAGGCAGCTGTATTTTACACAACCAGTCAACAGACAGCAGAAAATGTTACATTTCTTGGTATTTTCCCCAAGATACACTTGACTGAACAAATAACTCAGTGAGTCTAAAATTGCAAGATGAACACATTCAAATGATTACAATTTTCACAAAGATTGTTTTTTTCAAAAGAATAACCTTAATTCATTTTAAAAACAACAACAAAAACAGAATAAAGACATCTGCAATTAGTGCTAAAGCTATTCAATTAGTTTGAAACTAATACTTGTAAACAGAATTCAGAATATAGTACCTTACAGATTACTTTATGGACCCAACATATGACTTTAAAATATTTTTTAAGTAACAACAAATATTTATCACTTCTCAGCCTTTTGGCTAAGATCAAGTGTAGTAACAACAAATATTTAAAAAATTATTCTGACTTTATATGCATGGTACCCAAAATTATATGCAAATGAGATGCAGGTTGAGTATCCCTCATCCAAAATGCCTGAGACCAGACTAGATTGTTTCAGATTTTAGATTTTTTTTTTTTCAAATTTTGGAATATTTGCATACACATTATCTTGGGGATAGGACCCATTGCTAAACACAAAACTGATTCACATTGTGTACAATCCTTATACGGTATCTTGAAATTAATTTTATTTAGTATTTTTACCTCACGTGCATGTTGACTGACTCGTCACATAAGATCAGGTGTGGAGTGTCTCACTTGTGACATCATTTTGGCACTCAAAAGGTTTGGGGATTTTGGAGCATTTAAGATTCTGGATTTTCAGAATATGGATGCACAATTCTGTACTTGGTGAACAATCTATTAAGTAAATTTGGTCATGATCACAGCAAGAAATTCAGGATCACCCTCAAATTTCCTCAAACTCATTGGAATACAAAATCTACTTTAATATTCAAAGTTACATAATAAGAAGAGTGAATATATGTACAGAATTTTAAAATGAAAAATACATATTATGTAAAACTATGCATGGATTTCAATTTTTTTTGAATTTTTGTACCAAAATAACCTTTCAATTCTACTTTTCTATGAACTTTTTGATGTATTCTCATATTTAAGTTGGATATATCATTCATAACTGATTTGTTTTTATTTCTAAAGAGTTTACCTTTTTAATTCCAACTATCAAAATTTATTTTAATATATTCCAATTATTTTTTACTTAAACTCATCCATCAGGTAATCTTATTTATTTTTCCTTACCTTTTTATTAAATCTACAAAAACATTTTTATACCATTTTGCTATTTGGAGCTCAAATACCCTTCTTCATTCTTGGCTAGATACAGTTAATCAAGAATTGAAAATCATTTTCTCTTCTTTGGGTAGACCCCATGGGCACCCACTAAGAAGGTGAGTGTCACAAGCACAAACCACAGACTGCAAGCACCCACCTCCTGTTTGGTCTTCTATTCCAATTTAGTCTGAAATGAATCCTCTTGCATCCACTTCCACTGCACATGTCAAGCCCCCAATAATTCCTTAATGGATTTCTTCAATAGGCTTGTAATTATCTTTTTAAAAATCTTTGTACACTACAATTTAACCAACTCAATACTGTCTGAAAAAATCTCACAAAATGCAATTGTCTTGAGAGTAAACCCGTGCTTCAAAAGATTTGAAAGATACCCAACTTGAACTTAAATTCTTTTTATGCAGTTAATTATGTTTTATTATATAGATCGTTAACTAAAACCTAAGTATTTATTAGATAACATGATAACATAAAAACCCTTCATTACCCATCTACCCATCTTCTGGTGCCTGTCCTTTTACAGAATTAATCAATTTGAATGAACAAGTTGCATTTTCAAGCAATATATTCAAATCTCTTGACCTATCAACTTTAGATTGCACCTGTTGGCTACTCAGCATAAAACATGAACAAAGTAGCACATGTGTAAAATTCCCTTCTCAATTGTTATCCTTAAAGGTCTAGTAGCTTTTTGTTATAATACTATTTCTAAAGATTTATTTATTTATTTGAAAGTCAGAATTACTAAGAGTAAAGGGGAGATGTGGAGAGAGAAAAAAGGATCTTCCTTCTGCTGGCTCACTCCCCAGAGGGCTGCAACAGCCAGGGCTGAACCAATCTAAAGGCAGGAGCCAGGAGCCAGGAGCTTCATCTAGGTCTCCCACTCAGTGTGCAGGGGCCCACTGCTGCTTTTCCCAGGCCATTAGCTGGGAGCTGGATCGGAAGTGGAGCAGCTGGGACACTAACTGTTGCCTACGTGAGATGCTGCCATTGCTGGCGATGGTTTTAACCACTATACCACAACACCAGGCCCTATATTACTATTTTTAATGTACAAAGTTAAAAATATTTATATTCACTTTGATATATAGATTAATATGTTTTGTTTATAGATTCCTTCTAACAATGTAAGACCAAGATAAAAAGCAAATGCTCTATATGGCTACCAATATCACTTACTTTAGTTTCACTCAAGAAGCATAAATAGACATGAGAGAAAAAATAATATATTGAATTACTAAAATGTTGGCTTTTAGAGGGTAATGAACCACTGAGCTCTCATTGTTTACAACTCCTTTTTAAATTCTTCATTTCCTGTAGGTCATATGAAATTGTCACTGATATCCACCATACACCTGATATGTCTTTATCTATGTCATTTACACTTTTACCCTCACATCAACTAATAGTTTGGCTGCCCATATGATTTTAAATTTAAAATATTTTTCTTCAAGACAGTATTTGCCCATCACCGTCTAGAATCCAGGGAGGCAGATGAGTTCTAATTTTGATTCCTGATACATATCTCTTTTCTTCTAAAAGTTCATAGAATTTTCAGTCAATTAATGAAATTTAACTTGGATGCATGTCCCTATCAATAAAAAAAATCAAAATTCCATTAGCGAAAATTTCTGTCTTCATTTGTAAAAGATTATGTCTTCCCCTTCTTTGTCGCTGTTTCCTCTTTAGGCTTTTAGGCTATTTATTAGCTATAAGTTAGAATTTTGCATCTATGTTCAACAGGTTTTAATACTTTCCCTTATTTATCTTTGTTCACCTTTTTTTTTTTTTTTTACAGGCAGAGTGGACAGGGAGAGAGAGAGACAGAGAGAAAGGTCTTCCTTTGCCTTTGGTTCACCCTCCAATGGCCGCCGTGGCCGGCATGCTGCGGCCGGCACACCGCACTGATCCGATGGCAGGAGCCAGGTGCTTATCCTGGTCTCCCATGGGGTGCAGGGCCCAAGCACTTGGGCCATCCTCCACTGCGCTCCCGGACCACGGCAGAGAGCTGGCCTGGAAGAGGGGCAACTGGGACAGAATCCGGTGCCCCGACCGGGACTAGAACCCCGTGTGCCAGCGCCGCAAGGCAAAGGATTAGCCTATTGAGCCGTGGCGCCGGCCAACATACTTATCTTCACTTAGCCCCAGATTTATATTTCTATGCCCAAAGTCCAGTCACTTAGCTGAGGGGGAAGCCTAGTGAGCCGTGGCACCGGCCCTTTGTTAAGCTTCTTTTGATTCTACCTATTATTTGACCCTACAGAGCTCCAGTCCAGTTTTAGTCCACTTGTTTAGTTTTTGGTTTTTATTCACATAATTTGACTTTCAGGATCACTTTCTTATTCCTTGATTAATCTTTTCCATGCACACCTACATATGGATGTATGTACATGTATTCCATATTTTCCTTTGACTACAGTGTTATTAACAGAAAGACAATCTTACCATTTCATTGATAAGGTAAGAAACTGACAATAGCTCAAAGTTACAACTCTTCATTAATTCTTGTCATCTTAATATTATTCACTCATTGTACTTTCATAGAGGCATCTTTAAAATGTTCATCTAAAGGGACGAGCATTGTGATGTAGTAGGTAAGTGCCACCTGTAACACTAGTATATCATATGAACTCCAGTTCCAGTCCCAGCTGCCCCACTTCCAATCCAGCTCCCTGCTGATGTCCTGGGAAAAGCAGTAAAAGATGTCCCAAGTACTTGGGTCCCCACCACCCACATGGGAGACCCAGATGAAGCTCCTAGCTCCTGGCTTCAGCTTGGCTCAACCCTGGCCAATGAGGCCATCTAGGAAGTGACCCAGTGGATGTAAGATCAATCTCTCTCATTCTGACTTTCAAATAAATAAATAAATCTTTTTAAAAGATCTCATGTAAAGTGAGTATTGTGAAAACTATGCTTTGACTTCAGATATTTTCCACAAAATAAATGCATACTGACATGTTATAACATGTCTGAGCAAGATATAGTTTGAAAGACTAAGAAGGGTAAGATATCAGTATGAAAACAGCCTTGACAAGAGCAACAAGAATTCTAAAAGTGAAGCAAGAACAAACATCAAATTCATGGTACTTCAGTGAAACAAAAACTTCAGTGGAACAACGGTTATATATCTGATTCTTTGCAAAAAAAAAAAAAAAAAGATTATGAGGAAATGCTCCAGAGAAATAAGCAGTTTATAAATGGATAATTCATTTTCAGGAGGTAATGTTGAAGACAAAGTCTACAGCAACAGACCATTGACATCAATTTCTGAGAAAGAAAACAACTTGTTTGTGCTCTAATTGAAGAATACTAATGATTACAGTACAAACAATAGTCAACACCACAGACATCACAACTGGTTCAGCTCATACGACACTGACTGAAAAGTTAAAGGGAGGCAAACTTTCTGCTCAGTGGGTGCCCAAACTGTTGCATCTAGATCAGCAATAGAAAAAAAAATAAAGATTTCAAAGAAATTTTAAATAAGTAGGATCAAGATCCTGGAACATTTCTCCCAGAAATTGTAATAGGAGATGAAACATAGCTTTATGAATATGATTTTGAAGACAAAGCAGAATCAAATCCATGGATACTAAAATGTGGAAAAGGTTTAATCAAAGCAAAAGTGGACTGGTCAAGAGCAAATATGACAGTAACATTTTAGGGTGATGTTATACACGTTCTGCTTGTTAACTATCTGGAGGACCGAACATATAACATCTTCTTATTAGGAAATTGCTTTGGGTAACCCAAAATAAAAAAAAAAAAGAAAGGTAGAAATGTGAACAAAATGTTACTGTATTTGTGGAAAAAATGAGGACCAAGATGAAATACATGCAAATTCAGATGTAGTCCTACTGACCATGTAGTGTACTAGCTTCCTAGGATTGTCTAATACCTAGTATCACAAACTGGGCAGGTTAAAACAACAGAAATTTATTATCTCATAGTTTTAGTTAGGAGTCCAAAATCCATATGGCATGATCTACTTCCTCAGAAATCTAAATCCTTTCTTGTTTTTTAAGAAATTAATTTATTTTTTATTTAGTAAATATAAATTTCCAAAGCAAGTTTATGGATTACAATGGCTTTCCCCTCCCAAAATTTCCCTCCCACTTGCACCAATCCCATCTCCTGCTCCCTCTCCCATTCCATTCACATCAAGATTCATTTTCAATTATCTTTATATACAGAAGATTGATTTAGTATATATTAAGTAAAGATTTCATCAGTTTGCACCCACACAGAAACACAAAGTGTAACATACTGTTTCAGTACTAGTTATAGCATTACTTCACACTGGAGAACACATTAAGCACAGATCCCACGTGAGAAGTAAGTACACAGTGACTCCTGTTGTTGACTTCACAATTTGACACTCTTGTTTATGGCGTCAGTAATCTCCCTAGGCTCTAGTCATGAGTTCCCAAGGTTATGGAAGACTTTTGAGTTTGCCGACTTCGATCTAATTCAGACAGGGTCATAGTCAAAGTGGAAGTTCTCTCCTCCCTTCAGAGAAAGGTACCTCCTTCTTTCCTTCTTTGATGGCCTGTTCTTTCCACTGGGATCTCACTCGTAGAGATCTTTCATTTAGGTCGTTGTTGTTTGTTTGTTTGTTTTTTGTTGTTGTTTTTTTTGCCAGAGTGTCTTGGCTTTCCATGCCTAAAATACTCTCATGGGCTCTTCAGCCAGATCCGAATGCCTGAAGTGCTGATTCTGAGGTCAGAGTGCTGTTTAGGACATCTGCCATTCTATGAGTCTGCTGTGTATCCCATTTCCTATGATGGATCGTTCTCTCCCTTTTTGATTCTATCAGTTAGTATTAGCAGACACTAGTCTTGTTTGTGTGATCCTTTTGACTCTTAGACCTATCAGTGTGATCAACTGTGAACTGAAATTGATCACTTGGACTAGTGAGATGGCATTGGTGCATGCCACCTTGATGGGATTGTATTGGGATCCCCTGGCACGTTTCTAACTCCACCATTTGGGGCAAGTCTGATTGAGCATGTCCCAAATTGTACATCTCCTCCCTCTCTTATTCCCACTCTTATATTTAACAGGGATCACTTTTCAGTTAAAATTTAAACACCTAAGAATAATTGTGTGTTAATTACAGAGTTCAACCAATAGTACTAGAACAAAACAAAGAGAAAATATTAAAATGGATAAAGTATTACATTGTACATCAACAGTCAGGATAAGAACTGATCAGTTCACTGTTTCTCATAGTGTCCATTTCACTTCAACAGGTTTCCCCTTTGGTACTATACAGCAGTCAAAAACAATGAAATCCGGTCATCTGTAACAAGATGGAGGAATCTGGAATACATTATGCTGAGTGAATTAAGCCAGTCTCAAAGGGACAAATATCATATGTTCTCCCTGATCTAACTGAATCCTTTCTTATCACTTCCTAGCTACCTGTGGCTCTCAATTCTCTTACAATGTCAATTAAAATCACGTGTTTGTTTTTTTCTAATTCTTTTAATTTTTAAATTATCCTTGGTAATTTTTTTGGGTGAGGGGTCAGATATTGTGTTCTATTTATTTTTTAGTCTTTTAATATTATGCTGTTGGTTTTCTGCAGTTCTCCTGTGATTCTTGGCTTTTCACATATTATGGTACTTCAAAACGTTCATGGAAAATGCAATTAAAAGATGTTTAAGATGGTTTTATAATAATACACATTCTGTCTTGAACTTGTTGATGACTCCTTGTATAATTTTGAATGAACAGCCAGGTTGACTGAGGCAGCTTGCTGGTAGGGCTGGACAGCTAACTATGGACCTGTGCCAATGGCTGTTTTATCTGTCTGGCTGCTCTTCCGGCCAGTATCACAGGTACTGGCAAGCAAGCTGACTGAGGACCGACTCCAACAGGAACCTGTTCTAATAGTTTAAAAATGTAGCATATTTATGTCCCAGATAGACTATATTTCCTTTTCTCTCCATCCACATCTAAAATAAAAACTTCAAACTGTGCTCTTTTTCTTTCAGTGCCTTTTATCCCCCAAAGAAGTCCTCTATCATCATATAATTCTCATTCTTTAGAATTCTTCATTTTAACCTGCACTCTCTGTTCATTAAGGTTGGGACAGAAAGGAGAAGTGGGGGTCCATCTGGCATGGTTATTCTGTAAAATGGTTCTTTAACTGCTTCCTTGACAGTCACAGCAATGCCTGCTTCAGTTCTTTATGTTGACTTTCAACTTGACAGTTATTTGGGACTCCCATGGAAAGGACAATTCATGCATCAGGTTGTGCTACCCTCCCCACTTTAAAGAGTATGCATTTGTTTATTTACTTATTTGAAAGGCAGAGTTATAGAGAAGGGAAAGACTGGGGGAGTTCTTCCATCTGCTAGTATACTCTGCAAATGACTGCAATGACCAGGAAAGGGTAGGCTAGGACAACGTCAGGAGCCAGGAGCTTCATCCAGGTCTCCTGTGTGGGTGGCCAGGGCCCACGCACTTGAACCATCTTCCATTGCTTTCCCAGGCACACTAGCAAGGATCTGGAGCAGGAGGAGAGCAGCCAGGGCTTGAACTAGTGCTCCCATATGGGATGCTAGCATCAGAGGCACAGTTTAACCCACTGCACCAGACACCTGCCCTACCCTACGCTTCCCTTCTTTTAATTTTTCCATAAATCAATCAAGTTGACTCATTTTTCAGGATTTTGTAGACTTTTCTATCTAATGTTGATTCTAACAATGTAATGGTAGAACCTTCTCCCTTCTACTTTCTGTCTTTCTCTCCCTCTCTCTCCTTCTCTCTCTCTCTCTCATCCTCTTCCTCCTCTTCCATCATTTTTTATTTTCCATTGTTATCTTAGGGACAGAAGGGCATATATTTTTGCCAGCAAGTACCTTGAATCAGAAGCCAGATTAAGTTTTTCTTATAATTTTCAATGATTAAAATAAATCTGCATTGAATTTATTTTTGATAGCCTAGAATTTATATTAATACTATGTTAAATATTTTATGTACCTTTAGGTGGGTACTCCATACCTATATGGTACTACATTTAGATGTTTTTAAATTTCCCAACATGAAAGTGTATATATACATATATATACATAGTCACATCCAAAGAGAACTGTTTGGTTGCAATCTGTTCTTCCTGGCACCCTCTGTGCCTCATGAGATATAAGCATCTACTGAATCATGGAAAATGCAATTTGAAACGACCATAAGTAAATTAGTCACTACATTTAGTCACTACATTCTCCACCATCAACAGTCTGGGGTGTCATTAAGGTTCTGTCAGTATGGAAAAAAAATTAAGTTTATTTCTATGACATTTCTCCGAACATTTTGAAACAAAGCCATAGTCACTATGACTCTGAATAATAAAAACTAGTACTTTAGAATTTTCCAATCATTTTAAGAAAGCTAAACCATTTTCGTAGAAAGTATTAACTCTAGGACTAAGTTTCAGTTCACTATTTAGTGGTTAAATTAGTATACTTCCGGCATAGGAAATTCAAATCCTTTGTAAAATCAATTTTAATTTAAAATAATGTGGAAATATCACATTCTCACTAAACACCAAATGATTCAATTCAGTAGTCGTAGGTCCCACCTCTTCCTGAGTCCCAAAAGTCAGATCATCAAATCAAATGAAGGTTCATTGAACAAATTTTCTTTTGTCAAGATAAGTGTTTCTGGAAAGAACTGTCTTAATGTATAAAGTTGATTATTTCCTGTAGTGACAATACGTAGCACAACCAGAGGACAACACAAACCCTGGATAAGGCAGCATTGCCTAGGTGAGCTTCTTAACAGACTGCCTCCATGTGCCCTATAACCTCTTCCCTTACTCTGTCTTCACAAGCATAGCATTTAAATTAAGTGCATAAAGAAATAATATGCATGCTTTCTTGTCCAGATGTTTCCTTTTCTTATTTTATTTGTCTTTACTAGCCCAGGGTAGACTGCAATAGTCTGGTACAATTCCTCGCAACCAGAAATAATCTACCAGAAGATGCGAACTGATTCTGTAACTTGGGACACCACTGAAGCCTTCAAAGCGATCTGCTACAAATGACAATACAATTTACCAACAGATAACCTGGCATGGTTACATGCAACAACTGTGAGCACCCACGATGAGTACTGACAGCTGATTCCACTTTCCCCTTTACAAGGAAATGGACAAATCTCAGGAGACAGGTATGGCTGGAGAATGAGCTCGGGAAGCACCTGTTCTGCACATTTCTTCCATCACTGCAGGTTGATTTGCACTCTTCACCTAGGGCTTTCAGACTTCTCTTTCCATTTGGACTATCCCTTGGAGCAGGAATTTTATTACTGCTCTCTCAACTCTTGTTAGAGTAATTCTCATTTCAAAGTATAAAGATTTCAGCAACTGTTTTCTGAGGACACTACTTTCCTCCAGTATTTGAAAAGCAGTTACATATTGCCTCAAGACCATTTCTCTCCTAATCCTGCAGATGCCTGCCTCCCTCACAACCTTTTTTTCCTGCAGTAATCTGGGTGACTGACAGATTCAGCCAAGCCTCTAGGTTTGAGAGAACACTTCCAGTTGGGGGGCCTGCACAGACAGAATCTAAAAACTGGAAAAACTAAAATAATTAGACAAATCTACTCCTTCCATTCATTTCACCTGAATATAATCAGTCACTAAACACATTATTTAAAGAAATTATTCCAGATCTTGGATTATGCTAGGTGTTAAGGGTATGATACAGAGAAAACCCAAATAAGGTCCTTGGCCCCATGGATAATAGCCTAAAGGTAAGAATAGCCAGCACCATGGCTCACTAGGCTAATCCTCCACCTGCGGCACCAGCATCCCGGGTTCTAGTCCCGGTTGGAGCACTGGATTCTGTCCCGGTTGCTCCTCTTCCAGGCCAGCTCTCTGCTGCGGCCCAGGAAGGCAATGGAGGATGGCCCAAGTACTTGGGCCCTGCACCCGCATGGGAGACCAGGAGGAAGCACCTGGCTCCTGGCTTCGGATCAGCCTAGCTCTGGTAGTGGCAGCCATTTGAGGGGTGAACCAACGGAAGGAAGACCTTTCTCTCTGTCTCTCTCTCTCTCTCACTGTCTGTAACTCTACCTGTCAAATAAATGAATAATAAAAAAAAAATAGCCAACACTCACTCAGTGCTTATTATGTGCCAAAGGCTTTCTAAAGAGTCATGTTAGGTAAGTCTCAGCAAAACTGCACAAGACATGTATTGTAGAAAAAAACACTCTAAAATGAGTTTTTCTTTTTTTTTTAAATACAGAAATCATCCTGTTCTTTTCCAGAGTACACAAACTCAAGTCTGCTCTAGTTTGCGGATGAGGCTGAGCAGCTCAGAAGGCAGGTGATCGTTTTACTTTGCATTATATTCAAATTTGTTTTCTCTGGGGAAACTTCCAACTCTCTGCAGAAGTATAACCACTTGCCTATGTTTTCTCAGCTAATTTAGCATAGCCAGGGTTTAAAATAAAATCTTCACACTCCAGAGTGTAGGCCCTTCTTCCTATTGGCCGACTACTGGACTGTTGCATCATCTGCAACAGATAGGTACAGTGGAAGAAGGAAGGAGCAGTAACATGGCAGAAGTGTGTGGAGAGTCAGATCCTACCCCCTCTGCTTTGGAATTTTAGAAACAAGAAAAGCCAAGTACTCTTTTTTATGTTTCTTTCTAAATATTTGGTGGTCCTACTTCAAAACAAGTGACAGTGAAAAAACATATGTGGCCATTACTAAATAGAAATTTTTCAAAAAACAAAGTTGTTATAGGGGGTCAGTGTTGTGGCACAGTGGCCAGAGCCAGTGCTTGTGAGGCCAGCAACCTATGTGGGTAACTGGTTCTAGCCTAGGCTGCTCGACTTCCAATCCAATTCCTTGATAATGTGCTTGGGAAAGCAGCGCAGGATGGCGCAAGTCCTTGGGCCCCTGCACCTACATGGGAGACTCAGATGAATCTCCCAACTCCTGGCTTCAGCCTGGTCCTGCCATGGCCATTCTGGCCATTTGGGGAGTAAACCAGCAGATGGAGGCTCAATTATTTTTTCTCTCTCTCTCTCTCTCTCTCTCTCTCTAACTTGCCTTTCACACAAATAAGTAAATAAACCTTAAAAAAGAGAAATTTGTTGTAATTGGGAATCACAATAAAATGTATACAGAACATTTCTGTTATGCCATAATCTACCTAAAATCATTAAAATGCATTTATATTATTAGGTCATCAGAGTGCATTCCATAGGCCTTTATTGAAATAGTACTATATAAGGGCTTATGTTGAGGCATGGTCATTTAGATGTACTTCGGATAGATTCTACTTGTCCCCCATGTACTTTTACAGATGATAATTATAGGGGAGAAGAGGAAATAAGGGGGTGAGAGTGAGTAGAAAGAGAAGTCTAGGTTTCTGATCTGACCTCCCAGAGAGATGTTGTAATATGCATCCAGAGAGAAAAAGAAGAAAACTGGTTTGGGGTTTTATTTACTTTTTTTTTTACAGCTTTGAGTTTTCCATCCTGAGGGTGTTTTTTCCTTTCTATCCGTTTCTCTGGTTGAAGCACTGTGTTCTTTGGAGTTTGGTGGTATCATAACCTGTGTCTGATTATCTTGATTTTATGAGCCCAATTAGCAATGGTAAAATATGTATGTAGGGTATTTCTGCCATCCTAACAGCTCCTAGCCATCCCTAAGGATTCTGCTCCTGATGGTTAAGTTAATTATATCTTAGTATTTTGTCTTTTTAGGACAATCACAGGAGTTTGTGTTAGTCTATATGGTCATGCCTCAGTGTGTCCACCCTTTCTCCAGCTCACTTTTCTACAGAAAAAGAAAATAGCATCATTAAATCTATTGAAAAAAATTATTCATCTCTATTTAAAAATCTAGAAGAACTCAAACAGTATTTTTCACTTTGTGTTTCTATGTGGGTGCAAACTGTCGAAATCTTTACTTAATATATGCTAAACTGATCTTCTGTATATAAAGAGAATTGAAAATGAATCTTGATGTGAATGGAAGGGGAGAGGGAGAGGGAAATGGGAGGGTTGCGGGTGGGAGGGAAGTTATGAGGGGGGAAACCACTGTAATCCATAAGCTGTACTTTGGAAATTTATACTCATTAAAAAAATTTTTTAAAAATTAAAAATAAAAAAAATCTAGAAGAAGCAATGAGCAAAACAAAAGGTGTTTAACCATTGAACAGAAATACCTTCCAAAGAGCCACCTGTCTTCCTGACAATGTCTCCTTTAATAACTCGCTTTTATGCAGACATTCCAAGACATCTGTCTAAGCTATGCAACTACTCTTTTTTATTTCTCCTTATAACTTCAAAGAGAGCTGTATGGATAGATGAATTCTATTGCAGACATTACTCTGAGAAGGCATAATAACATGCATACTGGAAGAACATTTGTTCTGCTGCTGCCTCCCATCTTCTAAATTCTATGTCACTCATGTTTAGTTTCAGTTTCACAGTTCTCTTCTTTGCTCTTTGATCTCAGACCTGACTTTTCACCCTCTTCTCCTGCTCTGGAGCCTGGCATCCTACTGGTGCTGGCAGGTGTCAGGAAGGCATGGGCTGGGAATCAGACAGACTAGAAGGAAAGTTCAGGGAAGCAGACTGACAAGGGTTCGATAATTAGCACAATGCCAGACACACTGCTCAATAAAGATCTGATGAATTAATGGATGTATGTGTTGCCTAGCTGTTGTAAGTGCTTCAAGTTGATAACCTGAACTAATTGGCTGGGCATTATCAGTGAAAACGGAGGACTGAACAATTCCTCCAAAGTCAGGAAAACTGATTGAGAGACTTTCTTTAGAAATAAAAAAAAAATTGCATTCATTCTGAATACTCATGTCAATAATTTTAGCAATGAAAAGTATATTCAAGAACTTTTATATCATTTTGAATAATAAAAGGTACTTTAAGAATAGCAGACAGTCAATTTGAAGGTGAAGTTTATAAGAAATCATTTTATTACATAAAGTATTTTAGCTGCAAAATTATTGATATAGAGCTGATCTAAGCTCAACAATTCTAAGACTAACTGAATAAGTGTTGTGCAATGTTCTGAAATCTCTTAGTTATTGTTTTCTATTGATTTCTGCAATCTTCTCCACATTCAATGATATAATGAACACAAAATAAGTACCAGTTAACATGATACATAACCTGTCCTAAAGGTGCTTCTTAACTTTTCCTAGCCCCTTGCAATTATACCTCTACATGCCCACATATATCCATATCCATAAAAAATGTATAAATTCCAAGTTTTCAAAGGCATGGACAGCAGCATAGGGATATCTCCATCCCCTCCCCGAACAGCTGCATGTCCATTTCATGTTGAGGTTCTTATTGTCTCCACAACTGCTCCTAAGGGGTACCTACCAACCTATAATAGTACTGACTTAGAGAACATGCTTATGGTTGGTATTACCATAAAAAAGCCCTGAATACTATGCATGTTTTTTAACTACTGTATGATGTATAGTAGCATGTTGTAGGCCCATGATTTCACTTAGTCAGTAATGGAGGCACTGAAAGACATATTTAAATAGAAAAAAAATCTTATAAACATTACATTTAGGCATGGAAACATTAGGCATGGAAAGCCAAGACACTCTGAAAAAAAAAAAAAAAAAAGAAGACCTAAATGAAAGATCTCTGTGATTGAGATCCCAGTGGAAAGAATGGGGCCATCAAAGAAGGAGGTACCTTTCTCTGAAGGGAGGAGAGAACTTCTACTTTGACTATGACCCTGTCAGAATAAGATCGAAGTTGGCGAACTCAAAAGGCTTCCATAACCTTGGCAACTCATGACTAGAGCCTAGGGAGATTACTGACGCCATAAACAAGAGTGTCAAATTGTGAAGTCAACAACAGGAGTCACTGTGTACTTACTTCTCATGTGGGATCTGTCCTTAGTGTGTTGTCCAATGTGAAGTAATGCTATAACTAGTACATTTAAACATTCTTATAAACAGTACATATGTGCTTCTCCCATTCTTGTAAGGCATTGTATGAAAAGGAAGAGCAGGTTATAGATTATAAAATATAAATGAAGACAAAGAAAAATAAATTAGATATTAGCTCAGGAGATTTTGTTTGCTTCCAATATTTGTTGTCCACTTGAAAGAAGAATAAAATACTAGTCACAGAACCCTCCAGATTAAATGGTACACAAAGGTAGTTCAAATACAAGTAATTTTTTCATTGATGTTATTAATAATGCACATAATTTAAGCATTTCTAAAATATGAAAAAATTTTTACTGACTGGTCTGATAAAATATATTTTAAAAATACAAAAAACCAAAACAATAGACTGAGAGTCTTGCTTTCAAGCTCACCCACTCTTTTTCCTAAGTTAAATTTGCAGGTTTGACCCTAATAAATTCCCATCTATGTGTATCAAAATGTGTTTTCTGATTATTAGAGTTAGAGCCTTACCCTCTTACTTTACTTTCTTGCCACATTCTTGGTCCTTCATAAAATATTCATGGACTTGCACCAGGCCGTTTGATCATGAAACATAAGCAACCCATGACAAGTTGACTCTGCTCGGCAGCAAGTTTGCTGAACTACATTTTTTGCCATAATATGGTTGAAGGCCACATTGATCTAGTGGAGGATGAAAGTTCATACTAATGAGCCCTCCATTCTCTTATTGAGGACTTTTTTATTGAATTTGCTGAGATTTTAAGCCAGGTAGAACCCCACTTGGAAAATTACAGCCCAGGAAATGTAATTGCCCCCCAAGGTTTTTTTTTTTTTTTTTTTTTTTTTTTTTTTTTTGACAACTGCTGATGATGGGAGATAGAAAATCTTGAAGTCCTCACTTAGAACAACTTTTTCACACACATAAAATCTTAAGGGCTTATCATTACAGAAAGAAAGCATTCTCTTGTGTTATGCAAGACAGTTTGTATCATCTCAGTACTGAAACCTTAAATTTCAGGGTTAACCTTATTTAGTTCCCTGCTTTTCTGATCATAAAACTACACATATCCAGTTGTGCAAATACTTCGTTTCCTATACACATGTTCTTCATTATTAACATTTAATGTAGAAAATGTTAATGGGAGATTAGTGAGAAAGAAAATTACTTTGGGGGATCCAATTGATTTTCCTCTTAAATAATTAGAAACTGCTTTATATCATTGCTATCTTCTTCATCCCCTACCACCAACTACCACATAAGGAAAAATCACAAGAATGGGGGTTGAGAAGTAGGAAGATGGTTCACACTGAACTGAACCATTTCAGTTCCTTTGTGCTTTGGTTGTTTTACTGTAAATTCTGCTTGCATCACAAAAGTCATCATTATCAAAGAATGGCTTTTGGCCAGCATCCCATGAGAAGAGAAATGGAGGTAGCTGTCATGCAGTGGGAGATCTCTGGGATAGCTCGCCTCTCTGACCCATGCCTGTCCTTCTTCCTTCCCTCCTTTAATTAACATTTAGAAAAGAACTGTGATGTTAGAAGATCACAGAGCTGGGAGGAGAGATCCGGAAAATTACGTGAGCTTTGTCAATCTTCAACCTTGCCAAGGAGCATGCATTAAAGCGTTTCTTCATGGAAAAATCAATCTTAGCACACACTCAAACCAAAGCGACCTTGAGGGATGGAAACATATGTATATAATAAATGGAAGGATCCTAAAGGAAGAAGTTAAATCCAGGAAACGGACTGCCAAATACATTTCCTGCCACTTACCTTTTCTGCTGACTGGGCTGTACCAAAAAAGATGGGAATGAAAGCTAACCAAATGATGCAGGTGGTATACATGGTAAATCCAATGGGTTTGGCTTCGTTGAAAGTCTCTGGAACACCTCTTGTTTTAATGGCATAAACAGTACAAGTGACCATTAAGAGGATACTATATCCAAGTGAACAAATGAGCGAGAGATCAGAAATGTCACACTTGAGCACTCCCCTGGCCTTCTCTGGGTCTAGAGTCCGCTGCTCTCCATAGTCAATGATGATGTGTGGGGGATCCACAACAAACCAGATGAACACCCCAAGCAGCTGCACAGAGATGAGACTGAAGGTGATCACCAGCTGAGATGCTGGACTGATGAACTTGGGTGCAGTGACTGATTTCTTCCCTTGCTCAAATATTCGGTGGATGCGGTTCGTTTTGGTCAGAAGGGCTGCATAGCTGAAACACATGCCGAGTCCTAGGAAGATCCGTCGGAAGGAGCATATGATTGTATCTGGTGCCGCGATCATTAAAAAGGTGATTGAGTAACAGAGAAAAATCCCTGTTAGGAGCACATAACTAAGTTCACGTCCTGAAGCCCTCACGATGGGTGTGTCATTGTAGCGGACAAAAGTCACGATCACAAAGGTGGTGGCGATGATGCCCAGTATTGCCACAAACACAGGCACCACAGCCCAGGGAGAATGCCACTCGAGTTTGATGATGGGGATACGCTGGCAGCCTGTGCGGTTGATGTTGGGTCTCTGGTCCAAGGGGCAGAGTTCACAGGAGAGGTCGTCCACCTGGTAGTTGTAGCCTTCACAGCGCTCACAGTGCCAGCAGCAGGGGACTCCTTTCACCGTCTTCTTCCTCTCCCCAGGCTTACATGGAAGGCTGCAGACAGATGCCGGGCGAGTGTGTTCTCTGTCAGCCCACTGCATGTCTTCCACCTGTGGGTATAAAAAATTAATGAGCTTTCCATTTTCTCCCATTTATAATATCTTAATCCTAGCCACAGGTTTGTAATAAATCATTGAATGCTGACAGGACAAGTACAGTTTACCATAATAAAAGCCCATTTTCTTTCCCAGATATTGACTCTACGAAAGTGTTAAGTGATTGGGTCCAATAAATCATTCACATCACCAACTTGATGAGTGTCATTAGTTTCCATTTACCTCCTCATTGTTGACCAATCTGACATGTGGGGAAAGATTTCTTGGCCCAAACAATTACGTATGTAAAAGGAGATCCATGTCTTTCAGCCATATTTGGGGACATTCAAATCACACTGTGTCAATTTGGGAAAATACTGGCAAAAAAAGTCATCTCTTTCTTCATGGGCTCATGGAAATAACTATATTTATGTGTTTTACCCTTGTTTAGGCTCAACATGTGCTTTTCTTCTTATTCTGTATACCCACCCTGTGAACACTAGCATGCTAAATAATATTTGACAGTAATATTTTCCATTGAACGAAAATCCTGCAGTTGATTTAAAGGAGTGACATTATTGCAAAAGAGGGAGCCTCCCTACTGTGTTGAGCACTTTCTCAGGTTCATAAAGTCCCACTTTATGCTTTCAGGTTAAATCTCCTTTGAAATAGAAATGTTTCCTGAAGGGGATAGTGCCAACCACTGATCTCCTACCTTGAATTTGTTTACCTCATTACATGTACAGTAATCCAAGCAGAATGTTAATAGGGCAAAAATGGACAATACGGATGACAAGAGACCACTTAGGACAGAAAGCAGCTACTCTGAAAAAAGGAAAGCTCTATGAGGGAAGTGATTTGTTTACCGGTGTGAACAAACAGTAACTGACATGGAATTTGCCCTCAATGAACACTGGTTGGTTTCATGAGGACTAAAAGATGGGAAGAACCAGAGGGCAGAGCCCTGAGGAATAAGGGCCCGACATGAAAGTACTGATTTGGAAAGAGAAGGTTGCTTAAAGTAGCACAGTCATGGGCAATGAAGGAACGCAAGCTTTCCCATCACCAGCTTTCTCAACTGCCCAATTGAAGGGTAACTATACTCTGTGAAGTCCACCTCCAAGTGAACGCCCGAAAACTTCCCCTCCTGGGATCCAGGCACTCATGGACAGGGTCCTCTCCCATTCTGAATGCGGCTGATCTTTGTAAATAATAGAAATGATAGTGCATGATTCGCAAGGTCAGTTTATAAAGCTGTGATTAGAGAGTGAACTGAATGCATGTCCTTGCAAAAATTAAAAAAAAAAAAGAGAGGGAGGGAGGGAGGGAGGGAGGGAGGGAGGAAGGGAGGTTAAGAAAGGGAGAGGGGGAGGAGGAGAGTATGGCTGTCTTCCTAGAACTGTACCTGTGAAATACATGAAACTGCTTCTTTTTTTATTAATAAAAAGAAAATCAGCAGAAGAAAAAGACATTTTAGAGTCTGCCTTCCTTTATCTCAGACCACTCAATCCTATGAACATACCATGCCAAGCACACACTGAGGTATCTCTGTGGCAAGGAACAGAAGTCTCCTACTGGCAACCAGCACCAACAGGCCATACATATGAGGGAGTCACCAAGAAAGAGTCATGAGGCCCCAGCCAAGACTATGGATGCCTATAGCTTGAACAGACATCCTTACCACAATCTCCTTGGAGATGTTGAACTGGAACAACCCAGCTATAAAGCTGTTTCTTTCTCCCAAGTATGGGAGATAAATGTTTTGTGTTTTAAGCTGCTAATTTTTTTTTTGACAGGCAGAGTGGACAGTGAGAGAGAGATAGAGAGAAAAGTCTTCCTTTTGCCGTTGGTTCACCCTCCAATGGCCGCCCCAGCCGGCGCGCTGCTGCTGGTGCACCATGCTGATCCATGGCAGGAGCCAGGTGCTTCTCCTGGTCTCCCATGGGGTGCAGGGCCCAAGCACCTGGGCCATCCTCCACTGCACAGCCTGGCCACAGCAGAGAGCTAGCCTGGAAGAGGGGCAACCGGGACAGAATCTGGCGCCCCGACCGGGACTAGAACCCGGTTTGCCAGCGCCACAAGGCGGAGGATTAGCCTAGTGAGCCGCGGCGCCGGCCTAAGCTGCTAAATTTTGAAGTTAACTGTTCTGCAGCAATAGGAAATTAATGCAATTCACATTAAGCTTACAACCAGAAGGCCACCGTGAGTGTAGTAATTTACTGAAAAGCCACACTCAGTGATAGCAACTCCATGTTGCAACTGGCGTGTCAGCAGTATTTACTTGTCACTCTGAAAGTTGTCTCTCCCTTGGCACTCAGGTGACTAAGATGGTTCACAGGAGCAGCTACTTGAAGATGCTTCCTTTCCTTGAATTTTTGAGGGCAGAGAAAAGTAGATCCTGAGTTTAATACTTGCAGAGGCCACCAGGTCTTCCCAAAGTCGAGTAGAGAATTTGTATGAGTTTAATTTCAAACTCCCTTCCCTAAGAAAATTAATGCTACTTCCTATGTTACACATGTATTCAAGACCACTGGATCTGTCCTGTCTGCTCACCACAAAGGAACAGTAATCTATCATAGCCCTACTAATTTTATATTAGGATTTAACACTTAAAAAGATTAAAGGAATGTAGTAAGAAAGAAAAAAAAGTAAATTAGAAGCAAGCAGTGGCTTCTATCAAAAATACTGAGAAAAAATAAATTGCTCCACTCAGTGGCTAAAGTATTGATTTTGTATACTAATGGACTCGTAAGATAATAAAATACTTTTGAAGATGATGTTTCAAAGATAATTACTGTAAAACCAAAATCACATTTTCTTTGGGGCTTCTAAAGATTTATATTGTAGGTCAGGGGGAAAAATACACCAAAACTATCAAGATTGGTTAGAAATCCTAGAGGTCAGCCTCTCTAACCTGAAATCTGCTACTTTAATTCTCAATACAGTTTACTTTCTAGAAGGAAATAAGAACATTAGCAAATAAATGCACCCATTCTGATTAAGTTCCTTATGCAGGATGAATACTTATCATTATGCACTAAATAGGAAATGTTGCTTGACAAGTTTTTTTTCTTTCTTTCTTTCTTTTTTGACAGATAGAGTTAGTGAGAGAGAGAGAGAGAGAGACAGAGAAAAAGGTCTTCCTTCTGTTGGTTCACCCTCCAAATGGCCACTATGGCCGGCACTGTGCCGATCCAAAGCCAGGAGCCAGGTGCTTCCTCCTGGTCTCCCATGTGGGTGCAGGACCCAAGGACTTGAGCCATCCTCCACTGCCTTCCCAGGCCACAGCAGAGAGCTGGACTGGAAGAGGAGCAACCGGGACAGAATCCGGTGCCTTGACAAAGTTTTTGCATTTTGGACCAATGGAGAAAATGCTTTTCATAAATGAAACATAATATTACCAGTTTGATGGGAAATATCACAGTATTTTAATAGTTGTGAACTTTAAGTCAAAAATAATGTATTTAAAAATACATATGGTATTTTAATACAGTGGAAGTTAAGTATGTTTCAGTCAACATGATAAATATATATGACTCCATTTTTATCAAGGACTCTGCTTATGGATAAGTGTATTATAGATAGATGTTTTTATTATTCTGGAAAAGAGCCAATATTCACCCTGAGGAAGAACAAACAACACATGATACAAGTGCTTGAATGAGGATGCTATAAATATGTTAATATTTGAGACTAATAAATTATTCTATAGAGTTGCTAAATGATTGAAAATAATAGTACTTGAAACCAAATTAAACTAATTTTCTCAACTGTTACCAAGCATAGCCAAGAGTCACTCAGCCCTGCTGGTTTGCTCTTTACAAAGTATCCCATCTTTCATAAGGAGTATAGAAAAGCCTTATCTGTGTAAATTTAATATGTCTTTCTCACCCTTGGCATTATCCTGACATTAGGATGTTCCCCATCTGAAATAGGTAGTCTAACAAATGGATGATCACCACATACAAAGACCTTCCTAGGGCCAAACAACAGCTCAGTCTGTTCACTGGCAGTGACCCCTTCAGCAGGTTTCAGTCCAGTGCATTTCAGAAATGTCAGTCATCAGCTGGCTTCTGCCATCATATCCTGTGATTGCTGCAGACAAATGCACCAGCATCCACAAAACCAGAAGTTTCTAGGTTTTCTTTCATTTCTTTTTAATCTCTAATCTTTGTTAATAGTCCAAGGAATAATGTTGTATGGCCTCGTTAAAGAGAACATAATTTTTATAGATTTTTCTCTAAATAGTTTAAATAACTCCCAAAGAAGGGATGACAAGAATTTATAATTAAAAATCATCTTAATTAGTAATCTCTAGTATTCACTACAAACTTCTCACTCAATGCCTCCATTATAATGCTTTCCCCAGTTATTAAGTGGCATCTTCATTAATTTAATTAATATACATGAGGTACAATTGATACCTAACCTTTCCATATTCAACTCTTTTCATCTTTCTCTAAAAACAAACACAGCAATAGTAATAGCTGGACACTTCAGTATTCAAAACTCGACTCTTAATCTGACTTATGTAATGGAAGCCAGCATACGCAAACATTTCTAGTAACATTGGGTATTTTTCAAAATCTCTACTCATTAAATGCCAAAAAATATCAACAGGATTAGCACATGTACTTGATCTGCCTGTGTATTTAAGGTGTCAAAATGTGGCACACTTCAGGGCAGGCATTTGTCCTAGCATCAAGTTAAAGTGTCCACATCTGATATAGAAGGGTCTGGGTTTAAGGCCTACCTCCAGCTGCAGGCTCAGCTTCCTGCTAATAGAGTTGGAAAGCAGTAGTGATAGCTTAAGACACTGGATTTCTGAAACCCACATGGAAGAGCTGGATTGAGGTTCCTGACTTCCACCTTCAACCTAGACCAGTGCCAGCTATCCCAGGCATATGGGGAGTAGTCAATGGAAAGGAATATATTCTGTCTTCCTCTCAAATATATGTTTTTAAAAGATGTTTTTATTTTATCTTATTTTATTTTTGACAGGCAGAGTGGACAGTGAGAGAGAGAAACAGAGAGAAAGGTCTTCCTTTGCCGTTGGTTCACCCTCTAATGGCCGCCGCGGCCGGCACGCTGCGGCCAGCACACCGCGCTTCTCCGAAGGCAGGAGCCAGGTACTTCTCCTGGTCTCCCATGGGGTGCAGGGCCCAAGCACCTGGGCCATCCTCCACTGCATTCCCTGGCCACAGCAGAGAGTTGGCCTGGAAGAGGGGCAACCGGGACAGAATCCAGCGCCCCGATTGGGACTAGAACTCGGTGTGCCGGCACAGCAAGGCAGAGGATTAGCCTATTGAGCCGCAGTGCTGGCCTTAGATGTTCTATTTGATCCATAAATGTAAGAAAATCGCATCGAAATTTAAAAACAAACTGGCGTAGTTCATGTATCATATAATTCATGTATAGACAAGTAAAGTTGCAGTTAATTTGATAATACAACACAAAAATTTTATATGTACATATGTGTAAATATATATTAATAGCTATGCAGGCCAGCGCCATGGCTCATTAGGCTATTCCTTTGCCTGCGGCACTGGCACCCCAGGTTCCAGTCCTGGTTGGGGCGCCGAATTCTGTCCCAGTTGCTCCTCTTCCAGTCCAGCTCTCTGCTGTGACCCAGGAAGGCAGTGGAAGATGGCCCAAGTGCTTGGGCCCTGCACCCGCATGGGAGACCAGGAGGAAGAGCCTGGCTCCAGGCTTTGGATCGGCGCAGTGCACCAGCCGTGGCAGCTATTTGGGAGGTGAACCAATGGAAGGTATCCCTTTCTCTCTCTTTCTCATTGTCTAACTCTGCCTGTCAAAAAAAAAAAAAATAATAATAGCTATGCATTTCCTTTATATCATGTTCAGCTTTAAATAACCACAAATGAGATAGCTTTTCTCTTCTTCAAAGTGGTAGATTCAGGGTCCTTTAAAATCTAATATAGTTCAGATGATCCCTAGATTAAAGTCTTAGTTTTATGTTACATTCAAATTTATATAACACTTAAAATTTAAACACTTCTGCTATTTTTAAAAGACATTCTAAAACTAAGGAAAATAGTTCAGTTACAAAATTATTAAAACATAACATTTTTAAGAATAAATTTAGCAAAAGCAGCACAAGATTTATTCAGTAACAACTATAAAACATCTTCGTTTTGTAGAAAAAATGGTGGAAAGCCTAAATAAATGAAAAGAAACACCATGGACACAAGTCTGAAGAATTACTACTGCTATGATAAATGTTATAGATCTTCAAATTATAGAGCCATATAAAATTATTATTGGCATATTTACAGAAATTAACAATCTGAACTTAAAGTTCATATGAAAAAGTGCTCAGAATAGACAATCAATTTTGAAAGTAAAGAACCAAGTTGGAGAACTCATACTTTGATTTTCAAAACTTGCTACTACAACAGATTCAATAATCAAGGCAACCTAATGGTGACATAAAGATATTAATACTAATGGAATAGAATTAAGAGTCCAGAAATAAACCCTCGAATGGCATGTCAATGGGTTTTTTGACATGGATCCCAAAACAATTCCCTGGAGAAAGAATGTTAGTTCCAACAAATAGCTTCAAGACAATTGGACATCATATGCAAACAAGTTAGATTTACCTTACCTCACACCATATACAAAAAATTAACTCAAAATTAATCAAATATTTAATGTGATCCTTCAAACAAAAGAAAAACTTTTAGGAAGAATCATAAGAGTAAATTATGACCTTGGATTAGGCAGTGATTTCTTAGATATAACAAATGCAGAAGTAACAAAAATAAAAACATGTTTAAAAATGGGATTCATTATTTCACACTTCAGTTCAACAGATACCCTCAAGATTGTGAAAAGAGGGACAGGAATTTGGCACAGTGGCTACGGTTCTGTTTAGAATAACCTGCATCCATATCAGAGGGCCTGGGGTTGTGTCGATGTTACATTTCCAAGTCCAGGTTCCTGCAAATGCCTAGGAAACACCAGGTGATGATTCAGTACTTGGGTCCCTGTCATCCATATGAAAGAATCAGATTTGAGTTTCAGGCTTGTGTTTTAGCTGGACCCAGCCATGACAGTTGCTGGCATTTGGGGTGTGTTATATATATATATATATATATATATATATATATATATATATATGTGTGTGTGTGTGTGTGTGTGTGTGTGTTTCTCTTTGATTTTTAGTTTTTTAATCAAATTTAAATACATGTTCTAAAGATACCCTATAGAATGGGCAAAACAATTTTCAAATCATATCTGAAAAGGCACTTGTATCCAGAGTATGTTCTTTCTAAAAAAGGAAAAGAAAAAAAAAACTTACAGAATTCATAGTTAAAACAAAATCCAGGGGCTGGCACTGTGGCACAGTGGGTTAATGCCCTGGCCTGAAGTGCTGGCATCCCATATGGGCGCCGGTTCTAGTCCCAGCTGCTTCTCTTCTGATCCAACTCTCTGCTAGGCCTGGGAAAGCAGTGGAAGAAGGCCCAAGTCCTTGGGCCTCTGTACCCATGTGGGAGACCCGGAAGAAGCTCCTGGCTCCTGGCTTCAGATCAGTGCAGCTCCGGCCGTTGCAACCATCTTGGGAGTGAACTATCAGATGGAAGACCTCTCTGTCTCTACCTCTCTCTGTAACTTTGTCTTTCAAATAAATAAAGTAAATCTTAAAAAGAAATCTAATTTAAATTGGGCTAATAAAGAAGTAGAGATTTCTCTAAAAATGACATACAAATGACCAAAAGCACAAGAAATGATGCCCAATATCAATAGCCATCAGGGAATTGCAAATTAAAGCCATAGTACCAACTAATATGATAGTAATAACAAAGACAATAAAAAGTATTGATGAGTATGGGGGGGGGATTGGAACTCTTTTCATTGCTGATATTAATAGCACACTGTTCATTATTTCTCAAAGAGAAAACTACCCAAATGTAAATGGTTGCTAAACAAAATGTGGCATACAAATACAATGAAATATTATTCAATAATAAAAAGGAATAAATATTGGTACATGCTACTAAATCGATGAACCTTGAAGACATATGCTAAGTGAAAGAATGCAGTTAGGTTAAAAAAACTCACATATGATTTAGTTTCTTGCAAAATGCCCAGAAGAAACAAATCCAAAGAAATGAATTAGAAATTATTTCCAGGGGCCAAAGAAAGAAGGAAACAGCCAATAAATACTACATGGAGTGGGATTATTTGGATGATGACAAAAAGAGTCTAAAATCAGATGTTGTTCATGGATATACAACACTATGAATAACTAAAAAACACTGAATTGTGTATTTTTGGTCTGTTGAGACAGAGGGAGAGAGAGATCTTCTATCCGCTGATTTATTCCCCAAGTGACCACAATGGCTAGGGCTGGGCCAAGCCAAAGCCAGGAGCCAGAAACTCCAATCAGGTCTCCCACATGAGTGACAGGGACTCAAGAACTTGAACCATCATCTCCTGCCTTCTCAGGCGAGTTGGCAGGAAAATGGATCAGAAGCAGTGCAGCCAGAAACTCGAACTGCTGCTCCAATTTGGGATTTTGGCATTGCACATGGCAACCTAAGCCATCGTGCCATAATGTCAGCCCATGAATTGTATACTTTAAAAGGGAGAATTTTATGGCATAAGCTATCTTAAAAAAGCTCCTTTTTAAAAAACATATGGAGGGCTGGTGCCGCAGCTCACTAGGCTAATCCTCTGCCTTGCGGTGCCGGCACACGGGTTCTAGTCCCGGTCGGGGCGCCTGATTCTGTCCCGGTTGCCCCTCTTCCAGGTCAGCTCTCTGCTGTGGCCAGGGAGTGCAGTGGAGGATGGCCCAAGTGCTTGGGCCCTGCACCCCATGGGAGACCAGGAGAAGCACCTGGCTCCTGCCATTAGACAGCATGGTGCACCGGCCGCAGCGCGCCGGTGGTGGCGGCCATTGGAGGGTAACCAACGGCAAAGGAAGACCTTTCTCTCTGTCTCTCTCTCTCTCACTGTCCACTCTGCCTGTCAAAAAAAGAACATATGGAGATTATTTGAATAGATGCTTTCAGGCATTTTTAACATTCAGTCCTTTATTGCTGTACAAATAAACATATTGCATGCCCATTCTATTCAAGGCACAAGGTTTAGTGTGGGAATTCAACAGAGGCCAGTACAGACAGTGTATTAAGGAGTATAAGATAGTGCCCTATAGATATAATGTGGTTAGAGAAAGAGATAATCAAAGACCAGTCACAGCTTAGTATGAGACTTTCCTAGAGAAGATGAGGAATACTGCAGTTAGCAGGGGACCCCACAGGGCTACCAGTACCAGGGCTCATGGATGTATGAACAGCAATCTGAAAGATGTGCAGCAGACAGAACATGGAAGATCTCAAGAGTACACCAGGATGAGGAGTGGCATTTGTTGAGGACGCTGAGATACCACTTGGAATACCTCATCCCATACTGGAGTGCCTGGGCTTGAGTCCTAGACCCACTCTGATTCTACCTTCCTGATACTGCAGACTCCAGGAGGCAAATGGTAGAGCCTGAAGTGGCTGGTGTCTGCCACCAGATGGAAACCTTAAACTGAGTTCCTGGCCCTCTGCTTTGTCCTGGCCCATCCCTGGCTGTCTCAGGCATTTGGGGGAGTGAACCACTGAATGGGGAATCTTGTTGGCTGTCTTTCTGCCTGTCAAAGAAAAAGTACAGCAGGTAAAAAGAAAAACAAATGCTAAGACATAGGTGAAAGAAGTCATAATAAAGTAGAGAAAATAAAGGAAGTTAAAGTAGAAAAGCAATTATCAGAGGCTGTGGGAGAGGCGGAGGTATGAAAAAAGGGAAGATGTTGATTATGGAGTTTGAAATTTCAGTTAGACTGAAATAAATTTTATTTCTTGATGATCACAGTTAATAGCAAAGTATTGTGCAGAGGCACATGTCATTTAACAACAGGGATAAATTCTGAGAAACACAGTATTAGGTGATTTTGTCATTGCTCAAAGATCATACAGTGTATTTACACAAAGCTAGATAGAACAGCTATGTGATATAGCTATTGCTTCAATACTACAAATCTCTATAGTATTGCACTGCATTGAGTATTGTAGACAACTGCAACATAAAAGTTTTCATGGATCTAAGCATATCTACACTTAGAAAAGGTGATGGTAAAAATACTAGGTTATAAGATTTTTTTCAGCAACATTAAACTATTATAAGATCACCATCATATTTGTAGCCAATCACTGACTGAAACACCAATATCAGATGGTGAAATAGTTTTAATGCTCACTACAAAAGAAACGCTGGTGAAGAGATGGGTCTGTTTAAACTAGCTTAACATTTCTTTAATGTGTACATAGGTCAAAACATTATATTATACTCCAGACATATACACACCTATGCTTATTTTAATTTTAAAAGATTATATACTTATTTGAAAGATGGAGAGGGAGAGAGAAATCTGTTGGTTCATTCCCCAGATAGCTATAATAAGCAGAGTTGAGCCAAATGGGTGGCAAGGGCACAAGTGCTTGGGCCATCACCTGTTGCCTTCCAGGGTGCATTATCATGAAGCTAATTTGGAAGCAGAGCAGCTGGGCTCAAACTGACAAGTGGTGGTGTAACCTGCTGTGCCACAATTCTGGTCCCAAAATAAAACATTAAAAAGGGGTGGGGGGGGAAGGATAATACCAGCAGGTATTTTATCCAGCAGTTAAAATGCTCATTGGGATGCATGAATTTCATACTGAAGTGTTTGAGTTGAAGTTCTGGTTCCACTCTGGATTCAGGAACCCTGCTAATGTGCACCCAGGGAAGCAGAAGATAATGGTACAAGTAGTTGGGTCCCTAACAACTTCATGGTAGACACAAATAAGAGTTCTTGGCTCCCAGTTTCAGCAGAGCACAGCCCTGCCTGTTTCAAGTATTTGGGGAGCAAATCTGTTCATGCAGTACTTTTATCTGTTTTTACCTTTCAATTGAAAAAAATATAGAAGTGCAAATTAAAAGCAATTGGTGGAGTAGCTAGAAATAGGCTAGAAAATGAGTAGACAGTAGACCATGAAGAGCCTTATAAGTCATTAAGAGCAGTCTGGATGTAATGTTAAAGGTAGTTGGGGATCATTTTTTAGTTGGTAATTTTGAAAGTGTTATAATGAGGACATGGATGTTGAGTCATATTTCAGAATTTCTGGACTTCATGTAGAAGAAAGAGTAGAAGACTCCAAGACTAAAGAAAATTCAATCACTTTGAGGCTGTTGCCAAATTCCAGATAGAAGACAATGACAAAAGGGATCTGAGGAATGGCAGGGGACATGGAAAGAAAAGTAAGGATTCTATCAGTTGCTTCTTCAAGGGTCATCCAAATTTTGGTAGACACAGATTTTCAGGCACACAAGTGCATAACAGGAAGATTCTTGTATCCAGGAGGCATGTGGGATCACAACACTCTAGCCACCATTACTGTAGCAGTTCTGAAGGAATCTATATTCACTGAATTTTTTTCACCAAGAATTTGTGTTGAGGTTTTATCTCTCAGAATATGACTGTATTAGGATATAGGGTCTTCAAAGATGGAATGAAGGAAACATTAGGCCACTACAGTGAGCCATATTCTGATATGACTGGTGACGTAGGGATAGGTTGCAGGCATGTGTAGAGGGGACATCACATGAAGACACAGGGAGAGAACAGACCTTTGCAATTCTCAGGAACGGCCTCAGAAAAATATCAACTGAAGAATCAAGATGGCTGAATAGGCTGCAGGCACACTAACTACAGCTGCTCTTGGATAGGAAAAGAACAAAGGAAGGACATTTACAGGGGTCTGACTGATGGAAATTTTTGGCAAACAAGTGAAAAAATAAGAAAGACCTCATGGGACAAGAGAAGACATAGACACCACTGCAGCCAACACCAGGGGCAGCAAGATGCAAGCTATGAGTTGCCGTCTTACTATGTCAACGTACACAGAAATTGCCATACACCCTGCTGCTAAAAGTTTTAGCTGAGAGGGAATTCCAGGGTCACCCACAGCCTGGGGAGCTGCCTGGGGTCTGAGCAACTGCCAAGCTTGGAGCAGGGAAGCTGCACTGCTTTTCTCCCTTCCCCCACTCCCCTAGACAACCATACTTGGCAGTGAAAAGTCGTGCAGTGCACCTCTGTTCTGCTTCTACCAGAATCAGTATCAGGGCAACATGAAGGGCAAAGGACAGATCCCCTGCAGCCTGCGACGGTGGGAGTTTTGGGGGCATTAACCCCAGAGCTACACTCATGCACTCTACCTGAGCCAGGGGGATTAACCTTAGCTCATGGGAGCTAACACCAAAAGCAGTCCATTAAAAAAATCTGCTCATATCCTGGGAGAACAGGGTGGAGACTCCATTATATCCTATAACACCAGGACTGTAATAATTAGTTCTAGATTTCTCAGTGCCATTGTATCTACACAGTGGACATAGAGAAGAACTTACCTGCATTCTACCTGTCTGGACTCAAACCCTCCACAGCCAAACCTCCTGTAAACCTTGATGTTACCTTGATGTTACCCTGTAGGATTGGAGAAGGATCCGATCACATCCCCTAGTCCCAGAACTAGGGCTGTTGGTGTTATAAGCCACAGCACCAGTGGGGCTCTCCTAGCAGGACCTGAGAAGGGGTTCATCTGTGTCAAAGGGTCCTGGAGCCACAGCTATTGTACCACAAGCCCTGGCATCACTCAGGCTTCCCAGCAGGACAAGGAGGCAGCCACCTTTATCTGTCTCCGCACCAAGAAGGTCCTGGCCATTTCAGTCACCAGGGAGACTGACACCAAGCTCTCTGTGGATGGATATCCAGATACAAGAAAATCAAAGAGCTTTAAGTGGACTCAACCAAAAAAGATCTTCAATGCAAATTGTAACCACACTGTCAAAAGTTAAAGACAAGGAGAGTATCCTAAAAATAGTAAGAGATAAGTGTCAAGATAATATAAAGAAAAAAACAATTAAACAATTAGATTAAAGCCAGTCTTCTCAGTGGAAATGCTACAGGCCAGAAGAGAGTGGGATGATACATTGAAAGTCTTAACATCAACAAACCTAAAAACACCTGTTCAACCAAGAATATTATATCCAGCAGTGCTAGCCATTGAAAGTGAAGGATAAACAAAGTGTTTTCTAGACAAACAAAAATTATCTGGAATTCATCACCACCAGACCAGCCTTAAAAATTTCTGAAGGAGTCCTGCATTAGAAGTAAACATCATGAAAACACCTGACACCACCAAATTCACTAACAGAGGAGGTAGAACCATTATCCAATTAACAAAATGACAGGTCTTAGTTCTTATCTATCAATACTAAACTTGAATATAAATGGGTTAAATTTCCCAACCAAAAGTCCTTTAAGTTGACTGAACGAATAAAAAAAACAAACAAAAAAAGCAATAACCCCACTACATGCTTCCTAAAAGAAATTCACTTCACAAAGATACATACAGATTGAAAGTTCAGGGCTAGAAAAAGTCACACCAGGCAAATGGAAACAAAAGACAAGCAGCAATAGCTAGGCTCTTATTAGAAGAATAGACTTTAAAAAAAAACTGTAAAAAGAGATAAACAAGGACATTGTATTTTGAAAAAAGTTTTAATTCATCAAGAAGACATAAGAAGCATATATATACATATATATATACGTATATGTATATATACGTATATATATATACGTGTGTGTGTGTATATAGATATATATATATATATAAACACCCACCCACCACAAGATCACCCAGATATATACAGCAAATACTATTAGACCTAAAGGGAGAGAAAGACTCCAATACATTGACAATTCTCATCAATGTACATATTATCCAGACAGAAAATCCATAAAGATACAAAGCAGTTGGGGCCAGCACTGTGGCACAGCAGGTGAAGCCATGGCCAGCACAACACCAGCATCCCATATGAGCACTAGTTTGAGTCCTGGCGACTCCATTTCTGATCCAGCTCCCTGCTAATTCATCTGGGAGAAGATGGTTCAAGTTCCTGGATTCCTGCACCCTTGTGGCAGACCTGGGAGACGCTCCTGACTCTCCTGGCCCAGCCCTGGAAATTGAGGCAATTTGGAAAGTGAATCAGAGGATGGAAAATCGATCTGTCTCTCTCCCCTCTCTTATCTCTCTGTAACTCTGCTTTTCAAATAAATAAATGGGACAGTATCAAACTCAGAAGTTTTTGCACAGCAAAGGAAATGACCAACAGAGTGTAGAGACATCCAACACAGTGAGAAAAAAATATGTACAAACCATTTATCTGTTTAGGATTGATATCCTGAATATATCAGCAACTTAAACTCAACAACAAAACTAATCCAATAAAGAAATGGGCAAAGGACTCAATAGACAGTTCTCAAAAGAAGAAATACAAACTGCTCAATAACACCAGCCATCAGGGAAATGCAAATTAAAACCACAATGAGATATCACCTCACTCTGTCACAATGGTTAAAATCTAAAACAGAAATATTAACCAATGCTGGCAAGGATGTGGACAAAGGGAACACACATCCACTGTTGGTGAGAATGTAAATTAGCAGAGCCACTGTAGAAAATAGTGCAGAGATTTCTTTAAAAACTAGAAATAGACTTGCTAGCAATCCCTGTACTGGGTATAAACATGAAAATAATGTATAAAAGGGATACCTGCACTACCATGTTTATAGCAGCACTGTTCACAATAGCCAAAATTTAAAATCAACCAAGGTGTCCATCATCAGATGAATGATAAAGAAAATGTGGCATACACACACACACACACACACACAATGAGTACATTATATCAAGTGAAGTAAGTTAGACACAGAAAGACAAATACCATATGTTTTCCCTTATATGTGGGAACCGAAATTTAAAAATAAAAGAAAAAAGAAATGTCTATGTGTATCAGTATTGCTGCAAAGATAGTTTTGTAAGACTTTGTCTTATACTTCTATAGTTTTAATGATCTGTGATTACTTTAAAATTTACTGAGTGGGGCTGGTGCTGTGTGCAGCGGGTTAAAGCCCTGGCCTGAAGCACCAGGATCCCAGATGGGCGCGGGTTCAATTCATGGCTTCGGAACAGGCACAGCTCTGGCCATTGTGGCCATCTGGGGAGTGAACCAGAGGATGGAAGACCTCTTTCTCTGTCTCTACATCTCTTTGTAACCCTGTTTTTCAAATAAATAAAATAAATCTTTTTTTAAAAAAATTGGGTGAAACGGTCATTTTTTTCATTCAGTTATTGTTTATAGCCATTGTCTATCACCCCACCAAATTAAGGTCTTTTTTTTTTTTTTTGGCTATTTGTTATTTTTAATTGGTAAAGTATGAAGCCTTTGTACCATACTGTAAATTTAAAGTATGTTATCTGAATAAAACACAAAAAGAAAGGGAGAAAGAAGGAGGGTGAAGGGAGGAAGGTGGGAAAGAGGAAGGGAATATCATTACGCTCTTAGAACTGTGTCAACAAATCATACTGAATGTGTTAAAAACCAATTAAAATCAAAATAATTTAAGAAACTGAAAAAAAATTAATCCAACCAACATCTTTGTTGTTTAAGCCACGCAGGCTGTGGTACCAAGTTGTTTTAAGTAAATATATGATGTGCTAATATTTTTCTATAATTGTAGAGAAATCCCTATGGTGACAAAACAGAGTGGAAGGGGACATATCAGCAAGGAGTCAAAGTAGGGGGATTCAACCATAATTACAAAGACAAGGGCCTGAAACTATGTCAGAGTGGTGGTGAAGAAGATGGGATTGATCTGAGATGTGTGAAAGGTAACAGAGTTAAGCATTAAGGGGCAAAGAAGCGAGAGGTGGCACCCAGATAGTTCAGTTTCCATTCATGCCTATCATTTCATTTATTCCTACCTCTTGTGTCTGACATCCATCATCCAGCTAGAAGCCTGGGTATGATGTTGGCCCTAACTCCCAGGTGATGATGGAACCATTAGGTATTGATTCTCCTTAGTCCTTATTATGTTCTTCCATGGCACTTTCCATATGTAATTATAAATTTGTTTGCTATTTTTTAACTTTTATTTAATAGATTTCCAAAGTATAGATTTTGGATTACTGTGGTTTTTTCCACCCCCATAACTTCCCTGCTACCCGCAACCCTCCCATCTCCCGCTCCCTCTCCCATCCCATTCACATCAAGATTCATTTTCAGTTATCTTTATAAGCAGAAGATCGATTTAGAATATATTAAGTAAAGATCTCAACAGTTTGCACCCATGCAGAAACACAAAATGTAAAATACTGTTTGAGTACTAGTTATACCATTAATGCACATAGTACAACACCTTAAGGTTTGCTCTTATTTTTATTGAAATAAGTGATTTTTAAATTTTAGTTAATGTTCCTAAGGGCCACTTTAGAAGTTTACTTAAAATACAATTTCCTGATTCTTGGACATTACAACTCAATAGATCTGGGAAGGGATCCTAATCTGGCATTTTAAAGAGAAAACTTCTTCCTTCCTCGAGTGATTCTGACACATGTAATTAGTGAACTATACTCAGTTAAGTATTAACTTCATGTTTGTTCTCTTCACAGAAGTAGATGCCAGGGCTAATGGTTCCCCCTCACATGAGTAAGACCTAATAGGCCTCAATAAACACTTGTTGAACGGATGAAGGAACGAAAGAACAAGCGAGTAAGTTGTGATGTCCTTCACTGAGAAGGTGCATAAGAGGGAACGGCTGTTTTGAAAGGGACATCATGACTTAGTTCATAAGTTTATGAGTCAGCACTGCCTGGAGGTAAAGACGACAGAGACAGAGTCACATGCAAGGCAACTGTGGCCATGAATATTTATGAGGAAATTCTTGGCCATAGAAATGATGGAAAGGAAAAAGGGAAAGTCATACAAATGGAGCTCTGGAAAGTGTAAAATGTAAAGAGTGCACTCAGGAATGGCAGTGAAGAAGAATGGAAAAACATGGCCAGCTGGGTCCCAGAAAGTCAGAGATCGTTAATTTGAGGATTGAGGAAGTGGCTGGCGATGTTCAAATACAGTCAAATTCCCTAAGGACAGAATTTGAAATTTTAGAGTCCCTGCTTACATTCATGATAGAAGTTATGTTCTCTGTGAAGTCTTCACTGATCTACAGCACCCCAGACGGGTATGTATGTTGCTCCCCTGTATTTCAACAGCCTTCAATACATACTTTTGTTACACCTCTTCAGCATTTTGTTGTAATGATATGCTGAAGTGCTTATTTCTCCTCCAGACTGAGAAAACATTCATTCCAGTCATCAGATATTTTTATCCCCTTCCATCACCTATATTAAGACCTAGAATTCAGGGGGGACTTTATGCTTAAAATAGATAAAGTAATTGACAAGTACAATGTGTGATAAACATGTCAATGGCTACAAATTTATAACTTCTATTTATGAAGTTTAAATAACATCAGGCAGTAGACAGAAAGCAATAGTATACTTATTGTTTTCTCAATCTCTGTGGTTGTTTCTACCTAATTATATCCACAGTTAATTTTAAGGAGGCTGAGAACTCTGACATGTATCACACAGGAAAATTATAAGATCCAACAAGTTAAGATTTTTGAAAGGGCTTGGTGAGCAGAAAATGTAAGGCAGGCAAACTCTCTGCATACCCCTAGATTTAAAACTGAGATTTATCATTGAAAAGAAGGTATCCACTCTGTATGTGTAACTAAATATAGCTGGTCTTCTAAAAGTTACATCAGCAGAAGTAAATCAAAAGCCATTGTCTCTGGATTCCACCCAAGTCTGCTCTTTGGGTTTTGACCTTCCCACAATCTCAGCCCTCATGTTGCTTCCTGTTCATTACCACATGTTTGTGTTTCATTCCAGCTCCATGCAGAAAACACACACATGAGAGTCCCTTCGGCCCTTGTCTCTGAATTTGAGGATGATGGCATTGTGTGTGTTGGGGTCAGTGTTATGGAATGGGATGTTGAAGGGCAGAATGTAGGAAGTCAGACTTGACATATTTTAGAGAAAGAGGAAGCAGCAACCCTAGGATACAGCTTTATCCCAGCACAATACGTATGCAAATATCCAGAGGGAGTAGCATTTGTCACAATAGTGAAGCAGAATATTTCTCTTAACTGTAAATTAATGTTAATTCTGATTTAATATTTCAGTGATCATTTTAATAAGTCAGTTATGATTATGCTACTACATTCAATATTATGAATATAATTTCAATTAGAATTTCAATTTATACCAGAAATTTTCCCTATAGGATTAATTCATCTGAATGTTTACTATAAAATGACTATTTTAACTTCTATGAAATGAATATATTAAAGTCTCAGAATAATTTAGTATACAGTAGCTTTCTGAATATTATCAAAAAGTTCATAATATTCATACTTGAACTTATAAGTCAATAATATTTTATTATATGACTTAAGTGTCATAAATGAATAACTCCATTAAATACATAGTGCCAATGTTTTATGGTAACTAAATTCAATTAAATGGTTTTCTCATTGCTAAGAGAAAAGTAGACATTGATAATGTGAAAATCAGCACATGATTAACACACTCCAATAACAATTTTCTAAACTTTCAGCAGATTAAATTTAGTTATACATATTTCTTATTCTCATATTTATTAATGTATGAAGAAGTGAGCTCATATAAGGCATTCTGTGATATTTTGAAAGCCATAATAATTTTTTAAATATTTATTTATTTGAAATTCAGAGTTACAGAGAAAACCAGAGAGGGAGAGAGAGAATCTTCTATTAGTTGGTTCTTTCCCCAGAACGCCACAACTGCCATGGTTGAGCCAGGCTGAAGCCAGGAGCCAGGAACCACCTGGGTGGCAGGGGCTTGCTTTTCCTAGGCCATCAGCAGGGAGCTGGAACGTAAGTGGAGCACCTGGGACACAAACCAGTGCCCATATGGGATGCTGGTGTCACAGGCGACAGCTTGACCCACTGTGCCACAATGCTGCCCCATGAATATTTTGCTGAGTATAAAACACTTCTCCATTTCAATCTTACTCCATATGACTCAATATTGACTGAACTCAATCCATAGAAAGTCACAAGAAGTAGATATCTAAAAAAGGTTTTTAAAAATAAATAGTGTCTATCATTTATGGAGGTATCCAAGGATACTTCAAAAAGTTCATGGAAATAGAATTAAAAACTAAGCTTATTTTGGTGCAAAAACAAAATTGTTGACATCCATTAATATTCTGAGTCTTCAAAAAGTTAATAGAAATGGATATTATAAAAAAATGGCACGGATTTCAATTGGTTTTCTCACCAAAATTAACTTATCTTTAATTCCATGTTTCTATGAACCTTTTGAGGTATCCTTATATCATGTGCCCGAAATGTTCTGAGTACTTAACATTAAATGTTTATAACAGACCAATTTATAAAGTTTCCACCATTGAGAAATAATACAAATGTAAAATGTGCCTGAAAACAAAAGACAAAGACTATTGAGAAAAATTATGACATACATTTCTGAAGTAAAAACAAAATTATTGTTTTGGGAAATAATATCAAAGGTATAAGGAAAAAATAATTCTTTTCTGAAAAAAAATCTATGCAAATAGAAAATCAATTAGAAGACTGGCAAAACATTTGTGTGTGTGTGTGTGAGTGTAAGTTTACAAGTTAATGAAAATCCTATAAAATTCATGTAAGATTTAAAAAAAAAAACATAGATTCCTTAGCAAAACAAAACAAAATTTTAGGTGCTTAGAGCTTTAGTTAAGAAGCCTCTTGGGATGCCTGAATCCCATATCTGAATGCCTGGGTTTAAGTCCAGGCTCTGCTGCTACTCCTGGCTCCCTGCTAATGTAGTCCTTGGTAGGATCAAGTAATTGGGTCCCTGGGAGACCCAGATGAGTTCCAAGCTCCTGGTTTTGGCCTGGCCCAGCTCAGGCACTTGTTAAGTAAATTAGTAGACAGAAGATCTGTCTGTCTGTATCTCCATCTCTTTGTCGCACTGCTTTAAAAATAACTTTTAAAGAGTTTTTTCTTTTCTTTTAGGAAAGATAGTCTCAAATGTTTCTGTCACAGTACTAACAAAGTAAAAAGAAGCATACTATTTTAAATGCAATTCATATAATCACATAATTAATAACCTGCCAAATTTCCTTTCACATTGAGCAATAAGGGGAAAAACCTTTTTCAGAGATGCAATCACAAGAAAACATTTAAAAATTACTTTACTGAAATTTCCCTAATCAGTGCTGCAATCTACTGAAAATCTGAGTAAATTTAAGAAAACAAAACATAAAAGGCTATTTATGACTGCTGAAGCATGTGAGAAATCTACAATAATGTGAGTAAACTAATTATGAAACTGGATTCCACAATGAAAAAGAATTTAAAAGGATACACAAATATGCATAATTTTTAAATGTTTGGCACCTAAATTAACATATTTTTATTTCCAGTCTCCACAATATTTTTGAAGTACCCTCTATAATATAAATCAAAGAATACAATAATCTGGATTCAAATCCACAAGTCTCAAAGACAACATAAAGTGCATGTACTTTAATGAGCAACAATGAAAACAAGAAAAACTGTTAGAAAAATGATAAATAACTTCCAGAGTGAAAATGTGTTAAAATGGCTCATAAGGAAATTCTCAATACATTAAAATTTTTAACAAGTCTTGCTAGGCCATGTTTTCTGATGACAGCTTCTAGTGAGACTAGAAATAAATCAGGGTAATAAACATAAAATGTAATCACTTAGCAATTAGACAATAACTCTCTTCAGGTCAAAACTGCAATTAGTACCATTTAGAAATAAAAGACAATAAGAGTACTGCATACAAAAGTTATGTGGCAATGACAAACCTGTACTTAGAACAAAAATTTGTATTCTTCAATGCCTTTATTAAACAAATAGGAAATAAAAATAAATGAACTTAGTATTCAACTCTAGAGGCTGAGTAAATATAATACATACAAGTAAGAAAATAGAGGGAGTAATTAATAATAATAAAAGACTCAGAAGACAGAGTAATGGTAAATTAATTAAAAACAAAACTCAAGAACAGTTTCTATGATAGCCAATAAAAATTACAGATGGCTTGTAAGTCTAATTGAGAAAGAAAACAGGGAGAAAAACACATAGCCTTAATTCTGAGATTTGGATGTACTGTACCCCTTGATAATAAAAGGGGGAGATAAGAAAATATTGTAGTTAGCATACAATGTAATATTGCTCTATTGTTTTTTAAACACACCCTGCTATCTTAGACCTTAAAAACAAAATACAACAATGATCAAGATGTATCCAGTAGCTGCTGCATTTTTTTCTCTTCTTTCTTTCATGATCAATTCCTTGGAAACAATGCTTTATTGCCTCTGCCCCAGCATGCCCATGCAAAGTAGGTTATGTGAGCTACAAATTGTGAACATTCACAAGGAAAGTGTCCTACGTGCAGTCAAGTCCAATGAGCCAGTGACCTCCTCTCAGCCCACATCTCTTTGAAGCCCTCAGTTCTGGCCATCTAAACACTCCCACCGTTGTTCCCTGTTGTCATGAGTGTTGTGAATGCTGGTTCTCTCTGTTCCTGGTTCGGCTCCCTTAACTTTGCTGCTGACTTCATCCTGAACGTTTTCTGACTTGTCTCTCTCTTTCAGAGGTCCCATCCATATTCTGGCTTCAAACAACATCGCTGTACTTGTCTTAATTCTTGTCTTGATCTTGTTACAATCTAGAACATTTCCCGTGACCTGCTGACCAAGCACTGAGACAGGCCTGACCTGCAAGACTTGAAGCACATCACATCTAAAAATGGATTTATCTGGCTTTGGACATTTTCTTCTTGAATCTTCCATTTTTTTTTTTCAACTCAGATTCATACCCTATTTCAGGTAAAATTTTTCTTCTATCCATTCATGGTTTTGACCAACTGTTCTGGAATCACACATGATAATGGCATTACTTGACTGCCATAAATGAATTGCATGGCCCATTCTTTCTCTTCCAAGTCATCCTGTGCATATAAATCAAGCACCAACAAAGGTATTCCAACTCTCCATTATGTTCTCTTGTCTCTGCCTTGAAGAATAGTCTTTAAACACTATTTCCTTAAGAATGATTTCAAATGCCTCCTCCATTATTCTGCTCTTAATCACTTAACCACAAGTGGTCCATCCTGCCTCTCACTATGTACAATTTTGTTTGTATCATTTGTTTAATAATTTAATTATGCTCATAGTATAAACAACTTTTAGTTTTTAATCTCCTTTAAGTTGGGAACTGTGCCTAACATGTTCCTTAGAATGTCTTACATTTGGGATCCATATGGTAATACTTAACCTAGCATCCACCCCTACACACACAAACCAAGTATTAATGATATCTTTAATGTACAATGTTAATATAATCTAGCTATCAATTTTTAGGCATTAGGAAATAATAGGATAAGTGTAACAGAGCAAATATCCATTATCCTTTGTGCACATTTGAAAATCATCTAATACAAAGCTAATACTGCAAAATCCATTTCTGTATACTTTATCATGCATGCTTTCTAGGCTTGAATGCCCTGTTAGCATCAATATGAAATGTAAAATGACAAACTTTGAGTACTTACTGTAGCAAGGTGTTAGTCAAACATTCTAATCATTACATATATTTAGAATGAATATATATGTTGTTGAATTAGTTTACCATCAAATATAAAAACATGTCTTTTTACATTATTCTAGCTCTGTGGTTTCCAATAACAATCATTCTTAAAAGTCACATTTGACTTGGGCATTTAGAAAATTCTCATCTTTCAATCAATATTAGGGGGGCCAGTGCTGTGGTGCAGTAGGTTAATCCTCAGCCTGCAGTGTTGGCATCCCACATGGGTGTTGATTGGTGCCCTGGCTGCTCCACTTCCGATCCAGCTCTCTGCTATGGCCTGGGAAAGCAGTGGAAGATGACCCAAGTCCTTGGGCCCCTGCACCCGAGTGGGAGACCCAGAAGAAGATCCTGGCTTCTGGTTTCGGAGCAGCCCAGCTCCAGACGTTATGACCATTTGGTGAGTGAAGCAGCAGATGGAAGACCTTTCTCTCTGTCTCTCCCTCTCACTGTCTGTAATTCTATTTCTCAAATAAATTATTTTTTAAAATTATATATTAGGGATTGGAATAGGATTTAAGTCTGATTTATGTCTTAGAAAATATCTTTCTCTGAACCTCAGTTGCCTCATCTTGAAAATTGATCAATAATACATCCAGTGATTTTTCTAAATATTTTGGCAAATTTATATAAAAAGCAAAATTTGGAGTAGGCATAGCAGCCATAGTTAGTATCAGCAGCAACCGTCACCACAAATACCCCTCTTCTTCTTTCAGCTGCTTAGCCTGCAGACACTGGGACTGTTGTTATTTTTTTTCTCAAAATCAATTTGACTTATCTTTTACATCCTGCTTTTGATAGAGACTCTATCTTCTGTTTCCTATTTTTAAATAACTGTAATAACAGATACATTATTTTAACCATCCCAAATATTCTATTTTCTGTTCAAAACTTATTCTAGAAACTGTATCGTTGCTGCATCATTCTAAAGTTTCATTAGTATGTGACTGACATGTACTATATTTGATTTTCTTTTTGACTACTTAAATTGCATAAGCACAACCATGTAGTTCTGAAAATGTTTTTCATTTAGAATGTAAACAGAGTATTTTAAAAGTCAGTTTTATTACCTGGAGTTCCATAAAACAATATTTTGTTTAACCAAGAGTATTTATGGAAACTGAATTTGGCATATGAACAAAGCATATTTCTTATTTAACCAAGAGTATTTCTGAAAAGTGAATTGGCATATGAATGAATGCAACTCAACAGGATACTTGGATTTGCATGAATTATATTGTGGCTCCATATCCCAAAGTCTGACATAAACCTAGAACTAGGACATCTGAACTCACCCTCATATATCCAGCTCTTGCAGGTTAACCCAGTTGCACTGGTAACACTATGACCCCTCTGCTTTCAAGCATACAAGCTTTTTTCCTATCTTCAGAGATTTGTTAGGCAATAATGCTTGTGAAAATTATGCACATGTAACTATGAATATAGCCAGAAAGCAAATCAATGACAGCATGTAATCAAATTATAAGAGTATATGCAAGCCTAATGTGATAGCAGAATTTCTTTTGAATTGTCAGTGGTAGAGCAGGTCAGGACGCACCAACCAAAGATGATGTGAAATTTCGGTTCCTCCCTACTAAAGATGTTCTTTGTACCCTCTGTATTTGTTGTGTTTTGATGTTTATTTACTTGTCTTCATCTACTTGAATAGTATAGCTACAGAAACAGAAGACAGGGAAGAAGGGAGAGAGGAATAAGAGAAGGCGAGAGGGAGGGAGATGTGAGAGGGGAGAGGGGAATATTGGGGGGGGGGTAGTAGACAGAGAGGAGGGAGAGAGGGAGAGGGAGAGAAAGAGAGAGAGGGAGAGAAAACCCATCTACTTATTCACTCCCCAAATACCTCTCATGCACAGTGCAGGGCCAGGCAGGGGTACGGCCAGGGCCTGAACTGGGAGCTGGAAACTTAATCCAGGTCTCCCATGTGGGTGGCAGGGTCCCAATTACTAGAGCTACCACCACGGCCTCGAAGGGTGCTAATTTGGAAGCGACTAGAGTCGGGGGGCTGGAGCCAGGAATCAAATCCAGGTACTCCAATGTGTGATTTTGGCATCCTGTTAGGTCAAACACCCACCCTCAATATTTATTATTCTCAAATAATTGCCTATTTCCTTTTGGCAAATAATTGAATAAATGCAAGAAGAAAAGTAAGGTTAGCACTCAAACTTCAGATTTGTAAGGCATAGATTCCCCTTATTTTTAGAAGATCACGGAAACAGTGAGCATCTTATCTACAACTCAGAGAAGAGAGCAGTTAGGATACCTTAAATACAAATAACATTATTTACAACAGAAACGCCGATATAAAAATAAATGAGATTGCTTTTTGATGGATTCACGGAAAACAGTCCACGTTAATAGCGGAGAACAAGGTAGGACTCAGAGCCTGACAGCATGATCTGGTGCCAAGCTATGTTGTAAACAGAATGTGTAAGGCTGGCTGTGAAGCAGAAAAGCACACAGACAATAAAAGGAGCTTTAGATGAAAAGCTCAGGCCAAGAAAGCATCTTCAGATCCTGGGCTAAGAGCTAGGCAGAATCCAACAGAATCTGGCTCAATTTAACTTGACTCACTATCGCCAGCTTAGAGAATTCCAGGAACAGCTATAAACTAAAATCTCTATTTTGTCACACATAGGTGATTCTGCAGGACAATCCACTGAGTACTGGAAATTAGCAATGACCACAGATACCTGCATTTATTGTACTTGTTATGTTCCACAGTTTGTCACTTGTATGAATTATTGTATCAGTTGTTGATCAGTATAATTGTTCTTACATTATTTTATTAGAGTAAGTTATACTTATTACATTAATTTGAAGGTAAATTGGTTTATTAGAAGGGATTTTAATAGTTGACACTTAAAATTATTAAATTAAGAGCCTACTAGCATTTATTCTCATTTAGCCTTTACATCTTTGTTTTGGTTTTATAATTAGTGGTTGTCTACTTGCATAGATGCAAATGTCCAGACACTTTATTCTTCATAAAATAAAATAAGTATGCAATATGAAAGCTCTTAGAATTAATTCCATTTTGAACATTACATTTGAATTCTCTCTGCTTAAAATTTGGTAAGATCCATGAAAAGCCATTTGATTTGCTGTAGAAAGGATAATCCAAGGAAAACTCCCATCTTGGATCCAAAATTGAAATACAGCAGCCATGTCTATAGACCATCAAAATTCTCTCCATTAGAAGTCAACAGACATGCACCTTGGAAATGTCAAAAATGCAGCTTAAGTGTTCTCTTACCCTTCCTTTCCCTCCAAGACACATATAGTTGGAGAATTATTTCCTTTAAGTTACTTGAGTGAGAGACAAACACTTCGTACCATGAAATGAAATGACTCATGAGAGCAGATGCATGTTTGAATCATTTCAGTTCTCAAAGGGAGGAAAGCCATTAAAACCAGATATTGTTTTATGCTTTTTAGATTGGAACCTACATTGTAAAACTTCAAAGAGGGGCTCAGGGATGGCAATGCAACTAGAGTTACAATAGAGAAGCAGTCCGTCTCTTAAAAAAGAAAAATAAAGGTGCATTTTTATAAGTTTTAGCTAGAAATTTTGCTTCTTTTCCAAAATCATCTCCAGTCATACAAATATCAAAGAGTTAACATTTAAAAAAATAAATAAATAAAAGTTTTTCTGTTACAGAAAAAAAAAATATTTTGCTTCTAAACAGGATGTTAGTTCCATTCCATTGTCCTGAGATTCTCTTTCTAACCAAGTGTAAATGTCAAGGATCCTTCATTGAGGTCTGAAATTTTATTTAGAATCCATAAAACTACTTGAAAAAATATGGATTTAGTACTAAGAGTTGTTTTAAATGACTGGATTAGAGGAGAGCCTAAAGAAGCCACATTCTTTAAAAAGACAAGGCAGAGCTCTGCTTTTGCCCTCAGAAATGAGCAGCCTGCAGGGAGCTGGCTCCCCTAAATGAGGGGGCCCACCGGGGTCTCTGTATGGGACCCGGGCAGGAGTGTGTCTGCAAGAAGTCACCAACAGGCACAAACGACCTCTGCAACGCCACAGGCGATTTCCTCTCCTTGTGAGCACAGGGCTCACAGGGAAACTCCTAAGAGCAAAGGCAGCTACATGAGGGAGAGATGGGGAATGCTCAGAAGCCAAGGCCACAAGGGTCACAAGTGATGTAGAAAATCAGCCACTTCCAGCTGACCAAGGCTCAGGTGGCGGGTCCCCACCTCGGGCTGGCTCCTCACCCTTTTGGCCATTCCTGTGCGTTTTCTCTCTCACACACACAGAGCTCACTGTGGCTGCTTCTGAGTGCCCCTTGCTGGATCCACCCTCCCTCCCAGCTGTAGGGGAACAACAGCAGACAGTCCCAAGAAACCAAGGGGAATCACTGCCAAAGCCCTCCACATCATAGAATTCACCCAGTGTCGACAATTAGAATATCAAATTCCAGCCAACACAATACAATACAGTTGAAGTAAAAAGCTTTAAATTTTTTCTTAGTAAGAACTCTTGATCCAGCCATTTCCATCTCTTTTTCAGCTTTGCAAGCCCACACTTATGGTTAAGTATGTATACGGAAGATGTATCTCTGAGTGTGTGTGTGTGTATAAATGTAAATATATTTATAAGGGCTTTCTAAGTACCTGTCTAATGCCAAAAATACAATATAGAAACACACTTTAAGTTTTCTTTAAGCTATGAATTACAGGGCTGGTGCTGTGTCAGAGGAGGTTAATCTGCCACCTGTAGCACTGGCATCCCCAGTGGGTGCTGATTCAAGACCTGGCTGTTCCACTTCCAATCCAGCTCCCTGTGAATGTGCCTGGGGAAGTAGCCGAAGATGGCCCAAGTGCTGCCATCCATGTAGGAGACACAGAAGTAGCTCCTGTCTCCTGGCTTCAGCCTGGCCCAGGCCCAGTTCTAGCTAAGGCAGCCATCTGGAGAGTGAACCAGTGGATGAAAGATCACTCTATCTTTCTCTCTTTCAAATAAATAAGTCTTTAAAAAAAATAAAAAAGCATCCCCATTCACAGTTGGTGGAAGCGTTAACTTAACCCATTAATAAATAAATTGAATGATAAAATAAATCTGGTTTCAAAAAGAATGTCAAAAGAGAATCATTTGTGTTAAATTAAAATAAAATCTAAAAATAAACTACTACTCAAATAAGACATCTATTAACTAGACCCTGAGAATTTTCATAAACCACACCTTTTTTTTTTTTTTATGACTGATAGAGTTGACAGTGAGAGAGAGAGACAGAGAGAAAGGTCTTCCTTCCATTGGTTCACCCCCCAAATGGCCGCTACAGCTGGAGCTAGGCCAATCAGAAGCCAGGATCCAGGTGCTTCCTTCTGGTCTCCCATGCGGGTGCAGGAGCTCAAGCACTTGAACCATCCTCCACTGCCCTCCCAGGCCACAGGCCGCCGCAGGCAGAGGATCAACCAAGTGAGCCATGGCGCCAGCCACAAACCATACTTAAAAGTAGATGACAACAAACTTGCAGTGTATGTCATAGTGTGCCTTGAGTAAACTGACAATTAGAAGGGCACAATGGTAAGCCCAGCATTCCAGATGCCACTAATTCATGGTAGGTTTGAATGTGAGTACCAGGGGCAGAAGCAAAACTGGCTCACAGTTATGACCATGTGCCCAGCAGAATTCAAACTTTTCTGCAGGTAGTCCCTCATTAATCCTCTTGTTTGAATGGTAAAGTGATAGGGATAGGGGGAAGGAGAGGGAGGTGGGGGAGAGAGGCAGAAAGAGGGGGAGAGGGAGGGGAAGAGAAAGAAAGAGGGAGGGAGAGGGGGGACAGAAATTGAGCACGCGCATGCCCACAAGAGAAAGAGAGAAAGAGAGAGAGAGAGAAAGGTCTTCCATCTGATGGTTCAACCTTTCAACCTGCAAATGCCTGCAACAGGCAATACTGAGTCAGGTCACCAAGAGGAGCCCAGAATGAGTAGAACTGGCTCGAGTTGCAGGTTCCTTGCTTTGGCCTGTCCCAGCCTCAGCTAAAAACACCCTTATCGATATTATAATGTATATCTACAAAAGGAAAATGGCACAGAGAGAAGAAACCTAGCATGTCACTGTATCTATGAAAGAGCACCAAAGCTTGGTTTAAAACTCCATTGCTGCACCACAAAGCCACCGTCACAAGCTCGGCATGCTTGTATCCAAGAGGCATACTGCAAATACATACTTTTAAAAACATCTAAATGGCCTATACAAACAGCACAAATCAGTTTTCAATGGCAAGAAGCAGTAAGAAAATAAGACAACAGAAATACATTGCAGAGGCCCAAGTGATGAACCTAACCAGAATCCAGGAGCAGTCGTCAGGCATGCCAGAATCAAGCTAAGTGGATGATAGCATCAACAATTAGGGAAGGAAGACAGGCATGGAGGCAGCGCACCTTGACGTGCGTTTTGCCAGAGCAAATCATGGCGTGTAAGTGGGGTGAGTAATGTGCAGAGGGAAATGGGCTGCAGACAGCTGGGAAGGCACAGTAACTCCAGCACCATCCTGCAGGAAGTGTCAGCCACCAGTAATCCTGACACCAGCTGAGGAGCTGCCAGAGCTCCTCTACTTTAACAAGAGTCAAACCCATTTCAATTTCTGTCATGTTGGTGATTCTCGAATGGCTCTCATTTTCTTGTGCCACAGTTCCTTCTACAACACCACTGAATACCTTAACAGCTTATACTGGGACAAGAATAGTGGAGAAATGTGTTTAGAATCAGAAAAAAAAAATGCTCAACTGACTCAGGGAGTCTCCCAACTGTACAGGGATATTTGAATGTAAATTGGAACTCCCAGGGCCCCACATGGTGTGACTGTGAACCATTATTTTAAATTGGAACTGAAAAACTCAATCTAATTTTCCTGTTGTGTAGGCTGAGTGTAAGTGTTGTAAGTTTACTGCCTCTGAAAGTGGCATCTGTCTCCTTTTGCAACTGAGTACATTTTCTCTTTGAAATTCTCTTCAATCACCATCCAGTCTTGAATAGCAGCATCAGTAATTGTGTCAACAGACATGATCATTTTATGATCTGGGAGAGCTGGAGTGACTAATGCATTGCTACTTGAAATCTAACCCAAAGATGGAAAGCAGCATTGTCAGAGCGGAAGGCTAATCTGCACGTACATATCAGCGGCAACGCTTGCATCCTGTGCTGCTTTGCTTCGCTTTTTAAGGCCTGGCTGAACTATTTCAACTGAAGGACATAAAAATATTGAGCAGTGAGGTTCTGGTGGTGGTGAGTCATGGATTTTTAACTAGAAGTCAAGTGAGCAGCAAGGTATTTAAGTATAATAATTGCTAATATTCGTCTAGTTTAAGAAACCTCAAAATTATATTCATCTGTCGAATGGAATGGCAGAAAGAACTAGAGAAAAATTATATAAAAAGTCATTGTCTTGATTCATAAATTCTAAAAATAGCTTTGTTTACATTTTGAGATTTCAAAACCAGAGGAAAATGCTTTTAGCCAGCATTCAATTGTTACTTATAAATGAGTCAATAAATACATGGTAATCTCTGCAGAGATATGAAATGAACCAGCAAAATACCCAAGATTATAATGTAAAAAAAGCAAATTGACACGCAGATGTGATTTACTGGTTAAAATGCATATTTTTGGATATGAACACAGTATGATAAAAAGTTAGGCCTAATATGGTAAAGAAGACCAAAAATGCTATAAAGCAGCACTTCCATAATTTTATAAAAACAATTTTGAAGTCCTATCACCCCAATGTCGTTAGGATTAAAGGAGACTCAGATGGACGACATTCAGGAAGGGGATAAGGACAGAACTGTCACTGAATAAGTCAGAGGTGCATTTACCAAGCTGAGTGAGAATGTTAATAACATAGACCTATAAATAATACTTTATTAATTCTATTATTACATTAGCTTATGAAATCAGGTGAGCTTCTCCAATACCTCTCCTGAATTTCAGCTTTTTCTGAAAAAATGGAAGTTTAGTACTAGGAATCAGTCAACTTTTCCTCCCTGTGACAGACAACCTACATGATTTACTGACTTATTTGCCTTACCAGATATTCACATATTCAAATATATATTTCTACTAAATTCTTTACTTGTCCAGAGTCTAACAAAATTACCATCATTGGTAACTTCCACCTTGTACCTGCTTAGAGAAACAATACAAAGGTTGTGAAACAAAAGCCAACTCAGAGGCTATCCCATATTATTATGCTCATACAGCATATGTGTGTATATATGCATATGTATGCATGATCCCTGGACATGTGTAATGCTTATACAGCATGATGGTCTGATGAACAGTAGTGTACACAATTTCTCATTTTTTATTACCTTTCCTCTTTTATTATTACTTTGTATTACCTTTCCTTTTAAAATTCATTTATCCTTTTTTTCATTTTAAAAGAAATGTGAAGTAAGGCCCTTTCTTTTGAGCTAGAACCCGGTGTGCCGGCGCCGCAAGGTGGAGGGTTAGCCTATTGAGCCTCGGCGCAAGCTCCCCCATCTCTTTTCAACTTTTCCTCCCTGTGACAGACAACCTACATGATCTACTGACTTATTTACCTTACCAGACATTCAGATATTCAAATATACATTTGTACCAAATTTTTTACCTGTTCTGAGGCTAGGACATTCTTTTTATTCTCCCTCTCTCCCTCTCCCCCCACCCCCGCCTTTATCCCTCATCCTCCCTCCCTCTTAAAAAAGATATAAATCTTCAAAAAAAAAAAAAAGAAAGAAATGTGAACTATGGTTGAGAGAGGTAACGCATTTTGCTAGGCAAAGCTTTTTATAGGAATATCTGGGGAAATTGCTGATAGAGAGAAATGAGAAAAGATTCTACTTGCATAAAGGCATCATGAACACCCAGTAACGTACACACATCCAGCTGATCCCAAAGTACTTACCATCAGTAACTAATAATGGCTGTTTGGGCTCCCAGTTAGTTTTCTGAATCTTAACTGACAAGGGAGTCCTGGTAGAAGGATGTATATTTTATTGGGTTCCATTCATTCAAAGAAATGCACTGAATGTTAACTGTTGGAGAAAAGTTCAGCTAAAGTAAACAATACACTAAGTCTCACTATGGCATTTAATTAAAAAAATTAAATTAGAAAATGAATTAAAGTATAACAAATAAAAATAAGCAAAGGCTATGGGCCAGCAATGTGGCTCAGTGGGTTAAGCTACCGCTTGTGACACCAACAGCCCATGCTCAAGTGCTGGTTTGAGTCCTGGTTGCTCCACTTCCAATGCTGCTCCCTGAAGGTGTGCCTGGGTGGGCAGTTGAGGATGACCCAAAGTTTTTGGGCTCCTGCCACCCTTGTGGAAGACCCAGATGGAATTCCAGGCTCCCGGCTTCTGCCAAGTGCAGCCCTGGCCATTGTCCCTTTGTGTAGTGAACCAGAGGGCAGAGGATCTCTGTCTCTCTGTTGCTCTGCCTTTCAAATAAATAAATCTGAAAAATTAAGCAAAGGCTTTAAATAACCTTGCTATAAATGTCAAAGAGGTTATGATTTTCTGTTTCTCTGCCTCTCTGTCTCTTAAGATTTTTTGAAAAGATGAGTAAAACAAAAAAACACTAAAATAATACATGGATACCGGGGTAGCTAATAAGCATTATTCAAAATCATATAGTATTTTCTATAATACAGTCTGTTGTTTGAAAGCTTACAATCCCATAATAATGATTGTGGCAGTCTTTAGCTTGTCTGCACTCACCCTGTTACGTTGAACTTACAGGATATTTATTTCTATGTAATACAAAGGCATTATATTCCACTCTCAGTTAACTGTGAAATCAACAGTATTCTTAAATTCTTAATATTTTGAACCATTCTTCTTAAGTCCACTCTATCATTTCAGAACTTCTGAATGTCCTGTGATCCTAAAAGAAACATTTTTAAATATTCATTTTATTTATTTAAAAGGTACAGTTACAGAGAGAGAGAGAAAGAAATTCCATCCACTGGTTCACTCCCTACATGCTTCAACAGCCAGGACTGGGCCAGATGAAGACAGGACCTTCTTCTGGGTCTTTCACATGGGTGCAAGGGTCCAAACACTTGGATCACTCTTTTCTGAGCACAAGCAAGAAAATCGATTGGAAGTGGAGCAGCCAGGAATTGAATAGACACTGATATGTGATGCCATTGTTACAAGAAGCAGCTTTACTTGCTACATCACAGTGCCAGCCCCTAAAAGAAGCATTTTAATCAGAATGGTCATTACCTCTCATGATACACTAAGAAATCTCAGCAAAACAGACTGTAGGGTGGGATTTTTTCCTTTATCCAGAAATCTAGGTAACTCCTATGGATGAAAGATCTGAGAAAGGTTGCCCAAAGATCACCTTTGATTTATACTCTAAAGAGGAGAAATAGAGCTATTCTGAAGGCCATCAAAGTGCTCCAGGAGCCAAACTATTTCAACGATTCACCATCCTGCCCTTACTCACACCCCTTACCTGCACAGGGAGAGAACTGATGCTAAGGGGGCTCAAAGGTACCCATCTGAAGTGTGTCAGCCTCAGGGAAGGGCCATCTTCATGGTAGAGTTCCCTAGCTCCTTTCTGCAGGAAAAGGTTCTCCAATTGTGTCACTTCTGGAAAACACTGGTACCTGTATAAAAGATGCTCTAGGTGGACATTGGCAGAGCAGCAAAACCTGCAAGTATACTTGCAGATACCAGAACAGAGAAGAATGATGAAATTTTTTTTAGAATCTTTAATATACATCTCTTAATGCATGATGATGTATGTCAATATAGAAAGTGCTTATTGTTAAAAAGGCATGATAATTACGTTGGTTAATGGTGTAAAAAATTAATGCAGAAAATGTCGGCACCGTGGCTCAATAGGCTAATCCTCCGCCTGTGGCACCAGCACACCGGGTTCTAATCCCGCTCGGGGCACCAGATTCTGTCCCAGTTGCCCCTCTTCCAGGCCAGGTCTCTCCTGTGGCCCAGGAGTGCAGTGGAGGATGGCCCAAGAGCTTGGGCCCTGCATCCGCATGGGAGACCAAGAGAAGCACCTGGCTCCTGGCTTTGGATCAGCGTGGTGTGCCAGCTGCAGCGTGCTGGCCGCAGCGGCCATTGGAGGGTGAACCAACGGTAAAGGAAGACCTTTCTCTCTGTGTCTCTCTCTCTCTCTCACTGTCCACTCTGCCTGTCAAAAAAATTAAAAAAAATTTAAAAAAATTAATGCAGAATGACTCATCCGTCCAAGACAGTTATGATAGTGGTATGGTTATATTTAGGTCAAGTGCATGGATTAAAGGTCCTTGGAGATGGGGAAGATGACTCAGCAACTGGAGAAGATAAACCTCCATATGAGGAAAAAGGAAGGTCTGAAAACACACAGGTATCATAGGCCTTTCCCAGAGGTTAATCTGCAAACCAGTCTTTGGTTTGAACTGGGAACTCCAACTCAATACAAAAACAATATAACCTGATTAAAAAGTAGGCAAAATAATTGAATAGACACTTCTCCAATGAGGACATGCATATGATCAACCTGAATATAAAGAAATGCTCAAAAACAATAATCATCATGGAAATGCAAATCAGACCACAGTGAAATATCACCTCACACCAGTTAGGACAGCTGTTAATCAAGGAGAGAGGGAGGGAGCGTGAAAGAGAAAGGGAAATAGAAAAGTGTTGGTGTGAGGATGTGGAGAAATTTGATACCTTACATTGCTATTGGTGAAAATACAAAATAGTGAAGACACTATGGAAAACAGCATGGAGGTTCTTCAAAAAGTAAAACTAAAAGCACCACATAATCTAGTAATCTCACATCTGGGCATTTATTCAAAAGAATTGAAATCATGCTCTCCAAAAGATATTAGGACTCCTGTCTTCATTGTAGCACTACTCACAATAGCAAAAATAGTGAAATAACATAACTATCTGTTGATAGATAAAAGTGTAAAACCAAAATGTGGTGCATATGTTCCACTGAATAGTATTTAACTTTAAAAAAGAAGAAAATTCTGCAACACATGACTTGAATGAATGCTCAGGTCATAATGCTAAGTGAAATAAAACAGTGAAGGAAAGATAAATTCTGCATGATGCCACTTCTTTGAAGTATCTAAGACAGTCGTATTCACAGACTGAAAGACTAGAGTACCAATTGCCACAGGCAGCAGGTTGGAGAAAATGAGAAATTACTGATCAATGGGACTAAAGTTACAGTTAAAAAATATAGACTCTAAAGAGCTACTTTACAACATCACACATGTAGTCAACAATAATATACAAGGCCCTTAAAATTTTGTAATTGGTAAGAGGGCAGAACTCACTTTAAATGTTCTTACCTTAACACAATAAACTTTTTAAAATAATCATGTAGATTTTTTTAAATTTTATAGGTCTCTAACAAAGAAGAATTATTTCCCCACTACTGACAAGCCTCCAATTAGATAAGAATTCAGACTCACCTATGGTTCCTCCCTGTCCCCAACCAACTACAAAGAGGGAAATCAGATGTAACAAAGTGTCAATAAACAGAACACAAGCTAGAACTCACCATCACCCCTGCCTACCAGCCACTTGACCTCAGTTGTCCAAAATAACAGTTCAAAAACTATGCCGGGAGATTATAAAGGATAAGCTTTGAATGGGCTATGAGATTGCAATTCTAAGTGATGCTGAATTAATCTTAATAGTCAAAAATACCAGAAAATAATGGAATCCACATTGAACATTTTTAAAGACAAAAAAAGAAATTTGAGGGTCTTATTTATATCCCCAATTAAGTCAAAATTTAGTTAACCAGTTGTAATAACAATAAAGGAAAAACTGGCTGCTATTTGGGAGTAAAGGGTAGGTCAGAGATAAGTTTTTCTACTCTTGACTCAGACCTGTCCAACATGAACTCATTGCACTATATAAACTGAATTTTCAAGATAGCAAATATATTCATATGTACATTTACGGTAACAGAATATACATATATAACAGAAATTATATATGTGCATATATCTATTATATATAAAACAAATTATACATTATATATATATTCTAAAAATATGTCTGAATAATTTATTTGGTTTTTGGAAATGTATATTATCATAGGTATTTCAGGACTGATGTCATCTTTAAAGCTAAGCAAATTAGAGTTTTCTTATTAAGACACAAAACAGCTGGTTATCGGTTCATCTTTTATGGAAAAACTTAATTCCCCTGTCTGTCCGTCTCTCTCTCCCTCTCTCCTTCCCTTCCTCTCCATGCCCCCTCCATTTTTGCCTGAGGACTGTTATTTTAACTTCATATGGTTAAAAATTTTTGAATATTTCCAAATAATTGACTGGTAAATTTTTTTCTAAATTTATATCTAGATCATTGCTCTGTTGCCTGATGAAAAATATTATAAATATTTAAAATGCTCATCACAATTTTAGTTATAAATGGTCACACTGAAGTTAAAATTATAAAATAATTAAAATTATAAAAGTTATAAGTTAAGATTATAAAATAAATGGAACTATTCGTTCTTAAGCTTTTTGTACCATTAAAATGGAGCCAAATGGTGCTTCTGGAGCCTATTTGGTGACTTCAGTATTTCAACAATCATTTGCAGTTCATTAATGAGCTGGAAATCATTCCAAAATTTTGAAAAATAGCTTGAATAGAACATGCTGAGTAAATGTAAACTCACTAGCAAGGTTTATGGTATTGCAAGGGGATGCATGGAGAAGGAAGAACGAATCAGGACATGTAATCCCTGAAAAGTAATCCACGGGGTAGGCACTTGGCCCAGCAGTTAAAACGCCTGTGTTCCAGGGTTGGTGCTGTGGCGCAGCAGGTTAATGTCCTAGCCTGAAGCACCGGCATCCCATACCTGGCTGCTCCACTTCTGATCCAGCTCTCTGCTATGGTCTGAGAAAGCAATGGAAATTGGTCCAAGTCCTTGGACCCCTGCCCCCACGTCGGAGACCCAGAAGAAGCTCCTGACTCCTGGCTTCGGATTGGCCCAGCTCCTGCCATTGCAGCCAATTGAGGAGTGAACCAGCCGATGGAAGACAATCACCCTCCCTCCCTTCCTCCCTCCCTTTTCCCTCCCTCCCTCTCTCTCTCTCTCTCCTCTCTCTGTGTAACTGACTTTCAAATAAATATATCTTAAAAAAAAAAAAAATAAGCCTCTGTTCCATATCAGAGTACCTGGGTTCCATACCTAGCTCTGACTCTTGCTTACAGCCAATCAGACACAAGGAGGTAGACCAATAATTGGGTTCCTTGGCCGGTGTGCATGGCACAGTGGGTTAAGCCACAGCCTATGACACCAGCTTCCCATATGGGTGTGGATTAAGGGCCAAGCTTTCCACTTCCAATCCAGCTCCCCTCAAATGGCCTGAGAAAAGCACTGGAGGATGGCCCAAGTTTTTCTGCCCCTGCCACACAGAAGTAGGTCTTAGCACCTGGCTTTGGCCTGGCACAACACTGACCACTGTGGCCATCTGGGGAGTGAAGCAGTGGATGGAAGAGCACACCCTTTGTTTTTCCTTCTTTCTCTGTAACACTGACTTTCAAAGTTAATTGGTCTTTAAATCATCATAAGAGTTGGGTTTTTGGTATCCATATGGCAGATCTGTATTGAATTCTGACTCCAGGCTTCCGCCTTGGACTATCCCTTCCCCTCTCCCCTCATCTCCTCCAACCCCTCCCCTTCTCAAATAAATAAAAACAAACCAGAAAAGAATGCATTCAAAATCAATCACTAACCAGCAATAATTCAGCCCAAACTCATGATTTCTCAAAATTCCACTCCATCGTATTTCTTGAAAATAGTTTTTAAAATTTATTCCCCAAAGTTCAGCTGCTTGAAATGAGCACACAAAAGATTAACAATTACCTACCAAAGGAAATTTTGTTTCTACATTCAACACAGTAGGCTATCTAAAGACTGGGTAGTTTCTTAATCTAGTTTTGTTTTATGTTTTACATAATGTAGCCACAAGCCAACATTTCTCTAATTTGCTCTCTACAATGAAGTTGGCAAAAGTGCCAAGGAACTATTGTTTGCAAAAAGGTACTTTCCAACATGGGTATTTAACAATCGTGACAGGCTCCATGTAACTGAATTTTTGTTCTCCTAAGAAACACTGAACTTCTTCAAAAAGAGACAAAAACGCTGAAACTGAATTTTATTTTTAATTTTATTCTACTGCATGAAAAAAAAAAAGGACACTTTGTATTCAGATCTGAGCTGCCAGTCAAATCACGGCAGGCCAGTGCTTCTCAGGCCGTGGTAGCACATTGTCACTAAAATTGGAATGAAACCATGGAACTCTCAGGAGCAAGCTTCCCACAGCTGGCGCCCATCAGTTTTGCTGTGATGGTAGCCCAGGACAAGAGGTTTCTCCAGGCAATACCTGGTGAAATGTGTCTTCCCCAACATCCCTCCAAAATGCAGTCTCATTCATTTAGAAAGGAAAATCACCGGCTGCATGGTGTCAGGACTGCAAGCTGAATACAGAAAGGCAAATTACTGGCAACCAAGCAAACCCCAGAGCTGCCAGCTTTTCAAATCTAAATAATATCATGCTTAGAAATTACCCTTTTTGAATCCCAGTCCTTAAATATACTTGGCATTATCCATCAGGGTTTGACGAACAACTCACACTCATCAATTTTTCTCTCTGCACAGTCACCTGGAATGTGAGTTTATTGCTTATTCATTTGACTCTCATGACCAGAATGTTCTCATTCTCCTCTTAAGCCTTCCCTGACTCCAGACCACATCACATCTCCCCAGGCTGTTTGTTTTCTAAAACTAACTTGATTTTTTTGATTGCTGCCTACTGGCTTTTTGCTTTTCCCTAGCCACTGCTTTCTCATCTTGTTTCTTTTCAATCTGTTGTTTGTCTACATCACATATTCATATTTTCTGGCCTTCACTTACTTGATTTCAGTTCACTTGCACTCCCCATATGGGAGAGAGCATAGGGTTGGATGAAAAATCCTTGCATCGCTGAGCGTGAAGTGGATACACTTCCTAGACAACTGTCAGGTAGGGTGTTTCTGAAATGATAACTCGAGGGCTCAAAGCATTAAGCCACTCCAGCTGCAAAAGCCAACTTCATTGTAGCAATATGAAATAAATGAGAAATTAGAAATTCAAAATATCCCCTATACTCCTACATAGCAACTCAGCCACTGACAAGGACTAGAAGTCTCTAAAGAAGTTTATGTAAGTGATGACAATGGACAAGTTAGTTTTAACACTATTCCTATTACCCACTTACTGCAAGATTCAAGAGTTCTTGAAATACACCTTCCTTTACTTGAATCCCACTGATGCAAAATTATAAAACTATTAAAAATTTCAGGAGCTCTGACATTCTCCCTAACTCCCCCATGCGTAAGTCACCATGACAACAGAGTTCCTCCCCATATTCTAGGAAAACCAGACATGAAAAAGAGCAAACACACATTCCAGAGCTCTTTCTAGAAAACAGCGTCCAATTCTTATAGCCACTCAGAAATGCCCCAATAAAGTTGGGCTTTCCAAAAATTGGGTTTGAAGAAAGTAGTTTCAGAATATCAGCAGTATCATTCCTGTGATATGTCATTTTTCTGCAATCTGAATCATTTGCACAACCAATAGGCAAGCCCTTTCAGTGAAATGACATTTCAGGAGGTTGCATTCAAAGCTATCCTGACATGGCTAGTCCAGGATGGGACCTGGTTCATGGGTTTCCTGTCCATTACTCCAGAACTGCTGCAAAATAAACATCTGAAAGTGTCAGAGAGAACTTAGCCCAAGAGCCCAGATAATAATGTAAAATGCAAGTGAAAGTGTTTCCAATACAGGATATTGCTAATAAAAGTCAGAAATATAGGAGGCTCATAGGTTGATAAAAAACAAGTAGAAAACAACTCATAACCTGAGGCCAGCACTGGGGTGTAGTAGGCTGAGCCTCTGCCTGTGGAATCAGCTTCCCATTTGGGTGTCTGTTGATGTCCTGTGAAATGCTCCTCTTCTGATCCAGCTCTCTGCTATGGCCTGGGAAAGTAGCAGAAGATGGCCCAAGTGCTTGGGTCCCTGCATCCACGTGGGATACCTGGAAGAGGCTCCTGGCTCCTGGCTTCGGATCGGCCCAGCTGTTGGTATTGTGGCCATTTGGGGAGTGAACCAGTGGATGGAAGACCTCTCTCTCTCTGTCCCTCCCTTTCTCTGTCTGTAAATCTGCCTTTCAAATAAATAAAGATAATTTTGAAAAACTCACAACCTGAACTCCAGAACAGCTTCCAAGGAAACTAATTTTTCCAAAGAGAAACCAAAGGAGATGCAAAGGCAGCAATAATCCTCATTTTATGAGATTGAAATAATATTAAACACTGTACTGAAGACAAAGACTATGTAAAGAACATCAATGATCTATATAGAAGAGCAAGATGGGTCAGTTACCCCACACAACTAGCATTCATGCCTAGGCAAGAAATTGGAAATCTCATCTTCAAAAAATAGAAGAGGAGCTGGCACTATGGCGCAGTGGGTTAACACCCTGGCCTGAAGCGCCAGCATCCCATATGGATGCCGGTTCTAGTCACGGCTGCTCCACTTCCTGTCCAGCTCTGTGCTATGACCTGGGAAAGCAGTGGAGGATGGCCCAAGTCCTTGAGCCCCTGCACCCACATGGGAGACTTGGAAGAAGCTCCTGGCTCCTGGCTCCTGATCGGCACAGCTCCTGCCATTGTGGCCATCTAGGGAGTGAACCATCGGATGGAAGACCTCTCTCTCTCTGTCTCTCTGCCTCTTATCTCTCTGTGTAACTCTGACTTTCAAATAAATATATAAATCTTTAAACATAAATAGAAGAAAATCGCATAAAAACGAAGATTTCCAGGGTTCATGCTGACCCTCTGCATGAGGAAAAAGCTGCTTCATACACTAACAAGAGTGCCACACTTCCCTCTGACCTGCAGAGAACTCGGATTCTGACTTCCCCTTCAATCAGAGATTCAGGGAAGAAAAAGCCCATCCTCTTCCATAGCAGCAGATAAAAACTATCTGGAAATTTCTCAAACCAAATATTACCAAACGGTATGGAGGGGAGACAAGAGCTTTCTTGGAGGAAATTGAGGTGTTCCACAGAAGGAAAAGAAAGTTTCAAAAGTTGTAAGTAATGTAGAGACTCAGGAGGAAAACATACCCATGTGTGTAAAATAAGATGAAACCTGAGCATAGGGATCAAAAATGCTATAGTAGCGCTTGATAATCTAATTGCTGAAATAAAAAGCTGAAAAGATTAGAAAAATAAAATGAGAACATGCAGAGGACATAAATCCAAAGGATAAATATGCATTAAAGGATCATCTCATAGCATATTTGGTAAACAGATTTCCAAAAAGACAGATTAGAAAAGTTTGAAGGGTGGTATATGTAGTAAATAATACAAAGAAATCTTCCAGGGCTGAAGGATGTCAATCTTCACCTTGAAAGGGTCCACTACAGAGCTGGCCTTGTGGCACAGCAGGTTAAGCCACACCAGGGACACTGGTATCCCTTAGGGGTGCTAGTTCAGGTCCTGGCTGCTCCACTTCCAATCCAGCTACCTGCTAAGGCTCATGGGAAGACAGTAGAAGATGGCCCAAGTGCATGGGGACCTGCAGCCCACATGACATCTGATGCAGTTCCTCACTCCTGAGTTTGGCCTGGTCCTGCTTTTGGCTGTTGTCATGTGGGGAATAAACCAGAGGGTAGAACACCTCTATATTTCTGTCCCTCATTCTTTCTGTAACTTTGCCTTTCAAGTAAAGAGGGGGGTGACATGGGCCCTGGATTGTGTGAAAGAAGAATGACAGATGATGCCAAGCTGCCTCTAGTTTCTTAGGATTTTGGCTTGTTGTTGTCAGTACTGGACATAAAAAATAAGTAATTCCTTTAAAGGTCTGAGAGAAATTTTCCTATCAAGTCATCCAAATTCAAGAAAATTATCAATTTAATTATAAGCCAGAATAAAAAAATCTGAATAAAAAGTAAAAATGGTTTAGAATATTAAACCATAGACTGAATATAAGAGAATTTATCTGGCCCTGATACAAGCCACATTCTCCTTTGGGGGACCTCATGTTTATAATATCAGATGTTTTGGTGTAAAAAAGTAGTGTCTTATCCCAAAATCTAGTTGTGTTTACATATTCATAATAATGCAAGTGCTTGCCATGTACATGTAGAGTCAATCCAGGGACAAAAAAGAGAGAGATTTGGACTTGGTGATCCTAACAGGACAGAATGCCATTGTTAACAAGCTGATGATGTAATATTGTTGCTCAAAAAACAGGAGAGGCTGTACCCAGGAGGAAAGAGCAGAACAAAGAACATGTGTTTCAATATGTATTTTCCTGTAAAACACGGAGACCAGATACATATCATGAGATACATGTCAAATGATTAGAACCAGAAATATAGGCTTAAGTAAAAGGTCACAAATTTACTCAAAGAAAAACTACAATATCAAAATAATACTATAAAAAACAAGCATTGGGAAGAAAAGAATATGAAGGATATCAAAAGCAAAAAAAAAATCCTAACCTTTCTTATCATAATCTCAGTAAATAGCATAATAAATGAAGAATTTGAGATTCAAAAATGACATCTAGATGTATCACCAAAAATTACAAGTAATTAAAAGAGGTTTTCTCTCTGGGGTTGATTCAAAGATCTAGAGAAGTAGACCCAGATATTTTTGAGTTACTATAGAAATTTTCTAAAATGAAAATATCAAAAGAAATTTAAAAATAAATGTTAGAACAGCATTGAAGTGACACTGCTCCCTTCACTAGTTAATCCAGGGATAAAATGCATATTTCTAGGTTCAGCTAAGGAAGTTTGCTTAATGTGCCAGCACTGGAGAGTAGCAGTTGGCTTAACAAATAAGCCATCAGATCAAAAGCATGCCTACTTCTACTGGAGAATACAAAACCCCTCAATCCTGGACAGCAATGAATACATTGATCTCGCTGTCTAATGGAATACCGTGGAGAATTCTAGCTTGCCCCGCAAGCAGGTAAGGAACTTTGTGAAGACAATTTGAAGGGACACAAGAACAAGGTATGATGAATTTGGAAACCACCTTCTGATGCTGTTTGTAAAAGGGGCCTTTGTTAGCTGTCGGAGATCTTTCCCACTTTTATGTGGTCAGTGAGGATGCTCCATCCTCAGGACCAGCTTCTGGCTCAATCTGCAGGTGTGTTTGTCAGCTCCGTTCTCACTCTGCTTTTCTGTCCTACAAAGTTAAGTCTTTAAGTGTTTTGTGATCTGAAATTCTCCAAGGCCATTAGAATGCCCTTTTATTTTCACTTTTTGAAAATCAGACACAAAATACAATCTACTTTTTTTTTTCAAGCAGGTTTCCTTTCTCTCTCTCTCTCTCTCTTTTTTTTTTTTTTTTTTGAACTGTTTTGCAGACTGGCCCAAAGACTATCTCTGGTGTCTGATGCTATTGATCAGCCTGGCTGTTAAAGTGTAGAACTGGCACTTCCTGGGAGTAGCATCCCTAATGAGTCCTGACTGCATTAGGCAGGGACAGCACAGCACGACACACAGCCTTCTGCCAGTCCTGCTGAATTCCCAATTCCTGCCTCAGTGCTAACGTGTCAGCCTCTTCAATTCTCTGGTGGTTCTTTTCCCCAGTTAACTTTGAGCTATCACCCACTGGAGGGCTGGGTGAGAGAAGATTTAGGGGGGGACATAAAATTTTCTATTTGACCCATAAATCTTGTGTGCAGATTGAGAAAAGAGAATTGTTAAATAAACCACTATAACTGAATGATCAGATTTCAATGTGGGACTCAGGAACATTTTTACTTTATTATTATTTTTAACATGTTTCATATTTCTTGACTTTGTAAGCCCATGGTGCCAACCTCTTAAAAGAATGTTCCATTTCCTAAAAGCACTTTTATGAATCTTACTTTATTTTCTTAAATGTATGTCTTATATGTATGTCTCATTTGGTCTACTTAATTTCTAGGTGGAATTTTTGATGTTGAGCCTAAATATATTTCTCTTGTTACCCAATTTTAGCTCCCCAAGGGCCTACTCACTTTTCTCTGAGTGGATAATGGTAACATGCATGAAGGAGACAAGTGGAGGCAGCCATAGCCTTCACAGGGTTCCAATGGCCAAGTGCCAGAGCTGCAGAGTCACGGAGAGCTATTTCCGCTTTCTGAGATTTGGTGTCCCCACCTCTCAAAATGCTCAACTCTTGCAAAGCCAATGCATATATGGACAGGGTCCAGTATTAAATAACATGTTAAAACAACCACAACAAAATAAATTTTCATCAAAATTTTGAGAAACAATTAAAATGTTTCTTGATATCACTCAAAAATAACATGTGAGGACTCAATGTACAGTATGGAATAAAACTTATTAAAAATGCATTTCCCCCATCTTTTAATGTTCTAATACTTGCAATGGTCCCCCAAATCTATTCTTCCTTTAAAAACTCTAAAGAAATTTATTCAGTATGATACCAAACTAACTGATTTCTCTTTTCTCACACTTCCACCTATTTTATATGTTCCTTCTCTTCTTATCTCAAAAGCTCAGTAAGGATTCTGATAATGTCTGAATACATGAGTGGGTACTTTTCTCCCATTACCAAAATCTAATAGGAGATTAAATGTACACACCCAGCTTTGATGCAGGCTGCCACTCCCTTTCTGGGACAGCAAAGCAGTCTTTTTCAGAAGCACAGGTTATAAAATCTTTGGATCCAGGAAAACATCCTAGAGGGACTCCACGACCTCCAGCACTCTTCAAAGGTTTCCTGTTTCAATGGGAAATTCTACTTGTAACCCATAGCCCAATTTTTCTGTCCCTAGACATGAATTCCTTAGCTTCATAGTGGTGCTGGGATTGTTCCCAAGTCTAAACTCTAAGAATGTCAATCAGACAGCTCTTTTATTTGCCAATTTAATTTCCTTTGGGTAAATTCCAAGGAGTGGGATGGCTGGGTTGTATGGTAGGGTTATATTCAGGTTTCTGAGGAATCTCCAGACTGACTTCCATAGTGGCTTAACCAGTTTGCATTCCCACCAAGAGTGGAAATTAAATTGGCAAATAAAAGAGCTGTCTGCACCTTAATGTTTATTGCAGCTCAATTCACAAAAGCTAAGACCTGGAATGAACCCAAATGCCCATCAAGAGTAGACTGGATAAAGAAATTATGGGACATGCACTCTATAGAATACTATACAGCAGTCAAAAACAATGAAATCCAGCCATTTGCAATAAAATGGAGGAATCTGGAAAACATCATGCTGAGTGAATTAAGTCAGTCATAAGGGACAAATATCATATGTTCTCCCTGATCATTGACAACTAACCAAACATCAAAAAGGACGCCTGTTAAAGTGAAAGGGTCATTATGAGAAACAGTGACTTGATCAGCCCTTGTCTTGACTGTTGATGTACAATTTAATACTTTATCCCTTTTAGTACTTTTTTGTTCTAGTGGCATGCACCAATACCATCTCACTAGTCCAAATGATCAATTTCAGTTCGCAGTTGATCACACTGATAGGTCTAAGAGTCAAAGGCATTGCACAAACAAGACTAGTGTCTGCTAATACTAATTGATAGAATCAAAAAGGGAGAACGATTCAACATGGTAAGCAGGATACACAGTAGACTCATAGAATAGCAGATGTCCTAAATAGCACTCTGGCCTCAGAATCAGCCCTTAAGGCATGCGGATGTGGCTGAAGAGCCCATGAGAATATCTCAGGCATGGAAAGCCAAGACATCCTGGGGGAAAAAAAAAGAAGATCTAAATGAAAGATCTCTGCGAGTGAGATCCCAGTGGAAATAACGGGGCCATCAAAGAAGGAGGTACCTTTCTCTGAAGGGAGGAGAGAACTTCCACTTTGACTATGACCCTGTCTGAATAAGATCGAAGTCAGCAAATTCAAAAGGCTTCCATAGCCTTGGCAACTCATGACTAGAGCCTAGGGAGATTACTGATGCCATAAACAAGAGTGTCAAATTGTGAAGTCAACAACAGGAGTCACTGTGTACTTACTTCTCATGTGGGATCTGTGCTTAATGTGTTGTCCAGTGTGAAGTAATGCTATAACTAGTACTGAAACAGTATTTTACACTTTGTGTTTCTGTGTGGGTGCAAACTGATGAAATCTTTACTTAATATATACTGAATTGATCTTCTGTATGTAAAGATAATTGAAAATGAATCTTGATGTGAATGGAATGGGAGAGGGAGCAGGAGATGGGAGGGGTGCAGGTGGGAAGGAAGTTATGGGGGGGGAAGCCATTGTAATCCATAAACTGTACTTTGGAAATTTATATTTACTAAATAAAAGTTTAAAAGAAAAGAATGTCAATCAGAATCTTTATCACAGGTGATTAAATGTAAGTTACAGCCTGAGCCAAGCATGGATGCCAGACTTCCTCTATTCTAAGTGGACATTTATTTCTTGTAATATTTTATCTTGGAAGGCAAAGTTTAAAAAAATACATCACTTTCAATCTGCAGTTTCCTAAAGGGATTTGCTAGTAGTCTCAATTTCTAGTATTGACACTAAATTTAAAGACAAGGAATGCATGTGTTCTTTCAATATCAAATAATAGATTATCACCACAAAGCATTTTCTAACCTCAGAATAGTCGCAAATTTCCCCTCCAGCTTTGGAACAGTGTTCCAGGGACAACCACAGACTACACCTAGTCATCTTGAAATTTCTAAACTGTAAAACATTGTGAGGTTCCACTAATCTATGTTCTAGGAGATGATTTACCACAAAAGAGGGTAAAGAGGACATTTTACATTCCTGTACTATGACCACAGAAAACTCAAATGTGCCACGAAAACTATGGCCTACCACTTAAGTAGTCAAAACATGATTTGGAAGAAATATAAATATGCAATGAAACTTTTCAGCTATGCTGGAAGATTAATCCTTATGTAAGTCCTATAAATCAAAACTATTTCTTTTTTTTAACTTTTATTTAGTAAATATAAATTTCCAAAGTACAGTTTATGGATTACAATGGCTTTCCACCCCCCCCCCCATAATTTCCCTCCCACCTGCACCCCTCCCATCTCCTGCTCCCTCTCCCATTCCATTCACATCAAGATTCATTTTCAATTATCTTTACATACAGAAGATCAATTCAGTATATATTAAGTAAAGATTTCATCAGTTTGCACCCACACAGAAACACAAAGTGTAAAATACTGTTTCAGTACTAGTTATAGCATTACTTCACACTGGACAACACATTAAGCACAGATCCCACATGAGAAGTAAGTACACAGTGACTCCTGTTGTTGACTTCACAATTTGACACTCTTGTTTATGGCATCAGTAATCTCCCTAGGCTCTAGTCATGAGTTGCCAAGGCTATGGAAGCCTTTTGAATTTGCTGACTTCGATCTTATTCAGACAGGGTCATAGTCAAAGTGGAAGTTCTCTCCTCCCTTCAGAGAAAGGTACCTCCTTCTTTGATGGCCCCGTTATTTCCACTGGGATCTCACTCGCAGAGATCTTTCATTTAGGTCTTCTTGTTTTTTGTTTTTTTTTTTTTCCAGAGTGTCTTGGCTTTCCATGCCTGAGATATTCTCATGGGCTCTTCAGCCACATCCGCATGCCTTAAGGGCTGATTCTGAGGCCAGAGTGCTATTTAGGACATCTGCTATTCAATGAGTCTGCTGTGTATCCCACTTCCCATGTTGGATCATTCTCTACCTTTTTGATTCTATCAGTTAGTATTAGCAGACACTAGTCTTGTTTGTGCGATGCCTTTGACTCCTAGACCTATCAGTGTGATTAACTGTGAACTGAAATTTATCACCTGGACTAGTGAGATGGCATTGGTACATGCCACCTTGAAAACTATTTCTTAAACTCAATTATGTACACTTCTTGAGCATCCTTCTTCCCATGGATGTTCTCTCAACCTCAAGGATTCATATTCTCCTACTCTACCTCCCTCTCTCTCATTTTTCTTTCCCACCAAAGACTATGTCTTTTATTCTTCTTTTCTAACTTGTAACATCTCCCACCAAACACAATCCACTATCCTTCCTTTGTATCTCCTCTTCTCATCTGGTTATAAGAGGGCTTCTAAAACCTTGAGGAAGATGGAATGAAAAGATGAGTTTATTTCAGTGAGCTTTTCAGTATCATTCAATCAAGAATACCTCAAGGATTCCTGAGTCTCCCCTCATTCATCCACTGGATGCTGAACAGCAGTATTCTGCTCAAAAAGAACACTTGAGTGAAACACTCAGTAGTCTTCTATTTATGGTTTTCCCATCTTAGAGGCATGGATTGGAAATTCAATGAAATAAGGGACTTCCATATAGTCCTGACTGATACGTTTTTAAGAATTCTTGATTTAAGAAATAATAGTGAGATAGGAGATAGGATATAACTGGGCCAGAATCTTGGATCCCTGCAGCCTCTCGCTCTTCCTGTCATTCCATTGAAGAGAAAAACAAGAATCAGAGAAAAGAAAAGGACAAAGGATAGCAGGAAATGGATCACTGGTTTGTGAGAGGATTCAGCAATTGGTATGGGAGGAATTCAGCCAGTGCAGAGTGGCTTCTTGCTCTGTGAGCTGGGTTGAGCATCAGCCAGGTGGTGAGGAGAACATAGGCGGCCACACAGCTCCAGAACAGCTGCTCCTCTCCTCCCTCCACTCAACATTTGAGAGCCTGGGCAGTTTAGGGGCCCCCACTAGGGAGCAGCAGCAGATGGCTGCCAAGCTCCAGGGCTGCACTCTTCAATGGTGAGGGCTCCTGTTACAAAAAGCAGCTCTATTTGTACTCGTTAAATATGATCTATTAAAGGGCTGCAAAAAATATTCATGGAAAATTAATACTTTTAATTTGAGGTGAAATTTAGGTCTCTTATTTTATTAGTATTGTATATATCAGTCCTAGGGCAATTATTAAAGAAAAATGAGGGACTATAAACAAGTTTTTCTCTTCTCATCTTGACTTTATCTATCTCAAGCAAGGAGTAAATAGTCAAATTGGCAAGAGAATTTTTCAAATTCAATCCACATTTACTGAGAAGCTACTGTGTGTATGTGCCAATTACATAGTACCAGACTTTTCTAGGGGCATTATTTTATGTGAGATAGATGTAAAAGCTTTTTTTCCAAGTAAAATGTTTTATTTCATTAAAAGAGAGATGTAAAAATCAGAAGACACAAAATATTAGAAATTTAGCTATTTTAAGTTAAACAAATTCAATTCTGGCTAAATTCATATTTACTCCACAACGTGAGTATGTCAAAAATTCTTCCAAAAAGGGAAAAGGGACAAGGCTGAGTTCTGCAGATTTTAATGTGGTTTCTGGTGGCTACTCTTCTCTATACAGAAGGATCATGTACCTCACGAAGAAGAGATAACAATTCTACGGCATTTTGGACATTTACACATTATTTTCACATGCATTCTATAAAGTAACAACCACTGTAGAACAGGAGCCTTCAATGCTTGGGTGAGGAAGAATCTCAGGGCAGCAGCATGCTGACCACAGGAGTAGTGACATTGCCTGTCACAGGCAATGGGCATTGCAACCAGCTGTGTCTTTGGGCTGGCAGAATGTGTCACCATGGGTAACTCTGTTTCCCAGACTTTTTACAGAAGGGCAGGAGCTGGTATTCTAGGAAAAGAAATCATAAATGCTTTTTTAATGGAGAGTACCAAGGGTATCCCCCATGTGTCAACTGAACAAGAATACAGCTCCAAGTCTCCTGAATATGTCAATCAAATTATTCACTTCTCCATGCAAAACTGTGAATTTCAGGGATCGGTAAGGATGAATGAATTTAAATGGTAACATATCTATTTAGTCCCAGGTATTAATGTTATAGAAATGCTACTAATTTGTTATCCTTGTCTCTAAACATCCCCATACTCCTTAGTACAAGGTTGGACCAGTATTAAATTCATGAAAACACTACGGAATAGACTAACATAATTGTGGGGGAAACACTTGCTTGCCCTGTGTGAAAAAGTGAGGAAACACTGTGTGAATCACATAAAGGGTGATTGTTCTTTTTTAGCAAAGCGAAATCACTAACAATTTGATAGTCAAGTGGCAATGCTGAATGGTGAGTCTCTGAGAGGCACCTTTATTGAAGACTAAGTTGATCTCCCTAATTCCCAGTGATCACCAGGGCATTTCATGACTGATGATAGTTACAGGAGGAAATCCACTGAAACCCAAATTCCAAAATTTGTTTTTCAAATCAACCTTCTGAGAGTTCCCTCCCTAGTCCCTCTGTTCTTCATCACAATACTGAATTCGCTGTGCCTTGGCACAGTCCACTTCCAACACAGGGTACACTCACTTTCATGTCCTTAAACTAGAACATTGTAGTGCAAATCTAGCTTTAATATAACTTCCTTCATGAAGCTTTCTTCTGTTTCTAAAATCTCGTTCTTTTGCATTATCTTCTGAGACTCACTATGATCTTCAACTTTCAATCAACCACCAACTCTGCTTGATTCTAATTCTTCAGTACTCTCAAAAGCATTGGAATCAAATATATGTGCTCTTGAAATTCATCTAAGTTCCCACTAGCTGAGTGAACTTAAATAAGCAACTTGTTGTTAATCATCATTTCCTCTTCTATAAAATAGCATAAGAGTATCTAAACCATAGACTTATGATAGAGATCAAATAAGTTAATAAATGTAAAATTCAATATTAGTGGAAAAATCAACTTAAGCCATCATTTCTTAAAGTAGATTTTAAGTAATATGATTATTAGTTCCATAAAATGTTCCTCAAATTAAAAGGAATTTGCAGTTAAACTGCAATTGAAGACTATTATGATTAGTGAAATAAGCCAGTCCCATAAAGACAAGTACAATGTTTTCTCTTATTTATGGTAACTAATATAGAATGCAAAAAAGTAACACATCTTGAGATTTGATTTTTGTTTATAGCCTTTGTCTATACTATTGAGGAACAACGGTCTTTCTTACAACTTACAACTTGTTGGATTCTTTATTTAGTGAAGGATTAAGTTCGTGATCATAAACAAACTATGTCATGCAAAGATTAGAAGGGAAAAAACAAAAGGAGGAGGAGAGATGGTGGGAGTGACGGAGGGAGAAAGGGAGGCTGGGAAGTATTGCTATGTTCTTAAATCTGTATATATGATTACATGAACTCTCTTCCCTTTATATAAATAAAAAGTACAGCCAGTGCCCTCTTCTCAGCTAGCCATGATGTATATTAGCATATCAAAGTCTTATTAGAAGAGAAAAACAGTTTCCCCCTAACTTTTCCTGTTATTTGACCTAAAAGTCTTCGAGTGGATATAGAGTGGCTATTAAAAAGCCTGCAGCAGGAGTATACTGAAGAAGGCCTTCGAGAGAATGCTGACTGGGACAAGACCACAGTTATCATCTTGGAATTCTTTTCAGCCTCAGGTTTCCAACAGTTTTTTCAGAAAAAAAAAAAAAAAAAGGTGTAAAAGAGGCTATCTCCTAATGTTCAGAGTCATCACAAGTGCTCAGAAAACTAAACTGCCTTTTTGTCCTGTGGGAAGCAATGCCATGAGAGTAGTGGAATGGTATTAGCTTTCCAAGACCACTTATTTCCTAACAATATCTTAAATATTATTAAAAATGCTGTTTTTCATGCAATGGCCAGTAATTGCTTATACAGTCAGTGGCAGATGGAAAATCTCATCTCAGGAGAAAAGTTTACGAAACAAATGTGTGAAAACCTGTTAAACAGTTAGAAGCTCTCTCAGGTGATGGATAAGCACAGGCCTGTGATGAAGGCAGAATTGAGATGTGACCACCGTATCTGAGTGTCAATCCATCTACCTCCAGACACACACATCTGCTCATTGTGTGCAAGGCAAAAGGGCAATAAATGCTTGCAGATTGATTGTTTCAGTGTTGCAATTTCAATCTACCAAATTTAGGGTGGCCCTGCAGGGATTCTAGAATTATTTTTATTTTTATGGGAACAAAAGTAAGTCGAACCTGCACTTACTACCCATACATGGCCTGCTCTTTCCTGCACAATGATATCCCTTAATGCTTCACAATCCAGACCTCACTCTCCTTTTATCTTTGTGGAAAAGTGCTTTTCAAATAGCTTTGCTTTTCCAAATCACATTAGCCATTTCTATTTAGCTCTGTTCAAACTCACTGTATTTAACACAATAAACTCAGCTTCCTAACAGCAAAGCCCCTGTTTCTTTATAAAATCATATAAGAACATACTGATATGAAAGTAAAAGAAAACTAATCTCAAAAATTTTATACATTTTATTAAAACAAATGTAAGCAAAATAATCTGTTACTATACTCCTACATTTTAGTGTTAGTTTTCATAGACTATAAGCATTTATGCACTCTTAAAATAAATATCCCAAATTGAAAATAACATTGCCCTTTTAAAATCTTTTAAATTTCTTTACTTTTATTTACTGGAAAAGCAAAGAGAGAGACACACACAGAGATCCTTCATCTACTTTTCAAATATCCATGAAAGCCAGAGATGGTCCAGGCCTAAGTCAGAGACCCAAAAATCCATCCAGTGGGTGACAGGGTCCTAGAAACAGAAGCCATCCCTGCTGCTTCCCAAGGTTTCCATTCACAGGAAGTTGCAGTCAGAAGTGGAATCCAGGCACTTCAATATGGGGCAGAGGTGAGCCAAATGCCTGCCCTGAAGTTGTGCTACGCAGCACACACGGAACCTCTAAATTCTCAAACACCATTAGGCTCTCAGTTCCATAGAGTGATTGCTTCAGACCTTAAACTTGTTGATGTAGCTCTAAACTCTAAATAAGCAAACAGGAAAATACATTCTAATCTAACTCTGAATATCTAAAACATCCAATTAGAGAAGAGATCTGGAAGGAATTTTAGTGAATAACTAGAGCAAATTCCTATTTTATAAACATGGAGATTAAGGCCCTAAATATTAAGTAATAAAGTACAAGCCCACCTGAGGACGATGGTGAGCCCAGGTTCAACTGCATCTCCTAATACCCATCCATTTATGCCTTCTACACCATCAGAGCTTCCAAGGATCTCTCTGTCAACAGTGATGTTCAATCTCAGAACTGAACTAAGTTATTTGACAGTTTTTAGAGTTTTAGTTTTACTACAGACTTTTTTTTTTCAGAAATAAGAAAATGTTACAGTTTCACATGGAGATAAGAAAGGGCTCAATAACCTCAGTAAAATACTGGGGACATTCAGGAAGAGTACAGCTTCTGGACCTCTTTCCCTTCTTTAAATATTGGAACCTTAGAGGAAAGATGTCATGTTACACTCTGGGGTCGATCAACAGACAAAATAAGTTTACTCTTTTTAGATTCATTCTCTTAGCAACTACTGACCTCAATCTACAACTGGGGTTTGCATACATGTTCTATTCATATAAAATACTCCTAGCTTTTAGGTGTAATTCTCTAATATGCTGTGGGTTTTGCATAATGCTGATGTGTCTATAGAGCTTTTGAAAGAAACTGAAGTTTCACACATGTTAGTAAGTCTACCACAAACAATGAAATGCTTTACAGAATTGGAAAAAGCAATCCTAATATTCATATGGAATCACAAAAGACACTGAGTAGCCAAAGTGATCATGAACAGGAAAAATCAAGCTGGAGGCATCACAATACCTGACTTCAAAGCATACTATAAAGCTACAGTAATTAAAACAGCATGGTACTGGCATAAAAACTTATACAGAGATCAATGGAATAGAACAGAAAGCCCAGAAATTAACCCACATACATACAGGCAACTGAGTTTTTGACAGAAGCGCTCAGACTACACATTGGAGTAAGGATAATCTCTCAACAAATGGTGCTGGCAAAACAGGATGTATATATCTAGAAGAATGAAATTAGACCCATACACCTCACCATATACAAAAGTCAACTCAAAATGGATCAAAGACCTAAATTTAAGACCTGATTCTATGAAGCGGCTGGAAGAAAATGTAGTGGAAACATTCCAAGACACTGTTGTAGGGGGCAACTTATTAGATAAGATCCCCAAAGCACAGGCAACAAAAGCAAAACTAAACAAATGGGACTATGTCAAACTCAGAAGCTCTTGCATAGCAAAGGAAATGATCAATGGGGTGAAGAGACATCTAACCAAATGGGAAAAATATTAGCAAACTACCTGACAAAGGATTAATATATCAGCAACTTTAAAAACTCAACAACAAAAACAAGCAACCAATTCTGTTAAAATGGCTAAAATCCAAAGAACAGAGAGTAACAAACGTTGGTGAGGATGTTGACAAGGTGAACACATGCAATGTTGGTGGAAACGTAAATTAGCACAGCTGAAAAACGTAAACTAGTACAGCTGAAAACAGTGTACAGATTTCTTAAACTATAAAGAGACTTGTCATATGATCTAGCAATCCTACTGCTAGGGATATAAGGGAAAGACTTCAAGACAATACACCAAAGAGATACCTGCACCACATTTTTTTAAAAAAATACGTTATCTCAAAAATGTAAAAAAAAAAAAAAAAAAAAAAAAAAAAAAAAAAAGAGAGAGAGAGAGAGAGAAGGAAGAAGGGCAGGAGGGAGGCAGAGAGGGAGGGGATATCATTATGTCCATAGAATTGTATCTACAAATCACATTGAATCTGTTAAAAACTAAAAATTAAGATAAAAAATGTTAAAAAAATTTATGGAAAACAGTTGGAACAAAGTAGATGGATAGAAAATGAAGATAGACTCTATCAGGAATTAGATAAAACAGGAATAAATTCACTCTGAATTATAGCCTCTTCTTGTGGCAATATGCACTTTGCTGCCAATAGCATTCTTGCGAAGTTTAAAGCGGACTATATCTGTATTGATAAATGCTTTACATCCTAAAAATCTCAACATGCTCTCAGTACTTGAGACCCTATAAAATTCAGCTTCAAACCACCCTTCTTCATTCCCCCCAAATGTTCTGTGATCATATTTTCCTGTTTTGGGAACTCAGGGTCACTCAGTTCTTTAAAAAAAACTGCCCCAGTGTGCCTCCGCACACAGCTCTGGACAAGATCCCTCCTCTAAATTATTGCACACACAGCTTGCACTGGAAGTCCTTGTGTAAGTATGACAGGTCCGCTGATCCTCTGGACACCGCTCCACAAAAGCAGGCGACAGAAGCCACTCAGCAACTCTCAGGCCCTCCCCAGTATAGGAAGTTCTGCAAGTGGCACGAACAGAATAAAACCCCAGTGGTGACAGGAATGCTGGGTCCTACAGAATTTCATGTGTGTCACATACATAAACACCCTCTTGCTCCTGTGAGTGACTGTGGATGATCTCTTGGTTTATATCTGGCTTGATTACACAGATTCATAACCAGATCCTGGAGTCTGGAGTTCTCTCTTGGCCACCCTGAGGATGCCACCCAGATCTACCCTCACTACTATATGCTGATAGGTTACACCCATACCTTATCTCAAAATTAGTATCTTAGAGTCAGTTCATCTTTATTGCCTTGTGAAGATGACAGTACTTAAATGTTTTGGTTCATTAACTTTTTCAGTGACTATACAGTGAGCCCCACATTGTGCTAAATGGTAAAGATTAAAAATTGAAGTAGAATAAATTCTTTACCCTCAAGTATCTTGAAACTTTTAGAAGGGAAGGCAAGGGATCCCTAAATGTTTGGCTGGCTCTGGTAAACAATGCAAATATCAGTGTCTTCCTGACCTTCCTCCCCTGGAATATTGTAAACTCAATAGACAAAATAGTTTCCCCAATTCTCTAGCCTCTGAAGAGGCTTTACTCAAAAGAAATAAATTCCAAGGATGGGCATTCGGGCTAACAGTTAAGCCACTTGTGTGGATGCCTACATTCTGTATCAGAGTGCCTAGGTTCTAGTCCTGGCTTTGCTCTTGCATCCTGGGAGGCAGCAGTGTTGGCTTGAGTAGTTGGGTCCCCTCCATCCATGAAAGATTGATTGAGCTCCAAGCCTCTGACTTTACAGGAATTTGCAAAGTGAACAAATGGATAAGAGTTCTGTCTATCACTCTATCTCTTTCAAAATAAAGACACGAAAAAAGGAAGTTCTGGGCTTCATCAGACCAATGGAGTGACTACAGTTGACAATAATATACTATAGTATAAATAACCAGAGAAGACAGGCTGATAGGTTCCAGACATGAAGAAAAGGTAAGGAAATCAGATATCTGGCCATTAAGCTGTGTGTATGTGTTGGAACAGTGTACTGTATCCAATGAAAATGTAAAAGCATTACAAGTTAATCGAAGATTTCAGGAAATAATTTATATGAAGTAAATAGATTTTTTTAAAAAAATTTTACCTGATAAGAATAGAAAAATAAAAATCAATGGTTTATAGGCTCACAAATGAGGCATTTCTTGGGTTCTACTCCTGAACAGTGCTGCTACCTCAGGGAAAAAAAATATGGACTGAACTGAACATGAAAACTCAAAATATCTCCAGCACTTACCTCAGCACTGGCTCACTGTAGGCACTTATCTGAGAATGAATGAATGGATGGATGGGTGCTTTTTCCATTGCCTATTTGCTTTTCCAACTTTTGCTGATCACTAAAGTAATTTACAATCCAGCTTGAATTTTATTTACGTCAAGGAACTTTACCCAGTGGATCCACTGAATCCTCTGAAAGCACACTTTATTATTTATTATATTATTTAATATGTATTGTGCATAATATAATATAAATTGTGCATTTATTGTAGTTGCTCATGTATATGGATGCTTTTAATGGACTTTCAATTATTTGATATCTGGAAGTATGTTTTATTGAACCTTGTACCTCTTGATGACCTGTCAGGAAGCAGTCATTGCATAGATAATCTGTGTACAAGGTCACTTCTTAATCAATAGTTATGGATCTTTGCTCATAAGCTGCCGCTTTGCAGAAAAGATCAGAATATCAGGATACTACCCATCACATGTTCCATTAATACTTACTGAGGACCTACGCTGGGCTTAGCAAGGATGCAGTTAAAATTTAAGCACCTCAACATTTGCTTAACCTAGTATGACTATAGCAAATGCTTGTTATCTCATAAACAGAGATATAAGTAATGACACAAAAATGAATTTTGTAAAGAATGTTTTGGCATCCAATTAACAAAAGTACAGTTTTGAACATTAATCATCTTGTTTCAAAGAAAGGAAGCAGATCAAAGTATTTTCAGAATACAGAATGAAGAACAGAACCTAGGTTGGTATTTAAAGTTCTAACAGAGCATAGAGAATGATCTCAGGGAACTGATTCACATTCAGGCTTTGTAGGAAAGAGTGCATTATATAATACTCATTTCATCTGAACTTTTAGATATACATATATCCATGTCAGGGTACTTCAAAGAGTTCATGAAAAATGCACATTATCTTTTAATTCTATTTTTCCATTAACTTTTTTGAAAGATTTATTTATTTGAGAGGCAGAGAGAGAGAGAGGCAGAGAGAAAGGTCTTCCATCCTCTGGCTCACTCCCCTAAATGGCCACAATGGCTGGAGCTGGGCTGATCTTTAGTTAAGAGCCAGGAGACCCCTCCAGGTCTCCCATGCAGATAAAGAGGCTTGAGCCCTTGGGCCATTTTCTACTGCTTTCCCAGGCCATTAGCAAGGAGCTGGATTGGAAGTAGAGCAGCCAGGACATGAACTGGTGCCAGTAAGGGATACCAGCACCGCAGGCAGAAGCCTAGCCCACTATACTACAGCACAGGCCCCTCATTAACTTTCTTAAAGTACCCTAATAAGTGTGTGTGTGTGTGTGTGTGTGTGTGTGTAATGACAATAACATAAGAGAGAATTTTCAAATCCAGACAACTTTACAAACAGGAAAATAGAGTCAGAAAATGAGTGACTCCTAAGGGTCAATGCAAACAAAGGTTCAATTCTCCATTCAAGTATGTTTCAAATGCATGCAACCCATCCTTACTTCAAGATGATCTTTTTCTTAAAAAAAAAAAACAAAAAGATTGATTGATTGATAGGCAGAGACAAAAAATGAGGAAGAAAAAGAGAAAAATAGAGACAGAGAGGGGTACCACCTGTGGTTCACTCCCCAAAATTCCACAAAAGCTGGGGCTGGGCCAGGCTGAAGCTGTGAGTCAGGGACAACAGCCATGTCTCTCAGGTGGGTAGGAGAAACCTGCTGCCCCACAGGATGTGCACCAGAGTGAAGCTGGAATCAGGAACTGAGCCAAGACTTGAACCTAGGCACTCTGATATGGGATGCAGGCGTCCCAGCCACCACTACGCCTAAGGACCATTCAATTATCTTAATAGCTCTCATTATATAAAAGCTATTCCTCTATGATACTAATGCATCTCATGATTTTGGTTAAAATCTGTTGATGTTTGTCCATAACAATAAGCCACTTTAGTACTGCGCACTAGTAGTAGAGGTCCCAGGGTAGCATGCATGCATTTGAATGATCAACAGGAAAAGACATAATTACAATTAAAATACCATATTATGAGTACCATATTATAGGTATGTAGGAAAGACTAATATAATGAATGGGCCTAAATTCTACCAGAAAGTCCAAGTTTATATTTTGTTCAAAGTATTTGAATCACATAGCTTACTTTTACATATATATATATATATATATATATAATTGTAAATAATTACAATACATACATATATACTTTACATCAGTAAATATTTTAGGTTTACTGAATGGACACACATTACTACGGTATATATATACCCTTCTTATTAAAGATTTACTATTTGAAAGGTAGAGGTACAGAGAGAGAGAAGGAGAGAAAGAGAGATCTTACATCTGCTGGTTCACTTCCCAAATGGCTGCAATGGCCAAGGCTCTACCAGGCTGAAGCCCAGATCCAGGAGCTTCTTCTGGGTCTCCAATATGGATAGAGGGACCCAAGCCCTTGGGCTACCCTCTGCTGCAGGTAGATGGATTGGAAGTGGAGCAGCTGAGCCTTGAACCAGGGCCCAAATGGGATGCTGGCATTGCAGGCAGAGGCTTAATTCTCTATGCCACAGCACTGGCCCCATATACAACCCTTTTATATAAGTACTCCCTATGTAGAACTTTAGGATAAGGGCTGAAAAAAAGTTTCTACACATTGCTTCCATTTGATTTCATATAAAAAACATCCATTACAGATCTTCTGTGATAGTTGGGTAATATTAGCCAAAACCATTTATTATGATCTTGTCAATTTAACAATTAATATGTGCCAGGCAATGTTCTAGGATTTTGTATATTGCAAATATAGTTTACTTTAATTTCTAAAGAAATTTAAAAAGTAGATATTATAGTTTTAATGTAGATGAAGAATTTGAGATTAAGAGATAAAATGATGTGTGAAAACCTATTCACCCAGGAGTAGAAAATCAGAATTCAAACATCTTTTTATCTTTGAGATCTTGTTCTTGACCTTATTAAATATTCAGTTTAGTACTTTGTCAACAGTTACTCTTTTAAGGCGTGACCTCCTGAAAATATTAAATCAGGTTCAATAAAGCCCTTGTTTTTAAGCCACCCTTCCAAGAGATACTATGCCACTAATAATTTGGTTGAGACAGTAATTATTCTTTGCCATTGTTATCTTTTAATTACATATTTGCATAAAATGAAAATAAAAGAAAGCAGCAAAAACATATGTCTTATTCATTCAGCAATCCAAGGAAGTGGCTTTGGTTGGAAGCATAACAAGGTAAGCCCTGAGCTATTTTCAGCCCATCCAGTAACCCCAAGACACCTTCTCCCTGTGGGCTTCGAGCAGCATATGGCTGCCCTTCTCTCAGTCCTTCTTCTGTTGACTCTGAACTTCTGGGTTACAACATGTTTTATAATCACTAATAAGGACTACCTGTCTCTAGAGAGATCCAAGCTAACAAGAAAGAGAAACCCACTTGTTCAAATTCACTCACAGGTAGACAATACACCCTTCGTGTGTGAGCTGAGATTACTGCACAGAAAGCCTAGATCAGAATTAACAAATTATTCTGATTGTAATTACTAAACTAAAAGCATATATTAGCTCCATAGAAGTAAATAATATTTAGAACAATAAAGACAATGCTTCTTAGGAAAATAAATACTTCAGAAGTTTTCCAGGGAAAAGAACTTTAAAGAATAATCTACTATTTCGAAAAATGCACGTGCTTTCCTAACATACTCAGGACTAGTTTGCCGCACTCAAGTAGGGCTAACTATATACTCTCAGTGTTCAAAATTATCCTGCGGTTGAATTCATACAGAAAAACTGGTTCCTGGAAAACAAGCAGAATTCAGTCCAACAACTGGCTGATAAATGCTTGCCATTAAGAATGTGAAACCTATCATAAATCTGGTTTAATAGAATAAAAAGAGATGGAGAAAATCCTCTTCTTAGTACCCACTTTTGTCTCCTACAATTACTTCTGCTGATGTGCAGACCAGATAGCAACCCCTCTCTAGACTAAAATTGCAAAGTAAGTGCATACCTTCCTCATAACCCTAGAATTGTTGGTTTGAGAATCTCTCTCCTCTTCTAGGCTGTCAGTGTCCTGAAGCAGCATCCATATATTCACTCTACTTCTGACTGTGGTACAGAGTATGAGAGTACCGAAAGGGCTTACCAAACCCACGTGAAAATCACTGCCTTTTCCTTCTGTCTACCAGAAGCTGTGTACCCTTTAATCCACAGAACAGTGAATATAACAATCAATAATTTGAGATACATTTCAAAAATTCAAAAATATTTTTAATGTTTTCACCACCAAAAAGTAACTGAGGTGATGGATTATTAATTAGCATGATTCAATCATTCTACTTGATTATTGTATACCAAAACACCACATTGCACTTCATAAATATATACTTATTATGTCAATTAAAAATAAAGGAGAAATGTAAAATAAAGCATTACATGTTTTAAATAGAAAAATTCAAAACCTGTCCCCCTAAAAATAAAATATCTGTCTAGGTAAAAATACCACTCTACATCCACACACAGGTGGAAACAACTGGCTGTAAGGAAAACTGCTCAGCATTTTAAACGCAGAGATTCTCTGTACTTTCTAAAACAAAGTCAAGTGCCTCTAAGGAGCTTCATTCCTCTTTTCAACACACTCATTATCAGATCTGGATCTTCCACTACCAATATAGAAGGTGTTAGATTAACAGTAATGTTCATGGATTTCATATGTACCAAGCACTGGAGCAAGTGCTATAATACCTTAATTTATTCCATTTTTTTTTCTACAGCCATGCAAGTTAGATGCTACTATCATTTCCATTTTGGAGCTGATGAAGCTAAAGAAATTGGTTGGTGGATTGCCTAAATTCTAAACAGAACTTTAATAAACTAGAACTTTGCAAACAATCTCCTGTCTACTTTTAAGCAGATGGCTGACCCCACTCCTAAAGAACAAAAGTCACTTAGTTTGTCCTAAAAGTCCCCAAAATTCAATCCTTGGCATAACCTCTCCCCACAGTCTAATTCACTCTTTTCTTCTGAGAGCTGCGTTTTTGCTGTTTCAGTAAAACTAGCACTATGCTCTGGTTATAGATGATCATAATCACGCATGAAGAAGAATTGTTACAAATTGTTTTGATATATTTTATGAACGATAACACAGTCATAAACATAAAACTTTTATGCACCGTTAAATGTACATAAAAGAGCAACTTGAGATTCAATATGAAAATTTTATAATACACACATTGTATTATATTGTGAATGTGTACTTGTGTGTATAATTGTTTTAGGTGACTTGATTTTATGTATTAATGCATGTATTTCTCAGATATTGAATTCTGTTATATAAATCCTTAATCAGAGAAATGTAATGAGAATTTAGGCATTAATAAAAGTCAGATAAAAATCACTTCTCTATTTTAACCCTTGTCAAATTTTCTTTGTCATCTGTAATAATTTTACTTCACATAAATCCAATTTCCAAAGGGCATTTGTCAAAAAGCCTTTGATTTTCAGACTGTTCCCTATCGCCTGTAGAGTTATCCAACCATGCTTTGATAAATGTCAATCTGGGTTTCAGAACAATAGATAAGATTTCATGAAGCAACTCCATGTAAGAAAATGTAAGGTCATTCCAAATAGTTACATAGGAAAAGGATGCACTGCTTTAGGCAGGGAGAAAACAGTAGCAGAACAGGTAGAGGGAGTGCATTCCCAGGGGACAGCAGTGGAAATTCTACAGAAGGAAGAGGGATGCCGCGGATCAGGGTGGAAGTTGCGGACACGCAGCAACAAGCATGGCCACAACATGACACCCACAGCCTAGAGCCGAAGGAAGCACCAGCTTGGGAGAGTGAGGTGAAAAAGGCTGCAGCAGCCAGGGCCACTGCTGCTATTACTGGAGGGAGAGCTTGGCAGAGCACATGGTTTTGAGTCCTGCCCCAAACACAGGGGGCACTGAGCAGGGTACCCGCCCAACCCACTACAGAAAAGGACACATTTCTTTCTCCCCATCCCCTCACAAGGGCACCCAGCAACCAACAGGGAGAAGGTGCTATTTTGACACCTGTAGTGGCTGTGGTGGCTCTTCTGTACATGCCCAGCAACAGGTGGGGAGAAGGCACCAGTTTCACACCAGTAGCAGCCGGGGCACTTCTTGTGCATATGTGTGATTAGGGAATTTTACAAGAGGGAAAACTCTGTGTTCCCCACACTTTGAGTATGGCTGGAAGGGTTGACAGAGGGTTAGGCACCCATGCAGGACTGTGAGGTGCCCCAGCCTCTCAATGTATCAGAGGCTCTGGACTCAAACTGCCAAGGCAGAGCACCCACAGGCAGTGGGTCCTGGGAATTACTCTGCTTGCTCTGTGTACAGGAGAGGGTAGCCAGGTGGAGCATATCTACTGTACCCTGGGACAGTGGGAGACCTGTGGGCTGAGACTGTGGGAACTCTGTAACTACACAATAGGGTACAAGCTGCTAATTTGGAGAAGGAAAGGGACATTCAAATACATGAGGCACATACAACTAATAGACATGACTAGAAAATATCATCACCGTGATACATTGTAGTCAAGCTTTCAACACAACAACAGTAGATTACGTTCAGAGGAACTCCAGACTCACAGCTAACTTCTCATCAGCAACTCTATACACTAGTTGAAAATGAAGAGATGGAGCCCACATCTTAAGGACAAAAATTAACAAAGAATATTGTACCCTGAGATGCTCTCATTTATGAATAAATGTAAAATAAACACTTTCCATAACAAACAGATTGAAAGAAGTTATCACCATTCATCCAGCCTTACAAATGTTGCTCAAGGATTTGCTACATATGGAAACACAGAAAAATAGTCATCATTATGAAAGAATGTGAAGGCAGAAAAATCACCCTAAAACCACAAAGGAAATCAAAAGTAAACAATAATAATATTTATGGGAAAATGGCAGGACCATTGTTTACTAATAATAACCTTGAATGTGAGTGGTTTAAAAATCCAATGAAAAGATACACACTGGCTGAATGGATTAAAAAACATCTATTTGTGACCTATAAGAAACACAACTCACCAAAAAAGATACACACAGACTGAAAGTAAAAGGATGGAAAAAATATATTCCAACCTACCAAAAAGAAAAAGCGAGCAAGTATAGCCATCCTAATATCACACAAAACAAACTTTAACTAAAAAATTGGTAAAAACAGACAAAGAAGGTACTACATAATAACTAAGGGATCAATTCAACAGGAATATGTGACTATTTTAAATGTATATGCATGCAGTGCCAGGCTCCTGGCTATTTAAAATAAATGTTGATGGATCTAAAGGGAGACATAGACTCAAATACAATAGTAATGGGGGACTGAGATACCCCACTTTCTTCAATGGACAGATCAACTAGACAGGAATTCAACACAGAAACAGAGCTAATCTACCTTATGGACCAAATGGAACTAACTTATATCTATAGAACTTTCATCCCACAATTGCAGAATATATATTCTTTTCATCAGTGCACGGAACTGTCTCTCAGACCATATGATAGGATATAAGGCAAGTATGAGCAAATTCTAATAAATCGAAATCATATCATGCATCTTTTCTGACCACAATGGAATGAGGCTGGAAATTAGCAACTCAAGAATCTTGAGAAAATATGCAAACACATGGAGATTGAACAACATGCCCCTATATGAAGAGTGACTCATAGAAGAATTCAAAAGAGAAATCAAAAAAATTCATGAAATGAGTGAAGATGACAATACAATATATCAAAACTTATGGGATACAGCAAAACCAGTTTTAAGAGGGACATTTACAGCAATTGATGCTTATATCAAGAAATTGGAAAGGCACCAAAAATGAGCTACAAATGCATCCAAAGAACTTAGAAAAACAAGAACAAACCAAACTGCAAATTAGTAAACGAAATAATTAAAATTAGAGAAGAAATAACACTGAGAACAAAAAAAGGTCAGTGAAGAGCTGCTTTTTTGAAAAAATAAAACTGATACACCATTGATCCAACTAACCAAAAAAAGAGGCCCCAAATTAATAAAAAATGAAAAGGAGCTATAACAATGGGTAGCACAGAAATAAAAATAATCAGGAATTACTACAAACAGCTGTATGCCACCAAATTGGAAAACTAGAAGAAATAGATTTCTTGACACAGATAATCTCCCAAATTGAGTCATTAAGACATAGAAAACCTAAACAGAATAATCCAGTTGGAGACTAAATTAGTAATAAAGACCATCCCAACAAAGAAAAGCCCAGGACAGGGTGGCTTCATTGCTAAATTTTACCAGACATTTGAAGAACTAATTCCAATTCTTCTCAAGCTATTCAAAACAACTGAAAGGGAGGGAATTCTTACAAAATTCCTTCTATGAGGCCAGTATCATCTTAATTCCAAAATCAAAAAAAAAAGATAAAAGGAAGAAAAAGATAATTACAGACCAACATAGGTGCAAAAATCCTCGGAATAATACTAGCTAATCAAATCTAACACATCAGAAAGATAATTCACCTGGACCAAGTGGGATTGATCCCTGGTATGCCAGGTCAGCTCAATATTTACAAATCAAAAAATTTGACAGCCAGCATTTTTTTTTTTTGATAGGCAGAGTGGACAGTGAGAGAGACAGAGAGAAAGGCCTTCCTTTGCCGTTGGTTCACCCTCCAATGGCCGCCACATCCTGTGCACTGTGGCTGGCGCACCGCGCTGATCTGATGGCAGGAGCCAGGTACTTATCCTGGTCTCCCATGCGGGTGCAGGGCCCAAGCACTTGGGCCATCCTCCACAGCACTCCCTGGCCACAGCAGAGAGCTGGCCTGGAAGAGGGGCAACCGGGACAGAATCTGGCGCCCCGACCGGAACTAGAACCTGGTGTGCCGGCGCCACTAGGCGGAGGATTAGCCTAGTGAGCCGCAGCGCTGGCTGACAGCCAGCATCTTAATGAATGGGGAAAAGATGGAAGCATCCCATTAAGATATAGAACCAGACAACTATGCCCACTTTCACCATTGCTATTCAATATAGTCCTTGGAGTTTTAACTAGAGCCATTAGACAAGAAAAGAAAATCAAAGAGATACAAATTGGAAAGGAGGAAGTAAAAATTGATATTTGCAGATGATATGATTCTATGTATAGGGGACTCCACTAAGAGACTATTCAAACTCTTAAGAGTTTTATAAGTGGCAAGATTTACAAAAGCACATAAAATCAATAGACTTTGTATACACAGACAAGCCATCAATGAGAAAGAAGTTCTAAGATTAATAACATTCAGAATAGCTACATAAAAATTAAATAACATTTAATCAAAATTTGAAAAATCTCAATAATGAAAACTACAAAATATTAAAGAAAGTAATCAAGAGAGATACAAAAAAATGGAAAAATATTCCATGTTTGTGGATTAAAAGAATTAATACAGTGAAGATGTCCATTCTTCCAAAATCAATTTACAGATTCAAAGCAATCACAATAATACCAATGACATTCTTCTCAGATCTAGATAAAATACTAAAATTTATATGTAATCAGAAGAGACTCCAAATAGTTAAAGCGATCTTGTACAACAAAAACAAAGCTAGAGGCATCAAAATATCAGATTTCAAGACATACTACAGGGCAATTATAACCAAAACAGTCTAGTATCGTCAAAAAATAGACAAAATAGAAATGTAGACCAATAGAATGGAATAGAAACTTTGGAAATCAACTCACACATCTACAACCAACGTATCTTTGACAAAGGAGCTAAAATCAGTCACTGGAGAAAGGACAGTCTCTTCAACAAAAGGTGCTGGGAAGACTAGATCTACATGTGCAGAAGTATGAAACAAGACTCCTACCTTATAACTTACACAAAAATCAAATGATAATGGATCAAGGAACTAAATCTATGACCTGACACCCTTAAATTACTAGGGGAGAACATTTCAAATGTACAAACAGGGCAAAACACTATGAAATACTGGCATACGAAAAGATACAAGAAGGCAATCAAAGCCAAAATTGGGACAAATAGGATTATATCAAGCTGAGAAGATTCTGTACTGCAAAACAAACACTCACCAAAGTGAAAGGGCAACTGACAAAATGGGATAAAATATTTGCAAATTATGCAACTGATAAGGATTAATGTCAGAATCTACAAAGAGCTCAAGAAACACAAAAAACAAATAATCCAGTTAAGAAATGGGCAAATGACTTGAACTGGCATTTTTCAAAACAGGAAACTGAAATGGCCATGAAATGAATGAAAAACTGCTCAGGATCACTAGCCATCAGGGAAATTCGAAACAAAACCACAATGATGTTTCCCCTCACCCCAGTTAGAATGGCTACCATACAATAAAGAGAATCGAAAATGAATCTTGATGTGAATGGAAGGGGAGAGGGAGTGGGAAAGGGGAGGGTTGCAGGTGGGTGGGACGTTATGGGGGGGAAGCCATTGTAATCCATAAGCTGTACTTTGGAAATTTATATTCATTAAATAAAAGTTAAAAAAAGAATGGCTACCATACAGAAATTCAAGAAACAATAAATGCTGGTAAGGATGTGTGGATCAAGTATACTAATTTTTTGCTGGTGGGAATGTAAACTAGTAGAGGCATTGTGAAAGACAGTATGGAGATGCTCATTCCTGGGAACTTACCTAAGAGAAATGAAATCAGCATATGAAAGTGTTATCTGTACCCCAATATAATTGCAGATCAATTCACAATAGTTAATATATGGAATCAACTCAGATGTCTATCAACTGCTAACTGGTTAAAAATTATTATACACACATAGTATGGAATACTACTAAGACATAAAAAAAGAATGAAATCTTGTCTTTCTAACAAAATGGATACATCTGGAAACCATTATACTTAGTGGAACGAACCAGTCCCAAAAAGACAAATATCATATAATTTCCATGATCTGTAGTAAATAATAGAATACCAATAATACAAGGTATAGGAGTGAAGTTGAAATTTTGAGATTCAAAGATTATTTATAGCCCTTGTCTCTACTGTTGATGAACAGTTTAATTTCTTCTTAGTATTTGCTGAACTCTTTACTTGGTGTAGGATTAGTCTTCTGAGCATAAAGTAAACTGAAAGTAGATAATTGTATAAATGAAGAGAGGGAATCAGAAAGGAAAGAGGACGAACCTTGAGGGTGTTTTTCAGAGGGAGGGTAGGAAGGGAAGTGTCACTCTGTTCTTAAATCTATACATATGAAATACATGAAATTTGTTTAGTCAAATATAATTTTAAAAATTATTAAAAATAAAAATATTGCATGCTATACAAATTGAAGTAACGAGAACTATCTTACTGCTGTTTGCAAAATAATTTTGTATCTTCAACTTGGGAAAATAAAAAGGAAAAAACTGTAAATATGTGGTCTTATATACTATACTAGTGGGAACATAGTCCTTTTGTGCATTATTGAAAATAGAGCTGTTATTATCTTGAAGTCACTTCAAAGAGACAATAAATCATTCATATTTTGGTTTTGTTATTTCTCATGATCTGCTTTCTGCTTCTTTGCTGAGAACCTGGGTGACCGATATTTGCATAAACACATTACTTCAAGGGACACAGAAAAGCAAAAATAATTTTAAGATACCAAATCAATATCTTCTAAATGGGTCCCAGCACAAGAAAGCTCATGCACACTCAAGTATTGTGGTTGCTCTGAGAATCAAGAAGAGGATATATTTTATTAATGGAAAGAACAAGAGAACAGTGGGAGACCACGTCCTCCTTTCCTGGTAGCATTGTGAAAGTACCTTACTGCCTCCAGAGTAAACACTGGTGTCACTCTAAGGATTCCTGGGTCCACAGATAGCCCTGCACCTATGTACAAGAGATGCAAAGTAAACCAACTCCAAACCTGCATTGAGACTACAAGGTATGCTCTCTATTCACCTACATTTGAAGCCTTTGTGCACTGATAGTGAGCCATGGGCAGTTGAAATGTGAATTCTTTACTTGGTGATAAACAGATGCTGTTCCAACCTTCCCCACCAGCCATGCCGGGCTTGCGCCCTGGATCTTCCTTACCCATCAAGTTCAGGAGTGATTTCCTGAATTCAATATGAGCCCTAAATGACTGGTGGGTGTGAGAAGCAGGCAGCATTCCTATGAGTCCACCAAGACTCCTTCTCTGAAATTGCACCTTTGAGGAGCCTCTCTCAAGACAGGGATATCTGACAAAGCTCCTCTTCTCCATTGCCACATGGCCTGCCAGCTCCACTCCATCCCTCCCGACTGCAAGGAAAGACAGCTGGCCTGGTGCTCCTGTGTGCAAATGCTATCTGTGATGGGCACCACCTCCAGGCCCTGGGAGCTTCCTTTGGCTGGGCTCTGCAGGTCTCCCTTACCTGGCCTCTGGTAGGAACTGTGGAAGTCATGGATCCTGGACCATAGGAGTTTCAAAGTAACATTGACAATAGGCAACCCTGTGAGCTGTTAAATAATCTGACCCTCATCTCTGGATACATTAATTTCCCACAGCATTGTAAGTGAAAGAAGTAACGCAAATACATATGCACTTCCATCAATCCGATGTAGCCATAAGGTCTCACCTTATGATATGGCAAAGGGGATACTTCTTTTTAAAGCCTAAACTTAATAACTCACTGCACAGTTAATCCCTCCTACCCACCCCTACATATGCCACACACACAGTGTACAAAGATTTGGATAAGCGAACATTTCAGAAGAGGGCAATATTTCTTTTAGTCAATTAAAAGGAAATGAAATCATTCATTATATTCTTATAGATATCACGAGATTTCTCAACAGATGCATGAATGTCTTCAATATTTTAAGTTGAATGAAGGGTAAAGGCATATTTTTTTTGAAAAAGTATCTATGGGAAAGTCTATTCTAAAAAAGTTAAAGAGTTAATACATTAATGCACACTTATGTGGATACTTGCTTTCAGATGAAGCTGATTGGTCCAGTGCCCAATGATTTTGTATTCTGTACTTTTGTTGGTTATTTGATACTGGAAGATATCATAACGTCCAGGAGCATCTCCATTTTCATTGAATGTGACAGGTGTCCCCGCACTGCCTATAAAGAGTTAGAAAACAGTAGTAGTGAAATTTTAGTAAGACAGACCACTGGGCTTACTTTTCTTTGAAGAACAATGGCAGATAAAAGTATATCGTGTGTAGTAAGTGATATGAAGATTATTATCCATACAAGGTCATTCTTGATAGCTTAATATCTTTTACATGAAAAGAAATCCAGATGTACACACAGGAATAAGACATGCTTTATTATGCACATTAGGAAGTAAATGATGAGTATCCAAGTTAGGCAGTGCACATAGTAGCTAAATAAATAAAAGTTGATAGGCTGAATTTTCAGTACTGGCTACAGAGAATGGTAGTTAATAGAGAAAAATGTCAGTGGCTTGAAGCATGACAGCTCTTGCACAGTGTGAACTACAAATGGCACCTAATATACGGCAGAATACCCCAGCCAGTATCCTCAGTGTTACTTTTTGCTAACTTCAACTCTCTGTGAAGCAGTTGCATTTTTCAATTCCTCTGCTTCCAGTCTTTCTGCCTAAAAGTTTACCAATGTGGGCGACTGTTGGGAACCTCACAATGATGAAGAAGTGATCAGCGGGAAGTCCTAATTCAGTCCATATCATAAAATTTCCCGCATTGACCATGAGGAGTGAAACAGTGGCAGGACAGTGGAATGCAAGAACCACAGTCTTTTCTAAACTCTGTTCCTTTCAGAAGCTTACAGATTCTGTCCACTTTTAATTTCCCTATTATTAACTTCTGCACATTTATAGGTATAAGAGTAGAAAGCAATTGCTATGCCAATGTTTCCTTGTTCCATCCAGCTTTGTCACATGTACTGACTTTCCTTTTCTTTAATATCTTTGGACCCTTCTTCATCTGCTTGGTTTATTCTTTCCTATCTTGACAAATTCAGCTGACACCAATCCCTTTTCTTGGTTCCTATCTTTACTCTGCAGACCCAGTTCACTGAATTTCTTCTCACAGGATATTGGATTTAATTTTTATACTGCACTGGAAAGTTTCCCTTTCTCGTTATCTCTTTCCCAGATTTCATTCTCCAAGAATATATACTACTAATAGATATGTATCAACTTTATATACAAATCACATATCTACCTGATGAATTTCCTAACCTATTTGTAGAGGTGTTTACCTACATATCAATGATCACAAAATTCTAAAATATTTAACTTAAAATAGATGACACTATCAAAAATGACAGCAACTTGCAAACAAATATTGGAGTATTTTCCTAGTGGTTAATGGGCAGATTCTAATATTCTGTTTTCTTTATTCTTCCTAACATCTGAACACAGTGTGAGACTCCTGATGAGTCCACAGATATCTGTTATCATGAGAACTGCTGAGCTGTAAGAGCCATGCTTGGAGGAATGAGCCTGGGTCTGTGGTTTGGTAGCTGCATGTCCATGATAACTTCATTCCCCATTTATTTTCACACTTGTGTATGTCTCTTTGCCTCCCCTTTACCACACGGACACCTAATAATGAATTGAATACATTTTGAAATCCTAAGAGTTATCCATGTATAAATTATCATCAATGAGTTGATATATAAATCAACAAAGAAATTAAGAATTGGAAAACATAATAGGAACTCTCCAATCAACCAGTGCTATCTTACCTACTCCCCAGAGTCCAATGGAAACCTATTTGTCATACATGACCAAAAACCTTTCTTAACTCAGAGATTTTGGGCAGATTAAGCTTCTAAATCCTCAGTTTCTCTACCTGTAAAATGACACTTTTCTCAGAGTTGTTATGAGAATTTAAATGAATCAATACTTGTCAAGTTCACAGGATAATCAGGTATTACTATTCATCTTCTGAAAATTAATGAGTGAACTAGAGAGGCAGAGAGTGAGGAGGAGGAAGGAGAAAAGGAGGAGGAGTAACGAATTCAGAGAGGAAAGGAGGAGGTGAGGAGGAGGGTGGCAGGGAGGGAGAGAGGGAGGGAGTGAGGAAAAAAAGGAACCCCACCCCCTGATTCACATGTCTCAGATGCCCATAGTAGCCAGGGCTGGGTTGAGGGCACAGCAGGCTCAAAGAAGTCAACCCAGCTCTCCTACACAGATGGCAGGAACTCAAACACTTGAGCTATCACTGTTGCTTCCCAAGATCTGCGTTAGCAAGAAGCTGCAGATGGGATTGGACCTGGGTAGTGAACCCCAGAATTCTGATGCATATGCTATGAACTTGATATTAACAGTAAATTCATTGTCATTTACATAGTACTTTGGAAATCTGTAATGCCATATTCTCCGTGTATAAAGGGATATTTAATTTCCTTTAAAATTTCACAAATTGCTACTCCCTTCACTGAGACTCCATATTTCCTTCAGCAGTAGTGCCCAATCTTTTTGTTTGTTTGCCACAATGACATACACTACAGAAGAATGTCACTGTTTAACACATTCTGACGAATGTATTCCAAGCTATACACAGCTACCAGTTCACTGTTGCTGTATCTCTTTTCTCCAACTCAATTAAGAATATTGGAAAGCAAATGAGAACTACTGATCACAAAAATAATTTCTTATTTAGATATTTCAAATATTATTAATGTCAAGTGACACAAATTCAGGCATTGCTTTAAGAAACAATACAATACTGAAGCAGGTAGAAGTGTGTTCTGGAGCAAGAATGCTGGGTTCAAACCCTATTTCTGTCACTTATCAGATGTATTTTCTTGGGTAAATTCCTTCATTTCCTTTTATCTCGTTTCTCACTTTTGAAGTGGAGTAGTGATAATTTCAACCTCAGCGGGAAGAATCAGAAATGAATCAGTAAATGCAAAGAATTTAGTACACATGAAGCATTGTATGATTGGCTATATTTTTATTATTTTATGGCAATATTTGAGATCCATTGTCTATGCGGGAATCTATAAACTTGGTGGTAAATGTGTCATTTACATGATGTCATTCTTACTAATCTTTGTTTAAACACCACGCCACATCATAAACCTAAAATCCAGGTTGCTGTTCTCCAGGCTGTCTCATCAACCTGCCTCTTTGAACATGGTACACTCTCTAAGTTCCCTTCCTCTTCCTTCCTAATCCTCCTCCTCCATTTCCTTCAAGATGTGGCTCAAGGGTAAGGCTCTTAGAGAAGCTCAACTCTTCAAACCTGGAACAAAGCCCCAAGTACCTATTCTTGTCCTAACTTCCTCTGTCAGGGCACTCCTGACACTCTGCATGCTTTCAGTATTCATCCCATACTTGATTATAAATGCTTTCAACAAGTATTTACTAAGAGTCTACTGTGTTTCCTGTACTAGGTGGACCCTCTGCCTTCCTCATAAAACTCTGGTCTCCTTAGAATTTATCCCTTATCTTTGTAGAATGTGTACCAGAGACAGTGCTCGATATTGGGAGTAATCAATAAGTCACAGGAAATCATGAAAGAGGCACTCCATAACGATCTCAAAAAAGATCCATATTCACCCTCTTTATAACACCATGAACTTTATTGATATCACATTTCATCTTTGAAATTCTCAAGTGAAGGAAACAACCAAGTCCCTTTCACACCATTATCAGGGTGATCTTAGAAACCACAGCATATCTTTGCATGGTCTCTGAATTAATTACTGGCAGTTGAAGCAGTTTTCATTACTGACTACCCATGCATCTTGTTTTTCTAGTCTGATTTCTGGTCTCAGGCTAGACTTGCAATTGAATTGCTTCAACCCTCTTACAACAAGAGCTGCCTGCATTGCATATTGACTCAGTTCCAATAACTACTGTGACACACTGGTCTGTGTGACAATGAGCACCCTTGAGCAGTCGTGAAGAACTAAGTTGCTGTTACAATTTCGACAAGCTTGCCATCTTTTCAAAAGAAGATCTTTTGTACTGAAACTGGCCATCCTGAAAAATGGAATTAAGTGGCATTTTTGTCTATAAAATATTTGTAATGGCATATGTCTCTTGATATATTCAGCAATTTCTTGTAGTTTAATAATAACAGTTAATAAATACAACATATATTTGATTAGGCTATATTAGGGTTATATTTTAAATCAAATCATGTCCATCAAATTTTGTTTTATTCCTTTCCTTCTCACAAATTAGCTATTTCAGAAATTTGATGTGCATTAAAGTTTAAAATTTTTTATCATATATGTACATTAGTAGAAAAATGGAAACAAAAGCATGGATTTGTAGGGTATCTTTTACTAGTCAGGTACTATTTTCAGAGTTTGCACATCTCCTCCAATATTGTTGGTTTAATAAGAATTGTGAGGAAAATTCTATTTTTATTACTAGATATCTCAAACACTCCCAATGTGGCTTTACAGGAAAAATGATACATCCTGTGAAGATGTTATTTGAAAATTTGACTCCTTTGAGAATTGTGTCATGGAAGAGAATGGGTTTGACATTCAGGGGTTGGAGTCTGACTTCTGGCTATCCAAGTTATCTGCATGATCTAGACAATTTATGTCCCCTTAGACCTGTGCTCTCATTCTTCAAGTAGGCCTAACAACCTCAATATCCCTGGGCCATTACAAAGGCTAAACGAGATGATGCATGTAGAATATTGTGTGCATAACTGACTCTCGATAGACATGCAGTAACTTAAAACTGTCATCATCATCCTACACTGAGTTTCCCCTTGGTCTACATTCTCTTGCATCCACAATGTAAAACTTAATGCAAGAATAATTCTCTCACCTTTAGGTACAAAAATCACACACACACACACACACACACACACACACACTCATGTAAACCAGTTTGGTTTATTTCAAGTTTACTACTTCCCTTCCTACTTCTTACACCAAACTTCATCCAGTGTCCTGTTCTCACAACTTACAATATTACACAAGCAGGAAAAAAATAAGACATCTTAAAATCAGTAGTTTAATCATTTTCATCACCCTTAAAAGAAGAAAGAATATATGAGATGTAAGTTATTGACCAAATGTCATAGGAAATAGCAATTTCCAAAAAGGTCTCAATTATTCTTGTTCTTCCTTCCATTGTCCAATTTATTGAACACTTATAATAAATAAACATAATCATATTTGAATGAAAATCATATTATACTTTAATTATTTAAGAAACAGATTACTCTTATATATAAGAATCACTCTGCCTCATGCTTTGAAAGTGTTTAACATTTGACTCACTGTACTCTTCATCCATACTCCTGTTACATACCTGGTGACCCTGCCATCCATGTGGGTAATTTTTTTAAACTTTTATTTAATGAATATAAATTTCCAAAGTACAGCTTATGGATTACAATGGCTTCCCCCCCATAACGTCCCTCCCACAACCCCCCCCTTTCCCACTCCCTCTCCCCTTCCATTCACATCAAGATTCATTTTCGATTCTCTTTATATACAGAAGATCAGTTTAGCATACATTAAGTAAAGATTTCAACATTTTGCTCCCATGTGGGTAATTTAACATCCTGGTCTTCAGGATAGTTAACTTCAATTCTTTCAATTTTCTTTTTTTTTTTTTTAGACTCTTTCATGCAACTCACTATCTACTGTTACAATCGCCTTCTGGAAACTATCCTATCCAGGAACTGTATCATCTAAACTATCATCTAAAATTTTGCTTTCTGGCCACTACCTTCTATGACTTCCTAAACTGACCAATTCACTGATCACTGCATTGTCACTCCACTTCACCCCCATGGCAGTTTCACTTCCCTCCTAGTCCCGCATAGGTTCTACCATCTGTTCTTTTGTGATCTCTCTGCCCAGTTGTCTTCATCTACCAAATCATAATCATGATTATATAAAACTGTGCACTTCATCAGCAGAAGCAGAATACTGCTTGAGGAACACAAGCAGCTTTTCTCTCTGGCAAAACTACAACTGGGCTAAAGTAAGGGCAGTGCCTAGGACACAGCCCTGAGTGTGAATGTCCTCTCCCTGAATTTTGTAAACTCAGTGCCTTGCTTGCTTCTTCTAGTCATGCCCTTATTGCCATGTCCTGCCTTCAGCTCATGACCTCAGATTTCCAATAAACAGTCAATACTGCTCTGCAGCCCTATCCAGTCCTCATGGTTGGTTCACTTTCTCCACCCTTCAGGACAACACTTGACTTCTTCTCACTCTTCACACATTCAACACCTTCCTTCCCATGTCACATCAGTATGGCTCACTCTTTCTCATTGAGAAAAGGCAGCAAAAAGACAGAAGTATCCTCATCATTCCACCACAGAGCCTACCACCTACATGCATCCACACACGTTCTCTTCCCTCCTGTGGCAACACACAGCCCTGATCCAGTCAAAGTACTCCTCCCCTGGGGATAAGGAACCACCCACTCACTCTCCAAGCATTTTAACTTTCAGTTTTCTTTCTTTTACATCAACAAATTTAGACTCTCTCTAGAAGTATTCCCTTAAATTCACTAATAAGTACTACTATCTCTTCTTAAATAGAAACAAATACCCTAATTTAACCCCTTGGCCTCATAGGGCTCTTGCCTCATGTTCTACTCTTCTTCACAGTAAAACTGTGGTTGCTACATTTTTTTCAGTGTCCATACTTCACAAATTTATTTATCTCACACTGTATATAATGAAGCAAAACGTAAGCTGAAATGCATTGTTATAAGGATGGCATTAGTTCAAATATGTACATGCATTCCTGGTAGACTGACTCGAAAAATACAGAGCTGGATCTTCTAAACTACAACTACAGAAAATAAAACAAGGATGGGGGATTTAAAATATCAATTTACAGAAGTATTACAAAACATAAGAAAATATTTCAAACAGTAATTTCATGTCTTTTTTTATCCAAACAAAATGGAAATTTGGGATTGAACAAAACCTATTATAAATTATTAACGATGTCAACCTGCATGGCCATTTTTGCTTTTAACAGTAAGTTTAAGAAAATTAGTATACTCAGTTTAAAATTCTTAACCTGGGGCTAGTGCTGTGGCATAACAGATAAGACCACCGCCTGCAGTGCCAGCATCCCATATGGGTGCAGGTTCAAGTACCAGCCACTCCACTTCCGATCCAGCTCTCTGCTGTGGCCTGGGAAAGCAGTGGAAGTTGGCCAAAGTGCTTGGGCCCCTGCACCCTCGTGGGAGACCCAGAGGAAACTCCTGGCTTCCGGCTTTGGATCAGCTCAGCTCCAAGCATTGCAACCATTTGGGGAATGAAACAGCAGATTGAAGATCTCTCTCTCTCTCTCTGTCTCTACATCTCTCTATATAGTGTAACTTTGTCTCTCAAATAAAATAAATCTTAAAATAAATTTTTGTGTAATTTCCTTTCCTCCAGAGCTATAAAGGGTTCATTGCCTCCTCCCCATCCTGGACCTAATTTTCTCTGTAGAAAATGTTCCAGGGGCTTCTTCTGGTTCTCCCACGCGAGTCCCAGGGACTTGGGCCATCTTCTACTACTTACCAGGCCATAGCAGAGAGCTGGATTGGAAGTGGAGCAACCAGGACTCAGACCGGCACCTATTTGGGATGCTGGCATTGCAAGTGGTAGCTTTACCTGCTATGCCACAGCACTGGCCCTGCAAATTTTTTTTTTTTTTACATTTTTCTTTAAGTTTTATTTATTTGAAGGGCAAAGATACCTGAGTGGGGGAGGGGGGACGGAAAGAGAGGGGAAGAGAGAGAGAGAGAGAGATGAGAGAGCGAGCTTCCATCCACTGGTTCATTCCACAAATGGCTGCAATGGCCAGGGCTGGGTCAGGCTGAAGCCAGGAGCCAGGAGCTTCTTCAGAGTTTCCAACATGGATACACGGGCCCAAGAACTTGAGCCATCTTTTGCTGCTTTCCTAGACCCATTAGCAGAGAGCTGGATCGGAAGTGGAGCAGCCAGTATTCTAGCTGGCACCCATATGGGCTACCAGCACTGCAGGTGGAGGCTTAAATTTCTATACTGCAGTACTGGCCCCAGTGCAAAAAAAATCTTGAAATCCATGATTTTTTTAATTTATTTGACAGAGTTAGACAGAGAGATAGACAAAGAGAAAGGTCTTCCTTCCGTTGGTTCACCCCACAAATGGCCACAACGGCTGGAGCTACGCCGATCCAAAGCCAGGAGCCAGGTGCTTCCTCCTGGTCTCCCATGCGGGTGCAGGGCCCAAGCACTTGGGTCATCCTCCACTGCCCTCCCAGGCCACAGCAGAGAGCTGGACTGGAAGTGGAGCAATCGGGACTAGAACCCAGAGCCCACATGGGATGCCAATGCCACAGGGGGAGGATTAACCAAGTGAGCTACAGCTTTGGCTCCTGATTTTTTTAAGTTAAAAACCTGTAGTTCAGCAGGACTATAGACAAGGGCTACAAACAATCATGAAAAATGTCCATTTAACTCATATACAATAAATTTTAAAATAATAACAGATCATTAAAACTATAATAGTATATCATTCCTAACTATTGTTTAACAAAAATATAAATCAAAGATTAATAAAACTATGCTGGCAGTAGTGCTGATACAAATAGGGTTATCTTTTTTTAATTTTTTTGTTTTTTTCATTTTAGTTTTTTCATAATACACATGTTCTATGAACTTTGTGAAGACCCTGATAGATGCAGAATTTCCTCATTCTCTGCACCTTTCTTCCACTACCCTGGTCCAGACTACTCCTTTCTCTGAACTCCTGGCCAATACCCTGCAGTCACAGTGAACAACATCAGTATACTCTCTACCCCACAGCCAGGCACTGCAGTGAAAAACAAGTCAGAATTCATCACAGCTCTCCTTAAAAATCATTCAGTGGATTCCCATTTCACTTCGAATAAAACACAAAAGGTTAATCATGGCCATGACCAAGGTCCACTTATTTCTCTCCTCTTACTCATTCTCTATACCCCACCCACCCTGTTCTTTGAATTTTCTTCTGCTTTAGGAAACCACTCTATTGTTTTCTGTTCTCTCTTCCCAGTGGTCTTAACACTTGGATCTTCTGCCCACTCCTGCTCCTTCTCATCCTCTGTATTCCACATCAGTTATCACAGAGAAAGTCCCCATCCTAGCACCACATCTGTTAAACCTGATTTTTATAATCACTCTCTAGGGCACACATAATTTCCTTCCTGGGATTTTATATGTATCAAAAGTATATCACTTATTTCACTGGTTGGCCCGTTTGAATACTATTAGAATGCTATTTATGCTGCAGAGAATTCTTCTACCACATCTGTAGCACAGACTGTTAGATGAGCATCGGAATCTATCATCTCTTATCCAGGATATGTAGCTAGGCGGCTCATCTACCTTGTACTTAGGCATGGCCCAGTGATTAGTTCTAGCCAATTAAACGTGAGCAGAACTGAGATATTCTCCTTAGGAGATCCATTAAAAGCCACTGAAGTGATCCTCTATATGCTTTGTCCTCTGGCTGGCCAGAATGGAATTGACAAGCTGAACTAGTTATTAATAACAGCAGAGCTTGCATGAGCCTGGATTCCAGTGCAAGTGCATAGAGAAGGTCCCTGACACTACCCTGTTCATCCTCAGAGATGTCTAGTTTAGTGTTTACTGTTTCAATCACTATAGCTTGTGAGCCTACCTCTTACAGCAGATGACTATAGCACCTTAGTACCTAGTAAAGTGAGATCTCAACATGGTTTTAAATGCATAAATGTAATCATATTAAATCCGGAAGTGAAAATGTCACTTAATGCCATATTAAAAAGGTTTTTTTTTTTTTAATTTATTTGAAAGGTAGAGTTACAGAGAAGCAGAGGCAGAGGGAGACCTTCCATCCATTGGTTCACTCCCCAAATGGCCACAATGCTCAGAGGTAAGGTGATCCGAAGCCAGGAGCCAGTAGCTTCCTCCAGGCCTTCCATGCAGGTGTGGGGGCCCAAGCACTTGGGCCATCCTGTACTGCTTCCCAGGCCATAGCAGAGAGCTAGATTGGAAGAAGAGCAGCCATGACTAGAACCAGCGCTCTTATGGGATGCCAGCATGGCAGGTGGTGGCTTCACCACCAAGCCACAGTGCTGGCCCCATATTATAAAGTTTTAAGAATAGATCATAGTTTTATAACTGAACATCAGAGACACTGGCATGGTTGATAACTAGTTTCAGATGCCCCTTAAGAGTTAATATTGATTACCACAATGTGCATGCATATAAGGTTACATTGAGAAGATGAAATTATTGCCTCAAATTGCACTGGAAACCTATAGACATTCACTTACCTTGGCTAAAGCACCCACATGATTAGATGTTTTGATTAAAATCTAAATGTACAGGCATTAAAATGTGTGCCCAAGTTTAGGTTGAAATTGACTTTCTTTACCTGACTACTTTGGTGTATAAAAAATTAAAACAGCATAGCAAGGAGTGCATTTAATGGCACTTTCTGATTCTCTGAGCCAGCCCTCATTCTTGATTTTTCCATTAAGAAACTGAGATGATAGCAGGACTTTCTTCTATGTAAATGCCTTTATGATCCTTGGATTAAAGGTGATTTAAATTGTAAAGTGTCATTATCATTAATGAATAGCACCATTTGAGAAATAGAAATACAACCTATAATTGCATTTATAGTACTCAAACAAGCTGATTGAACTTTTAAAATAAGAAAAGATCCATTATTTAGTGATACACATCTCACAGAAGCAGAATTGGGAGGCTTAAGTAAAATCTCTTTTAAGAAAAGTGACCAAAGAGACTATTAAATATCAAATGTTTGGTTAAAGGAAAGGAAAAGAGTATGTAACAATTAGCCAAGATTAAGTAATGCACATTACGAGGAATTTGGGAACAGACCAAAGTGTATTATAATACCATGAATCCAGCACATTTTTATTCACTAACAGAATCCTCTCCTTAGCTTCAGCAACTAAAGCCCTTGATTATTGAAGGAAAGAGGGGCATGTTAAATACCTTATATATAAGAATTAGCATGCATGACTTAAGTGTAAGAAGGCTGTGCTTTACTAACCATTTTATCCCTAACAGTGATGAGCACATATGAGTGTGTTTGTGTGTGTGTGTACATATAGCCCAGTCTTCAAATTTGCTGTATAAGGAGGAGGTCTTTGGTATTCCAGCTCATTGCCCTTTCATCCCATGGAGGACACTGGGCAATAACTGAAGGTATTTTTGTTGCTCACAGGTAGGGAAGCGATGCCACCAACAACTAGGGGAAGAGGCCAGGGGTGCTCCTGAACATCCTACAGTGCATAGGAAAGCTTCACATAACAAAGGACTACTCAGTCCAACATGTCCAAAGTTGACAAACATTGCAAACACTCTCATATTGTACCTTAGAATTGAGACTTTAATTTCTAGGTAAATATTCATGATACCTGCAAATACATACATATTTACTCCTCCCTTAACAATTTTTATGCCTTTTCCTTTGTGTTCTACTTTTCTTATATTTTCTAGGACTTATGATACAATATTGATATGAGACAGAAAAAGTGAACACCCTTGCGTGGCTCCTAAAGAATGCCTCCTGGGCATTCTAAGTGGCATAGCAGGTAAAGCTACCACCTGCAGTGCCGGTATCCCACCGGGGCACCAGTTTGAGTCCAGGCTGCTGCACTTCTGATCCAGCTTTCTGCTATGGTCTGGGAAAGCAGTAAAAGATGGCCCAGATCCTTTGGCATCTGTACCTGTGTGAGAGATCTGAAAGAAGCTCCAGGCCCCTGTCTTCAGATCCCCACAGCACCAGCTGTTGTGGCCATTTGGGGAGTGAATCAGCAGATGGAACACCTTTCTCCCTCTCTGTTTCTATTTCTCTGTAGCTCTGCCTTTCAAATAAATAAATATTTTTAAAAAATGCCTCCTACAATCCCAGTGCAGTATTGTTTGATCTAAGCTTTTTTTGACAGGCAGTTAGACAGTGAGAAAGAAAGACAGAAAGAAAGGTCTTCCTTCCTTTGGTTCACCCCCAAAATGGCTGCCACGGCCGCCGCACCACTCAAATCCGAAGCCAGGAGCCAGGTGCTTCCTCCTGGTCTCCCATGTGGGTGCAGGGCCTAAGCACTTGGGCCATCCTCCACTGCTCTCCCGGGCCACAGCAGAGAGCTGGACTGGAAGAGGAGCAACTGGGACAGAATCTGGCATCCCAACTGGGACTAGAACCCCGGGGTGCCAATGCCGCAGGTATCCAAGTGAGCCATGGTGCAGGCCTGATCTCGGCTTTTCATGAGTACCTCTTAGTTTAAGATAGTCCCTTCCATTCTAAATGTACTAATAGTATCATACATACATTTTAATGTAAGCAATGTTCTTTCTACAGTCTTGAGATAATATTTGATACTATAATGAATTTATATGTTTTCAAATAATATATCATAAAATCTTTGGGAAGATTCAACTTGATTTCCATCTCATATTTTAGGTATTATTGGAGTCAACCTGTTAATATTTTGCTTAGAATGTTTTTATCCATACTCATGAGTGAGATGCATTGGTGACTTCTATAATTATAATCTTCTTATTATTTTGGTTTCAGACTTAGTTTGACCTCAAAGAATTAATTTCAAAATAGTCCTTTTTCTATTGCTTACAAAGTTTTTGTAAAATTATGAGAACAACTTCCTTTAAAGTTTTGTAGAACTCACCTGAAACCACCTCAGATGCCCACATGAGTGAATAAACCAATTGTGACATAAGGCACACTTGACCCAATGGAGTATTATGGAGCAGTCAGAATGGATGAACTATAGACAGTCACAAAGGTAGGTGAAACAGTGATGTATTATGAAATGGAAAAAGTATACAAAGAACACCTTACAAAATCATAAACAATTATCAATGTTATTCTTTTGTGGGAATAGATACAGATATAAGACAAAAATATTTTAATAGGTCAAAGAATGTTGTTGCTTGAGAGGGAATGGAGATGGATTGACAGGAATACATGCTGGGATGTAGCTTTTTGTCAAAATCCTAACTTTAAAGTTTTTTTTTTTTCTGATTTACCTTTTTCATATGAGTGAGAGAAAGAGACAAAGAGAGAAAAACAGTTCAAACTGTTGCTTTGTTCTCCAAATGCCTTCAACTACTGAGGAGAATTCAGGCCAAAGCCAGAAGCCAGGAACTCACTCTGATTCTCCCATGTAGGTGGCAAAGACCCAACTACCTGTGCCATTACTTACTGTCTACCAGGGTGCACATTAGCAAGAAACTAGAATTGGGATGGGGCCAGGATCCAAAACTCAGACAAACTCCTAATTCCATTATGGGGCATGGGTGTCCCAACTGGTAGCTTGACTGCTGTGCCAAATGGCTATTCCCAAATCTTAGGTGTTTCAATGAGGGGAATGTTTTCACAGCTATATGTCACATTCATTAAAATAATCAATTAACTAAGTAAGTAAATAAAAGTGGACTTTTCATGGTAGCTGGGGTGGACCAATCCACAGAGGCAAGAAGATAGGAGGGGGAAAAGGGGAGGAGGAGGAGAGAGAGGAGTAAAACAAGAGAGGAATGAACAAAAAAAATCAATTGCAGGTTGGGAGGCAGGAAGGGAAGAAAGGAGGGAAAGAAGAGAAAGAACAGAAATAATGAATCAAAGAATGAAAGTAAAATAAAGAAAATTGACATTAAAACCATGTAAGAGGAAGGATATGTGGAAAGACAGTACTTTAATATCTATGTTACTCTCAGAACTAACTGAATGCTATACTTGCACTGTCATTAAGCCCTTGGAGAATATGAATCCTCCCTGTTGGTCTATCAACCCAAACAAAAGCGGTCATATACGGAATTCCCTTCACCCAATTCTCTAAAGCAGCTTTCAGTATATTTATAGGTTTCTGTATGAGTCAACCTTCTGTCAGAATTTCCAGTTTATAAACTCTAACTATCCAGGATCAGAATTAAATTACATTTTTAAGCCAAACAGCTTAATTCATTTTTTCATTACAAAGATTTCTTTAAAGAGTAAGATAAGGCTGAAATTCATCTCTTCCCTGTTGACTCATTATTTTACTCTTGCTGGTTTCAAATTGTTCTTTTATCTTGGGTTATGCATGCCTTTGTAATAATTCATTGTTTGGAATATCATTAAGGTACAATCCTTCAATGTATTTCAGGATTAATATTTTGTTAATATTTACATAATTACTGTAAGCCAATCAAATTCAAAGAAATTTATAGGACCAGATGCCAAAGTGTCTCAAAGAAATGAATAAAATATCAAACTAGGAGAGGTCTACTCATCCTTGACAGTAATTTATGGATTGAATTTAAAAAGGATATAAATCACTTATTTATAATGGACCTTATTTTCTATAATTACATGAACTGTCAATGTATATTAGGCCTCAGTGATGAATGTAAATTGTCTGTGTTACTATGGTGATTTGAGATTCTACACTACATGCATACCAGTGTGAAGCATAATTAAGAGAAATAATGAAATATATAAAGAAATAAATTAACAAAATTACAATATAGTTTGACTTTAATATTTCCCAATCAGAAGCACAACCATCAATCAAGTAAAATAATGATTACTAAATCTATTCTATTTTCAAAAGTATATGACACATTTACAGAAAAGATCATTTTCTGCCAAATATAAAATGTTGATAATCATCATAAATCTTACTTCATTAGCTCTGACTACTATACTAAAAAAAGTGAAAATTTCAGCAGTCTTAAGGTGAAAAAGTTAAAATAAAATCAAATAAGAATATTAATAATTTCCAGAGATTTAGAAAAAATGTTAAGCACTCATTTTAATTAATGATTTAGAGAAAAATTTAAAACCAAAATTATAGAATACTACTTAACAGCTAACAATATATTTTCAAATGTAAAGCATATGCAAAATCTAGATAGGGACATATAGAGAATTAGAAGTTCGCCTTGTTATATAACAAAAATAATAATTTTTAAGTAAAATAAAAAATTACTATTTTTTTTTGACAGGCAGAGTGGACAGTGAGAGAGAGAGACACAGAGAAAGGTCTTCCTTTGCCGTTGGTTCATCTTCCAATGGCTGCCGCGGCCAGCGCGCTGCGGCTGGCACACCGTGCTGATCCGATGGCAGGAGCCAGGTACTTATCCTGGTCTCCCATGGGGTGTAGGGCCCAAGCACTTGGGCCATCCTCCACTGCACTCCCTGGCCACAGCAGAGAGCTGGCCTGGAAGAGGGGCAACCGGGACAGAATCCGGCACCCCGACCGGGACTAGAACCCGGTGTGCCGGCGCCGCAAGGCGGAGGATTAGCCTAGTGAGCCACGGCGCCGGCCATAAAAAATTATTAAATGACAAATGGCTTTTTAAGTGTGTTGTCAAATCAACAATATCAAAGAAATAGTTGATTATAAAAATTTTAAATGTCTGCATCAAGAAAAAAAACAGATTTTAAAAAGAATCAACCTGCAGTAATATAACGAAAAATATTCAACATGCAAGAGATGGTTGTAAATAAAATTTCATACCACAGCACAATATAGAAAAATGAATGGTAAATTCTAGAAATAAACAATTAAAGTAAACATTTGATAGCATTCCATAGAACTATTGATTTAAAAACCAGAAAAACATGAGATGAAAATGCTCACATTTGGGGCTGGCGCCGTGGCTCATTGGTTAATCCTACACCTGTGGCGTAGGCATCCCATATGGGCACCGGGTTCTAGTACTGGTTGCTCCTTTTCCAGTCCGGCTCTCTGCTGTGGCCCAGGAAGGCAGTGGAGGATGGCCCAGGTGCTTGGGTCCCTGCACCAGCATGGAAGACCAGGAAGAAGCACCTGGCTCCTGGCTTCGGATCAGCGTAGCTCCAGCCGTAGTGGCCATTCGGGGAGTGAACCAATGGAAGGAAGACCTTTCTCTCTCTCTCTCTCTCTCTCTCACTGTCTATAACTTTGTCAAATTAAAAAAAAGAAGAAAGAAAATGCTCATGTTTAATTCAAGGTTAAGTTTTTTTAGGTGAATGTAGCATGTATTTGACAGTTTCATGGTCTGCTCTAAATATCTATATTGATTTGACCACTTTGAGGCAGGTTTTCAAGATAAATCAATGCTCACTTAACAAATAATAGAAATGCAGGCTGGGTCCAGTGCTGTGGCATAACGGGTAAAGCCACCACTTGGGCAATGCCCAGAATACCACATGGGTGCTGGTTCAAGTCTGGCTGCTCTACTTCCAATCCGGCTCTCCTTTCTAACATGTCTGGGAAAGCAGAAAGATGGCCCAAGTGTTCGGGCTCCTGTACCTACATGGGAGACCCAGAAGAAGTTCCTGGCTCCTAGCTTCGGACAAGATCAACTCCAGCTTTTGTAGTCATTTGGGGAGTAAACCAGAAATGGAAGCTCTCTCTCTCCCTCACTCTCTGTAACTCTTCCTTTCAAATAAATAAATAAATAAATAAATAAATAAATAAATAAATTTTTTAAAAGAAACGTATGATATGAAAATGGGCAGACAACTATGCAAACATGTATGAACAAGGATATCCACTGAATCATTGCCTGGTATGATGGGAAAGGCTTGGCTATTTAAATAGGTGTGGGTATAAAAATCTTTAATTCAAGGTTGTGAAAATAGGAAAATGAAAACACGGTAAGTATACCATTAAAGGCATGGACAAATAACAGCACATACACACAGTGGAATCCAATACGGCTATTAAATTTCTAACATAATTTCACATATTAATATTGAAACATATCCGTGGTATAATCCTGCATCCAAAGGTATTACACATACCAATTAGGAAAGCCATATTTTAAAAAATGGAAAATACATTTTGCATAAAACGTGGAGAAGTTGCAACACACATCCACTCTTGGAGTGAATTAAAAGTCACGCAGACACTATGGAAAAGAGTGTATCAGTTTCTCAAAAAGTGAAGTATATGATTATCAGGTGATTCTGCAATTCCACTTTTTGGTATTTACCCAGGAGAACTGAAAACATATGTTTGCACAAAATGTATACACACATGTTCAGAATAGAAGTACGGATCAGAGCACTGTAGAAAAAAGAACCCAAATGGCACGATGAATAGATAAATGAAATTTCACACATTTATCCATGGGACTAGTTTTAAGTCATGAAAAGGAAAGAAGTACTGATACATGTTCCAATGAATCTTAGATAAACGGAGGAGGAGGAGGCCCAATGATTAGGATGCCCACATCCGCACTGGAATATCAGTGTTTCATTTCAGGCTCTGAGTCCTGATTCCAACCCCTGTATATACAAACCCTTTCTTTAAGATGCTCCATGTGATTTTATCTTCAAAGCAGTGATGTTAACCTATTATTTCTCATCAACCTATATATAAGCCACATATTAAAAAACTGAGCAATATGCCACTTACTATAACTTTAAAATAATTATTACATTTTTAGAGTTCTTTCAAGAAAAGTAGCAGGTGAATTACTGGAATATTTGAAAAGGCAAAACTTTACTACAAGTCACTTTTCCTAAATGTTTAATTGAACAAAAGACTGCATATATAACAGATATATAAGAAATGCATTAATGAAAATATTTTCTAGAACTAGGTTGCTATTTTATTTCACCAAGTGCCCTGTATTTTGAGTTATCAGTGTTTGATAGAACACTGGGACAATTCATTATCCATAGTAATATGTAGTATACTTCACTTCCTCTGACAAACTTTAATGCATTACTACTTGTGGTTATTTGTTGACAAGTGGTACCCTGTGCATTTGGCAATCAGGCAGTTCTAAAAATGCTTCAAGTGGTAGAGAATCCATAATAATGACACTGGGCTTTGCTGTTTGTTGTTTTGTTTCTGACAATCTATCCACTGGTTATGACTTTCTGGCACACCTACAAAATATTGGATTCCAAACTATAGGTACATGTGTCAAAATAGACTGAAAAATGTCCTTTGAATCTGACAACATTGCTGAAAAAGCAAGAAGCTCAAAATATTACAGATTCTATACAATGAAATTCTCCTTGTAAAATAATTAGGTAATAAATACACCATTGTTGGAATGAACTTTGATAGAGTAGAAGTACTTGACTCAAAAAGGAATGTTGAGTACAGGGTACCAATAACAATATCAGTGATAGTGTCGGCAAACATGATTAGTTGGTTTCCAATACCCCACTTCTATTAGAGATGATAGAATTGTATTAGCCTTTGTTCACTTGAAGAACTGATATGCGTATCATAAGTGTATGGATTATTCACAAATTTGTGAACAAAGACAGGAAACATCTCATAAATTTGTTGCTTTCCAGAAGAGACATCTGCTTAGCATACCTAAAGCAATATAGTGAGCAATCATAGGAGGAAGAAAGTATAAACTCCCAGGACTACCACTGTCCAAGATGATATCAGATTTCACATTAGAAACCATGTTACTTTCAAACAGGAAGTACAATGAGATGTAAAAACCAACCAAAGAGTGCAAAACCAACATTTGTTAAAATGTAATGTATCTCTTTGTTTGAAGTGTTATATTCCTTTCTACCTAAAAGAATTGTCCAACAGCTCATGAAAGATGCTTCTTTACATATCGGGTAATGTATGAAGGGATATCAGATTGCCCAATGCTTGTTCATAGGACAGTTAACCTGTAAAAGGTACTGTGTTGTCTCAGTGGTCTATTTAAAGGATACACTTTATTTTCATTTTGAACACAGGATATACAGGTACATGATTATGATTTCCAATCTATTTTAATGTACCTGCATCTATTTCACTGAAAGATTTGCAAAATTAAAAACTTGAGACTTAATGGGTTAATGTTGGCTTGTAATGATGAAGCATTAAATGCTGTCCACGGGGACCATGACCATTTAATCATTTGAAGGGGAAGGAGCCAGTGGTGGAAAGAACAGGGGCTTTGGAAGCACACCTGCCATGCCGGAGGTCTCGGAGACATTGTCACAGTGAGTGCCCCTTTCTTTGATGCAGTGAATATCACCCTCATAAAAAGGTGGCTGGAGAATTAAGTCATATTTTAAAGTGGTGTGGCTTTAATTATTGTTACAGTCAATATCCCTCACTGCCATGTTTGTGAAAGTCGAGTCAATAATTTTATGTTGCCAAATAACTAATTAACTAAAAAAAAATTCCATTTTACTTTTTATCATTGATTTGATCAAGGATACTAAAAAATTAAGCAACTTGACATTTTGTTTTTATCAGCATGAATTCCTATTTGAAAAGATTTAATGCCCATAGCTATTTATATTCATATTGGTGATTAATATCAACTTTCTGCTTTCTAAATTTGGCTAATTGAGAAATTGATCTGCTGAGGAAGCCAAATCCAAGAAACTATAATAATCAAAAGCATTAAACTCACATGATTCTTTACTTGGGGATTTGTTTGAGTTTTGTTGAGGCCTAAGTTTAATGGAGATTTAATGGAATTATTTGTTCCCAGGAATAAAACTAAAATTTGAGAAGGTCATGGAATATATTCTTTCAGAAATAGAAATGTTTAGTACCAGATATATAAAGCAATCATTTAAATTTCCTGTTATTAGTCTCATATATTATAACTGCTTCTACTAGGGACATCTAGCACATTATTAAGAATTATCATCTGTAGGCAAAGTAGCATATCCGAATGTGGGATACTCATTCAGTACCCTACATAGAGAGAGGAAAGGGAATTGGGTCACAGATGCATCTAGAGTAGATGACTCATCTCATCTGTGAGTTGCCCCCATTGTAATAGTAAGATGATAAAATAATAAATACCCTATTTATTGAAATGATAGATCTCTTGAATAGAAACATTTACATGTCATAAATTCAATAACAAAATCCAGAAGCAGATAACCCAGGTCAATGGTAATGAGATTTGAAATATTTCATAAGATAATGTCCTCTAAATTCCAAAAGCCTATGTCTGAAAAAGTATCAAAAATATTCCTTGACGGTTTCACAAAATTCTATTTTTTCTTTTGGAATTGCGAAGTGCTTTTGCTTTTTGATTCAAATGGATTCTAAAATTGAGTTCCCTGAAGTTCATAGAGAATATTTTTTAAGGATTAAAATAACCTCACAAATTTAAGTATATATTCTATATCTTAAATGCTCAGAATAGGGGTCAGCACTGTGGCATAGTAGGCTAAACCTCTGCTGTGGCGCCAGCATCCCATATGGGTGCTGGTGATGTCTTGGTTGCATCTCTTGCAATCCAGCTCTCTGCTTATTGCTTGAGAAATCAGTAGAACATAGCCCAAGTGCTTGGGCCCCTGCTCCCATGTGGGAGACCCGGGAGAAGCTCCTGGCTTCAGATCAGCCTGGCTCTGGTGATTGTGACCACTGGGGAGTGAACCAGTGAATGGAAGACCTTTCTCTCTTTCTTTCCCTCTCTGTAACTCTGCCTCTCAAATAAATAAAATCTTTTAAAAAGAGAAAATAGCCTAGATATTAGTGCATATAATATATATTGGACAGAATGATTTTACCAACCCCTTTTCTCTGAAGCAATCACAAAAGTCAAAGGTCAAAGGTAGTTTTCTTTTTTCTGTGATCTGAAGGCATGTATAACCTCTATTTAAATCTGTGAGTTACCTTATCATTTGTTCTTATTCTGTACATAAATTTATAACAAAAACAATTAAAAGTGGCTTTAATAAATTTTGTGCTTCAGGCTGGTGCTGTGGCACAGCAAGTTAAGCTACCCCTTGTAATACCCTCATCTTATGGTGGAGCACCAATTCAAGTTCAAGTTGCTTCTCTTAAAATCCAGGTTCCTGGGGCCAGCACTATGGCACAGCAGGTTAAAGCTCTGGCCTAAAGTGCCAGCATCCCACATGGGCACAGGTTTGAATCCCAGATGCTCCTCTTCCAATCCAGCTCTCTGTTGTGGCCTGGGAAAGCAGTAGAGGATGGTCCAAGTCCTTGGGCCCCTGCACTCATGTGGGAGACCCAGAGGAAGCTCCTGGCTCCTGGCTTTGGATTGGTGCATCTCCGGCTGTTGCGGCCATCTGGGAAGTGAACCAGTGGATGGAAGACCTTTCTCTCTTTCTCTACCTCTCTCTGTAACTCTTTCAAATAAAATAAAATAAAAAATCTTTAAAAAAAAATCCAGGTTCCTGCTAAAGCATATGGGAAGGCAGCAGATGAAGACGTAATTGCTTGGGTCTCTGACACCCACATGGAGACCTAGATGAATTTCGTGGCTGCTGGTTTCAGCCTGGCCCAGCCCTGGTTGTTTCAGACATTAACCAGTGGAAAAAAGATATTTTTTTCTCTCTCTCTTTCCCTTTCTCTCTGCCTTTCAAATAAATAAATCTTTTAAATATATTCAATGGCTAATTTCTTTTTCAGTTCTCAACAATGTAATTTTATAAATATATTTCTATTCACTCATTTTTCATCATATTCAACTTTGGTAACCCTAGCTCCAAAAAGAAGTCTACAATATCTAAAGGACAGCTGTCATGTTACTCTATAACAACCAATAATCAGAGTATCTCACTTAAGAAAAGGAAAAGAATTAAATCTTCACACTTTTTTGGTCCATATTCTGGTTTATTGGGGGCTCAGCAGAAGAAAACGACTTCCAAGAGTCAGTAAAATATCCCATTAGGTGTTCTCCATCTATGTATTGTCCTTTACATGCAAATTCACACACCTACTCATTGTTATCCCTGAACATAGGAAGAAGCAGAATATTGTCAAATGTCATCAGAAAAAAAGGAGTTGAGTATATTAGACCTAGAGAATGGTGATGGCATTTTATTTTTGACTTAAATTATTCATTATGAATATCTATACTCTAAGGAAAATTTAAATATAGAGTTTAGAAAGAATATAAAAAGAAAACATTTGCCCCGCAATACAGCCCTGGAGATACCAGACATGGCCAGTTCCCTGTGTGTTTCAAAACAGTGTGCCGGTTCTCAATTAGTAGAGTATGCAATTAATCTTCTTGAGAGAAAACACATTTTGAATTATAAATCTATTTTTAAATAGTTATAACAGTTCAAAGGGGGAAGCCTATGATAACCAAGAGAGACAAAAAGATAAAGAAAGCCATAGTTAATTAAGTATACAGAACAATAAATGAAAAAGACCCTGTAACAAAAACAAAGACTCTTCTATTATAGATGATTAATGGTGATGGTGGCATCACAATGAGAATGCACTTAATGATACCAGATTTAAAGAAATTAACAGATAAATTCTGTGAGATATATGTATGTATGTATATATAGCCACAATTTTTAGAAAGAAATAAAATCCAATAAATAATAGCTCCAGATATTTCCAAATACCAATCAAAAATAAAAAGTGGTTTACAAACTCTTGCTTTGCTCAAAAATGCCTGTTTCTCCTTGCACAGAACATTACAATGTAGAATATTAATGTCTCTCTGAAACTTGTGGCTAGAAAAGAAACATTAGCCTGTTGTTTGGGCCAAATTTAATTTGGGTAATTATGTTTTAGCTGCCTCGAAGTCCCTGGAAGATTCTCATAATCTGTGTCACTTCTACACTTAATCTGTTTACAGCAGTCTATGCTCTTTCAAGTGGCCATTACCATCTGCCCCTAAGGTGGCTGCACTACAGCAGGAGGGAACGTGACTCCTGAATTACAGGAAAACCCAACATGAACAGCTGTTTCCCTCAACCAAAACCCTGCAACTCTGCATCAGAAACATATTTTGTGTTCTATGAATTATTTTAATTGTTGTAACATATATATAAAATACAAAATTTGCTATCTTAACCATGTTGTAGCATGAAATGCATTCATACTGTACAAAAATCAACAGCATCCATCTTTAGAACCTCTTCGTTTTCCAAAACTGAAACTCTGCCTATTAGATAATAGCTCCCTATTCCTCTGCCCCTTTCCCCCAGTAACCACCACTCTGCTTTCTGTCTCTGTGACTTTGATTACTCAAAGTTCTATGCATGTGTGGAACCATACAGTATTTGTCCTTTTTGAATAATGCTGCTATGAACATAAGTGTACAAATATCTGTTAAAACCCTTCTTTCACTTCTTATGATGATACAAGTCTACCTGGGAATACCAATGAAAAAAAGGGAAAATCTTCAGAGATAAGCCATTAGTAGCAATGATAACAGCAGCGTCCTGTTCCTCATATCTTTTGAAGCTTGTTTTCACCAACAGTCTTTCATGATGGAAGTATAACTTTGAAAAAGAATGAAAGCCTTATAGACCACACTGTTCTGTAACATGGGTGTGTGTTATATGATATTTTAAAATAACCAAGTAACACATTTGCATTTTGAAAACAGACTCATTGGGTACTAAAATATAGGTTGTGTTTTGTTTTGTAATCCTGGATTCATTCTTTTATTTCATTAATTTAATTAAAATGGATGCTGATTAATTTTGGTCACACTTTCCCCCATTATGTCTCTGTAAAGAGCCAACTCCATTTTTAAACAGAAAAGATGCTTTTTATGCAACACTGAAGCCTTCAGCTACCTTCCTACTACTCTGGAACAGGCCAGAGAATTCCCATGATAAGCATAACTATTTGGATTAAGTGGTAAGTTGTGTGTAAAATATAGCAAGATTGCTCTAGGAGGTTAACCTACTAACTTAATATATTAGCACAGATGATTTTGCCTGTTAATTAACTCGGTGCAGGAATCATGATATGGAGCATATGGACAAGCAGGTTTCTTTAGAGAAGTGGCTCAAAGTATGAGAATGGAATATTGAGCAAGTATTCTAAGATAGCCAAAAGATACTACAGAACAAGAACAGCAGTAGCAGGTCATAAAACAGTCGTCAAATATGGACTACCAGCATGTGTCTGGAGGAGCACCAAGCTGCTTCATCACTTAGGCTAGCACGCTTTTCCGCTGTATTCACAGCTGTCTGTATTTATAGCTGCGGGGGCACTACAGAAGAAGTCAGCAGCATCAGTCTAGACACCTTGAAGTCACTCATTCTTTCCTGAATATGTATAATGGTTCTTCACTAAGTGGTCTTCAACTTCTGAAAATCTACCCCCCATGCACGTATGGTTCTTTCCATGACTGTCGGCCATGAGACCCGATAGAATGCATTCCTAACAGGCCTCCAAGTTCCTCCTTTGACTAGAGTGATGCCTCTGAAATGTTGGTTCAGTCATAGGATTCTGAAGTTTCCCTACGTTCAAGAGGATAAAGGGCAGTCTTGTTGAACTGGCATTCCAGGCACCACGCAGTGCCCCTTTAATGCTCCATGCTGCCCTTTCCATCCATTCCCATTGCCATGGGAATCTCAGTACACAATCTGCCTCAGCCATACCAGCTACTCAAGCAACAAACTCAACTTCTCAGGCACAGCATCTACCTGCCAAAAATTGCTCATTTTCCAAACATCCCAATGACCAAGTGTGCTTCCTTCTGCTGTCAAACTCAAGATCCCCTTTCAAGTTCTCATATAGATACCACCTCTTTGCTATTTGTCTTTCCTTGCCCATTCAGAAAATATGTTAGCATTTTTGTTTCTGTCTCTTCTGAAAGCATCTACTTTATTTGCAAGTAAGTGCATCTACTGGCTTGGTAGTCTGCATACTATCTCACACCATGAATTGTAAGGAGAAAGAGCATATCTTTCCATCATATGGCATGATGCTTTACCCAAAGCAGATGCTTAACAACCATTTATTGAATTTAGTTTCATCTGTGTCTGGTCCGGAGGTCCAGAGCAGAGTAACCTAAGACTACAAAGAAGCGAATAGAAAGCTCATGAGAACAACGTATTTCAGGCATTGCAATTAAGTAAGGCTACTCGTGGCTTCTTTATACCTTGCCCAATAGTTTTCTGAATAGTCAGTCTCATTACAATAGCAAAGGCCCCATAAGACTTCTGGAAGCCTGTCTCCATTAGAACTAGCTTATTTCAGAGTTATAGCCAAACAATGGGAAGCATAGGCAGGGAGATGTTCTTCTTCCTCCAAGCTTAGCAAGGGTGCTGTTCTAAAACTAGAAGGGCAAGTTAGGCTAAGTGAAAATAGCACAACAGGATTATAAACAGGAGACGGCAATATTGGGATTAATAGCAATCATGATTAAATGAATAATGAACCAATACCTAAATTTTCATCAGCCCATTCCCACAGTAATGACTTTGTATTCTGCAGGCTCAGAAGCTGTGTTGTGAATGAGACCTTCCACCAGGAACTAAGTGCTCTCTGGTTGGATGATGTGAAGGATCATTAACCACATCTTGCTGAAGAACATTACAGGTTATAAAAATGTCATCTAGACAATGCAGACAAGCCCATCTGTATTTAAGGCTGACTCCCTTTGAGATAAAAGCACTCCATGTGGCTCAAATGGGGCTGTGATTTCAGATGTCAGAAAACTATTAACACATAACCAGAGCACACAAGCTATAACAGAGCATTTGAAGGAATGAGGGACAGGAAATCTTTCAAACAGCCTCACTTAGAACCTCACTCATCAGAAGTACATTTTATACAGGAAAATAGAGAATCTTTTATGAATTTCATAACATATCAACACAATCAGGACTTTTGATAGCCTGTGATGTGATTAATGGCTGGGTTCTATTTTACAGGATGGTAAGCAGGAAAGTGTGCAGATATTTATGATTGGCATTGGACTCCATCTGTAATAGGCAGTGGAGGAGCAGTGTTTTATGAGAATAACTAAGGAGAATATATTATTTCAAAAGAGGAGAACCAATCAAGCCTGTTTAGAATTATCTCACTGCACGAGATGAGTATGTGAAAGGAAACCAACTTCTCCACTTTCTAAGTTCTTTGGTTTATGTATAAAAGTGTGCATACATGTTACTAATCTCTTCCCACCCATGCCCTCTCAATGTGGACATACATGAGCATATATTGGGTGTACACACAAACATTTGTATTTCCTGCAGCTGGGGAGCCTAAAGGAAATCAATAGTAAAGGCCTCTGATTTGATTTCTCCCCTATCTCTGTATCCTCTTCCATCTTCCAAAGCTGGAAAAGCAGCTATGGACTCACCCCCAGCTGCTTGTCACCTTCCTTTTTTCTTTTCCCTCTCTCCTGCTCCAACATTCCCTATTTCAGGCATAGGCAGTGGGGAAGGGTCATGACAGAAGCCCTGACTGAATCATGGTTTCATGCCCTTCTTGCCATATTAATCTTGCAGTAACTGAAAGAACACACTGCTGTGTAATGTGTCATCACAAAGCCTAATCACTTCTAGCCAGAGGATTTTCATTTTGTAGTGTGGATCAATATATTCCACTATTATTATTTGCAATTTAAGAAGAAAACCAGTAAAACTTCACCTTAAAATAACATATCAGCTGCTTTATACCCTATTACTTAGGTCACTGCCAAAAGACTGCACGGTCACCACCAATTTATATTTAATTTAGAATCATATTTTCCAAGTATTCTGCTAGCAATGGAAATACCTTACTTTTTGAGGGTTTCTGTAACTTAGATCTGTTTATTTGCTCCTTTTGTCCCTAGTGCAATGACCTGTGACTACTCAATAAAAACTTTTAACTCACCATTCACTGTTCTGAACTCAAAACAAAGAAAAGGTTTGCAAATCTGTGAAATACATTTATGTGGGCTTAAGTTCTAAAATAACTTTTACTTTCAGTACAATAAACATGATTACTAACTACAAGCAAGGGTCAGTGACATAAAGAAACTGCCCTTTATTTGGTAAAGAGATATACAGGTTCTATTAATGAAAATAAAACAAATAGTGTGTGACATGAACTTATCATGGTATAGAATAGTTCTCAGGGGTATAAAGAGCAAGATTAGCTCTGATGAGCACACAGGAAAACTGCCTGGAGAATCTTATGTTGTTTATCAGATATCAGGAGGGATAGTGTCCATGAATTATTCCATGAAATCCTCACACTCCTGACAAGTAATAGTAGAACTAATAGTTTTACTATTTTATTATGAGAAAAATAAAATAGGGAAAGATTCTTCAACATGGTAAAACAATCACAACACATGGCCATTTTTTCCACAAAGCACCTTTCAACCATTATATGACCTAGGCTAACCAAGACTTAAGTTACATAGGATTTAGGGATACAAAAGGAGTGGAGAATGCCATGTAAGCTGAGGCTCAGAGAAACAGACTCCAAGGCACATCCAAGGAACTAGGCAAGTCTCTCTGTCACAAACTTGCTCCTTTTGGTTTGTAGAAGGGAAATCTTCCCCAGACCTTAATCTCCTTAATGGCCAGAACTGTCCAAGGTCTCTACTAGCTGGAAGCTGGGTGGGCCCATGGCTATCCCAATGGCCACCTGGATTGTATTAAACTGGGCACAATGAGCAGAGAGCATCATCTATCATGCCATGAAGCCTTGTAAGAGGAACTGAATAAATATATTAATACTACATTTCCTTTCCCATACATCAACATTCCTTAAATCAGTATACACTTTGCAATGACTGTTAGAAGCAAGTGGTACAGTGCGGCTTTATGTTGAAGGTATTTGATATCTATCCACATGTCACCACAGTGAAGCTGTTTAGGACCATACATGATTGAACTGTAAATTTTATTTCTAAATGTGAAATGAATTAAGATGATGATGTTGTGATACAATATTCAAGCAAATGACTGTTACCCAAAACAAGACCAACACAGAGTTGAAGGAAATAGGCTTTGTTCAGAGGCAGCCTTTCTAGGAGTCAAGAATAGAGTCACTGGCTGGTGTTGTGGTGGAGCAGTTGGACCACGCACGGGCTGTAACCCTTGGCATCGCATATCAGAGTGCCAGTAATAGGCCTGGTTGCTCCACTTCCAATCCAGTCCCCTGCTTTGTACCCAGGAAGGCAAAAAAGGATGGCCCAGAGTCTTGGACCACTGCTACCCATGTGGGAGACCAGATTGGAGGTCCTAATTCCTGCTTTGTCCTGGCCTAGCCCAGAGCCTAGTGCGTGCACACGCTCTCTCTCTCTCTCTCTCTCTCTCTCGTCAATTGGCCTTTCAATTAAATAAAAATGTTTTTAACATAAGGAGTTGCTTGAATCAGAAGCTTTTTCTGGCTGTACCACTCAGGAGCTGTGTGTCTTGTGATAAGCTACTTTACAGTGTGCTGGTCTGTAAAATGAGTGTGACAATATGGTCAGTGTGAAGATTACTTGAGTCAATATTAATAAAGTGCTAGGAGTTGTACCTGGTAGACTGGAAGCACACAATAACTGAGAGTGATCATCATTATTAGTATTGTTTGAAGAAATGAGTCACTATAAAAAATGAATGCACTCTCTGAAATTGTCTTCCAATTTTCAAGACAGAAGATACACACATGTAATTAAATCTATATATATGCATATAAGTATATATGCATGTATAGATATTCAAATTAGGATCACCTAATATACATGTGGAAGGATAACTAAAGGCAATAGAAAATATTGACTATCTTGTAATACAGAATTTCAAAAACTCAAAGACATTCGAGAGGTACATAGTTTTGTTAGACTGAAACTCATGTCCAAAAGTCTCCAGATAATATTCAAAAGAAACTCTTTAATATTCACTGATGTACCCTTCTTTTGGAAAAAGCGAAACCATGACTCCAACCAAATAGGAAATGCAAACAAAACCTAGCGTCTTTCAATATGCTTCAGAATTGCTCTGCCAATCCTAAAGCAAGCAAAGAGGTCAAGATCATGAACAGGAACACCACAAAGAAGCACATCACTCTGTCCCCGAGGCCAGCAGTCATTGCAGCAAACGCAGGCTGAACATGGTTGAGGCTTCCGCTCAGCTCAGCTTTGAACCGTGAAACATGCAATTGAGTCAAGTGACATCTTTTGGTAACTGTATAGAAAAGTGAGCTTGGTTTTAAAAATAATTCACATCTAATGTAGAATTTCTTCTTGTCCAGAAATATGTTTATTAAATCAATGATGAAGCTTATATTAGATGGTATCTTGAAACAACAGTACAGTTTCAAAATTTGTCCTAATAGGCTCATTGTGAATGAACCAATTTCATCTTTATTTGTAGAATGAAGCTTAACATTTATATTTATGCTGTAAATTTAAATATGAAGTTTATCATGAATCCTTCATAGCAAGAGCAGCCTAATGCCTCACTACCAAATGCTCCTTTTTCACTCTAACGTGGACTTTTTTGGGTAGAAAAAAAGACAAAGGGTGAGGAGTCATGCCATCCTCTGGCTTTTCTACTTTAAAATCTAATTTTCAAGGACTAAAACTGTCTGATGACTCGGCCATATGGCAGTGTTTCCCATGAACAGAAATTATCTATCCCCAAGCACTCAAGTCGTGCTGTGGGAGGGTGGCTTTCCTTCTTTCGAAAAAGAGGCTATTCAATCAAAATCTCATGCAAACATCGGTTCCTTTTCTGCGACTAGTTCACATTTGATTTAGAACAGACTGCTGTGTGAATCTTCCCTATTCTGGAAACTGTATATATACACAACTATTACACATTATAGCCAATTTCCAAATGCCTTTGAACTCCTACAGTGGGGAGAGAGCTATTGGCAACACAATGAATTATTTCTTTTTAATAATTGGTTCTCAAGACAAAAAGCTGGTTGTTTATAGACTGGTAATAATCCTTAGTAAATGAAAATATGAACAGATTTCACAAATGATTTCAGTTTCGTAGGTATTTTATAGTTTTCTTCATATGGAAAACACCAAAATCGAAACAGAACACCTGCTTAATTGTCTGTGGAAAAGGAAAAATAAATAACACATGGAATTATTTGCTTTTTATTTTTTATCCTTCTCTAAGGATATTAGATGGCACTATTTGTTCACCATATAATTTACAGCACATTGAGTACCAGTTACTCAATATACCTTCTAAAATATACCTTTATATATTTAAAGTAAATTAACCCCTTAAAGTGATGAGTAACACTATCCTGTAGGAGTATATGTCAGTATATGGAAAATAAGGGAAGAACTTCAGAAAGAAAGCTCACCAGACCGTTTTTAGTGTGACACATTCTGTTTTTGTACCATAAATACCTTTGTGTGTTTCTGACATATAACTGGGAGCTTCTAACTCATTGGCTGGACCCTAACTTTTTTTGCAATAACAGCCATGAGTAGGGTTCATAGGATCACACTCAGAAAATGTCACGACAGCCATTCTCCCAAAGGAAGGGTTATTCTCTGTGCGGATGTGACTGGCCCTGTGCTCTGAGCCTTGTTCAGTTTCTGATTCATTCTCCACACTCTAACCAGCACTACAGCTTTAAAATGTCTTTCTGGGGGAAGAGAACACAGAGCTTGTCTGATTTAATCAGTTATCACTTTAATTTTACCATCATTGACATTAAAAAGAGCATAACACTTCCTAGAAAACTGACTAGGTATTTCAGTCAGTTGGCTCTCTCTCTCACTGTGCTCAACAAATATTTCCTGTCTGCCCCTGTATTAAATCTCCAACTGGCCTCACCTTCCTCTTCCCACATTAGAGTGCCTACATGTGTGCCCTGGATCAGAATCCCGACTCCAGCTTCCTGCTAATGCAGACTTTGGGAGGCAACAGGAATGGCTCAAGTAACCAGGTCCCTGCTACCCATGTGGAAGACCTGGACTGAGTTCTTGGCTCATGGCGTTGGCCCCCAGGAAGGGGTGGCTGCAGTCATTTGGGGAGTGAACTAGCAGATGGGATTTCTCAAGTAAATATTTTTTAAATTATAAAAACAAATGTCATAAAGGTATCTTTCATTCCACAATTAAGGTCTTTTGCCCACTCTTTCCCTCTCTGACTCTCCAGCTAAAGTAGGGAGAGTGTTCACAGATCAGCTCAGCTCACACACTCCAGCCATCCCCCTACCCACACACATGTTCTAGGGCCCGTCTTCATCGGTGATCATGTCTCTATCAGCTTTGTTAACCTCTTTTTCTTTACCCAGGCTGGCCTAGGTATATCCAAATGTACAAAGGAAGAGATAACTAAAAGGAGGGAGTGGAAAGCAAAAGTGTCCTTTGAAACCTGAGTTCTTTTCAAACAACAACTTACCTGCTTCTCAGGCACAGATCTCAGAAACGTCCCTAAAATGGCTCTCTCCACACACTAACATATATTCCTTGACTCATCTGTGCACTGCAATTTCTTTGTCCCTTCAGTATTAAAGTTTCCCTTTCCAAGCTTACAGTTGCATCCACGTTGCCATACAAGGAGACATGAGTGAGTGCTCTTTTTCCAGGATCTGTCGTCTGTAAGATTCCACCAACTCGGGAAACAGACTAAGTCTGAGGCCTTGTGTACCTTTGAATCCAAGGCCTACCACATACCAGATCCATCCATCAACTTTTAAACTTCGTTATCTATATAAAGTGAAGATGGCAATTATTTCCCTTCTGGGGTTTTTGTGGTGATCAAATGATAATCCATGTGAAGTGCACATAGTAAGGGTTCTATAGGAGCTACTGTTTAAAATTTATAATGATCCTGGTGTTATCCTTTGCTAATGACCCTCTTATGTTGCATTTTATGGAACAATACTCTTCAGTCCCTCACATGTAACGTCTAGGGCTCGTGCGGGTTTATTGTCAGCCACCATGTTTTCTCAAGGGTGGCAACAATACCATCTTTTCTAAATGACTGTTTGAGAGGTGATTCTGCAGCCTAATTTCCAATGGATATTCCTAGGAATTTGCAAACTTTACCTAATTCATGAAAAATTTGGGGGGAGTAAATTAGCCATAACTGAATTTTATTGTCTGTAACTAAAAATTCTAATAAAGTAGTCCAATATATAGCTTATCTTATTCTCTTTGAATTTTAGATGCATGCATTCAACTATGCCCTTGACATTTCTACTAAGATGTTTCAAAGCTATCTCAAATTTAACACATATAGAACTGTACCATCAGTCTCCCTCTTCACTATCCCAAACCATTTGCATCTTAGTGTACTGCAGCAACTGTTGGAGGAATTCCAACATGAAGAATTGGGAGCCAGAACTCAATACTCTCTCTATGCACCACATTTCCCAAGTAGTCAATTTTCCTGAAAAATAAACTGAGTTTCTCCATTCATTTCTATCTGTGATTAATATTTCCTTAAATGAAATCATCAAAAACCTCACAAATATACCAGAACATTTGCTTCTAAAATCCCTTATCCTTTGACTACTGTATTCTCTTACAATGCACTCTGACAGCAACAAAAATTCTAGAATCAAAAGTCCTGTTGTCATATTACAATATTTCATTGATATCTCACTGGAGACATCATTTGAAAAAAAAATCCAAACTCCTTACTGTCACTTCCAAAGCAATGAACATTTTGGATTCTGTCTATCTCTGTAGCTGCATCACACACCTTCAGCCCCTACTTGATTCACTAAGATCTACCTCATTTCACGTTGTTAAGCAGATGAGTTATTCTGTTGCAGGAACTTTGCCTACGCTGTTTGCTGTACCAGCAAAGTTCTGATCCCCTACATGATGTCACGCCAAATTCTGGAGATATTTTTATCCTGCCAGTATTACTGAAGTGTCCTTATGATACTCTCTAAAGTCATGCTCTACAGCACCTATGATAGTCAGAGTTCGCCTACTTCTTGGTATGATTGTTTATTCTGTATCTTTCCTGTTTGTCTGGTTTTCATACGGTTGGTAAGCATTTGGTTTCATTATCCCTGATACCTCATGCCTAATGCTGTGCCAGGCTCAGAACTGCTGCTCAAACAATCTGCCCAGTGTTTGAATTAATCATTTCCAACCGTGACACTGTCAACTGCTCTGGAGTGCATGTTGTTTTATTTGTGTGGTTCCTGTCATAGCTCTAAATAGAAGGGTAGGAAGAGTAGGACTGTAGATACAGTAGATACAAAACCAAAAGTCAAATCTGGCTACTGTAATAAATTACTACATACATGTATGCTTCCAGTTCAGAGATTTTTCTGATAGATATTAAACAGCATTGGTATTTAGAAACTCTATTATCTCAAATATATTCATAATCCCAAATAGGAATTTTTAGTATGATTTAAATGACATTTTTAAAAGTATCTTTAAAATTCTGGACAATAATCCTGAGGTTTAATATCTGAATATTAGAACCATGTAATCCTTAAAAGGAGAATATAGAGAACACTGTGCTCTCGCCATGGTTACTGGGTTGGTTGTTTTTACTCCTATATTATCCTTGTAGTGATATGATTCATGGACTTGATTTGCAAAGCAATTAGGAAAAGGCTGTGGAAGAAAACCTCAAGATAATGGGCCTCAGCTTTTGGAAGTCATAGTAGCTCAACATGTTTTTTTTTTTTTTTTTTTAAGTAAATCATGCTATTTTCATCTGTGTCTGAAAATGTGGGGCACAAACATGAATGTCACAATCAGTGGGAAAGACAAAGGAGGGAGAGGACTCACATTCTTTGTTCCCCAGTTCTATGTATCTCCTTCTTCCCCAGGTCACGAATTACTGTAGCTCTGAAAAACAGCCATGCCCAGTGACACATACATACAGAGTGATCAGGAGCCCGGAAGGTCAAAAATGACTTACTGAGGAATAGAGAGCTGTGCATTTTAGGAAAAAAAAGTTCCAAAACATGTGAGAATCAAAAGAGTTCAAAAATGGTCAAGTGAGACAATTGTGTTGACGTGGTTTTACCATATATCTCCTCCTGTAACACCCTACAACCATTCATGGGAGATGTTGGGAGAATCCCTACTGAAACAGGCAATTCAAATAGAGTGAATCAATCCAATCATTTACTTGACTGAAATTTCAGATAAGCGGCCTTATTCACAAAAAAGATCAAACTTTTCCAATTACATCAAAATAATTGTTTCTAATTATGTAAGAAACTCCAACAGAAATAAGCAGATAACAACACTAATTACACAGACACGGATTACAGTTTTGAAAGCACATAAACTTTACTGGATCAAAGTAGCCCACTTTCCAGCTGCTTCTATGGCTTACTATGTCATTATGAAAACTGCAAAAACCACAAAGTCCAAATAAAAATAATCATCCAGAAAAATAATCTGTATGAAGAACACCCATGAATATTCTGTGTGTTTATTTTATTACATTTCAGCTCAATAGGGTTGCTTTCTTTCTAATCAAAGAGCAATCTATATTTCTATTCATTTCCTTTAGAAGTAGTGACAGAGCCTGTCCTTGTAATATACACTGTGGGGAAGAAGAAATAATTGGATCCAGGGCTATCATAGATGATCCAAAATATATCCTTTGATAATTTGCAGTAGATCTTATAATACAGATTATAAATAGCTGCTAAATTTAAGTCAGAAAAGCAAAGTTCTAGAGATCACATGGCAGGATCACAAGAGAGTTACAGCTTTCCCTTTAGCCAGTAGCAAATGCTATCCATGAGAACTAAGGCAAACTCTCTATGAACATTTCCTAGAATAACCAAAGACCTGAACATGTGCTTGTATAGAAATATCCTCCCTCTACATCTGGACTGGTGTTGGGATCAATTGACAAGAGTGGCCAATCAACGCATAAAATCAAGTTTATACATCCCAGTGACCAGAGGGTACACAGACCCCCAAAGAGCCCAGGCCCTGGGTTCTGTCCTGGCTCTGCTCATATCCAGCTCTGCAAACTTAACCTCAGAAGCTGCTGTTTCTCCCCTTCTCTGTTGAAGAAAATGGAATGCTTTATCCTAAGATCAACCTTAGTTCCAAACACTTAAACAGAAAAATTATAATAGGTTTGAGAAAATAATTAATGTTCTACAGAATTAAAATCAAAGAGACTTGCTGATGTAAGCAGCAAAATGTACACAAGACAAAGTGAGTTTCATTTTCTTCTAGACTGGGTGAACTTGTACCTAGTATTTATGTGGACTTAAAAACTATAAGTGTTTTTAATAAATTAAATACAAAATGAAGACATTTAAAATTATTACCAGCTTATCAGCATGAAACACAAAGAACACTGAAGTGTGAGATTTTTCCAGAGAAACTCATCATTAAACTTTCACTAACAATGCCATCATTTCTTTCCCCCTCTGTGATCACATCATCTCTAAGGTACAATTTTAGGTTTAAGTCTTAACAGTGGGTAAAACTAGGATAGCTGAGCAGGCAAATCAAATGATTAAGTTTTTCAAAAGTGTTACAGGTATTTAAGCCTTGAGAAAGCTTAATTAAAGTTAATGAAGAATTTAAAACAGGAGTGAAAATTAAAGCAGTAGGAAATGTTACAGAAAAAATTACTATTCGGCTGAAAAAAAATCCAGGAAGAGCTATAGGGAACTGATGCTAATCATCATTGATTGGAAGAAGCGACTGTAGCAAATGTAGGAAGTGACCTGAAGAGACATCATTGAGGAAATATAGTCACAAAAGGAAACCTAAAAGATATGAAAACGGGAGGGTGCAAGAAAGATTTTAATTTTCAAACTGAATGTGCTTTTTATAACTTTCTTCAACACAGAGATAACCATCATATCTTTTCCTCTTCATGCTCATTAACCATTCTTTATTCACTCATTGTTTCAACATTAAGTTGGAGCTCACTCTAGGAAATCATCTGGCTGAGTTCTGGACCGCTAGCTGCTCTACTTCCCTAGACTATGACCAAAGACCAGTTACATCACATAATCACATGCAGTAAAATGGGAAAGTAAATTCATGTCATCCATCTTGTTCCTAGCTAACAGTTATTCCTCTTGAATCAGGCTTATTCCTGACACTATCCAAAAGTGAACAAACAAGATGGTATTTTCTTGAGTATTTAATGGCAAACACACATTAGGCATTGGATTTGGTGTTATTATCTCATTTTATCAAATAATGTCCAAATGCCAATAATCCAACAACTGGTCTATATCTAAATGAAGTGTTTAATTTACTCAATTCAGTGGCTATTACTTGAAATAGGGCTAGGGAGAGGGGGACAGAAAAGCAGAGAGGGAAGGTAAGAGGGAGAGAGGGAGGAGAGAGGGAGAGAATGAAAATATCATCTCCCATTCATTAGTTTACTCCCCAAATGTCCCCACTGGCCAGGGCTGGGCCAACTGTCAAGAATTCAACCCAAGTCTCCCACATGGGTGACAAGGACTCAACTACGTGAGTCATCACCTGTTGCCTCTGAGAGTGGGCATTAGCTGAGCCAAGACTCAGATCCAGACACTTGGAAAGGGATGCAAACACACCAAGTGGCATCTTAACCACTGTGCCAAATGCCCTCCTCCAATGGAAAGTAGTCAACATCCACCTGTGATTGAATAAATTCCCAAGAGAATTCCAAAGCATGGCACATGACAAAAATACAGCATAAAAATAATTTCAGGGTAATTATATTTATGGAAATTCACAAAAAAATCAGATAACCTTAGCACTCTTTCTTATTACAGGAAACAGATATTGTACTCAGCCATTTCTTCTTAAATGACAATATAACATAAGTGGGAAAAACTACCTGAAATGCCCTACCGATTATGAAATTCAGGGAACCGGACTTTTATAATTGATTTTCTTTTGGGGGAGTGTTGGGAATTAGTATTGGAAATAACAACCATAAATTGATTCCAAGGAACTTTAAATGTCAGAGTTCAGGTTTGGGGAGAACAGGATGAGAACTAAAGGAGGACATAATAACCAGAGTGAGTTACTGAAGGACTGTTCCACCACATCTTGTTCTCTATGACAAAGAAAGGTAAGGGAAGTTGGGCTGGCGCCACAGCTCACTAGGCTAATCCTCCACCTGCGTTGCCGGTACTTCGGGTTCTAGACCCGGTTGGGGCACCAGTTCTGTCCCGGTTGCTGGCCAGCTCTCTGCTATAGCCTGGGAAGGCAGTGGAGGATGGCCCAGGTGCTTGGGCCCTATACCTGCATGGGAGACCAGGAGGAGGTGCCTGCCTCCTGGCTTCAGATCAGCGCAGCCCAGCGCACCGGCTGTGGTGGCCATTTGGGGGGTGAACCAACGGAAGGAAGACCTTTCTCTCTCTCTCTCTCTCTCTCTCTCTCTCTCTCTCTCACTGTCTAACTCTGCCTGTCCAAAAAAAAAAAAAAAAAGGTAAGGGAAGTGATGGCAGGACATTGTCAATGGCCAGCCTTTACTGTCCAGGGCATCTCATTGGTATGCAGGTTGGCAAGGACTCTAAGTCTCAGATCCTGCACATGCCATCCTACTGGAAGCAACAATCACCAAACCAAACAGCAGCCATTAGAAAGAGAGCAGAGTTAACAGTTGGGACAGAGTGGGGATATCTGTATATTGTAGATGCTTCCTTGCTCAGACAAGCTGTGTTTGTCATTAATAATGAAGCAATGGAAATGTGCAGCCTCTCATCAGTAAGCATTGCCTTTGAAGGCTGTGGGTACTCAAGGAAACAAATTCATCCACTGCTGGCATCAGTGGCAGGGTCTAACCTCTGGCAATAGATTAATGCATTAGCCAGGAACTTAAATGAAAAGTGCTTATGCACACAGCACAATGGCTATGATTTAGTGATGTTCACGTAGCAATTTATATTTACTGAGTGCTACAATAGTATCTATTATTTATTCTTCAAGACAAATCCATGAGGTATTATCTTCATCTTTTTTAGGTAAGAAAAACAAGGCTCAAAGCAGTTAATATGAAATCAAAGACATTGAGTCAGGTTATATCTATGAACACAAAGTCAACATTTTGGAAAGAAAAATGAGCCCAAGATGCTGCTTCACACTATGTAGGTCAGCAGCACTGAAATATTTCCTTAGCACTAAAACCCTTTTGTTCTCCCAAAAATGTAGAATGCAGCTCCAATTTATGTAGGTGATAACTACATTGTATTAGTAAGAATTTCAGATATAAATTTCTAACACATACTTAACCATTATCAGATTTTTATGAACATAGAACTTTTTTTAAAAAAATAGTGATTTATTTTAAAAGTCAGAGTTAAAGGGAAAGAGGGAGAGAGGGAGGGAGGGAGAGAGGAATGAGGGAGAGAGGGAGGGAGGGAGGAAGAGTGGGAGAGAGGGAGAAAACCTACCATCTTCTGGTCCACTGTCCAGATGGCTACAATGGCCAACACTGGGCTAGGCTGAAGCCAGAAGCTTCATCTATATCTCCCACATGGGTCTTAGGGGCCCATCTTCTGCTTCTTTTCTCAAGCAATTAGGAGGAGCTGGATCAGAGGTGGAGCAGCCAGGACAGGAACTGGTATCTTTGTGGGATTCTGGCATAGCAGGCAGTAGTATTACCCACTATGCCACAATGCTATCCCTGAATATACAAATTTTAAGATTTTATTTTTTTATTCAAGAGGCAGAGTTACAGAGAGAGGGAGAGACATCTTCCAACTGCTGCTTCATTTTCCAAATGGCCTCAATGGCCAAAGCTGGGCCCATCCGAAGTCAGGAGCCAGAAGATTCCTTTAGGTCCCCCATATGGGTACAGGGGCACAAACTCTTGGACCATCCTCCACTGCTTTAACAGACCACTAGCAGAGAGCTGGATCAGAAGAGGAGCAGCTGGGACATGGACCAACACCCATATGGGATGCTGGCACCACAGGCAGAAGCTTAGTCTACTATGCTACAGTGTCAGCCCTTGAATATACAATTTTAAATCAGAGAGCATGAGTAGTCATTCCAGACTTATGTTACTCAGCATCCATGAATTTCAGACTTATGAACTCCATAAATTATAGGGCCACTGACTACAACAGGGGAGAAATATTTGCCTACACCTAACAGTTAAAAAATATAAATCCAGTAAGACTTCCTGTGTTTATAAACACAATGCCAATGTGTGAGATCTGAGAATGGCTCTGATCCCATAAATTCAGTTCATTAATGAGTTGTCCAGTTGGGGATGGAATGAGCATCTCCACAGTGTGATTTAAAGAGTACAGGATAGAATGCTTGCAATCTATAGAGAAAATGCTTCTCCCTGATCCTTGGTATAGATATGTCCTCTCTCACATTGGAAGCAATGAAGAAAAATTAAGTGAAGAAAAATTAAGGCTGATAGTTATATTATTTTTGCAAGAAGGAACAACAGACTGAAGCTAATGACCTGGAAGTTACAATTGTCTGAGCTACCTGAGAAAGTTTATTGAAAATTTAGCTTCTAAGGGATGTAGGAGTTCAAAAGGAGAAATGGGGGAAACAGACAAGCAGGCAGCAAGAGCAGGTGAGACTGAACTGAGTGAAGCTGATGGCTTAATGCGCAGTGTGTGCAGAGATCACACAGTTTCCAAGGGAGGTCCAGCAGCCATGAGCTGAGTTACGGCTCACCGAGTCACAGAAGGCACTTCTGAAGGGAAGCTAATGCCGTGAATTCCGATTCCAGGAAGGAGAAGGTCACACTTCTCCAGGGACCAAAGAGAATAGAAAGAAAATGGTCTTGCCTTGGACTTGGGGAAGTAAAATGAATCACAAAGGACAGAAACTATTGACTGGAACTAATGAGCTGAACCAAGGGAGCAGAGAACAGCATTCAAAACCATCAGACTCAGAATGGACCAAGGCAGCAAATGAATTCAAGGAATTTGGGGGTGATAAATTTCATCCAATCTCCTGTTAGTTCTGTCCACAGTTCATGCGATGCTTCAAGCCTGGGCCCCCATGAGCAGTGAGGCACTGGCAAACTCATCTATTTTCACTTAAAGCCGCGTTGTAGATCATTCGGGTCTCCCCTCACACAAGAGGACCTGGGGGTGATAGGCACCAGGAAATTGGAATGGAGGATTCTTTGGAAAAGACTCTCCTTCCCATCCACATTTGTGAAACACAAAATGAAGCCATTACAGTGGGAACCTACACAGGGTAGTGTTTGTGTTAAATGAGAACAGACATGTGATGGAGCTTTGAAGCTCAAAAGAACCAGAAAATAAAAACAGCACCCTGAAGTAATCTTGCACCTGAGTGCTTATTTTACTATGTTTGTGCGTGTTTTGTTCCTAAATATGAATCTAATGTGTGCATTGAAGGCAATTTCAAAAAAGGGGGGGAAAGCAAAGAAAAAAAAAGGAGAAATATTCTATCTTAAACCTTCCACTGAAAAATGACTGCTTTTAAGGGTTTAGGGGCTGTTACTCTAGCTCAGTGGGTTAAAGCTGCAGCCTGCAGCACCAGCATCCCATGTGGGCGTCAGTTCAAATCCCCACTGTTTCATTTCTGATCCAGCTCCACGCTAATGGGCCTGGGAAAGCAACATAAGATGGCCTAGGTCCTTGTGTCCCTTCATCCACATGGGAGACCTGGAAGAAGCTCCTGGCTCCTGGCTCCTGGCTCCAGCCTGGTCCAGCCCATGTCATTGCAGCCATTTGGAGACTGAACCAGCAGATTGAAAACTCCCTCCCTCCCTCCTTCCCTCTCTCTCCACTCCCCTCTCCGCCCCTCTCACTCCCCTTCCAATGTTTCTCCTTCTTTCCCTCTGTAACTCTGTCTCTCAAATAAATTAATCTTTAAGACAAAGAAGAGTTTAGTGCATTTCACAAATCTATTCATAAGCACATCTGTGCCTTGTTTTTAATACAATCACAATTTTAATACTACTTTCTTCTTTCTTGGAAACTCATTGTGTAGTCTGTTATTTCATTATATGCTTATAGTAATATTAGTTGTCAGAATTGTGGCACAATGGATTAAGCCATCACTTGTTACACCAGCATTCTATACTGGAGTGCTGGTTCGATTCCCAGCTACTTTGCTTCTGATTTAGCTTCCTTTTAATGCACCAGGAAAAACAGTAAATGATGGCCCAAGTACATGGGCCCCTGCTAAATATGTGAGAGAATAGGATGGAGTTGCTGGCTTCTGATTTCGGCCTGGTCCAGACTTGGCTGATGTGGCCTTTTGGGGAGTGATAGGTGGATGAAAGACACCTCCCCACCCCCATTTCTCTTTTCTCTCTGTTGCTCTACCTTTTAAATTAATTAATCTTTTAGAATTATTTTAAAGACCATATTAAATTCTACCACTTTTAATCAATTCTCTAAAATTAAAAACTTAATTCTCACAATTTCCACTATTTATAATAAAGTAGTATATGAATGCTCTTGGTTTTATTTGCATTTATTTGGTCACTAGTAATACAAATTTTTCATGTTTAGGGACATTTATACTTCCTTTAAATATTATTGCCTTCATGTAGATGTCTATCCTTTTCCTAAGGTATTAAGCTTTGTAACAGAGCTTTCTATATGTTAAATCTGTGCATAATTTATGATTTGTTTATTTATTTGAAAGGTAGAGCATCACAAACAGGAGAGGCAGAGGAAGAGACAGAGATCTTCCATCCTCTGGTCCAAATGGCAGCAACAAATGTCTCCAAATGGCAGCAACAACCAGAGATAGGTGAGGCTGACGCCAGGACATCGGAACACAATCTAGGTCTCCTACTTGGGTGCAAGGGCCCAAGCACTTGGGCCATCATCTGCTGCCTTCCCAGATACGTTAGCAAGAACCTGAATAGAAAGCAGAGTAGCCAGGATTCAAATCGGCACTCAAATAGAGAAAGCCAATGTCCCATGCAGGAGCTTAACCCACTCTGCCACTATATATGCCCCAATATGTTCAGTATATTAATCTGTCCTCTCTCATACACATTTAAAATATCCTGGATTAGTCCTCCAAGATGGCGGAATAGAGAGGGAGTACACTGACAGTCCTGGAAAAGATAGTTTAATAAAAGTGGATACACTGTAGTCTCGGGGAAGAGTTAGGGAAAATCTGCAGAGGAAACTCTTCCAGACTAGTGGGACACGGTGGACCTACGTGGAGGGCACGTGTGCCCACGGCTCGGGACCCCAGCCGCCGAGTCTATGCACCAGCGCTGGAAAGGGAGGTGAGGTGAAACTGCAGTAGCCGGAGACACTGGTGGAAAAGCAGCAAGAAGAGCCTAGAGAGAAAAAGGCTTGAAGCCCCGTGGTGGAAAGTTCACCAGGCTGGCTAGAGGAGAGAAAAAAAATAAGAAAAGGGACTGGTATGGACACTCACCTTACAAAGGTGGGGAAAACATTACAGCAGGCGCAATTTTGGACTTATGTAACAGCTGTACCAGCTCAAGGCTGTGCCTGCCCTCAGCCAAGCAGAAAAAACTGACTCTGGTGGGAAGAAGTAACAGGAGGTTAAGACCTAGTGAATGTGTGGCGCTTATGAACTGGGACTGTGAGAGGAAAAAAAAAAAAAAAACTGACGGTGTGTGGGAGAACTCATGGTATGGCTGAGATGTACTCTCAGTGGGAGATGCCACAAACTCGGTAACCTTGGCAACCTGGTACGAAACACTCCAGGGGAATCGGAGCTTACACTGAGGATTACACGGATCCTTTGTGTGGTCCTTGGGACAGAGCAGACAAATATTATACCCATTGGGGCTAGCGCTCAGGCACTGATTGCCTTCAAGGAGAATAGCTCAGCTGAGCAGAATTACTTCCCTTCTGAATAGAGAGAGGGAGAGAGAGAGAGATTGATTTACCATGCCAAACCTGGGTGTGTCACCTTTGGCACACCCTTAACCCTGAAGAATGGAACTCAACAGAGCTCTCTGGCCACACCCATCACAAGCCTCTAAAGATTCACCAAGGGCAGACAGTCCACTTAATCTAGAGTCATAGTATAACAAGAAAAGCCACCACAGCGAGGAAAAAAAAACAAGAAACCCAAACCCAAGAATATCTCCACAAAGCCAAACAACACACACAGAACTGAGGGAAAAAGAACAAGGAAGACATTATGATGCCCCCAAATGAACATGACACTCCAACACAAGATTATGAAGATGATGAAATAGAAGAAATGCAAGATACAGATTTCAAAAAATTTATGTTAAGTCCTGTTAATTTTCATTATTTTTTTCCATATAGGAAGCTGTACCCTTTTACATAATTAAGTAATTTCCTTCATAGATTTGGTTTTGGGTGTTGAGTTTTGAAGACCTCCTCTAGGCTACAACCACATATAGTTCCACACACCATGCACCAGTACTTCCATTTGGTTCAAGGCATCCTGGTTAAGAGTTCGGAGATCAGAAACCATCCCAAGGCTGACTTTAACCTGGACTCTATTCTGTCACCACAGACCTGATAATTAATCTGAGCTGTGCATTAACTTCATCATAAAATAGGATTAATATTACTATTTGCCTCATGTGACAGCTAAAAGTAATAAATGCAATAATCTATGGCAGATTTTCTGACACATACCAAATACTCAGTAAACCCTAGGAATTATATCCCTACCACATATGAACACTATTTTGGAGAATATGATAAAATCAAATCTAAATGTAATGTTTTTCCAAATATATAGTCAAAGCTATATTTTGAATAATACCTATTGTGTATCATTAATTTGAAATACCACTTCTATTAGATACTAAATTATTATATTTAGGTGTTTGGATGCACTTTTTAGACTTCTTCTCTAAGAACACTGATTTACCTGGCTAGCAATTTAACATTGCTACAATATTAAAATCAGTATGGTTGAATAATGTTTTAATCACTTTTAGTGCAATTATCCCTTCATAAGTATTCTTTTTTTCAGAAAACACACTTGACTAAACAGGCTGCCAAAACTCCTGGTTAAAGTTCCAAGAGGGAATTAACACATGTATATGAAAATACCATTCCCTAAAGAGCTCCCCAAAAGCTCCCTCTAAATATTTTTACAGAAACTCCAAATGTGATCCCTGTTGAACATGGTGGTGGGAATGGGAGAGGGAAGAGATGTATAATTTGGGACATGCTCAGGCTGACTTGCCCCAAGTGGTGGAGTTGGAAGCATACCAGGGGATTCCAATTCAATCCCATCGAGGTGGCATGTACCAATGCCATCTCACTGTTCCAGGTGATCAGTTTCAGTTCACAGTTGGTCATGGTGAAGGGACTGGGAGTCAAAGGGAGCACATAGACAAGTCTAGTACCTGCTAACGCTAACTGATGGAGTAAATAAAGGGGAGAGTGATCCAACATGGGAAGTGAGATACTCAGCAGACTCATAGAATGGCAGATGTCCTAAACAGCACTCTGGCCTCAGAATCAGCCCTAAAGGCATTCGGAGCTGGCTGAAAAGCTCATGAGAGTATTTCAGGCATGGAAAGCCAAGACACTCTGGCAAAAGATCTCTGCGAGTGAGATCCCAGTGGAAAGAACAGGTCATCAAAGAAGGAGGTACCTTTCTCTGAAGGGAGGAGAGAACCTCCACTTTGACTATGACCTTATCTAAACAAGATAAGAGAGAACTCAGAGGGCTTCCATAGCCTTGGAAACTCATGACTGGAGCATAGGGAGATTACTGATGCCATAGACAGGAGTGTCAATTGGTAAAATCAACAACAGGAGTCACTGTGCACTTACTCCTCATGTAGGATCTCTATCCTTAATGTGCTGTACATTGAGATTTAATGCTATAACGAGTACTCAAACAATATATTTCACTTTGTGTTTCTATGGGGGTGCAAACTGTTGAAATCCTTACTTAATGCATACTAAACTGATCCTCTGTAAAAAAAAAAAAAAAAAAAAAGAAAAAAGAAATTATCAATTCCCAACTTGACTCTCACTGGGATTAAACATGACAATAGGTCTACTCTGATTTCATCATCATTTAAAAAAATCATCTATTATTTTTCACTTTATGTTTCTGTGTGGGAGCAAACTGTTGAAATCCATACTTAATGTATACTAAGCTGATCTTCTGTATATTAAGATAATTGAAAATGAATCTTGATGTGAATGGAAGGGGAGAGGGAGTGGGAAAGGGGAGGGTTGTGGGTGGGAGGGACGGTATGTGGGGGAAGCCATTGTAATCCATAAGTCGTACTTTGGAAATTTATATGCATTAAATAAAAGTTTAAAAAAAAATCTTAAGCAAAAAAAAAAAAAAAAAAAAAAAAAAAAAAAAAGGCTCTGCCTGAATCCCACCTTACCTCTAATTACTTCCTAGATTCTATCCAGTAGACTACACATGCATAATGTAGAGTATAAATGTTAGCACCGACTGTAACAAAAAAAATCCAATTTTTAAAAACAGAATCCTGCAGAACCTAAGAGTGGATAACCCAGGAGCCAGCTCCCCCTCACAACACCTCTTCCCCTCTGAGAATGCACAGTGGGGTTTTCACCCTCCTTGCCTGTCCATGCCTCCTCTGTTGAGCCAAAGGATAAGAAAGTGTGATGACTTCTCCCTCCGAGAAAGTAGATTTAAATCCCTATGGAGCCAAAAGCAAAAAGCAGCCCCTTAACAACTATTTCAAATCAATATGTGCTATTTTAATGAGAAAGTTTCCATGTCTTCACAGTGGCTTGATTTCTGTTCCATCCCCTATTTAATGATTCTAGGGCTCTGTGTGCAAAGCTATGTTCTGATAGATTACCAGAAAGGCACTGCCATTAACTTTTTTTTTTTTTTTTTGACAGGCAAAGTGGACAGTGAGAAAGAAACAGAGAGAAAGGTCTTCCTTTGCCATTGGTTCACCTCCAATGGCCGCCATTGCTGGTGCGCTGCGGCCGGCGCACCGCGCTGATCCGATGGCAGGAGCCAGGTGCTTATCCTGGTCTCCCATGGGGTGCAGGGCCCAAGTACTTGGGCCATCCTCCACTGCACTCCCTGGCCACAGCAGAGAGCTGGCCTGGAAGAGGGGCAACCGGGACAGAATCCGGTGCCCCGAAGGACTAGAACCCAGTGTGCCGGCGCCGCAAGGCGGAGGATTAGCCTAGTGAGCCACGGCACCGGCCGCCAATAACTCTTAAACTCCCATGTACACATTCATACTTGGCTCAGTTTTTATTTCCTAATAAAGACCTTCAGACTTCCCACGTTGCTCTAAATCTACATTTTGTAACAAGTTCTTTGGGTTCTTTTACCTCCTCCAGGGATTAGGAGGCTTAAAAGGAAGATAAAACTGCAGAGAGATATCTTAATAGAAATGTGTAAATTGTGCCAAAAATAATAGAATAAGCAATGAGGAAAACTGCAATTTTTCAAATTAATTCTGACCATCAAGTAGACCGGGAGTGTGAAAATGACAGAAACCATAGGGAAAAGTGTCTGTGACATCTTAAACCTCGTGAGAGCGAGTGAGAGGAATGTTAAGTTTAATCAGAAGACAAGAAAGTCGCCTTCAAAAAGTCATGATGAAGGGACAGATGAAACCACAGCTGAGGCTCTGAAAGGGAAGAAAACTCAAGAGGTTTATTAGGCTACTCAGGAGGAAATTTCAGCTTTGCTATTAAAAGTACTTCAAAAAAACACAAAGAAAAAGGTGAGAAGGGCAATCCAAAGAGACCAACAGGACTATCTGATGACCTCAACTTTCATGAGGATTTGTGCAAACGGGAAGAGCATAAATTTAAAAGAAGAGGACGTAAAATGCTGTCAGGAAAGCTAAAAAGGCATAATAAGAAAGGGGATAAAAATTTGAGGCAGGAAAAATAATTTTCCTCTTCTCATCCTTCTCTGTTTAAGTGCTATTCAATGAAGAATCATCATAAAGGAAAAGCTTCCATTCATCATGAAGGGAACAACGAATGAGGGAAGGTGACTGATGAGCAGTGCTACTTTTCCTTCTATTCTGTAATAAAAGACAACTCTCAGTTAAAGATGGCCAGGGCCAATACTGGCACAAAGTTGGCAGCTGAGAACCTAAAAAGCCATGTTCACTTCCCAGTCACGGTTGGTCCTATTTAGCCTGAAATAGTCCCATTCTATGCCCACCTTTCTGGCCTAAGTATTACTAGATGTCCTTTGCCTTTTAAATTTGGCTTTATCTGGATAAGCTATATAGTGACCTTTAACAAATGAGGGAACTTCCAGAAGTTAGAAGGAAAATGGAACTAAAAGTAAAGCTGAGGGGCCACTGTTGTGGCACAGGGGTTTAAGCCTGCTCCTGCAATGCTGGCATCCCCTGGGAGCATGGGTTCAAGTCCCAGGTGCTCTGATCTAGCTTCCTGGGAAAGCATCAGAAGAAACCCTATGCACTTGCACCCCTGCATTCATGGGGCAGACCCAGAGTTCCAGGCTCTGGGTTTTAGCCTGGTCCAACTCCAGCAGTTCAGGCCATTTGGGGAGTGAACCAGAAGATGGAAGATCTCTCTGTGTTTCTTCTTCTCTCTTTGTAACTCGGAATTTCAGATAAATAAATAAATCCTTTTTTTAAAAAAAGATAAGTTTATTTGGGTGCAAAGAAATTTTGAAATTCACAAGTTTTAAAATAGTCTCATAGATTAGCCAAGCGCGTTTCATATTTTACTGTTTCCAATCATCTTTGAGGATCCACAGAAAAGACAACTGATGCTATAAAAGTAGAAAGGAGCAGATGTTCTCATTTTAAGTGTGGAAAGAGGAATGTATTGATGTAACTAGACAGGAGAATATAGGCTTGATCATCTGAAGACCAGATCATTATGTTTACTCTTGTCATGACTTTGAGAGAAAGCAACCACTAGACAGGAACATGGTTTTATAAAACTAAATTAGGTGAGATGCACCTTAATTCCATCTTCATTAGGGCCACCACAGCGCATGTCATGGCATTTCTGTAGCTAGATCAAATGCAGATTTTAACAAGACCTCAAAGACCTTTTTGATATTCTTACAGACAAGATGGAAATATAAATTGCCATACAGTTTGATGTATTTTAATTAGTTTCGTGACTATTCCAAATAGTGTTGACTAATGTTCACTAATGAGCAATGTTAACTCTGCCCTTGGCACTGTCCTTTTCAATATTTTTCTCATCAAATTGGATTAAGACATGCTGATCAAAGTTACATCTGATGCATGGCAATAGCAGATATTGAGATGACAGAGTCCAGTTCCAAAATTATCTCATCAAACTTAGAAAAATGTGCCAAGCCTAAAAAATCACATTTCATGGAGAAAAAATGATTTTACAGAGAGAAACTTATTTTCTAAAAACCAGTTGCACAAAAACAACAGGAGATATGAGATTCTACAGCAACATGCATGAAAAAAATAAAGGTTTTGGGAACCAGTGTTGTGGTACAGTAGGCTGAGCTGCACTAGAAATTCCAGCATCCCATACTGAAGTACCAGTTCCAATCACAGCTGCTCTGCTCCCAATCCAGCTCCTGGCTAACACACCTAGAGAAGCAGTAGAAGATGACCCAAGTTCTTGCACTCCTGTCACCCATGTATGAGATTAGTACAGAGTTTCAGGCTTCTGGCTTTGGCCTGGCCCAGCCCCAGCCGTTGCAACCATTTGGGGAGTGAACCAATGGATAAAAGACCTTTCTCTTGCTCTTCCTCTCTCTGTGTCACCATGCCCTAAAAATAAATTAATCTTGAAAAAATAAATATTTTGTTGACTGAAAATCAGTGTGGTGACTTGGCTAAAAAAGCATAAACATCAATGTTAAGAGGCTGATTCATCAATTCTCCAAGCACAGCATAGCATGCCATACCCAAATAAAGTGTTCCACACTGGAAACCCATATTCAGCAAGGTAATGGCAAACTGAAAACCACACAGAAAATCATTAGAAGAGTGAATTATAACAATCATTTTGTAAAGTATAAAACAGTAACAATAACAACAGATATGCAATCCTTTCTCTGCAGTTCTGAAATTCAAAATATTTGAAAACTAAAAAATATTTAATTCAATTGTTGCCAAACCTTGACCTAAAAATGCAGGAAAAGATTCTATAGAGTTCATCCATATCAACTTAGCATACATATTCATAAAACTGTTTGCAAAAATATTAGTGTACTTGCTTATAGGATGCAACTGATCTACCAGGGACATTGTATGATATCTCCAATGTTTCTCCATACTGCCTTTAAAATAAAAATCCAATAATAGAAATCTCAAAATGTATCTGGTTTCAAGGGTTTGGCATAAAGTTCTGTGGCCTAATAATAACCATAATAATAATTGCTGAAAATAGCACCTATTATGTGCCAGATAGTGTTCTTAGCACTTTACATATATATTAATTCAATTAATTCTCACAGTAACTTGTGTTGTATATATTATTATTATCTTCACATTACAATTCAGTATAATGAAGTACAGAGACTTACTAAAACCATATACTAACAAGTACAAATCTTCATCCTGGAAACATGTGATTTGAATGGCTATAGGATACTTGTCTTTAGGTTGAAAGATTAACTGATCAATGAGAATCTGCTCAAAGGTGGCTAAAGTCTGGTCTATGGGCTTCATGAAAGACCCAGGAAATCCCACAAGGTAGGACTCAAAAGTCAATAAATATACATTAGGCTAATATCTCCTAAAGATTGATTGATTTATTTGAAAGGCTGGGTTACAGAAAGAGGGGGGAGGTAGGGAGAGAAAGAGCTTCCATCTACTGGTTCACTCCCCAAATGGCCTAAATGCCTGAGGCTGGGCTAGGTTAAAGACAGGAGCCCAAAATGCTGTCCAGGTCTCCCACACAGAGGGCAGGGCCCCAAGTACTCAGCCATTTTCTGCTTTCTCAGGCACATCAGCAGAGAGCTAAGAAGTAGAGCAACCAGGACTTGAATTGGTGCTCATGTAGGATGCAGGTGACAGCTTAAACCACTGCACCACAATGCTGGCCCCTAGCTGGCTAATTTTTAGGTTGATAATTTTGTATGGGCCATGAATTATGTTTAAATATCCTGATGACCCTTGACAGAAAAAAAATTCCTTACTCCTGTATGGAAGAGTTTAAGTGGGGTGCCAGTGCAGAATATTCTTAAAATTTTTCTCCAGCTACCAGGAATATATCTTGACAGATTCTTTTTGAGTGGTCCTCAGGTGTAATTTTAGAAAGAAAAGGTGTTAACTGTTGAGGGAGAATGATGACAGAAAATAATTGATCAAACAACTCCATAAAACCTCCAAAATGCAAAACATGGTTCTGTGCAGAAAAGAACAAGAACTTGACAACTGAGCCCAGTATCCAAAGTTAGTGATGGAAGGGAAGTACAACTTAACCCTAACTAAAAGGAAAAAGAATGAAGCAGGCCAGTGACCAGACCCCAGAAAGATGTCTAAGAGCAAGGCCATTGAGCTCAGTTCTCACTAATGCCAAAGGTGCATAGTGGGAAAACACTGTGGGGACACTGTGTGGCAAGCAGCTGAGTGTATTTGTGACAACTAATGGTCCACCATGGTGTCACAGGGTTCCAACAAGGGCATCACCATGGCTGAGGATAAGATCCAAGAGGAACATGAGAAGCAGCAAGATTAGACTGCTAGGGTTGGGCGTTGCATTGCAACAGATTGGAAGCGACAGTTTAACCAACACCCACATTCCATATCAGAGGGTCAATCTGAGTCCTGGCTATTGACTTCTGATGCCATTTCCTGCTACCATGCCTGGAAAGGCAGCAGATGATGGCGCAAGTACTTGAGTCCTTTCCACTCATGCGAGAGTCCCAGATGTAGTCCTGGGCTCCTGGCTTACACTAGTCCAGCCCTGGATATTGTAGATATCTGGTGGGTAAACTAGCAGATGGAAAATGGATCTCTCTGTGTCAATTTCTCTCTGTGTCACTCTGCCTTTAAAATAAATAAATAAAACTTTAAAAAGTCAAGGTTAGGAAATGAATAGGCTCCTAGATTTCTGAATCCCTTTCAGCTACTGTGGGAAGCAAAACTCACATCCGGTATAGACTGAGTACACCTCTAACATACTTGCATAATTTAGGTACAAAACCTCAAATGGAAAACAATGGACTAACTGGAGCAGGTGAGTCCTTTTAAGCAGCTGTGTTATACAATGGGGTTTGGAACAAATTCTGTGTATCTCACAAGGAACAGTATTTAGAGGAGAAAGGAGAAACAAAGACAGGTTCAGCAAGGGGAGAACATATGGGTGGGAAGACTCCCGTTGTCTTTATGGAGAGGAGTGTGGAACCTCAGTGAGCAGCTACAGATACACAGGTGGGTTGTGAGTTTTCTTTCTTTTAAAGGGCAAGCTCATCCTTGTCAAATGTATCATGGGAGATGCTGATTCTAATAACTGCTAATTTATTAGTTATTATTTTGAGTGGTATAATTTCTTCAAATGTGCTGCTCAAGATTCTAATATTTGGAATTAAGTCTGGAACCTAAAAGTTTAAGGAGATATCAGTGGGAGAAGAACACACGACCTCCAAGAAACTTTCCAACCCTGAGTCATTGGTTTTATGATACACTATGGGAAAGTATTACTTATTATTAGTATTTTCCTTAATCTTGGTTGGCATTCTATTAGTCTTCTTCACTGATACTCAGAGTACATCAAGGGCATAAATGTATCCATATAGACCTCTGTCCTCAATTCTATTAACTGATTCGGTACAATATAAACTGCACTCCAGTTGAACGTCATTTCTACCTAATGCAAACATTTCAATTCAATCTCTTCTGATTCTTATTCCATCTCACAACCTGCTAGACTCTTCCCATTTATTTCTTTCCCCTACTTGCACTGCAGACTCAACAAAATCTGTACTCCAGCTCTACTGCATGGCTTACCAGAGATTTAATAATCCCCAAATAGCAACAGAATAGATTTATAGCTGTCTGTGTCACAATGACTGAGGAATACAAAGAACAGTGTGTTTTTTCCTAGCCATAATCCTTAAATGCAGGTGATAACATTTTCTGTGGTCTCTTTGGGATTCTTTCTACACAAATAGGATGCTGCATTACCTTTCTGCAGTGGGTTTCACACCTCCAATTCTGTATCTATGGAAACGCTAAGTTTGTATCCATCTTCAAAGAATCTTAAGAGTGCCAGTTCCCCATGATCACATTCACGCAGGCTGATGAATGGGCCAAACAGGTTTCTAGGAAACCTACAATATGCTGTGTACTGTGGCACACACTGGGGAAATAATTAGTTATCATTCCTGGCCTCCAGGAATTCACAATATAAAAAGTAAAGAATTACTGTTCTTAATGCATTAAGTATAATTAAAGAAAAATATGTAATTGGCAAACCGAAGAGGGTCATGTGTCCCCCAGCCAGGAGGAAACGCTCATTTTGAACAAGCTATCAAGGCAGCAAGAAAGCCTGCTGATTATTTAGCCAAATTATATAAGTGAAAGTCATCTAGTGGTTGCCATTTCCATTTAGGTTTGTACATACCAAAGCTCAACTTCTGTTTAAGAGATGATAATTGGGGGAAAAATGAGTCAGAATTCTGGCCACATTTTTAGGCAGAGAACTAAAATGCACAGATGTGCTGTGAATGCATGGATTGATGTGGCCTAAGGTATTGATCTCTTCGGGCTTATCAGGATGGGATGAGGAACAGAAAGGAGTTTCCAGGCCAATAACTACAGGCTTCAGTCCATTATGAGTGAAATGTTTGTGCCCCCCAAAATCTCCTTGATGAATTCCTAACCCTGAATGTGAAAGTATTAAGAGGCAGAACATCTGAGAAGCACAAAGGTCAGAATATCATGGGTTTGAATATTGGGTTTGAAGCACAAACATTGATGTCACCCAAGTATGAGCAGTATTAAGATTTCACAGTTAGTAGTGAAAAATCAATCATCTTTATGGACAGCTTCTTCAGGTTTAGGATTTACATGGATCTAAAACAGGATATGGACATCTGTTCTTTACTTTTTTTATATTAAGGGAACATGTGATGTGTGTGTGTGTGTGTGTGTGTGTGTGTAAAAAGTGATCCGTAGATACAGAGTAGTATTCTGAATTCAAGGAAAATAACTACATTTCCATACAGTAATCCGATTCTAAAGTGTCTCTGATTATGCTGAAACTATTGAGTGGCTTGAGAAGAGCCACAAAGTGTTTGTGTGAAACTAGCAGGGAAAAATATGTTGGTCCTTAAATATTGTTTGGCAAAGGGAAGGAAAAAAAAACACATTTTTAAAGGGAAATATCTTTATCCAAACTTTGTAAAGCACTTTAAAAGCAGCAATTCTCCTCTTTTTGATAAACTAAGAACACTCCTTAGAAGTATATGATAAAAGAAAAAAAAATGCTTTGCAACACATCTTCCATGAAGAAGTACTCAAGCTCTCTGGAGAATTTTATACATCTGCATTGTGCTTGATGCTTCCTTTTCTTTTACTCTTTTTTCTTTTTTTCTTTTGCTTTCTCTCTTGCTCTCCTTTTTTCACTATCACTTGTTGGAGAGCAAGAGAGATATTCCAGCTACTGGTTCACTCCCCAATCATCTGCAAAATCAGGAGGCTAGCCAAGTAGAAACCAGGAGATTGAAAATCAATCCAAGTCTTTCAGGTGGGTGTGGCAGACAACAAAATACTTAAGTCATAATCTGCTGCCTCCCAGGATGCACATTAGTATTCTGTTAGATTAGAAGCGGAGCCTTGGGGCCAGCACTGTGGCATAGCAGGTAAAAATGCCATCTGCGATGCCAGCATCTCATATGGGTGCTGGTTCAAGTCCTAGCTGCTCCACTTCCAATCTGGCTCCCTGATAATGTACCTGGGAAATCAGCAGAAGATGGCCCAAGTCCTTGGGGCCCTGCATCCATATGGGAGACCTGGAAGAAGCTCTTGCTGGCTTCTGTCTTTGGATTGACCTATCTCTGGCCTTTGAGGCCATTTGGGGAATGAACCAGTGAATGGAGGAGTGTGTCTGTCTGTGTCTGTCTGTCCGTCTGTCTGTCTGTCTGTCTCTCTCTCTCTCTCTCTATATATATATATATATGATCCCTAATGTCTAAAGTAATCTTAAACAACAAAAATAATACCAGAGGCATCACAGTACAAGATTTCAAGACATACTATAGGACAGTTGTAATCAAAACAGCCTGGTACTGGCACAAAAATAGACATGTAGACCAATAGAACAGAACAGAAATTCCAGAAATCAATCCACACAGCTGCAATGAATTAATCTTTGACATATGAGCTAAAATCACTCACTGGAGAAAGGACAGTCTCTTCAACAAATAGTGTTAGGAAAATTGCATCTACAAGCACAGAAGTATGAGTCAAGACCCCTACCTTACACTTTATACAAAGCCAACTCACAATGAATCAAGACTTTAAATCTATGACCTGAATCATCAAATTACTAGGGGAAAACATCATAGAAAATTTGCAAGACTCTGGCATAGGCAATGACTTCTTGAAAAGACCCTGAAACCACGAGCAATAATAATAAAAATAGACAAATGGGATTGTATAAAGCTAAGAAGTTTCTGCACTGCAAAGGAAACAGTCAACAAAGAGGAAACAGAATTATGCAAATTATGCAACTGATATAGGATTAATATCTAAAATCTATAAAAAGCTCAAGAAACTAAACAAATAAAAAAAAGTTAAGAAATTAGAAATAAGCAGACAGTTTTCAAGGTATGAAATACAACAGACAATTGAAAAAATGCTCAGGATGACTAGCCATCAGGGAAATGCAAATAAAAACCAAAATAAGGTTTCACCTCACCCCAGATAGAATGGCTATCATCTAAACAGCAAAAAATGATAAATGGTGAGGATGTGGGGAAAAGTTACCCAAATACACTGTTTGTAGGAATATAAGCTAGTACAGCCATTATGGAAGACAGAATAGATATACCTCAATATTCTGAAAATAGATCTACCATATGACCCATCCATCCCTCCCCTGGGAATTTCCCCATATGGCATGAAATCAGCCTATGAGAGAGTTATCTGTACCCCAAAATTATTGCATTTAATTAAATGCAAAGATGGAATCAATCCAGATGTCCATCAGTTGATGACTGGATAGAAAAATTGTGATATATATACACACACACACTATGTAATACTACTTAGCCATAAAATTAGAATGAAATCCTGTTTTTTCAACAAAATGGACCCAACTGGAAACCATTACACTTAGGGAAATAAGACAGTCCCAAAAGACAAATATTCTGTTTTCTCAGATGTATAGTGGTTAATGCAGAACACAAAAAATGTATAGGATTGAAACAGACATCTTTTGATTTGATTGTTGCTTTTAGCCCTTGGTTATACTCCAGTTGAATTGTAGTCTCTGCTTTTTACTTGTTGAGTATTATGGTTAGTGGTGAAGTAAACCTGTGATTATAAAGTGGATTGAAATTATGTTTTTGCAAAAAATTTTTAAAAATAAAGAAGAGGAGAATTTATGGAAGGAAGTATGTCTATCTTCTTGGAATCGTACCTATGAAATAATGAATCTGTTCTCTTTATATCAATAATTTTTAAAAAAAATAAAAAACATTATAGTATAAAAATATGGCAACTCATAATTTTAAAACTATTTTTAAAACCAGAAATACCTGTGTACATAACTCTGTAAATCATTAATAAGAGGTTAAAATTTATATTCATCTAATCTATTAAACCTTCAAACTCCTGAGACAACTTCTACAAAACTCTCCATTACAATGTTTCTTGCCACTTATCTACCATTTCATTCACTCACCTTTCCTTATCAACTCAGTAATGATTGTATGCCATCTTCCATGATCTGTACTTGAATATGGTCTTGCCCTCAAGGGACACAGAGTCCAGTGGAGAGTGTTTCACTAGCCAATTCCTTATTACTTCCATAACTCATTTTTAAAAATGTATTTACCGCCAGCACCGCGGCTCACTAGGCTAATCCTCTGCCTTGCGGCGCCGGCATACCGGGTTCTAGTCCCGGTCGGGGTGCCAGATTCTGTCCCGGTTGCCCCTCTTCCAGGTCAGCTCTCTGCTGTGGCCAGGGAGTGCAGTGGTGGATGGCCCAAGTACTTGGGCCCTGCACCCCATGGGAGACCAGGATAAGTACCTGGCTCCTGCCATCGGATTGGCGCGGTGCGCCGGCCGCGGCGGCCATTGGAGGGTGAACCAACAGCAAAGGAAGACCTTTCTCTCTGTCTCTCTCTCTCTCACTGTCCACTCTGTCTGTCAAAAAATAAAAGAAAATAAAAAAAATTTTTTAATGTATTTACCATATCAAAGTTATAGTTATGGGGCTGACTTACTCCCCAGATGGCCACAGCAGGAGTCAGGAGCTTCATCCAGGTCTCCCACATGGGTGGCAGGGTCCTAAACACTTGAGGCATATTTCCTTGCTTTTCTTGGGCCATTAGCAAGGAGCTGGTTCAGAAGTGGAGTGGTCAGGAGATGAACCCACACCTATATGGGATTCCAGAGTCACAGGTGGTAGCTTTACCTGCTACAACACAATGCCAGCCCCAAGAATTCATTTATAAGCTTATGAAATCATCACATAAAATGTACAAACTGCAGAAAATCTTTCCCAGATGGACAGTCTACCTACTATAATTTTTGGAAACACAAACAAGGTATGATTAAAAGCCATAATTTTCTCCGCTACAAAATTTTCAAAGAAGACACATTAAAAGAAAATTAATACATAATTTTAGAATAAGAAGGACTCCATAGACATTTTATTAATGTTCTCATGTTGATGATGGGAACATTGATGCCTCAAGAGTGAAATAACTCTATTCAACAAATATGATCGGGGCATCAACCATATGCCAGGCAGTAAGTGGAAGCTGGAATTACAGTGGTGAATTGGACCAATATTACTGAGTTATAACTAATAAATTATTATATTGCTATGTATTCCAGTCACCAGATACCAAAGGAGTATGAAATAGGATGACAAACCCCCATCTATATATCCAAGGGTCTCATTATCAATTGGACTTTAACAAAAAGAATGCTTGCCTCAGATTTCATAACAGTGAGATGCACAACTGAAACTGGAACACAGGCTTCCAAAGATATGAGTAACATATTCTCTGCTATGGCAAATTACCAGCTGATGGTTATTTATGAGTGTGTTGGTAGAAGACTGCCTACCTAGTTTTGATAAGCTCACTCCTGTCATGTCTCCCCAGCATGCTCATCCCTCAGTGAGAATGCTGACAATTTATATAACCCACATTTCTCTTATCAAGAAGCACTCATCACATGTTGAAGTTTCCAAATAACTGAGAGTGTTTTTTAGCTGTAATGTAAGTTTAATGTCCTTGATAAGATTATTGTCATGCTTATTTTGTAATTGGTGATACTAAAATATAAGAAATGCAGTACATACACATGCATTCAATGTGTGTGTATATTTTTCAAACTATTTCTTTCTGATAGATCTTGCTTCTCAGTGCCATACAAGACAATCCACTTAATAATGCATAGTAAACAGGAGATCTTTAGATTTATAACTCCTGTAAGTAACATATTTATCACTAATATCCCTATCTCATCACAATCTATCTGCTCTGCTGCACTGCTGACTAGCATTATAAGTAGTGTGCTTTGCTTTGGAAGATGCAAGTGGAACTAATTTTGTCCTGTTTGTCTAGAAATACATGTTACTTCCAACTTTTATATCAAGGTAATATTTATGGTATATATGCAAAGCACTCAACACTTTTCAAAGAGGCCAATCTTCTGGCATCTAGCATATTTGAAAGGTTCATCAGTTTTCCTTTTGAGTCACTACATACACATGTGCACATAAGCATACACACATGCACAAATACATCTGCATGCACCTGAGCTACATTATAACCTTCCTCCTCTTTCCACTGTATCCTTAAGATCAGTATCATCAAAATGTCCATTCTACCAAAAGCAATTCACACATTTAATGTGATCCCAATCACAACATCAATGACATGCTTATCAAATCTTGAATAAGATGCTAAAATTCATATAGAAACATAGGAGACTCTGAAGAGATAAAGAAATCTTATACAACAAAAACAAAGCCAGAGGCATCACAATACCAGATTTTAAGACATACTACAAGACAGCTATAATTAAAACAGTCTGGTACTGGCAAAAAAATAATATGCAGGCCAATGGAACAGAATAGAAACTTCAGAAATCAATCCATGCATCTACAACCAACTTATCATTGACAAAGGAGCAATAATCAATCCCTGGAGCAAGTACAGTCTCTTCAACAAATATTGCTGAGAAAACTAGATCTCCACATGCAAAAATATGAAACAAGACAACTATGTTACACCTTATACAAAAATCCACTGAAAATGGATCAAGGACCTAAATGTACAACCCAATACCATCAAATTAGTAGAGAACATTGGAGAAAATCTGCAAGATATTGGTATAGGCAAAGACTTCTTGGAAAAGACCAAGGAGCACAAGCAATCAAAACCAAACTTGACAAATAGGATTACTTCAAGCTGAGAAGCTTCTACACTGCAAAAGAAACACTTAGCAAACTGAAGAGGCAACAGACAGAATGGGAGAAAATATTTGCAAACTATGCAACTGATATGGGGTTAATATCCACAATCTATAAAGAGCTTGAGAAATTCAACAACAATCCAGTTAAGAAATGGGAAAAGGACTTGAACAGGTGTTTTTCAAGAGAGGAAATTCAAATAGCCAACAGATACTTGAGAAAATACTCAATATCACTAACCATCAGGAAATGCAAATTAAAACCACAATGAAGTTTTGCCTCACCCCGTTAGGATGTTTCTTATTATAGAAATCAACAAATGCTGGTGAGGACATGGAGAAGTGTAAACTGTTGCAGCCACTGTGGAAGACACTTATGGAGATAACTCAGAATTCTAAATATAGATCTACCATACATGATCCATCCATCCTACTCCTGAGAATTTACCCAAACCAAAGAAATCAGCATATGAAAGAGGTATCCGTATTCTCAAGTTCATAGTAGCTCAATTCACAATAACCAAGAAACAGATTCAACACAGATGTTCATCAACTGTTGACTGGATAAAGAAATTACGGTATATATACATGATGGTGTACTACTCAGCTGTAAAAAAAAAAAAAATGAAATTCTGTCTTTTGAGACAAAATGAATGTGATTGTAAACCATTATACTTAATGAAATAAGCCAGTCCCAAAAAGACAGTTACTGTATGTTTTCCCTGATCCAAGGTAGCTAAGAGAGTACCCGAAATGCAATATTTTGGAGTGAAATGGACATTTTGAGATTCGATGATTGTTTATAGCTCTTGTCTCTTCTGTTGAGGAACAGTGTTTTGTTTTTCTTCATACCATTTGTTGAACACTTTCATTTAGTGTAGGATTAATTTTATTATCATAAGTAAACTGAAAGTAGGTCTTTGTATAAATTAAGAGTGGGAATGGGAGAGGAAGGAGGAAGAAGGGTTGGAGAGTGGATGGGAGGGAGGGTAAGCTGGCAAGTATTACTATGTTCCTATATATGTATATATGAAATAAATGAAACATATATAACTTAAATAAAAATTTAAAAACTATTTTTAAAGTTTAATGTGAAGTGATTCTATGACATAAATAAGTACCTTAAAATATTTGAAGGAATATTAAGCAGATACAAATTGTAAATGATCAGTCATTTACTGATACCTTGATATCTGCATTTATTATATCACATATTCTGCAGATTCTTGCCCTGTAAAATAAAGCAGAATTGCGAATCCTCCCTCAAAGTCCCCCTATTAGTTTAGGATTCCCCAACAGGTATCTCATTATTCAACAAAAGTTGTTGTCTACTGCCCTGTGGCAGCAGCACTGTCATCTCTCCCAGCTCTGGCCCTCTTCAGAGAGCTGTCTTTACTCTATCTCTCACCCTCCACAACCGCCTGAGAGCTGCTCTGCTCTGCTCTACTCTGCCACAGTTACCACTGCTGTCATGACAGCTGAATCCATCGAACACAGCCTCTTGATGCTCCCAGACATCCTGACAGCAGCATGTAAATGCAAGATGGCAAACTAGCTAGAGAGTAGCATGCATATATTTTATCCTGGTGCCTACTCCTTGCCAGAAAGAGAAAAGTTGGTCTGAATTTCAACAGTTTGGAGATATGAGAGGTTTCCTCCAAACTGAATCAATTGCCTGTGACACAGCAGGGACCTTACCTAATCCCCAAGTACACAGACTTGCAGGCATCATGCAGGTTTGTATTTATTTTCAATTGCTAGATACATATCTTTAGAAGCAGCTATAGGAATGATCCCTCATGGTTGGTAATTCAAGGGCACACTAGCTTGAATGATCTCACATTCTCCAAATCTGCATTTTTAAAATGTTTATTTTCTTCTACTGGAAAAGAAGAGAAACAGAGAGCAAGAGTGAGAACAAGAGCAAGAAAAAGAGTTCTCATCTGCTGGTTTATTTCCCAAGTGGTCATACCAGCCAAGGCTGGGCTAGGCCAAAGCCAGGAGCCCAGAAGTTGAACTGGGTCTCCCAGGTGGGTGGATGGGACTCAAGCACTTGAGCCATCAACCACTGCCTCCTGGGATGAATTAGCAGGGAGCTGGATGGGAAGCAAAGAGTAGCCAAGACTTGACCAGACACTCAGATATGGAATGAATACATTGCAATCACAGCTTAATCCGCTGCACCACAAAACCTTGGCCAAGTCCATACTTTTTTTTTTTTTTTTTTTTGACAGGTGTTGCTCCCCCTCTTCGTGGAGGAACGACACAAGACCCTGCGCTGTTCTTTTGTCTGCTCGGCCCTCCCCGGGTTTACTGCTGGTTCTTCCTGGGTTGGCTATCGTCCCTTCCACCTCCGTGGAAGGGCGGTTCCCCCTGGCCACTTTCCCCACTTCCGCGGGGGAGCGGCACACCGCCAGCCGGCTCTCTCGGGGGCTGCACAGGTGTTCCCCTTAGATGTTCCTGGTGCATGCCGTCTCTCTCCTCCTTTATAGTCCTCCTCCGCCAATCCTAACTCGGCTGCCCACACGCCGAGTACGCTGCTCTCCTCCAATCAGGAGCAGGTCCCACAGTTTATTGGTTGAACTGGAGGCAGCTGTGTAGAAGCTGTTTCCCTTCTCAGCGCCATATTGTGGGAAAGCAAATGCATAGAATAAGTCTTAATTCCAGTAACTTAGTCTAGTCCGAGTTGCTCCCAGTTGCTCCCCACAGACAGGCAGAATTAGACAGTGAGAGAGAGACAGAGAGAAAGGTCTTCCCTCTGTTGGTTCATCCTCCAAATGGCCACTATGGCTGGCGTGCTGCGCAGATCCAAAGCCAGGAGCCGAGTGCTTCTTCCTGGTCTGCCATGCAGGTGCAGGGCCCAGGCACTTGGGCCATCCTGCACTGCCTTCCCGGACCACTGCAGAGAGCTGGACTGGAAGAGGAGCAGCCGGGACAGAACCGGCGCCCCAACCAGGACTAGAACCTGGAGTTGAAAATAATCATGTATCCTGACAGGTATACCACAATTTTTTTTAAACTTCAGAGATATTTCTTCCTTTCTAACTTATTCATTGTATATATTATTTCTATTTAATTACTGTGGGTAATTTCCCCCTCCATTTAAGAATGCACTTTACATGGATTTTTTGAGCTATCCTAAATTCAATATATAGACATAAATTAGATGTCAATACATAGACATACATTAGCAATGGCTCTAAATATACAAAGCATCATTCAAAGACAGAAAGCTTCAAAACTGAATGGAATATACCCTTGCTGGCTCCCGAGGCATTGTAAAATTTTGGTGTCCTGGGGCCGGTGCTGTGGCGTAGTGGGTAAAGCCATTGCCTGCAATGCTGGCATCCCATATGGGCACCGGTTTGAATCCTGGCTGCTCCACTTCTGATCCAGCTCTCTGCTGTGGCCTGGGAAAGCAGTGGAAGATGGCCCAGGTCCATGGGCCACTGCACCCACATGGAAGACCTGGAGAAAGCTCCTGGCTTACAGAACAGTGCAGCTCCAGCCATTGCAGCCATCTGGGGAGTGAACCAGTGGATCAAAGACCTCTCTCTCTCTGCCTCTCCTTCTCTGTGTCATCTTTCAAGTAAATAAGTAAATCTTTAAAGAAATTATGCTGTCTTCCTCAGCACTGATCTCTTACAGTATACATTTTTGTAAAGAGGCTCATTTTCTCTACTATATGATGTGGCTCGTGAGGTCAGGGGAAGATATTCTGCACTGGTGTATTCCTTCCCCATCAAATGCCCGACACACAGCAGGTGCTCACTGTCTCTCGAATGACTGGAGAGTGAAAGACTAAAAAAGTTAGCTAATACTTTATTGAATGTATTATATGTGTCAGGCACTGCATTGGACAATATCACAAGTGATCTGCTTTAATTATGATGTCCAAAGGTAGGCATTATCAACTCCAGTTGGCAGAAGAGCCAATAGCTGATTAAGTTAAATGACTTAGCAATGGTTACACATCTTGTAAATCACAGCTTTTATTTAAACTCAAACCAGAGCTGTTTAAAACCTGAACTCTTATTCAGTACAAGGGTCAGCAAAATCTTTACTGTTCTCTTGCCACTGTTTTAGAACCCACAGGAAAATGGCATCACAGTCTCGCCCACATGTTGACATGTTCTCTGCCCATTTTGCACTACTTCAGAAAAGTTGAGTCATTTGAAGAGAAAGTATTTGGTCTGGAAAGCTGAAATATTATATTTTCCTTTCCAGAAAAGTGTGTGATCCCTGCCCTCAGACACACTGAAGGAACAGACATCCGGGGTGAGAGGAGTGGTGGTGGAGAAGGAGAGAGTTTGCACTAGCCAGTAGGAGGCTAGGTCTTCACATTTGCTGGGTCCATGGTTTTCTCCTATGCCCCACTCTCACCTGTCCAGGTTACGGTGAGATTGAAAAACACCCACCCAGAGCCCTAATTTAAATCCAACCAGCCATGAGTTAACAGTTTTGTCCGTACAGCTGCCTTGTCTCATTTTCTTCCTCGTTTGGGCTACGGCTAACTCACTCCCACTGAAGCCTCTGATATTTCCAGTTAAGAACAGCTGAAGAGCTGAAAGTCTTATTAAACAATTAATTAGCCATTCAAACAGCAGACAGGAGGTAACCGCATTCTTCAGCTCCTACTATGAAGTGTGAAAGTATTTCAGGACCTAACCAGCCTTTCTCTTTTCTCTTTTTAATTCTCTTCTCTCCCTTTCCTTGTATCTCTACCTAATTCTTCATACGGACTGTATTGAGTGCCAAGTATTTTGGTATTAAATAAAATCCAATGTTTTTTTCATATTCAGATACTTAACAAATGTTTCATAGGATATATGTTGCATGAACAAGATATTTTGTGAAGGCAACGCAACAGCCTGAAAATGGATAGCCGTTGTTGGAAGAATCTTCAGCCTTTGGATGATGGGTAGGTTTTCTCATCCACTGATCCTTTCATCCACTAATAATGAGTTAACAGTAGATTAAAGGCCTTAGGGCTCCTGGGAAAAATAAATGTAGATTGCATTCCCTTTTTCTGGGAGATAGTTATTAAAACATTTCTGAGGTTCTTAGATAAGTCCAAATAAGGGCAGAAGGCAGGAAATTGTAATCTCCATCCAAAAAGGAACGTGTCAAACATTTTCACTCCTGTTTCTACACTGCCTAACACAGTATCTGGCATGTAGATATTTGTGGATAAAAGGAAGGTGGCCAGGAGGCAGGGACAGAGAGGTCTAAGGAGTCAGGAACACAGGGAGAGAAGGAAGAAGACAGCATCAGCAAGGAAACCAGAAGGCAGCTCTTTAGGGCACACACCCTAGCGGAGTCGGGGAGCTGGGCTATTGTGATCCAAGCACTTGACTGGGGGAAGGGAAGGCTAGTGTAGTTGGAGCCAACTAGAGCTGATGATGGACTTCCTCCTGGCACCAAGGGCATGTACAGGGAGAAGTGGCCACTTTTGTATCATTATCCTTGACTCTCAGTGATTTCTGCTGTAACTTGGTTCTTTCTGACAATGATACTGGACGAGGGAATGTACTCTCTACACTTTGAATTCTAGGGAGAGTGGTGCTTGGGACAAAAGTGTTCTGAAGCAATGCATTGACCTTAGTGAGAAAAGAGACCAGTTATCCACGTCTTTAGGTCAGATTGTAAGTCATTATTACTCCAGTGCAGTAAGTGGTCTGCCCAAGGGCAGTGCTATGGTTTGCCCCCAAGGGTCCATGTGTTGGAAGCCTGGCCCCTGGACTGGTGATGTGGAGGTGGCAGGACATTTAAGAGTGGTATGATCTTTAAGAGGTGGTACCTGGCAGCAGAGAATTGAGACAGGGGCTCTGCCTTTGTGAATGGACCCATGCTGTCCCACAAGAGTAGGTATTCACAAAGTGAGGCCACCCATGTGCTTGGCCCCTTCTGCACATGGCTGGTTCCCCTTTTGCTTCTCTGCTATGATGATATATAATAGCCAAGGGTCCCTCACCTGTATGTTGGCAACTGGCTATTTGGGCCTTCAGTGACCAGACTCAGCAGCCAAACAAATCTCTTGAATTTAAAAGCTATCCAACCTCCAAGAGTTTGGTTATAGCAACACAAAACAGTTTCAAACAGAAAACTTCTGGAGAACATGGCCTGCAAGGCTACACTGGGGTCACTGCTCTCTGGCACTTGGGAAAATATGCATAGCAAAGGAGACAGGTTCAGGGTTCATCTGAACAACAAAGCAGATTCTCAGGGATCAGCTGGGTAAGGAGAGCCCTGGTAGTGCCTGAATTTTCTACCTGTCTGAGAATTGGGAACACATTACACCTCGCAGTTTGTGTGCTTGATTAGCCTTATTTTTGTTAGTCACAGATTGTTGAAGCCTGAAGTCTGATGCTTTCGTGTCACTCTTGATTACCTCTCTACACTGTGATCACAGCGGAAAAAACTGCACCAGCTTCTGGCCTAACGTGTAACCATTCCTTTCCATCCAGAGATATGCAAAACAAAAACAGCCTGGAAATCTCTGGCCTGTCTCATTCCTCTCAAGGCGCCTGCTCTCCTACAATTACAGTAGCTCACATCTACCTGTTTTTGCCTATCCACAATTTTTTAGAATATGAAATATAGTCCATATTTAGAAAAGAGAATAAGACCAAGTTCTACCCATTATTTGATTATTATAGAATGTATATCTGCATGACTAATGCACACAGCAAGAAACAGAACCCTGCTGGCACTTTGCCACAACCCCTCCCCAACTGAAGTGCCCTCAAATGCCCTGCTATACCACCTGCTGTCAATCACAAATATCTCTTCGAAAAATGACCACTCTTTTAATATAACTTTTGTTTTGATTTGCTTTGTTCTACTGTTTCCATCTGACTATGCATCCCTAAACATTTTAGTGTAGTTTTGCCTGTTTTTTTAAACTTAGGCATAAAAGACTGTCGCTCCCCCTCTTCGTGGAGGAACGACACTAAGCCCTGCCTAGGCTTCATATCCGAGTCACGGCACCATTATGTCGCTCCCCCTCTTCGTGGAGGAACGACACAGGACCCTGCGCTGTTCTTTCGTCTGCTCGGCCCTCCCCGGGTTTGCTGCTGGTTCTTCCCGGGTTGGCTACTATCCCTTCCACCTCCGTAGAAGGGCAGTTCCCCCTGGCCACATTCCCCACTTCCGCAGGGGAGTGGCACACCGCCAGCCGGCTTTCTCGGGGGCTGCACAGGTGTTCCCCTTAGGTGTTCCCCTTAGATGTTCCTGGTGCATGCCGTCTCTCTCCTCCTTTATAGTCCTCCTCCGCCAATCCTAACTCGGCTGCCCACATGCCGAGTACGCTGCTCTCCTCCAATCAGTAGCAAGTCCTACAGTCTATTGGTTGAACTGGAGGCAGCTGTGCGGAAGCTGTTTACTTCTCTCCCAGCGCCATACTGTGGGAGAGCAGATGCATAGAATAAGTCTTAATTCCAGTAACTCAGTCCAGTCCGGGCTGCTCCCCACAAAAGACATTGAAAACTGATTTGCTACTTAAACTTTAAGTAATAGAATATTACAGAACCAGTCTGCCTGCTTCGCTACCTTGGACGTTGCTTCTTAGAATCCTCTTAAATGTGATGGTTATCTGCAATCCACTTTATGTACATTTCTGAATAGCAGTCCATCATATAAATATACTATAATTTATTCTAGTTTTGATGAACATATGATTTATTTCCAGTTTGGTCTGTTCTGTACTTTACTGATATAAATTTTTTTAAATATATGTCTTGCCACAAATGGATGTGCATTTCCTTTGACTACAGAACTAGGCATGGAACTGGTGCATCAGCTGGTATGCCTTTGTTCAAACATAGTGAAAAGAAATTCCTGATTTGCAGTGTCTTGGTACTCAATTGATGAAGCCAATTATACTTTTCCCAGCAGTATAAGAAGACCCTTATACCTTCAGATCCTGGCCAAGTCTCAATTTTCTAAAAATTTAGCCATTTTAATAGATAGAGGTTGCCATCTTCCTGTGGCTTTAGAAATATTTTGTCTTGTCTCTTTCACATCAGTGAAGTACAAGCTCAAATCGCATGGTCGTTTTCCTGTTAGGGTCTCTTCCTTTTCCTTGTTACTTTGCAATGTTTCCTTTTTTTAAAACAGGAATTCCAGAACACTTAGAAACACTTCAGTCATTACACGTAAGTTGCAAATACTGCGATCCATCCTGTGACTCTGCTCTGTCTCAATGCCTGGAAGATTATCATATCCAGTAAGAGGAGAACTACACTAAGCAGAGTTTTTACAGCAAGTTGTCTGCCAGACCTATGTTTAAGATACTGTGAATTTTAGAGAAGGAGTAGTCAACTAGCCCCAGGAAGGATGGGAATCTTTAAATTCAGAGAAGGGTCAAGTGAATACTGAAAACATACAGGTATGGCCGGCCGGCGCCGCGGCTCACTAGGCTAATCTTCCACCTGTGGCACGGGCACCCTGGGTTCTAGTCCCGGTCGGGGTGCCGGATTCTGTCCCTGTTGCCCCTCTTCCAGGCCAGGTCTCTGCTGTGGCCAGGGAGTGCAGTGGAGGATGGCCCAGGTCCTTGGGCCCTGCACCCCATGGGAGACCAGGAGAAGCACCTGGCTCCTGGCTTTGGATCAGCGCAGTACACCAGCTGCAGCCTGCCAGCCGCGGCGACCATTGGAGGGTGAACCAGAGGCAAAAGGAAGATCTTTCTGTCTCTCTCTGTCTCTCTCTCTCTCACTGTCCACTCTGCCTGTCAAAATAAGTAAATAAATAAAATAAAAAGAAAACATACAGGCATATTTCCTAGGAAATTAGGGGAGGAAATTTTTAACGCAGAGATCCTGACTTCTCTCTCTTGCTGTATTTACACAGCTGGGTGACAGGAAGTACTCTTGGCTAGAGAGCCCTTTCAAGGGAGGTCAATGTTGAGTAGAACCTGATGCACCATTAAGAAAGATAAAAGGAACTCTCCAATGTTTAGAGGAAAAACTTTTAATCAAATATAATTGGTGATGTAGTTATGCTGTGGAGGCAGAGGGGATGGGCAGGATGGCCAAGGGACTAAGCTTTGAGAGTGGCAGACAAAAAAAAAAAAAGACAGAGAGAGAGAGAAACAATTGTTAGGCAGGAACTTCAGGCCATGAGTACATATCAGCTTTGGAGTTGGGGAAATCTGGATTTACATTTTATATTCCTTTCTCCATTTCTCTCATCTCCTTCTCTCTCACTGTACACACACACACACACACACACACACACCTATGGTGTGTGGTTGTGATGCAGGATTTTCAGGGAGTGACTGGCAATGCTTCCTCTGAGTCCACTGGATAACAACATACCTGACAACGGAGGCTCTCACTTTTCTCAGGGGATGGTGCTCCCATGCCCATCACCCCCAGGAAGGATTGCATCCTGCACTGGATCACTAGGTCCCCAGATTCTGAGCCATGGGCTTCCTCAGAGTAGTACAGACACCTGCTGACAACTGTGCCCATCACCGGAATACCCTGCTCACAGCTCCTTCACATGTAAAGCACCTCCTTGATATGTGAGAACAGAGGCCAGTTAGGGCAGCACTCTTCCTTTACTGGGATGTAAACTCACTGTCTCTAGGCAGGGAGAGGTCCAGGCCCCCATCTCTGTGAGCTGGTGTATGCTTCCTGGAATATGTGCCTCTCTTCTGACTACAGCTTGACAGTTTCTGCAGTGCAGCCTGTTCCTTAAGCTCATGATTCTGTGCAAAGTCCTCTCTGGCCTTACTGCACAACAGTGACCTGAGGCAACAAACAACCATTCCTAGTCTCAGTAACCTCATCTGTAAAATAGAAACGATGCCAACTACAATAATGAGTTTTTATGAAGACTAAGCAAGATCATGTATTTAAGATGCTTAGCATTAGGCCTGTTTTACATGGATAATAGAAAACATTTACTTATGGCTAAAAGGATTAAAGCCAAATAGCCTCAATCTCCCAATTGAATGATAATGCCATGGTGCTGACCTTAACACATACATTCTCTATATAATGCAACAGTGCCAATAGGGTTTTTGGGAGGAGGCAACTGTAGAGGGAGTCTGGAGAGGAGATTTCTGTTTCTGTATATGGATCCAGTTTATGTATACACGCCAAAAACCTGAGATGTCTGCAGCATTGTGGGTACACTTACGTGCTTGGACTCGAAGAGGATATGTGTCCATCATGTGAATAAAAAAAAAATATGATGAAGGAGGTTTCCCTTTGTTTGGCTTGAGTTGTGAGGTAGGAGGCTCCCTATTCAGATCATAATAAAGCTGGCCAAGAAAAATACAAAAGATGAGCTGTAAACCCATACATAAAAAGAATCTAAACAATGATGAATTCCAAGGCTGAACTTCTTATACTAGAGCTGAGAGTTGCTTCTGAATATACTGCTGCCGTTACAAAGCTGGCCAGAGGAGCAAATCTTAGAGTTGAAACAAGAAAGGAATAAAGAGGCTGAGCTTGGCCCCCCATGAAGACACAATGGCATAGACACAATAGGCACATATTCCAGGAAACATACACCAGCTCACAGAGATGGGGGCCTGGACCTCTCCCTGCCTAGAGACAGTGAGTTTACATCCCAGTAAAGGAGGAGTGCTGCCCTAACTGGCCTCTGTTCTCACAGATCAAGGAGGTGCTTTACATGTGAAGGGAAAAGGAAGGATAAAAAGTGAGCATGAGAACAGAAGAGGACGAGGGAAGCAGACCTGGCTTCTTTGATGTTTGGCCCTCCATCAAGAACAGAACTGGCTGGATAGGAAGAGGAGACATCTAGAATATTCCTTGCAGAGGTTCTAACTCAAGGAATTTTACTCCATACAAATTTAATCCTGTGGGCTACTCAGATCTTTAGCTCCTTTTGAATGCCAATAGAACCAAGAGTAGTCAAAATCTTGTTCTAAATGAACTTGCATTCAGGTCTCAGTGTGTGGAGTTCTTCGTCAGTGGCCATTTAGGAGTAGGATAGAAAGGAGAGCGCTCTGGAATTCTGGGTCAGGGAGACACAAGTTGAGTGGAAAGGAAACTGAAAAGCAGGAATGGAAAACTCAACATTGCCTGATCACCAATGGAGCTGGGCTTTTCTTACAATGCAGACTGTGCTGGAAAAGTAAATGACACTGAACAACACTTGCACTGTGTATCACAAAAGTCATAAAAACACCCGGAGTACTTGAGTTTTAATTTTTGCACTGTGACCTTTCTAGTTCTGCTGTAATTGGAGCAAACTCTGCAATGGTAGCAGCCAGGCAGACTGGCTCTAAAATGAGAGGTAAAACGCAATGGCTGGGAGATGCCTCAGATAGATTTCCAAGGGCTTCTTGTTGGCCTCCACCAAGGACAGTGGCAACTAGGGCCACTCTCCATGTCAGGGTCCACTGCAGGTGGTATGTGCTAAGAGACAAGAGAGGCAGTGTCTGCCCTGGGGACAAAGCACAACTCTACACTTGGACAGTGTGTTCAAAAGACCATGTTGGAAAGGCTGAGCACTTCCAGAAGCACACGATGAGAAAATCCTATGCCACTAAAAGTCAATTTTGGAATATCAAGTTCCAAAATACTAGCACAAATGGTGTCTCTCCCACTGCAGAAAACAGAATTTTACCATGTTCCAACTGAAAAAGCAAACCTGCAAATGTCTTACTTCTCTACTGTGGAAGAATTCCTTTGTAATTTTGAGTTTTGTTAAGGTTACCTTAACTCAGCTATTCCTTCAGGAGTTGATTTCTGTCAAGGAGTAAACACTGAAGAGTTAAAAAAATCAACATCTAAATATAAATCTTGTAAAATAAGTACAAGATTAGAAAGTCATACTTTATGGACAATTCTTCTCACCATCTAATGTCTTATTTATTTAACTACCCTCCTTAAATTATCTTAGCACAAAGAATGGTGTTCCCTTCCCCCTACCCCACCACCCAAACCCTCCACAGGGAACACTTGGCTAGAAAAGCAACTTCACAATCACCTCAAACTCTCCTAACATTAACTTGGGTATGCCAATGTGCCCTAAAAGATCCTAGTAGTCACTTACAGAATTAACAAATGACAAGACAGAAAACCAAACCATCTAATTTCCTCAAAGTGTTACATTTACATTATTCTCTTCTGATTCATTTCCAACAAAATTCCTTTTGGTAGCAATGTTTTTCTCTAATTATGCAAATAATAAATACCCCTTATGGAAAAGAATAAAAACACAAGGAAACAACAATAAACAATAAAGCTGCTAATCACAGATAATCACTGCATGGATTAGTGTTCTTCTTTCAGCCTTTTGGTGTATATAAGCACTACCATCATACCAAGTACGCACTTTGCATTTTATATTTGTAAAAGTGTGCTCTCGGGGCTGGCAGGTGGTTCAATGGGTTAGGCTGTGCTTGCAGAACTCTCATCACCCACGAGCACTCATCTGAGTCCTGGCTGCTCCACTTCAAAACTAGCTCTCTGCTAATGCATCTGGGAAAGGAACAGAAGATAGCCCAAGTTCTTGAGCCCCCGCCACCCATTTGAGACACCCAGATGGAGTTCTACATTCCTGGGTTCTGCTCGGCCCAACCTGAAGTCCAGTAACCACTAAAGGAGCAAACCATTGGACAGAAGATCTCTGCTTCTATCTCTCTCTGTTTTAAGTTACAAAGGCAGGATCACAAAGAATGCTCTCATTTGTTAAATAATTATAAGTATCAATATTAGTGCCTTGCTACATTCCATTTTGCTGATATTCATATGCTTTTTTCTAATATTTAAAAGCTTTTAAAGATCTTTGTGCACAAATACTATTTTGAATTTTATATTACTTCTGAGAATAAAATTATTGGTAGTCATATTTCTGAAACAAAGGGCAAGAAAAGAGTGACTTCCAAATTATTTTCTTTAACATTTTTTATACTTTATTACTTTTTTGTTTGCCATATTAAGGAACATTCTAATATCTGTGCCCTCTTATCAATCCCTCAAATATTTCTTCTGAAAGCATTTTCCAATTCTGTAGGTGAAAAATATGTCTCAAGTTATGTTTCATTGATTACTTCCAAGACCTGATAGTTTGTCCTAATGCAGCAGTCAAATGTAGTTGTTTCTGTGAATTCTTGTAATATACTCCTTGTAGATGATGTTTTAGGATCTTGAGAGGTTGTTAGGAACTTGTATGATGATTGCAAATATTCAAAATGGTAAACATCTCTCTTATATGTGAAACAAATATTTCCCCAGCTACATTTTCCTTAATTTGTTCATATTTACACTTATTTAAATTTATTTTTATTTTCATAAATTTTTTTCTCAATTCCTTTAAGTCTAGAAAAATTCCCACTCTTTTGCACTAGATAGACAATGTCTAAAAAAAAGTACTTCCTTTTTAGTTATTATTGTTAGAATTAAATGAAACTGAAACTTGTTAATGAAATTAGCTAACCAAATTTTCCACTGCTGACCAGATATTATAAAAAACATTGAACCTATCATGTTTAATGGTGCATAGATTTTTCCCAAGCTGGATAACTGTGAAATAGAGTGTGACCAATGATTTGAGTGTAACTGTGATTAAACTTTCCAGTGTTGGCAGACACTTTTAATGGAAGCTATTATCCGTATTTATAGCAGTTTCATCTTTTACTTCAACTGTTACTTAGCTTTTTTTTTCCTTCTTTTTCTCACAATTGATTTGCAAAGTATTCCATTAATTGCCTCCTAGCTGTCATATCTATGGAAAATTGTTAGTATGCCTTAAAGTGATCAAAAGAGCTCTTAAGTGTTGAAATATACTAAGTCTTATTTTAGATGTTTCTCATCTGGGCTCTTCCTAGGCAAAACTAGTTAGATTTAATGATGCTTTCATGCACTTGCTATTAAGTTGTATTAGTCTGGGTCAGTCAGACCCTTGAGATACATTCATCCCAGTAGGCTACTTGTCTGGACTAGATATCTGTGAAATTTTCATCCAGCTCCAAAGTCCAGCCACAGGCATTTAATCTGGCCAGCTGTGGACTCTTCCCTTGTTGATGCCTATATGTAGAAGTCTGAGAATAAATGAACAGCATTCGTGTGCTTCTATTTAATATTGAAATCTACGTTTCCTGCACCGACAATCTTGCCTCATGATCTCCAGCGAAAAATACAATGACTTTTTGGGTAGCACTGTGGCATAGTGGGTAAATTCACTGCCTAAAGTGCCAGCATCCCCCATGGGTGCTGGTTCGAGACTCAGCTATGGCCTGGGAAAGCCGAAGATGGCCTAAGTCCTTGGGCCCTTGCACCCATGTGGAAGACCCAGAAGAAGCTCCTGGCTCCTGGCTTTGAATCAACACAGCTTTGGCCATTGTGGTCAATTGGAGAGTGAACAGCAGATGGAAGAACCACCCCCCTCCACCTCTCTCTGTAACTCTTTCACATAAATAAATAAATCTTTTTAAAAAATATCATGACCTTTAAGGCAGAGTATGGGAGAGAGAGAGAGAGAGATACAGAGAGACAGAGAGAGACAGAGATCCTAGCTTTAGCCTGGCCCAGCCTAGCTTTTGCAGCTATTTGTGTAAACCAGTGGATGGAAGATCTCTCTCTCCGTGTACTAGAACTACCTGGGTAGGCGAGTCCAGTGGCAGAGGAACAAGGAGAGAAGGGACTGAGAAGCTAATATTCAAAAAGAGCAATTACTAGGAAGACAGACAAATCCTGGCCCATCAAAATACTAAATCAGTAATACATGAAATCATTTTAAAGGAAATTCTTTTTTATTACAAATAAGAAAAAATGGTAGCCATACATAGGCCTTCTCTAACTTGGGAAATAGCTACTTCTGTGAAGAGCTATATTATGTACTAGAAAGACAGGATTAAAAACAACAACAAAAACAGTTCCTGTTCCCAGGTAGCTCATAGCAGGGTAAGCAGACTGACTAGGAAACAACATCAGACCACGAGAGGGAGGCACTGAATGATAGGAAGCTGATAGAATGGACATTTCACTCAAACTGTAGACATCTGGAAGACTCCCTGGGAGATGAGACCTAGGAACTGAATTTTAAAGGAAGAGAACGTGGGGCAAAATAAAGAGCCCATTGCAAGTTCCAAAGCTGTATTTAGGATGCAAGAATTTTAGCAGATCTCCTAATTGGTCAATGACAAGAGATGAAAATGAAGGACTTAACAGGACCAAATGATTAAAAAAGATCCTACAAGTCTTGCTAAGAATTTTGGATTTTGGATTCTAAACCAATAAGGAGACAATGAAGAACTTTAAGTAGTCAGGAGCATAATCATTTTTTCCTTTTAGAAAGATTTCTCTAGCTCTCAACTATGAGAAAAACAGACTAGGAGAGGATGGTGGATACATTACCATAAAGAGAATAATTAGAGGACAATTCTAGCCATTCAGGAAACAAATGATGAAGTTCCTGAGTAGGGACAGGGTTGTTGAAGAGAGGTATTAAATAGCTAAAGGGGGAAAATATGATAGATGATTATATGGATAGGAAGATGGGGAGAAAGGTAGAGGGGTGTATGCCTGGGCTGCCCACGGTTCTGGTTCTGGCAACACAAAAGACAAGACATTCATGGGAACATGGAGCCACAGTACAGGAGGAGACGGCATGAGGTAGACACAGTAGGCCACAGTGACCTACCAAAGGTGCAAGTGGATATGCAGGGCCAAGACTAGGATGTGGTGAGGTAAGGGATCAACTCAACTGCATACAAAATTTAAAACAAAAACAAATCAGTAAACCAGGTAATTACTACTTCCATTATTTTTTAAAAACTAAAATTAGGAGGAAAATTCATGATTACAATATCCAAATGGTAAAGCAACAAAGAAGTAGTCATAGGGTCATGACAAGCAAAAGGATAATCAGTGATGCTGACTCTGGTCCCTATGTTGTGATGACAGCTGGAAGCTTCCCTCTCTCAAGAGGAGCTGTGAGTGAGAGTGAGGTGGGAGGTTTAAGAGAGGTCTTTCCACTTGCTTATTTTCACTTTTCTTTTATGGTATAAAAAGCTTGAACATGCTTATTTGCTGAAGTTCAAAAGGGTTGGCAATGGAAACAGGATATTAGAGAAGAAGCAATCAGACGATCACTCTCTGCCCTTAGCACAAGAGAAGAGGGCAGAGGGCTGGAGGCAGATGCCGTGAGGCTGATGGAGGTGCGTACTGAATGAAGGACTTTGGAACTAAGAGACTTTCCCCTTGAGAAGGGAAACCACGTGGTCAAGCAATCCCTCTTAAGGATACATACCCACAGGAAATGAAATAAATATCCTGCAGAGATATCCATACTCTCATGTTCCTTACATCATTATATTTAGTGACCAAAATAAAGAAATGACCTAGAAGTCCATTGAAAGATGAATGGGCATAAAAAACTGTAGTGTGTATACACAATAGAACATTAGCCCTATAAATGGTGCTACTATCATTTGTGACAACATGGATAAACCTGCTAAATAAACCAGATGGAGAAAGACAAATACTGCATGTTCCCACTTCCATCTGGAATCATAAAAAATGTTGGCAGAAATAGTGAGGAAAGTTACCAGGAATAAGGAGGGTGCAGGGAGTGGAAAGATATATGTCAAAGGCTACAAAGTTGTTTTTTGTTAGGATAATTGTAGAAACACAATGCACAGCATAAAGATAGCAGGTAATAGTACAGTGAAGTCTCATGAAAATTTGCAGATTTCAGGTTCTCTTATCAAAAAAAGAGAACTACGTAAATGAGGAACCTGTTAATTTGCTGGACTGTAGTATTAACTATATTTTTATGTGTATCAAAATACCATGTTGCACACCTTAAATACAGTATACAAGACAGATAGGAGGAAGGAGGGAAGGAAAGAGAAAGAGGAGAGATGGAGGGGGGGGTGAGAGAGAGGAAAGGAAGGAGGGAAGAGAGAGAGGGAAGCTCAGGCTATCTGAATAATACATTAAGATTTCCCTTTTGTGAGTCATTCTTTTTTCCCTTCTGAAATATGTCTAACATTTACTCACATCTTTCTGCCTCCCTCCCGTCCCCAAATTTAGAGGAACTGGTATGCAACACTCATCATCCTGTAAAACCCTCTCTTTTGAGCATCAATCAGCAGTTACAAATGTGTAGCTTTAACAAGGGAAGAACAAAGGCGCTTTAAAAACACTGCTGAAATAATAGCAGGGCTGCTTGAGTGTTCTTCACATCTCTTCAAAAGTGTTTTTACCTAACCTGCAGGTGGAAATTTCACTCAAGGATGCAATGGTGGGATCCCCCAGTTCACTGAAGCCTGCACCTTGGAGCAATTTTTCCATAAAATACTTTTCATTTCAGTAATAGAATAGCTACTACAAGGTGAGAAATAATGCAAGCAACTGCAGTAAATGTTTGTTATCTTGTGGAAGCAAGTTATTCCTTTGTGCACTGCTGCCGTCTGACTGAAGTTCTGAGGTTTATACTAATGGAATAGATTGTAGAACTACCCCTGAGAACTCTCTCTCAAACATGCTAAGTATCCGGGCTGTCAAATTAAAAGAGTCTCTGAAGCTCCCGTCCTCTGGTCATCGTTAATTAGGCAATACTCTGGTGAAACCCTCACAATTAATCTTAAGGGTTGTTTTTCTCCTACAGTAGCTAGAAGGGGAATTTTTAAACAGTCAGTAGCTGCTTGCTCTTTGTTATAATTTTATTTAGAAGGAGGTTCAGAATAGAGCAAAAATTATTGTTTTCCCCCATTTAAGGAAAAATGACACAAATCATAAAATTGCAGAATAATTACAAACAAGGATGTATATCTTTTATAATACAGTGTGCTTTATAAATATTTTAGGGGCACTCACAAAACATTCCAGGTCTATCAGTGCTTCTTTTACCCACTAAACATTAGTATATATCTGTCTTCCTCTGAGATCTACTTGGGGAGAGAGAGACTACCATGTTACTTCATATATCTGGACTTCTAAGTCTATTAAAACTTTATATATCTGATGCTACCCTGACCATAGAACATCTACTGGAAAAGTTATATTTTCATTAATCTAACAACAGTTATTGAGTGCCATAATTGAATGAGGCAGTGAGACAAGTAGTTAAACAATGTGGGCAGATTCTATGAGCCACATACCTTTCTAACTACAGAGCCTGCTGTGGTACACGGGATATTAGCAAATCAAATATTTACCTTATTAATTATGTACACATTCATAAATTGAAATACATTTATATTTACCTCAAGAAATTCTTCCTAAATTATATTAGCTTCTAAGTTGAAGGCAAATACTCTTATTTCCAGCAATCTAATCTAAAAGTTTCAGGGACATTTTTTTCTAGAATTGTAAATAAACTTTCCTTTGAAAATGAAGGAAGAAACTGATAGATAACTTATGAATATCTGGTTTTATAATAAGGAGGATCGGTGTCCTCAAAGGTTAGCAATCACTAGAAGGAAAGAGACTTTTATCTAATCTTAACCCTGCACCTGACTGCCAGGCAGAGCTAATCATTTAACCTCCCAAGGAATTAATGGGTTCATCTGTTAAATACGATTGCCATCAAAGGACTTGAAAGGAAAAAACTAATGACAGAATGAGGGTAGATTTAAAGATTCAACAAAGCTATCAAAATTCAAGGCAAAGCCATTTTCCATTATTTCCCTCTGTTGTAACTGTATTGCTTTTATGAGGAGTGAATTCAATAAAAATAAGCTTATGAGAATTCTGTAGTGCTAGTTTGTGTCCACTGGACTGATGCCAAATGTAAGCAAATCCCTTGCTTCAGAAAATGTATAATGTAAAGCACTTTGAAAATTCATGATGTTTTCATTACAGGTCCAAGCACTCTGGACTCTGACAGAACCCACCCCCATGATTTTGATGGGACTACTACATAAAAAAGGAGTTCACACATTTCTTTTTATCACCTTCTTCCTATTCTGTTTTCTCTTTCATTTTTCTATTAAATTCTGAATTTGACTTGTATGTTTCTGCACCTTTGCTTCTTGCTACATCTTGAAGTAATTGAAGTTTTTTGTCTTTTTGTGTTTTTTGGTAGATTGCAAGCTGCTATTTTCAGTATCTGATGAATTTCTCCCTTTGGTGTATGTCAAACAATCATCTCCAGGCTCCAGATAAAGAGCTAAGGTGCCTCCAGAAATGCCTGAAGCCCCCTAGGGGCTTGCTTGCCTGAGCTGTCTGCATCTCTCTGATTGCAAGGCACCTTTTTCAAGACAATAATAAATATTGGCAGAAAGAGAGCACTCGAAAGTATGCTTTTCAGGACATAAGATCTAGGTCTATTGATGGATAAACTGATTTCCCTGCAGGCACTATAACATCTGTTTGGAGTAATGAAGGCTCACTTCTTGAGGATACAGGATGTGCACTGGACTGGTATTGGAGCCACAGTGAGGTAGAGAGAACTCAGAACCAAAGCACAGACGGTTTGGACAGTAGATCGGATTATATTAATCATCCATTTGACTTTACACAGAGATGGCATTATGTGAGAGGTTGGTGGAGAATGCACACAACTGGAATTTCACAATTTCTATACAACTGATGAACAGAAAAAGCTGTTTGACATGCCAATCTATGAAAGAAAACGTTTTAAGGCAAAAGTAAATCCAGAAGTCAAGAGTCCCATCTAATGAAATTACAACCAAAGACTGCAACAGAATTGAATATAATTGTCGCCCCTAGGTTCTCCCTAGTTTCCCTCCGGTATTTTCCCGGCTTTCCTCCTCCCGTCCGTATCCGAGTCACAGAACCACTTGTCGCTCCCCTCGCTCACGGAGGAATGACATTGGACCAGCGCTGTTTTCTTTCCCTGGTCCTTCCTGGATTTGCTGCCGCTCCCCGACCTCCGCGGAGGAGTGGCACCAACGAGCTTTCTGGCCTACCCTCTCAGGGGGGCCCCCGCATGTTGTCTCTCTCCCCCTTTTATAGTCCTCTCCCACCAATCCATGCTCCGCTGCCCACATGCTGAGCACACCGCTTTCTTCCAATCAGGAATCAGCTAATTGACGAAGCAGCTGTGTCAGATTTATTTACTCTCTCTCAGCGCCATATGGTGGGAGATCAGACGCGTAGAGTTAGTTTCAGTCCACAGTCTCAGTACTTATTTGTCTCCTGGGTGCCCCGCCATGTTCGGGAGACTGACCCCACTCCCCACATATAATCTCCTCTACATTCTAGCTATTAATGACAGATTTTTAAGAAAATGTATTGCTGTGAGAAGGCCAAATATTTGTCATATTTAATTTTTAAATGTTTATTTATTATTTGTATTTATTTGAAAGGCAGAAAAATGGAGAAAGAGGGATGGAGCTATTCCATCTGGTGGTTCACTCCCCTAAAGTCTGCAACAGACAGGGCTGAACCAGGCCAAAGCCAGGAGGCTGTGACTCCCTCTGGTCTTCTAACATAGGCAGCAAGGACACAAGCACGTGGGCCATCATCTGCTGTTTCCCTGTATGCACTAGTAGGAAGCTGGGTCAGAAGCAGACTAGCTGGGACTCGAACAAGCACTGCAATGCAGGATATGGGTATTCCCAGGGGAGGTTTAACCTGCTCCACTACAATGACCAGCCCCTGTTATATCTCATTTTAAAATATTTCCTAACACTTTCTGATCATTTGCTTATTTTATTCTCACATTCTCCAACTCCAAAAATTTATATATACATATGTATATAAAATATTTTAGAATTTAAAAAGCTGAAAGAAAGGAATTACATAATTTGTTGAGGGTGCCGAAGGGGATTTTTAAACTCCAATTCCAATTTAATCCTCCCCAAAGATATTTTGATATTGACCTGTTGCATCATTTAATAGAATAAAAATGTCAATTTCATTTATTTTTAACTTGTGTTCAGTCAAAAAAGCAGTTACCTTACCATTGAAATATATAAAAACCAGTCTGACAAAATTTCATTGTCATCCAGTCATATAAAACAATGGAGGACATAATATTGCTTCTTCCCAAGAGGCCTGAAGGGTTTATGCTCCTAAATCAAAACTGTGTCCTAAGAAAGGTAAATTTGATTCTCTGCTATATTTCCAACATTATCTCATTAGTTAATACTTCCCTCTATACCTCTCATCCCCCTCTGTTCCTTCCTTCTTTTAACATATATATATATAGTGTGTGTGTATACATACATATATACAAACACACACACACACACACACACACACATCCAATAATTACCAAGTACTCACAGTACATTGGGTAATGTGCTAGGCGCTCCATCACAAGCACTGCAAAATACAATCCCACTAACAGGAAACAATAAAATATTTCAGCCAGTTTTCAAATCCAGATAGCTATAGCTGATTCCAGCTCTTGGCCTAGAATATTGCAATCTCATGGAATGCATGAGATATGACCATGGTGGCCTGTCAACTCACACTGCTGGGTCATCCATAGCCCTTCCCATTATTAATACAGATGTTTATATTAAAGGTATTTCTTAATCCTTGTATCAAATACAGATGGGATATCAGAGACTTCTAGCTTCATAGTTCCTAAATATAATCATGCAATAGAATTGTGGTGATTTTCTATAAGCAATGAATTCTGGAGCATTTCCCAAAGAAATCAGTATCTCCCAGATGGAAGCTTATAAAGAAATCCATCTTCCTAGTAAACTCTCCACATGACTACTAAGTGGCTTATTTAAAAACTGTATTGGAATATCTTACATTATAATTCTGCTTTTCATTATTATTACTCAAGTCTAGAATCAACTCCAAATAGTTCAAATAGTAAGGTTATGTGAGAAAAGTTTTAGTGTTAGAAATTCAACAAGAAGTAGAAAATTGCTATCAGAGTGCACATAACCAAAGCCTAACCTTGGAAAATGACAGAAATATGAAGAGTAGGTCAGGATAGCGACATCTGGATCGCTTTGAGGCAGCCTAAGAAGATAACTCTGTTACAGAACAGTGATCATAGCAAGTGGTGTGGCTATATGTCCTGGTTTGTTTTGGACAGTCCTATTTCATGCCTGCTCTCTTAGTAAAACTATTAATTACACTATCCAATTCTATCTTAAATGTGTCCTTTTAAGTCACCTTCACCAGAAGGAAATCTTGTCAGAGACCATTGAATGTCCTTCAGTAGGTATAAAGTAGGGTAATGGTAGGTCTGCTCTATCCATTCATTTATTCATTTCAGCAACATATTTATATGATGTTGATACACAAGCAAGGGAAGCCCCCTTCTTCACTGAGCTGACAGGCTAGTGATAGAGGATTCAAGATAAATAATATATAAAAATTAGAAATGATTATAAATGCTATTGTAGGAGTACACAGGGTATCATGATAGGAATTCATGAAAGAGACTGCCTAGCACAGCATCATCAGCTCCAAGTTCCTTTGTAGACCTCCTGTCCCCATGATGTTGGAGAGCTGAAATCCACATTTCTCATCAACGTTTGTAGCTGAGGCTCCAGATTTGTATTTTGCCACCCAAACACACTCACGTGAAGCATTACTTTGGAAGTGAGTTGTGAGAAGAGGTGAACTTGGTGTGGGAGGCACCCACTTTGCTAGTGAAGAAGGCTGGCCACCTGATTGTCATGATCCTGCAGGTAGTAATGCTGGATCCCCTTCCTCATCCCCTCCTCACGATTACCGTGATGTAAACCTGAAGCCAACAGCGGGACAATGACATCCTAACTCCCCAAGTTCTAGTGGCTCAGTTCCATGATGGGTGTCTCTAAAGTTGCAACCTGGAGTGATTTCCAAGACCTTCCAAGAAACCAGCAAGCACTAACTTATGTTAAATCTTTCTGCTAAAAATGCAGTAGTTTCGGTTATTTGCACAGAACACTAGGTGAATGAAAAGAATGCATGTGACAAACAAGGGGAAGAGAATTCTAGACAAACGCAGCAAACACAGAGGGTCCTGAGGTGGGGAAAGGTCTTGGCAGTTTTCAGGAAGAGAATAAAGGTCACTGTTGCAGGAAGAGAATGAAGAAGTGGGAATGAGAAGGTTGAGACGTATAAGAGTACCAGGTACAGGGCCATATAAGTGAGAGAAACAAGTACATATTTTTTTTTTTTCTGAAGGGTAATGAGAAACAAAGAATTTCAATCAGGCACGATCTACTTTTGAGAATCTTAGTCCAGATGCCTTGTAGAAAAGAAAGCAGGAAGATTAGTCATGGGGACTATGTCAGAAAGAGAAGTAAGAGTGAAGGAAAGCAGGAATTCATGGCAATGGTTTATTAGGTTCCTTCAGAAAAATGGAACCAATAGGAGATATACATAAATATATATGGAAATTATGTAATATGAAAAACCTATGCATGGATCTAAAAAAAATTTTACATTAAAAAACATTTTAGTTTCATTTCGATGAGCTCTCTGAAGTACCCATGTATGTGTCTATCAAAACATTTATTACATGAAGTTGGTTCACACTACTATGAGCACTCACAAGCCTCAAGAACTGCAAAGGGAGCCAGCAAGCTGGGGACTCGGGGACGGTTTAGTGTGGTCCAAAGGCCAGCAGGCATGAGATCCCGGAAGGCAGAAAAAAGCCAGCGTTCTGGTTTTAAGGCATCTGGCAAGAGGAAGCTTCTTTGACTCAGGGTGGGTCAGCCCTTTTGTTCTACTTAGGTCTTCAACTGAGTGGAAGGCATTAGGGAGGGCAATCTGCTTCATTAAGTCTATTTAAATATAAATCTTATATTAAAATACCTTCAAAGAAACACCAAAAATAACGTCTGACTAAACATCTTATCACCCTGAGGCCCAGTCAAATTGACACATAAATTCACCATCACAGTAGATCAGCATTCTCTCAGGACCCAAGATCTTTGCCTTCATTAAAATTTCATACTAAAGAAGAAAGTGAACATGAACAGTAACACAGAGTGTAAGCTGCTTTATATCTGATTTTAAGAAGCTGTAATAGGGCGCCAGTACTGTGGCAATGGAGTAAGCCACTGCCTGCGAGGCTAGCATCCCACATGGGCACTAGTTCAAGTCCTGGCTGCTCCACTTCCAACAGAGCTACTAGCTGATGTGTCTGGGAAAACAGCTGAAAATGGTCCAAGTGCATGGGCTCCTGTACTCACATAGGAGACCTAGAGGAAGCTCCTGGCTCTGACTTCAGTGTGGCCCAGCTCTGGCTGTTGTGGCCAATTGGGAAGTCAATTGGCACATGGACGATATCTCTATCTCCCTGTCTCTGTATCTCTTTCAAATAAAATAAATATTTTTTAAAGGAAGCTGTGTGCACATTTTCCACATCTGATTACCAATGGCCTCCAAAATTCAATGGTCTTATTACATACCCAATATGTGCTAATGTATTGCAAAAGTGGACAAAAGGTCCTGGTCCTTTTACTGAGGTCCTGGTACTTTCTGCCTCATGCCTACCTGAAAACTTTGTCACTACTAACTCCTAATGTGAATTCACTATATATACAATTACTAGCTAAATCTTCTCCCAAACACTGCTATCATCAAAACACTCTTCTGCTCAAGAACCTACAATGAATCACTAGAAAAGCCAAGGTAGACTTACTTTTTACCTCGACAAAGAGCCAATAGCTATGACTGTACAGCAGCTGTTTTTATTAAAAAAATTAAAGTCCTTAAATTGACTTTTCAGAATTTCAAAAAGGAGGCAATATGGTAAATAAACTGGACACAAGATGAATACTAGGATGGAACATAGCAAATCTACGAAAGCAAATTACTTTTCTTTCTTCATCGCACAGTTATTGAGTTCCTCCTGTCCATACCAGTCAAAGGGCTTCAGAACATTAAAGATCAGGCTCCCCAGGGAGTTGAACAGAGGGTCCAGAAGTAAACCCTACCATGTGCAATCAACTAATCTTGGACAATGGCACCAAGAATACACAATGGGTAAAGGAAATTATCTTCAATAAATGTTGCTGAAAAATCTGAATATCCACATGGAAGACAATGATATTTGACCCTTAATTTAAACCAGACACAAAACAGATTCAAGATCTAGGGTCATGTATTTGCCTAATGTTACAATACCCACATCCCACATGTGAGTGCCTATGTTCAATTCCCAGTTCTAGCTCATGACTCCTACTCCCTGCCAATAAAAACCCTAAGAGGCAGCAGATACTTGAGATCCAAATGATGGCTCAAGTTGATAGGTCCTTGCCACCCATGCAGAGACACCAGGTTGATGTTTTTTGGCCCCAACTTCCATCCAGCCCAGCAGACATTTGGAGACTGAACCAATGTATAAGAGTCTCTGTCTGTCTGTCTGTCTGTCTCTCTGCCTCTCAAAAAGCAAACAAAAAAATCACCTAAATGTAAGACCTGAAACTATAAAAATCCTAGATGAACACATAGGGAAAAGATCCTTGACATTGATCTTGACAATGATCTTTTGAATAGGACATCAAAAGCACAGATAACAAAACAAAAATAATATGCAAGTGAGAGTACATCAATCTAAAAAGTTTTTTCACAGCAAAGAACACAATAATAATAAACAAAATGAAAAACAAATGTCATACATGTAATGTAGTAGAGAAGACTAGTTGCAAATCACTCATCTGGATGAGGAGTAAATATGAAAATACATAATGAACCAATACAACTCAACAATAAAAAAAAAACAATCCAACTAATAAATGGACAGAGGATCTTAGTAGAAATTTTCTCAACAAAAACATACAAATGGTCAACAGGTATTTGAAAAGCTTCTAAACATCACTAGTCCTTGCAGAGTTTGTAATTCAAAATTACAATGGGATATCACCTTACTCTGGGTAGAATGGCTATGATGAAAAAGATAAGAGATAACAAGCATTGGTGAGCATGTGCAGAAAACACAACGCTTGCACATCATGGGTGGGAATGTAAATTAGTAGGCACTGTGGAAAACAATATGGATATCACTCACAAATTAAGATAGAATGGCCATATGTTACATCAATCCTACAGTTGTGTATAAAGACAAAGGAAATGAAATCAGTATCACCCAGACATACCTACACCCTCATGTTCATTCCTGCACTATTCACAATAGTACAGATATAGAAACAACCTAAGTGCCTATCAATGGATGAATAGACAATGAATTTGTGGTACACATATAAAATAGGATAATATTAAATCACTAAAAAAAAATCCTACCATCTTCAGCAACATGGATGAACCTGGAGAATACTATGCAGGCGAAATAAAGCAGACAAAGAAAGGTACATACTGCATGCATGCTGTCACATATGTCAAAATAAAGTTGAACTCAGAGACACAGAGAGTAGAATGGCATTTTCCAGGGGCTAGAAGGTGAGCAAAATGGGAAGTTGATAGTCAAAAGGTACAAACTTGCAGTTATAAAATCAAGTTCTATGGATCTAGTGTACAGCATGGGTAATGGATGTGTTAGTTTGTGACAATTAATACACAATCATCACATTGTATATCTTGAGTACATTCAATCTTTATATGATCACTGAAGCTTTAATTAAATAAATGTGCAACTACTCTTCTCATAGAGCTCAAAAACTCAGATATTTCAAAACTGACAGTGTCTACTTATAGAGTGCTTACTCTGTGCCAAACATAGTGCTCAGCATTATACATAGTAAAGTCATTTAATTTTCACAATAGCCCTTTGGAGTCAGTTCTCTTAGGATTCCCATTTTACAGATGAAAAAAGTAAGGGGCATTAAAGGTTAATAATGTACTCAAAGTCACTGTGTTGGATACCTAGGTTTTGAACACAGTCTGACTGCAGAGTCTGGGCTTTTAAAGAAATTCTACTGTGCGATGTGCAGAAGAAAGATGTGCCCAGAAGCCTGTGGGAGGCAAACTGAAGAGCACTGGAGGAAGCAACATCATGGACAACATAACTCTGTTCATGTTTATGGATTTGTCTGCATCCTTACCCCACCAACACAGATATTCAAACACAGCTAGGCCAGGCTCCTAATCATACTCCTATACTTAACAATATGTTCTCCAAGCCTGAAAAATATTAGCTCCTCCCTTTTCAAATACCCTTTCAATCTCTTTCAATGGTGTTCCTTTTCTGTATCCTTTCTGGATAATTCCAGCCAACATTATTTTCTCATTTCTGACCATGCTTACAAGATATTAACTGATGACATATTTTCACAGTTGCTTATAATTCAATTATGTTCTTTAATTTTTTTTCACATGCATAAATCCTTTCACCTGAAAAAGATTTTACAACACCATGTCATAAATATATTTGCATCTTCTAGAATAGTTAGACATGTAGTAGGTGTTTAATGATAATGTATTCAAACAAGTGGATTAAAAAGGATTTAAATTTAGGCATGCAAATTGAATAAACACATTAAGTTTTCTTTTCCAGAAGGCTAATCTGACTTCTTATAGCAGTTTTTTCCCCTTCCTTACATATAGTCAGGTTCTTAGACTCTCAACTTTGTGGTCTAATTGGGCTAATTTAAAAATCATGTTGGCAGCAACAATTTCTGTAACTATCTAGAGGTAGGAAGCAGTTAGCCAGAGAAGTGTATTTGACAACTAAGTTATTTCTCTACAAAAATGCACTGAAATTTGGAAAGAGGTCGATTAGAATTGTAGTATCTACTATTTTTCTATAATGCCCCTAGCTCCCCTCGGGCATCTCCTCATAAATTCTCCCAGGGTCTCAAAAGTACATTTTGCTGGAAAGCAGGACCTCATGCTGCATCATGCCTAGTATTCTAATAGCCCTTTCCTAAATGCCCCTATGGAATACGGCAGCTACCTCCACTCTCATGCTGCCCACCCTCCCCTGTCCATTATAACCTCTATTGCGTTGTCTTTTCCAACTGTGCCTGTGCCTAGAAACTTCAAAAGCTAAGGACTTTCATTTTCCCTAAGGATTTTTTTTAAAGATTCATTTTGTATATGATTGGCAGATTGCACAGAGGGAAGGGGTGGGGGAAGAGAGAGAGAGAGAGAGTGTGTTCAAGAGAGAGCACTCTTCCATCCACTGATTCACTCGCCAAATGGCTGCAACAGCCAGGACTGGGCCAGGCCAAAGTCAGGAGCTAGGACCTTCATTCTGGTCTCCAACATGAATGCAGGGGCCCAAGGACCTGGATCATCATTCCCTAATTTTCCCAGGCAATTAGCACGAAGCCAGATCAGAAATGAAGCAGCTGGGATTCGAATGAGATGCCTGCAGGCAGCAGCTTAACCAGCTGCACCACAGCATCGGCACCATCTAAGAAAAAATTTTAAGGTCTTACTGTACTCTAATGCACAGGGGGATTTTTGAGAATTTTTGTAGGCAGACAATAAATTATCAATGACTAACTAGGGAGGAAGAGGAAATGATGGTGATTAGAGAGCAAGAGAGATAAAGGGTATAATTGAGACCAGTGTGGAGGGATGACTCGCTCAAAGAATCTGGCGAGCTCTTCTTCCAACAATGAAGAGGGATCGTAGGTATGTAAAGGGGAGAACAGGAAAGGAATAATTACTTCTTAAATTTGTTTTCATTCTTTTTAAGGTGGAGAAAAGGGACCAAATAAAAGATGACCATAGGAGCCCCAAAATTTTCCTTAAAGAAGTAGGGAGTAAGATTATGTGCTTGAGAGGTACAACAGATTATGAAAGACACTTGGGTCTACCTGCATGGGACATGTATCTGAGCATCTCTGAGAAGTTAATAGTTGTGGTGAAAGCAGCTGGCACACATCCTTAATGGTGTAGTTTCTAGAAGTCTGTGGCGGGCGAGGGAGAGGAGAAAAGCCTAAGCGGAACTGTTCCTAGAGGCAAATGACCCATGAATACTGTTTTTATTTATTTATTTATTTATTTATTTGACAGGCAGAGTGGACAGTGAGAGAGAGAGAGAGACAGAGAGAAAGGTCTTCCTTTTTCCATTGGTCAACACTCCAAGTGGCCGCTACAGCCGGCACGCTACGCAGATACGAAGCCAGGAGCCAGGTGCCTCTCCTGGTCTCCCATGCGGGTGCAGGGCCCAAGCACTCGGGCCATCCTCCACTGCCTTCCCAGGCCAAAGCAGAGAGCTGGACTGGAAGAGGAGCAACCTGGACAGAATCCAGCGACCCGACCAGGACTAGAACCCAGAGTGCCGGCGCCGCAGGCAGAGGATTAGCCTAGTGAGCCGTGGCGCCGGCAGCCATGAATACTGTTGATGAAAGAATTCATAAGGCCGACTGGGAGGCAGGAGGGTCTGAGGCGCTTGCAATACAACCCACACATTAGCCATACAAGGACAAGAGTGATGGGAGTGGTAGCACTCACAGACACAGGCCTCTCTGAAGTTCTTTTGTGTTAGAAGAGCTGTTCAAACTAGGATGGGACATAGAACCCTGGACACACACTTCCACAAAGACAACGTTAGGAAAACCAATGCAGGTCAATAACCATGGTTTCTCTCTATCTAATCTGCAGGAGTTACATCTTCATATGTAACCTGAATTTTCCCTTCAAAGATTGTGTTACGTGGTATTTGAAAATACCTGTTACTTCACATACTATATTATCAATTTATATGCTTATAAACATAGAATTTACAAAGCAATCACTTATTTAATTAAAACATAACAGAGCTTAGGTTCACAAGTTCTTTTAGTTAATATCTGAATAATTTTATGAAAAAAATTGTTTCAACTATTTGTCTATTTCTACAAATAATTATTTCACAAGAATTAAACATAGCTAGTTGGGCCCCTTAGTTTGAATAGTGATACCTTTCCCAACCTCACTGTTTTTTCTCTATTTAGTTCTCCTGACAGGTGGCTAAGCCTGGTCCATACTTGGAGGTTTAAAAAGTACAGTTTTCTGAGACCAACTGTGCTTATACCCCACTATTTCAGGCTCAAGTTCTACAGCATGTGAAAATATTTAATTTATACTAGTTTGGTTTTTGATTCATAAATCATAAATTCCACAGCCTGGGGAAAGTGAGAGTTATAAGAATTGGCAGGGGCTGGCACTGTGGCGTAGCAGGTAAAGCTACTGCCTGCAGTGCCGGCACCCCATATGGTCAACAGTTCAAGGCCCAGCTGCTCCTCTTCCGATCCAGCTCTCTGCTGTGGCCTGGGAAAGCAGTGGAAGATGGACCAAGTCCTTGGGCCCCTGCACCCACGTGGGAGACCCAGAAGAAAATCCTGGCTCCTGGCTTCAGATTGGCACAGCTCCAGCTATTGTGGCCAGTTGAGGAGTAAACCAGTGGATGGAAGACCTCTCTCTCTCTCTGCTTCTCCTCTCTCTGTGTAACTCTGACTTTCAAATAAATAAATCTTAAAAAAAAATGCAGTAACAGTTTCTGCCTCTATGCTGGTGAGTTTTCTGCTGACTGGAGATGGAGGCCAGGGTGTACCAGGGTAGAGGCTCCACTGTCTGCTTTTCAAGAGCACCATGACCAACTAAGGCACAACAGGAGAGGCACTGAGACTTGAACTGCAGACCCTCCATAAAGCTTTGGCACTCTAGAATTATTTGACTCTGGGATCAGCTCCACAGTTCATTCTTTCTGCCTCTCACCTGTCTAGATCACCTGAGGGCCACAGAATTCCAGGACCTAGAGCAATATATACTTTCCAACAGCGAGTTTCACCTCAGGTCTCACCAAAACTATTTTTAGTTACATTTTTAAAAATTCTTTTTAAGATTTATTTTATTTGTAGGCACTGTGGCACAGAGGGTTAAAATCCCAGTCTGCAGTGCCAGCATCCCATATGGGCGCCAGTATGAGTCCTGGCTGTTCCACTTCCAGTCCAGCTCTCTGCTATGGCGGGGAAAGCAGTGGAAGATGGCTCAAGTGCTTGGGATTCTGCACTCACATAGGAGACTCTGAAGAAACTCCTGGCTCCACATCGGCCCAGCTCCAGCTCTTGTAGCCATTTGGGGAGTGAACCAGTGGATGGAAGACCTCTCTGTCTCTCTGTAACTTCGCCTTTTTGAAAGGCAGAGTTACAGAGAGAGGGGCAGAGACAGAGAGAGAGAAAGTGAAACACACACACACACACACACAGAGAGAGAGAGAGAGAGAGAGAGAGAATCTCCTATCCTCTGGTCCACTCCCCAAATGGCTGCAACAGCTGGGGCTGGGCCAGACTGAAGCTAGGAGCCAGGAACTTTTTCTGGGTCTCCCATGTGGGTGCAGGGGCCAAAGCTTTTGGTCCATCTTCCACTGGTTTCCCAGGCACATTAGCAGGGAACTAGATCAGAAGTGGAGAAGCCAGAACTTGAACCACTGCCCATATGGAATGCTGGTGTCACAAGCAGTGGTTTTACCCATTATGCCAAAAGACTGGACCTTCTACATTTATTTTTATTAATTTGGAAGGGAGAGTCAGAGCCAGAGCCAGTAAAAGAGGAAGAGGAAGAGAAAAACAGAGAAAGAAATAGAGAGAGAAAGAGAGAGAGAAAAAGAAAAAGAGAGAATTTTCATCCACTGGTTCACTCCCCAAATGACCACAATAGCTGGATCTGGGCTGGGCTGAAAGAGGGGCCAGGAATTCCACCCAAGTCTTCCACAGTAGTGGTAGAGACTCAACTACTTGAGTCATCCTCTGATGCCTCCCAGGGTGCACCTAAGCAGGACTTGAACACAAGCACTCTGGTGTGGGATAAAACATCACAAGCAACATGTTAAATGCTGAGCTGAATGGCAAACCCAGCCCACATTATTAACACCTTACAGATGTTCAAAGGCATTTCTCATAAAGGTAGCTCTAAGTGCTTTTCATAATCTACTCTACCCCACTAGCAGACGATATAACTCCCTACATCTTTAAAGAAGCTAAATTTATGTTTTTGATTAAAAAAATCTAAATGTTCATCTTTCATATAGTTGCTTTTATCCACTTCAAAAATTAGTGTATAATCAATATTATATATTGCAAGAGAATGAAAATACTTGAGGCTTTTAAGTAAAATAAATAGGATTTTAATTCCTAGATTAGTGGCTTAAGAGGTAAGAGGTTTTGGGAAAATGACTTAACCCCTATGGACTCCAGATCTTTAATCACAACATGTTATAATAATAATACATACTTTACAGAGTTAGTACAAAGAATAACTTAAGATTAGGCAATGTATTAAAGCATCTTGCATTATTTTTGGCATACAATCAGTAAATTGTCATAGCATGAATTACTCAATTTTTAAAAGATATTTTTATTTAGCTATTTGAAAGGCCGAATGACAAAGAGGGACAGAGAGAGAGATCTTTCATCGACTAATTCACTCCCTAAAGGATTACAATAGACAGGCCAAGGCCAGGACAAAACCAGGAGCCAGGAACTGCATCTGGGTCTCCCATGTGAGTAGCAGAGATCTAGGTACTTGAGCCAACATCTATTGCCTTCCAAGGTATATTAGCAAGGTGCTGCATTGGAAGTAGAGTAGCTGGCACTCAAATCAGAACTACAATAGGGGATGCAGGTGCCCCAAATGGTGGCTTAACCTACTGTGCACAACACCTACCAATGCATTATTCATTTTTAACATACTGATTCCTTGTAATAGAAAGATTATGGAAGTAATTTTTTCAACATAATCTGAGATTTTATTCTCTAAACCATATTAAATGGTAAAATTGAAGCTTACTCAATAAAGTAGCGCATTATGAAGACTTTCAAGCTACAGGAATTCTGCAATAAAATGCAAGTAACTCGAGAGGTATGATTCAGGAATTATACTAAAAGAAGCTGTAAATGGGTTGTAAAGGATTTGTTGAGTCTCGGTCTATATTTCAATGGAAATATGCTGTTGTCATCCATGACACTTAACGTGTGTGAGGAGTTTGGTCAATGCAGGGCCTTGGAACCACCAGCGAAGCACCTTGCACAGAGGTGCATTACTAGAAAAATCTTTAATGCTGAAATTACCTGGGATGTGATCCACTACAGTGCTTAGCTGTACAATTTTTCTTTGAAACACACACACACACACACACACACACACACAATTCACCAAGCCTCCAAGGAGCTAGGAAATTACAAATAGACAGAGACTGGAGGAGTGGGTGGATTTTTTTTTCTTCAAAGCAGCAGCTGTTAGGATAAAAGGCAATCTTGAGTCTTAAAGAAAAAAAAATTAAGAAATACAAGGTGTTTACTGATTTCTATAGCAGGATCTATTTGTTCTTCTTTCTTTCTTTCTAATTTGAATGTTATATTTTTCAAAGCAGCAGTCATAACTTTTACCAGTTTCCTCATTTTGTAATCCCTCTGGCAAAAAAAAAAAAAAAAACCCTGTTGTATCTATCAGTAATAAGCCCTTTCATAATTTTTACTTCTCTCTCTCTTCCACCCACCCCACCTCCATCTGTTGCCTTTACTTTCTTCCTTATATACATTTAACTCAGGTGATCCTCACAAGTCACATCTTAAATAAATTTGTGATTATAGCAGTTGTCATTCTTATGACCAATTATCTTCCAGGTATGAGCCTCTATACAGGAACATAAAGGGAGAAAAATTTGATTTTTCACCAAAATTGTCACTGTATGATCATTTAAAAAGGACAATACAGAAAGGATTACTAGATGACTTTTAAGGCGCTCCACATAGTTTCTGTAAAATTCCATAATTTCATAATTCTAATTCCAAGGAATACACTGGTAAAATATAAAACTTTAACGTTATAAATAAATTAGGAAAATACATTGTGGATCTCTTATACAAAACTGAATTTGATATAATATTTGTTTGAATAAAGGTATTTCATTATAACTCTTACATTACTTTCATGAATGAAGAAAATAATGGAAAAGACAGCTTTCAATGGATGGGAGTAGAATTTCATTGGATCTCTAAGAAGAGTGTGGGGGAACTCAAAGCTTTCAGATGGCTTCTCAGGAAGCTGTTTTGTGGGTGTTTGTGCTACTACCTTCCTTCCTTTTTTCCCCTCTAGCAAACAGGGATTAAAGATCGGTGTGATGGGCATCCCACTGCAACCACAACATAAAGTGCTTTCTGCTGGAGAAGCCAGCTGATCAACATTAGGAGCGTGAACCCATACCCTGATCGTATAGATGATGTACCTGTCTCTAAAATGTGTGAACTGAACCCATACCCCAATCGTATAGATGATGTACCTGTCTCTAAAATGTGTGAACTGAATTTTATCTGCCCTGATTTTTCTTTTTATCCTTTGATCAGTCACTATTTCTTCCCAATGTCAAAAGCTTCAGAGCTTGGCTTGAATGGGTATCAAACTCAAAGTCTCACAATTTTGAGTCTGAGCCCGAACTTACACAATCAAAAATCTTTTCAATTCAGACTCAGACCCTGAACTTTGACTTTCAACAGTGAAGTGAAACCATCACTGAAGCACTGCTTTCTCTTCCAAGCGTTTGGAAAAATGAACATAATGAGGTTATAAAGAAACGAGACCCTTTTCTTTCACAGACTGTACTATTATATATTCATGTGAAGAAACATGTCCTTTTGCCATCCTTTGGGAAAATTAAATCCTTTCTTGGTACATTGACACTGCCCAGACTATTTATTTCTAAATTCCTTTTTGGCACTGACTTCAAAGAAAGTTTCCCAGGCTCACCAGAAAATCAACATTATCAATTTATTTTTACGGGACCTTCCATACACTTAACGCTTCTTCTTCCTCCCATTCTCTTTCTTCATCTCCCTGAACTAGGACTCAATCTTTCCTGCATCCCCCTCAGCAGATTCACTTTTATTTAACAAATATTCATTGAAATCCGAGCTCTGTATGTGAACAGGGCTTCCCCGTCTCTGCATGCAATTGCAATGTCAAATATTGCTCTACCTCCAGCTACCCCATTTTCCAAGTTCCAAAGGGAAAACACCAGTAACAGATTCTTTCTAAATCTATTCTTCACCTCAATCTGAAGATCTTACTGCGATTTTGTTTTGCTGTTATTGTCCTTATTGCTGCTTTCTTGAGGACTGAGTCAACACCAGACCACTTAACCCTAGAATTTAAAAGATGAAGTTTTACCAATGGACACCCTAAGGGAAACACATCACGTGGAAGCTGACACATGTACATCTGATAAAACTACAACCCTGACTGGGCACCATGCTCCATCAGAAGGCAGTAGACCTATAGTAAACCATACTTCCTTAAATTCACTCCCGAACTTGCTACTTATCATATTTCCAGTTGGACCACTACTTGAATGCCCCATGAGAGATTCAATCCAACATGTTCAAAACAAAATTCATTTCTCTCTACAGATCAGCTCCTCCTCTTATATTTTAATTAAAACTACTTCCATTGCCTGAAAGAAAATGAGTTATCCTAGACCATGCTTTGTTTCTCCTCCCCTTGAGCCAAGTGTTACCAAGTTCCTCAGAATCTATCTCCCAAATAGTTCTTGAAACAGCCCCAAGTTCAATCTCTAACAGAAGTTCTGCTGTAGCCATAATCATCATTTCATACCTGATTTTTGCTATAGCCTTTTAGAGCGTCATACTTCTAGGAGTCTTTCTAATTAATCCTTCATGGGGCTGTATGGACAATCTCTTCAAAAGACACACAACACATGTCACTCTATAACCTGAAAAGTATGTATTGCTTCCTATAGCCTCCAAAATCATTTTTAAACTCTTTACTATTGCTTATATTTTGATTCAAGTAATTCTACCTTTTACTAACAAAATTAAGAGCCACCAAAAAAGCATCCATGACAACGCTGTCTGCTGTAATAGTCTTCTATATATTACACAATTTGTGGTTCATCTCCATCATGACAGCATCACTCCATAAATGGTTCTCATGAATGGACATTCTAATCCTTAAAGACAAGGGCTATCACCAAACTTCTGGTAGAATGCTTGTGATGGCAGAATACTGCCCCCATAAAAGTGTACACAGCACAATCCTTTGAACCTATGAATATGCTATATCACAGGCAGAGGGGAATTAAGGTAGGAGGTAGCATTAAGGTTGCTAGTCGGCTTCCCTTCAAATAGGGAGCTTGTTTTCGGTTATCCGGGTGAACCCAGTGTACTCACAGGGTATTAAATGCGGAAGAGGGAGACAGAAGGGTTATCTGATGCTAAAGTGAATCTTTGTATACTGACTTTGAAGAAAAGGAAAAGCACTCCAAGCCAAGGAATGTGGGTGGAAAAAATAAGAAAAAATTTTTTTCTTAGAGCCCCCAGAATGTAATGCAGCTCTATCAACAATTTTATTTTAGCTCAATGAGATCATGTTAGACATTTTTACCCCAGACATGGAGACACAATAGTTCATGTTGTTTTAGCTTAATAAATTAGTGCAAATTTAGTAAACGGGCAGAGAAAATTAATATAGTGTGCATTTAACTACTTCAATGATTCAGAAAATTATGTATATTATATACATGTATGTATAATCACTATACACAATTACTTCACATTACAGCATGAATAATTTCTTTGTTAATTTTGCAAATTCAGGTTACACATAAGACAGAGAGAGAAGATATTTAGGTATCAGATTCAGGGATTGAAATGTTTCTTAATATATTTGTGAATGCTTAAGTTTTGCATTTATTTGAGAAGCTGAGAGTTAGGTTCATTCCTCAAATGCTGCCCCAGCCTTGGCGCGTTACAGAGGCATCATTGATCCCTCCTGGAGGCAGAATCAGGAATCGGGATGCAGATGTCTTAACAACCATCTTAACCACTAACATAAGCACATGCCCTTTCAATATTCACTTAAATATTTATTCATTTATTTGAAAGGCAGAGTGAGAGAGAGAGAGGGAGAGGGAGAGAGAGAGAGATCTTCCATCTGCTGGTTCACTCCCCAAATGGCCACAATGGCTGGGGTTGGACCAGGCCAAAGTCAGGATCCAGGAGCTTCTTCCAGGTCTCCCACATGGGTGCAGATACCCAAGCACTTGCGTCATCTTCCAATGCTTTCCCAGGCCAATAGCAGGAAGCTGGATAGGAACTCAAACTAGCACCCACATTGGATAAACCTGCTATGCCACAATGCCAGCCCCTCTCAATATTTTTTTCATTTGAAAATAGATTGACATACTGCACAGCAATAGAGAAGACAGATGTGAAGAACAAATAGAGACATGAAAACAGGTCTCATATTATTTTCCCAGTAGCTCATTTCAAGTATGAATGAGCACATCCATTACAAACCAGAAACCCATCCAAGACAAGATTGAGCCAAAGTTGAATTCACCAGTTCTACAAGAAAGAATCACATATACAGACGGTTTCCTGGCATTAAAATCACCTTGGCAAGCCCACTGTAATTCCTTTATAGTTATTTAAATGGGATAGACTAAAGAAAAAATAGACCAAGAAATTCTTTTGTCTTGAAGAATGAGAAAAACCTTCCTTGTGTATGTCACGTCTAAGCCAATGGGCCAGCTTTCCTCCATACAGTCATTCAAGAAGCCATCAGGATTCAGCTTCATTCTCTACCTTCTTCAGCCAAATGGTGCTCAGCATGAAGAATGCAAGGGGGCAGCTTCCAAGCTAGGTCTCGGGGAGGGGCGGGGCATACATCCACTCTCTCTGGAGGGAACTGGGGGACATGGCACACATACGTACAAGCAAAGCTGGGAAACACAGACCAGCCACAAAGAAGGAAGATTAGGAGCAGGTATTTGGGTCAGTGGTTAAGATGCCTCTTGGCCACAGCTGCATTCCATGCTGGAGTACCTGGTTCATGCTCTGGCCCCCCCACTTCCAATTCAGCTTCCTGTTAATGACCGTGGCTTTAGTGCTTGCATCCCTGCTATCCACATGGGAGACCTGGATGGAGATCCAGGCTCTTTGTATGGCCTGGCCCAGGCCTAGCTTCTGTAGGCCTTTGGGGGAGTGGGGCGGTGAACCAGCAGATGATGGAAGATCTCTGTATGTCTGTCCTATCTTTCTGCTTTACAAATAAAATGAAAATTTTATTAACACGTTCTCTTAAATATGGAAGAATAAGTTGGTGGAGAGTTAGTGATTCTGGACATAGCCAATTAGTATGAAAGATGAGGGTGAGGTCTGGAACTGGTGTGGGAGAGATGAGGCTCCAAAGAAGTTAGAATAGCCAGCGCCGCAGCTCAATAGGCTAATCCTCCGCTTTGCGGTGCCGGCACACCAGGTTCTAGTCCTGGTCGGGGTGCCGGATTCTGTCCCGGTTGCCCCTCTTCCAGGCCAGCTCTCTGCTGTGACCCGGGAGTGCAGTGGAGGATGGCCCAAGTGCTTGGGCCCTGCACCCCATGGGAGACCAGGAGAAGCACCTGGCTCCTGCCATCAGATCAGTGCAGTGCGCTGGCAGCAGCACACCAGCTGCTGCGGCCATTGGAGGGTGAACCAATGGCAAAGGAAGACCTTTCTCTCTGTCTCTCTCTCTCACTGTCCACTCTTCCTGTCCAAAAAAAAAAAAAAAAAAAAAAAAAAGAAAAGAAAAAAGAAGTTAGAATAATGGGAGGATTTCTGAAATTGGGAAGAACTAATCATCCCTAAGACGATTAGATGTGATGATCTCCAGAATACTTATGGTCTTCCACCATCTTCTAGCAAAAGCCTCCAAGTAATCTCTGTGTGTGAAGTCAGGTGTCTTTTTCCTCATGGTTTGTCCCCAGGATGTCAGTGTATGAACTGGGATGACATATGGCTGAGTGAAAGGCCAGGCTCCAATCTCGAAGGACCTCCTTGGAGGGTGTTCATCTGTTAATAAGAGGGCAGGATTCTGTGTTTCTTCAGGAAGGACTGTAAGCACCTTTCTCTCCCTCCCCCTCATCTCGGTGAAACGCATCCACCAGTGTTGGTGACAGTAAAGAATTTGGTGGGGAGCATAGAGGAAGCATCTTCTTCACAATTACACCTCCTCGTGAAGCCTCACACATTTCTGCATTTCACCTGTTTTCCATCAGTTAGTGCTTTCCTTCCACTGCCAACTGTTGACTTCAAGAGTAACATTACTCTAGATCTCAACCTGCACCAAAAGAGCAGGCACGGCAACAGGGGTAGGAAATGAAGGGCCACAACCCAATCCGAGTTAGGAATGAGTAAGCCGAGCACTGGAGGATGCTACGGATACCAGAATCCAGAACAATGTGCAATAGGAAAAGCTGGTCAGGGATTTGCAATCATTAATGCTCAGAGGCAAACAAAAGACCTTCCCTTTCAGCAAGGGGACAACAACAGTTCAAGCACATCAAGGGAACCCATGCTCCTGTTCACAGTCACACTTCAGGAAGCTCTGAATTCACAAAGCAAAGTGCCCTTATGCTGAGCACAAAGGTTCACACAAGCACTGTCAGCCAGTCTGAGTGAAGAGTAGGAATGTGGAGGTCAGGGAGACTTTACACTTGGGAGAACTTTTACAACTCACTGTCTCTTAATGCCAATCACCTAAGCAAATCATTCTTCCTCTAAAATCAGCCCATTTGACAAAAGCAAAAGCATTAAAGAATTTAGTGTCAGGGCAGAAAAAATAGTGTTCAGAAATCACAAGAAGGAAAAAGCAGAAGCTCTCAATTAGACTAAAGACAGGGTCTATGCAAAAGATACCACCCCTGGCTTCTAGGTGGTCACTTATGCAACAAGGGCATGCATGTTTAAACAGGTGTCCACGTGTGGTGCTTAAGCGAACATGTTTCATTATCTCTGCTTGGAGATAAGTTCATTCACTAGAAACCTTTTTGCCAGGGTTAGAGGAAGGGAGCCCAGGCAGCTACTAGCATGAGTTCTTTTTAGTGAGATGTGTAAGACTAGCTAACTGTTCACAACACTGAATCTATTCTTTCTGGGCAGACAGCGACACATCCAGCCCTCCTTGCAGCTGGGTGCAGTCTGACTGAATTCCAAGCAATGAAATATGAACATGAGTGTTACATGCACTTTCAGGCCTGGCTCTGAAAGACTTCCAGCTGGGTTCCCCAGGCTTCCACTTCCCTCACTGCTGAGCCAGGTGCAGAGACCCTGGAGCTAATCTTGAAGCTCTAGGGGATGGCAAAGTCACTCTGGAGGAAACACCCAAGTGCCTGAATAATTGCATGGAGCCAGCCACGCTCCCTCAGCCTCCTGAATCTGCACTGAGCTGTGGCATTTACAAGCAAGTCTACACTGCTCAAGTTAATTCACTGCAATTCTAGCAGTGTTTATTATAATTGGGTGCCCAGAACAAAGATGGGTGGGTATCTTAAGGATGTTATTTGATGATCCACTTATGTTGCCTCCTTTATGGTGGTGAAAATGTAGAATATTAAAGACACTTTTGCTTAGAGCACATTTTAAAATAAGTACCTGAGAATGAAAAACTAAAAATATGCACATATGTAAAATCAACTTCTATTTGAAGAAAAATGATTTGGGTGATAGTTTTAATATATGTCTCCTGTAATTATCTTCAAAACTGATTTAAGCAGTACTTTAAAAAGCATCAAAAAGTTATTGGTTTAGGGAAGAGAAGGACATGAAATAAATAAGCTATCCAAAGTTATACTTAAATTGCTGTACATCCCTATATGTAGATGGAAATGGATAGTACTTCATTGTCAGCCTTTACAATCTGTGTGTTCTCTCAGATGAGATACATGCTGTGAAAGAGAATTGCAAAGGAAATGACAAGAGCAGATGTTTGCTCGTGCTGACTGGAGACGTTTCTGAAAGCATCAAACCACACAGTCTGCAAGACAGGTAGATTGTGGCCAGCCTTCAGATCTGCATCTTCAGACAAAATTGGCCTCTCCGAGGGCAATCTCATTATACTCAGTAATGAAAGTGATCTGCTGTCTGCACCACCTCTAACTTAGATCTTCAATGATCATGTGCATGAATACTTATGATGCATGAATGTTTCAGTCCAAGGCATGCCTCTTTATAAGAACACACCCGAGTCAGGCCTCCGACTGTGATTCTCGGGACCACAGGAATAGCAGCAGGGATATACCCCCATCTCAGCTAGAGGTCCACACTCCCTATGTTGCTTACTACTAAGGATGTGAGCAGGGAGAACACACAAGAACCCAATCTAACCCATTCTTACTGTGATGGACTCACTACATTAGACAGTCTACTGACTTCAAGTAGAGACAGAGAATGACCTGGAAATTAAGAATTAAAGCTAGGCCGGCACCGCGGCTCACTAGGCTAATTCTCCGCCTGTGGCGGCAGCACACCACGTTCTAGTCCAGGTTGGGGCACCATATTCTGTCCCAGTTGCTCCTCTTCCAGACCAGCTCTCTGCTGTGGCCCAGGAGTGCAGTGGAGTATGGCCCAGGTCCTTGGGCCCTGCACCCGCATGGGAGACCAGGAGAAGCACCTGGCTCCTGGCTTTGGATTGGCACAGCGCACTGGCCATAGCAGCCATTTTGGGGGTGAACCAATGGCAAGAGGAAGACCTTTCTTTCTGTCTCTCTCTCTCACAGTCTAACTCTGCCTGTCAAAAAAAAAAAAAAAAAGAATTAAAGCTAAAGAAGCAGACTCGATCAGGTTGCACATTTGAATATATCTCTATGTGCCTCATTTTCTTCATCTGTTAAATGGAAAAAATAATATTTTCCCCCTTATATTTTTGTAAGAAGTAATATAAATAATGCAAGTTAAGCTCTTTTAAGGATTGGCTGGGGAGCAGGTGGTTAGCCTAATAGTTAAAATGCATATATCTCACATCAAAATGCCTGGGTTTGGTTCATGGTTTTGGGTCCTAACTCCAGCTTCCTACCATTGCAGACTCTGGAAGGAAGAGGTGATGACCCAAGTGGTTGGATTCCTGACACTCAATAGGAGACTCAGATTATATTCCTGGCTCATGGATCCCCCCTGGCCAGTCCTGTCCATGGTGGGCATTTAAGGAGTGAATTAGCAGATGTGAATTTTACCTGCTTTTCAAATAAATTTTTCAAAACTTAAAAAGAGTATCTAACGCATAAACTACTTTTCATCTACTACTAGCAGCAGCAGCAACAGCAGCAGCATTTGTGAATCGTACACAAGAAGGGGGCAGAGCAGTTCCTTGCTTTAATGGCAATCACAGATCCCTTGTGCTGTGATGTTTTGAGAGCAGACAAGCCCTCAATTCATTGACATGCCTGCTTCCTGGCCAGGACACTTTGGTCTGCTGGTTAAGACACCAGCTGGGACATTTTCCTCCCATATCAGAGCACCTGGGTTCATTATACAGTTCCACTCCCAATTTTAGCTTCCTGCTATGACATGCCATGGAAGGCAGCAGGCGATGGCTCAATACTTGGGTTCCTGTCATTCATGTGGGAAGATCTGGATTGAGTTTCCTGCTCCCATTTTGGCATGGCCCAGTTCCAACCATTACAGGCATCTGGGGAGTGAACCAGTGGACGGGAACTTTCTCTCCCTCTTTCTGTCACTCAAATAAATGAAAAAAATTTAAATAATCTATGGACCTTTGGAATAGTTTTATAGGCAAATGGTCCACGTTTCTAAGGGCAGCATCACATCTCTGTTGTACTCATGGTGATTCTTTGCTCTAGCCACTGTTCTGAGCTCTAGGGCTCTTTCTACATGACAGTCTCTTATTCCCTCTCCTAGCCCAGAATCCTGACTTAGAACCCTAGTCCTACTGCTATTCTTTTCCCAAAACCCCTTTAAAGAACTGATGGCCCTGTCTGCTACTGAAGCCAATTCTGACAAAGAAGAGGAGCTGGAAAGTGTTTACCTCCCAAAAAAATCCCTCAGATTTTTTTTTTTTTTTGAAAGTAGGCATGTGCCACTGCAGAGTTTTACAAAGATAATTTGAAGCTAAAATATAATAATAACAAAAACAGGTAAACATAAGCTCAACAAACACATTCTACTGAAAATTCTGAAGAAACCAACTTGGTCACCCAAGATCTATGCCAATAAAGTTTAGAAATAAGTAGTTTCTGGCTTAGAAGACTAATGTGTCACTGCTCACAAAAAAAATGTCAAGCACTTAAAAATATAAATGCTTATATTCCTTGTTATTTTCTTGTTTAATAAAATAAATCCCTAAAGGTATATCATAATATTTTATTAACTTTGTTTCAAGAACTAAATAATACAAACTTTATTGTGGGCATACAAATACATATGTACTTATATTTAATTATGTAATGATAAAATCAAATAATTAAGTAATTATTCAAATAAGTATTTAAATATATAATGATGTATATGTTTATATATCAATATATAAGTTCAATAAAACAATGTGTACAATCTCAGATATTTCTGTGGGTCTGTATACGAGGAATGTGAGTACATCAAGAACAAAATTTTTTCATAAAAACTTTGATCATTGATACTCATAAATTAATACTTAAAATATCTGTGAACATAGAATGTTATTGCCTTAGAATAATTTTAATGTAGTATCTGAATTTAAAGCAATTTTAATTTAACCTAGCTGTATTGAATTTAAACAATAAGTTTTTAAAATCTAATGAAATAAAAGATTATCTATGTAGATGTCTGATAGGAATATGTCCAATTTCCCACTAACATAGCTAGAAAATATAAGAAAAAAAGGAAACATCACCTAAAATGAAAATTCATCACTAAAGGAAGTTCTAACAGCGAACCTCATTCTAGGATGTGTAAAGAATCCTAAAATTACTCAAAGTGGCTTTAAAAATATACCAAGTGGAGTGTTCAGAAAAGGGAATGCCTGATCTCCTGAAACGATGCAAAAGAACAAAAAACACAAAACCCACACATACATCCTTCCCCTGCCGTCTGCCTCACACACACTCCAGGCCTCCCCGACAGCCTCAGACATGACAGAATTTTGATAACCTGTAGACTGCAGAGCTGGGCTTTGAAGCCAGCTGTGAGGTGTGTGGTAAGTCGTGGAGACACTGAAGCACAGTTACATATGAGATTACATTATTAGTCCTTGCATTCTGATAACAACTGGTTCACTCAGACAGGAAGGACTGGAATCACCTCCAGCATGTGGGAAACTGTACAATCCTCTGGTACACAGAACGGGAAGCAGGGCTGTGTATGGGAACATCATTTTAAGTGCCAGGAAGAAAGTAATTGTGAAGACTCTTTCTCCTTCACAGCTGCTGTGTTTTGAGGCAGTGCAAGTAATCAGCTCTCAGCCACCACCCGCCTGCAGCATACCCCAGCCCTGCCTTCAGTAGTCCTCAGCCCAGATGCAGTGGGGAAGGAAGCACCAAGTGGGTACCAAATTATCATGAATGAAGACCATTCTCACAGTGCTGGGCCACACAGGCTCCTCCTGTCTGTGCCCTCACCTACAGCCTGGATGCTGTCTGTGCATAACCACTGATTTCCCTTTGCTTCCCTAGCTGGTTGGCTCACAGTGGGCACAGGAGGAAAGACTGCATCACAGAGCAGTAACACTGCAGAAAAAGAACACAGCCCATGCTAGAAATCAGGTTTGGAGCTTCATGCGGTTCCCTGTTGTCTTCTCAATCTGGGAAAGGCCAAATAAAGAGCAAAATCCGAGAAAAGCAACACATGCAGGCTGGCTCTGCAAAGGGCTGTTCCTCTACCATGGACACAAGAACAATTAAAAAAAACCCACGGTAGCTTTGGAAAACACCCCAAAACACTGAAAAGGGACTTGGTTCTGAAAAGTCAGGAATACCCTTTCACACAGGCAGAGGAACTGGATGAACAACCTAGAAAACAGACAAACTCAACAGATGCCAAGAGGAGCCATGACATTGGGGAAGTAGACATCAAAGGATTAATGCAGGCTTCTGGTCCCTGTGCAATGTGGCACTGGCATTCTTCCCCATACTCAGCCATCCCACCCTCTCAGTGTTCTTCGTGTTCCTTACATGCCAGACACTGTCTGAGCTGGTCTTTTCCTACAATAACACCTAGCCTCATTTCTACTTCATCCAGGTCTCTGTTCACACACTGTCTTCAGAACGGCTATTCCCTATCCATCCTTCTCATCAGCAGCTTCCTTCACTCTTGAGCCTCTTACCCTGCCAACAAGTTTTCACAGCCCTTGCATGCAATCAGAATGAGGGACTCATTCTATCACTTCCCACTGTGAGACTGTAAGCAAGTTCCTTGCCCTCTCTTTGCTTCATTTTTCTCATGTGGCACCAATGGTGAGTGCCCCGAGATGGCTACACACCTAAAGTCTTTAGCCAGAAAGTATCCTTTGGCCCAGTCACCTCATGTGCAAGGCAAGGCCAGAAGGGTCAAGGAGAAAAAACTCCAAGCAACAGCTCCACACAGCAGTAAATGAGGACTTCAAGATCTACGTCTCAACTTCCTCACCCTTGGATGGAACGGAGGTCAGTTCTGTACCTGAGGTCTACAGCTGAACTGAGCCCCATACCCATAGCCCATGCACCTGGTAACAGTTTTTTTTTCTCCTTGTCTTTCCTCTCTTTTTCTACACTCCCAGCAAGCCCTTCCATGGACCCTTCCTACATAAAACAGTTACACTCAAATGCTAGTCTTGGGGTTTGCCTCTGAATGATCCCAACCTGTAACACCTATGTTATACCCTAGTGGGATAGATGAAATGAGTTGATATAGCAAGTGCATAAACACCTGAGACATAGTGAATATACAGCAAACATTAATTTTATTGAGGGGCAAGCACTATGGTGTTATGAATAAAGCTGCAACCTGCAGTGCTGGCATCCTTTATGGGCGCTGGTTCAAGTCCCAGCTGTTCCACTTCCAAACCAGCTCTCTACTATGGCCTGGAAAAGCAGTAGAGGATGGCCCAAGTCTTTGGGCCCCTGCACCCACGTGGGAGACCAGGTAGAAGCTCCTGGCTTCAGATAGGCTCAGCTCGTGCCATTGCGGACATTTGTGGAGTGAACCAGCAGAAGGCAGACCTTTCTGTCTCTCCCCTCTCTCTGTCTGTAACTCTACCTCTCAAATAAAATCTTAAAAAGAAATGTGTCCAGTGGCCAAGTTGGATGGAGCCCAGGACATTCTTTGGTCACATTTTACTAATGAGGCAGTGGATTTCTTCCTGTGCCATAAAAGAGAGAAAACTTCAGTAAGGTTTTATTCCTCACCTCCATGAGGCAGAGGATTCCTGGAGCCTGGCCCTTCAGGGAAGCCATCCTCATCTGTGTGACTGGCCTGATATATGGGCTCCATCTCCCAGCACTGGGGGGCAGTCAGCAGATAATGTCACTACGCACCACAGTGTAAGCTGAGTTTTCCAGGTTAGAAGCCTCACCTTTGGCAGACATCAGGTGCTGGATTAGCCTTAAATAAAGAAATGGACCAATCTGCATATGACCACTTTGCTTGTCCTTTGATTTTCTTTTCCTCATCCAAGATCTCAGATTGAACTCAAGCACTGAAGCCCTAACAATACACACCTGAACACCCTGGCGAGGATTTCTGGAACTGTAAGATAAGGAACTGAACATCTCTCAAGCTCTGAGGTAAAACCAAAGACCTTAGCCCAAAAGGAAGGAATTGAAGGGTCCCAAGATGTCTCTAGTACATAACTGCTGGAAGACAATGTAACCCACGTACAGATTTCTGTCAAAAAACATTATGTCCCGAAGGCTTACACCTGCTGTGTTTGAATATGTACCCCAAATTCCATGTGTTGGAAACTTGATTCCTGATGCAACAGTGTTGAGAGGTGGGACCTATGAGGCATGATATGGTCGTGAACACCCTGTCTCAATGAATGGATACATTCACTCATGGATTAATGGGTTATCCTAGGAACTGCTGTATTATACAAGTGAACTCTCTCTGCATGCTTGCTCTATCTCACTATGTGATGCCCTGTGTCGTCCCATATTGCAACAAAAAGGCCCTCACCAAATGCCAGTGCCATCCTCTCAGACTGCCTAGACTCTCCAGAGTAATTAAATATCTATTCTTTATAAATTATCCAGTCTATGGGATTCAGTTACAGCAACAAAAAATTAAGTCAATACCCATCCAAGCTAAGAAAACAAAACTGTAGTTTCAGATATGAGAGTTTAGAAGAGCATCTTCCACTGAGAAAGTTCAACACGGAAAACAACAAATCATATAGATCACATGAAAGCCAAATCAAAAGTCAGGACATATGAATAAGGAAGCAGTAATGTAAGAGTAACGTTTGAGTCTCTTGTGTTCATTTCATATCATGACAAAAGGCTCATGGAACTCGTTGAGACTATTAGCAATAGATACACACATAAACCATGTGTGTGTCCAGGAAATGGAATTGACAATACACTGGTTTAGAAGCAGCAAAAACATGGAATTATAATGAAGGCAATGTAGCATGAGCCAAGGTTTGAAAAAATATAGATGAAGATTTTCATAGATAGAAAAGACAAAACTGCACTTTTGAAATCAGAAAATGTCTAAGCAAGAGATCCAAGTCTAAGAATGTTTAAAGTCACTTTGCATATTACTATATATACCAATTGAACTGGGGATGCAGGAATCACTTTAGGGATATTAGAAAGTAAACTTGTAAATATAGATTTGGGGTAGACAATGGGATTCATGGATATTAGTGCAAGAAACTTAGAAATCTTTACTTTTTTGTAAATAATGCAGAATTGTCAAAAACTTTGAGCACAACAAATGAAGGGGCATTAACTTGTATATCTGTGCAAGAAAGGACAGAAAGTTGCAATAAATTTGAAAAAAGAAAAAAATGCAAGAAATAGTATAATGGGAAAAAAATCACAAGAATTAGTAATTGTATAAATGTGAAGCTCAAAATAGAGAAAGATACAATCTTGAAATAGCAAAAGCTGAATGACATTGAGGTAGATTAGCAACAGAATACAGAAGTAATGATGTTATCTACTGCATGTATTTAGAAATAGTGAATTTAGTTATTAACTCACTTCTTGATAAATATGCATTACATCCCTTTTCTTGGATATAATTGACAAGCAGTGCAATGTTTTATTAACTACTTTTTTTAAAAGTTATAATTTAATTAGATTACATAGATACATTTAATTTTCAGAATAATTTTTAGGACAAAATGGTATATTTAATGGGTTCTTAAGGAATGGAGCTTTTTGGATAATTTTTTTCAAAATAATTCAAATTTGTTAATTGAAAAGAAACTCATGAAAATTAAAATCTTTTTCCTCCTATTGGCCATGTCTTCCACTGATAACCCAGTGATAAGGGTTAATATTGACTAGAATGAGGTAACATAAAGAAACTACTTTATTAGGTTTGATCCCAGTTGCTCAGGAGGATATGAAAGAACCATTAGATATCCTAAGAACTAAGTTACATCTAGACCCAAATTTCACCTGAATATTTGTTCCAGAACTTGCATCATCTCAGAAGTTTGCACACTTTCTGTGTTCCCTCATTTCTATTTCCACCTGCTGCCTTTTATGGATTATGTTGATCCTTAATTTCTAAACTTTCTACAAGAAAATTAAAGAAATATTGGCTGAATACTTTTTTTTTTTTTTGACAGGCAGAGTGGACAGTGAGAGAGAGAGAGACAGAGAGAGAATGGCCACTGCGGCCGGCGCACTGCGCTGATCCGAAGCCAGGAGCCAGGTGCTTCTCCTGGTCTCCCATGCGGGTGCAGGGCCCAAGCACTTGGGCCATCCTCCACTGCACTCCCGGGCCACAGCAGAGAGCTGGACTGGAAGAGGAGCAACCGGGACAGAATCCAGTGCCCCAACTGGGACTCGAACCAAGGGTGCTGGCGCCACTAGACGGAGGATTAGCCTATTGAGCCGCAGCGCCAGCCTGAATATTCTCAATAGTAGTAAAGAGAAGAGATATAAAGCACCTTCCAGAGACAGTCCAATTTAACTCAGGTATTGTGTTGCCAGTATGGACTACTGCTAGGCTTATCTTATCCTCCCCTTATGACCTCTTCATTTAATATATTCTCACAATATACAATATTACCAATGGAAAATCAATGGAGGCAAACACTCAAAATTAGATTAGCATATACACCATGAAGACAATAATATTATCAATAAATATATGCACGCATTAATAAATCATAAGTATTTTCCAAGATCAAATTAGGATATATTTTCCACTTTCTACAATGTTGATAAATATCTTTAAATAGAATAATAGCTAGTTAAATCAATCAATTGAATATATAGATATTAAGAACAGAGATTTTCATTTTTCTTTTTAAACAGAATTTCTAAGTTGAATGCTATAAAAGATTCTCCTAACTAAGAGATAACATACATCTCCTATTTTGGGGACCTAATGCCATTTGATATGAGAGGAATCTCCATACAGTATAAAACATCTAGAAAATGGCCATCCCTCAAAATGAAAGCACCACTGAACCCCTAACTAGTGAGTTGTACCAGCCACTAATTGTTGTGCACAGTCCTTAATCAAACTTGGTATGTACCCAGAACAAATATCATTTGCCATATTAGATGTTTAATATAATTTTAAGCAAACTAATTTAAACTATTTAACTAGAAAACAGCAGACAGATTATTAAGAATGATAAAAGACCACTTGTAAAAGAACATCTGTTGTAAAAACTCAAAGGCCCATTAAGAAATCTAGGAAATTATGTAATTGCATTTTGTATAATCATTCAGAGCAATATCAAATATTTCTACATAGCCTCAAGAAATCCCAAGGCTTCAATAAAAAAAAACCTCTTTAATTTTTCAACTTTTGTGAATTTTATTCTGAGAGTTTCAGGAAAATCTTCTATCCTAAGTTAAAGGAAGGCATTATTAGTGATATCATACTTTCAGGCTGTAATCACCTAGAGAAGAAAAATAAAAACATTTGTTTGTTACATCAAAATTGTTAACAGCATATAGAGCTGTATAAGTAAAACTGAACAAAACTCACTCATCCTAGATTACACATTTGAGTTAGCAATTTTAACTTGTGTGCAGTCCAAATCTAACATGTTATAGTGTATCTAGACAGAACTAGTGAGAAAATAAGAAAATAACTAACTTTACCATGGTTAAATTTATTTTAATGAAGAATGCTTTCCAATGAATCATTGCCTTCTAAACCAAAATTTTAGGGGATGGAAAATATGAATTTTTTAAAGAATAGCTTAGAAGCGAGAAATGATCCCATTTATTTTAAAGATGGATTGAAGCTGACTCAATTATGTGTAAATCAACTTACTGACTGTACTTTGGTAAAGCATTTTCACTTTATTACATATAACCTTAATGGAACTGATAATATATCATGATGTCAGACTAAAAGTTTAGAATGATCAGTGTCTCCTTCATCCCAGTTAAAAAATTACTTGTTAGGAAAAACACAAGAAGGAAAAATAAACCCTGTAACTACAAATCATTTATAGGCATACATATGAAAATTCAACAAAATACTATTAAATTATATTAAATATAGCATTATATTTAAAAAGCCCCATATGTGAGTATTTATTACATTGATAAAGACATGGTTAGACATCAGGAAAAATTTTAATAAAGCAAAGGACAAATAGATTCAATAGAGTCCAAAAAAGACACTTATAAAAATTCATACTGGATCATATTTTCAGGAAAACTTTGAATTAGAAATAAGTTTAACATGGTCAACAATAACTATCAGAGACTGGTAATAAGCATGATACAAAAAAATTCATTGATGCTAGGATCAAAGAAAGATATCAATTATTAAGCAATAATTCAGGTCATTCTGGATGTCCTAACCAATGCAGTAAGACAAGTAAAATAAATAAGAATTAAATATATGGGTGGAAGAGGCAAGGCTATTCTCATTTAGAAGCATTACTGCTAACATGAGAAAATTAATTTGAATGATATGAAGTTCCATTAGAAGCAGTTAGGACAAGGCGTAGCAAGTAGAACCGCCACCTACAGTACCAGCATCCCATATAGGCACCGGCTCAAGTCCCGGCTGCTCCACTTCTAATCAGCTCTCTGCTATGGCCTGGGAAGGCATTGGAGGATGACCCAAGTCCTTGGGCCCCTATAACCACATGGGAGACCCAGAGGAGGCTCCTGGTTCCTGGCTTCACATCAGCACAGCTCTGGCTGTTGCAGCCATTTGAGGAATGAACCAGAGGATGGAAGACCTCTCTCTCTCTACTTCTCTACCTCTCTGTGTAACACTTTCAAATAAATAAATAATTTAAAAAAAAACTGCAGTTAGAAAGCAAAAGTGTTACTTGAAATTCTTATTTTAAGAACATTAATAACTTTCCAATGTACATACAATAAATACCTTAAAATAAGGGAAGGATCCCATTACACCAGCCATCAGCAAACATAAAATAATTACAAGTAATCTTAATGAGAATATGTATATATTTTAAATGGTGTTAATTATTGAGAGCTTCATATGAACTTAATAAAAAGTGCAAATATCACCACCCTGTATAGATACAGTATCCTCCTGGGTTAATCTATAAACTTTAGTTTATTTCTAAAGAAAATTCCAATTCATCTGGGGCAATTATACAGAATACACCTACAAGTAAAAAGCCATGGAAAATACTGAAATCTATACTGATGGTAGTGACTTCTCTAGCTAGAAATTAACATAGACTTCCAGTATCTAAAACAGCATTGCATTAGCACAAATGGACATATTGTTATAATAGAAAATTTATAAGGAGATCCAGAAAATGCAATTACATATTGTATTTTTTCTGTATTCTTTTTTTTTTTTAATTGACAGGTAGAGTTAGACAGTGAGAGAGAGAGAGAAAGACAGAGACAAAGGTCTTCCTTCCATTGGTTCACCTCCCAAATGGCCGCTACGGCCGGCGCTGCACCAATCTGAAGCCAGGAGCCAGGTGCTTCCTCCTGGTCTCCCATGTGGGTGCAGGAGCCCAAGCACCTGGGTCATCCTCCACTGCCTTCCAAGTCCACTACAGAGAGCTGGACTGGAAGAGGAGCAACCGGGCCTAGAACCCGGAGCCCATATGGGATGCCGGTGCCGCAGGCAGAGGATTAACCAAGTGAGCCACGGCGCTGGCCCCTACATAATATATTAAAATGGCATTTCAAATCCCTGAAAAAAAAATGATCACTTTTTAGACACTGGCATGTCTTGGATCTTACAATACAAAGTGAATATAAACTGTAAAATTTAAGAAATCATGAAAAACATCCTCATCAATATAAGTAACACAAATCAATTTACTGACCCTTGGTCCCCTGGAAACTGGTGAGAAAGGGAAGGGTTTCAGCTCCAGGGAGGACAAAGTCAGGACTCAAGACAGAGATTGCTGCATATAAGCTGGAGAGGATTATAAAAAAAAAAAAAAAATGGGAACGGGATGAAGGTAGGCATGATATGGTAGAAGTAGGTCAAGGATTAAAGATGGAACCTCTGCAGGTTGCAGGTTGCAGCCTAGCAGGTAAAGCGGCAGCCTGTGATGCTGGCATCCCATACGGTCACTGGTCAGAGTCCCAGCCACTCCACTTAGGACCCAGCTCCCTGCTAACATGCCTGGAAAGTAGACGAAGATGGCGCAAGTCCCTGGGCCCCTGCTACCTATGCAGGAGATCTGGAAGGAGTTCCTGGATCCTGGCTGTGGTCTGACCCAGCTCTGGCCATTGCAGCGTTTGGGGAATAAACCAGCCGATGTATCTCCCTCTTATTCTCTCTGAAATTCTCCCTTTCAATTAAATAAATATTTTTTAAAAAAAAGTGAAATAAGCCAGTCCCAAAAAGACAAATATTATGTTTTCCCTGATCTGTAGTTACTAACAGGGTACAAAAAGAAGTAATGTATATTAGTGAAACTGGCATTTTCAGAATTGAATGTTCACAGTCCCTGTCTCTGTCATGGAAGTGTATTTCCTGCTTTTTGTTGAATTCTTTACTTAGTGGAGGGTTAATCTTGTGATTATAAAATAAACTGAAAGTATGTCATTATAAAAATTAAAAGAAATAATAAGAAAGGAAGCTGGCACCGCGGCTCAATAGGCTAATCCCCCACCTAGCAGCGCCGGCACACCAGGTTCTAGTCCCGGTCAGGGCGCCGGATTCTGTCCTGGTTGCCCCTCTTCCAGGCCAGCTGTCTGCTGTGGCCCGGGAAGGCAGTGGAGGATGGCCCAAGTGCTTGGGCCCTGCACCCCATGGGAGACCAGGAGAAGCACCTGGCTCCTGCCTTCGGATCAGCGCAGCGTGCGGGCCACAGCAGCCATTGGAGGGTGAACCAATGGCAAAAGGAAGACCTTTCTTTCTGTCTCTCTCACTGTCCACTCTGCCTGTCAAAAAAATTAAAAAATAAAAAAAGAAAGGAAGGGAGAGGGAGGGAGCATAAGTGAGAAACATCACTACACTCCTGTATCTGTATATATGAAACACAAGAAATTTGTTCACCTTCTATAAATTTAAAAAAATGTTAACAATAATTTTAAAAAAAGATGGAGAAAGACAAAGGCTCTCTACCAAACTTCTGGACTTAACAGAGTTGCCATATCTGCTACAAGTGTCTAGTCACAAGTCGGTCCAGGTAAGAAGTTCATCTCTTTTTTTGTAAAAATTTTATTTATTTGAGAGGTAGAGTTACAGACAGAGAGAATGAGAGACAGAAAGGTCCAAAAGGCCACAAAAGCTGGAGCTGGGCATATCCGAAGGCAGCAGCCAGGAGCTTCTTCCAGGTCTCCTACATAGGTGCAGGGGCACAGGCACTTGCTCCATCTTCTACTGCTTTCCCAGGCCATAGCAGAGCTGGACTGGAAGAGGAGCAGCCAGGACATGCACCAACACCCATACGGGATGCTGGCACCTTAGGCAGAGGCTTAGCCTACTATGCCACAGTGCCACCCCCTTAAACTCATCTCTTAAAAGATGTACAACCCTCTGAAACTGCTTCAATGAAATCTAGCTGCATTCTTATAAATCAAACATTTAGCTTAATAACTACTGTACCATATTGTAAGATAATAATTTTGACACACCTATGCCTTTCACAGGAAATTTTCCATGAGACTGTTAACACACATTTCATGGCAGAACATAACAATAGAAAGTATAGAATAAGATTTGGTGGAAATGCAGTCATAATTTGCTTAAATTGTAACACAAGTAACATCAAGCATAGAAATGAATTTCTAAAATACATCCCAGACAAAGACTAATTTGGTGTAAAGGAGATTTGTAGAAACCTATGAGAAATAAGACAAAGAAATGAATAAGCACTATGTAAAAGTGTAAATACAATTGGTTAATTAGTATACAAAAACTTTCAAATTGACTGGGGAATCAAAGATATGAAAATTAAAATAATAAAATAAATTTTACTTCTAACATCAACAAAGATGCAAAGTAATACTAATATCCAGTTTTGGTGACTTTTTGGGGAAAATTAAAACTTTCCTACTACTACTATGTGGTGACTATAAAGGATTTAATCACACATATATGAACAATCATATCTAAGAAAAATCTTAAAGGCAAAAATTACATAGCTAAGGATTTTTCCTAAGAAAATAACCAAGCAAGCAAACAAATTACTGTCATTCTCTAACAAGCAAACAAATCATTGTCATTCTCTTCATATATAATGGACACCATTATCATCAAGATTCCGATGAATTATTTATTTTCCAGAATGAAAAACTATGTAATATGGTAAAGACCCTGTCCTCACAGTACACCAAAATCAAGAAAATGCAGACTTTCTAAGATGGCACCCAAAATTCAAACCTAATCCAAAAACAATGGGAAATGAAGAATAAAAGAGACAGATGGAGACAATGTGAGCCCCAGTTGTGCACCTGCAGGGAATGTGTTCTCTGGAACGCTGGAAGCAGAAGCAGAAGCAGGGCCACCTGAGCACTAGCCATCCTTCTTTCCCTAACTGAGAATGCACCCCTGCTAAAGCGAAATCCAATTCAAAAACCAGAAGATTCCAATACTTGTGTACAAAACCTCAAAGAGAAGTGCACAGATTGTTCATGTCAAGTTCTTTCAGAAGTCCGTAGTAAGCTCTAAGGTACAAAAGACCCATAGCTCAGCACAAACTGAACATTTTCCCACATCAAGCACAACTCCACTTAGTATAGCCAACACCAACAGAAATTCTGCTTTCTATTCCAGAACCAGGGGCCAGGAAATCCTCTGGCAAAATTCGTTGTGTTAAATCACAAACTTAGCTTATAATACATGTATGTGTGAAGTCTCTGCCTGCTAACTGGAAATGTGCAACCTTACTGCAACTCTACACCTCTTGGAATTATAGTTTATCTTCAATTTAAACCATGTGTAAACATAACCCTCCAAAACAGAGGACACGAATGCTCTAGAATTTGTAAACATAACCTGATGAACTAAGCAAAAGCATTTCCATTTCTCATGCTTGATACATTCAGGCCATTCTGTAATTTGGACAAGGTCATTCATTAATTATGTGTGTCAATGTTATGAGTCTATAATTGCAATCTGGATGTTTTGTGTCCCTCTCATTATATTTAGGGGGAAAGTGCTTTAAATATTTCTAACCTTTGCTACTGTTTATCCTCTGAGATTGCATGATGCCAAAATGCCTTAATAGAAGTGGAAAAGTGCAGTCAATCACTACTCTAAATAGCTTTTCTGTATACAACAAAATATGCTTATATTTCTAAATACCTAAAGATTTGTCTCACTGGAAAAATTTTCCAGTCAATGTTGTTGGTATTACAGCAATACTGTCAAATTTCTTAGAGATTCAGAATGATGCCTCAATGTGGTACCATTTTAATAAAATCTAGTCTTTCTCATTTCCTCCCAAAGATAACCTCTCACATGGTATTAAATTTAACACTAGATTAAAAATTCACTAACATGTCATTTTTCTATTCCCTTCCTGACCAATGGCCAGATTTACAAAGAGTCATTTCAAATGGCTATAATAAATTTTTCATTTATTCAGCAAACACTTATTAAACACTAGTTAGCTAAGCACTGAACTATGCCCTGATAATATAAAGTCAACCAAGTCATGACTCCTATTCTCCAGAAAATTACAGTCCAGGGTGGCAGCAAACAAAGAAACTAGCAATTCAGTTGCAGTATGGTAAGTGCTACCTACTGATCAAGAGCAGGCAGGAGGAGCATGGAAATCAGATCTACACTAATGAGGATGATCTCATGTCAGAGGTTTCTAGAGTTGACCTTGAACTGCGTTTTGAAAGATGAGGAGAAAAGTGTGACATGTCATAGACGGACAGAATTACACAGGAAAAGGACCAATGCATGAATTAACACAAAGGTGTGACATAGCATGATCCATTTATAGAATTCCAATTCCAGCATAATGAGGGCAAAGGGAACATAAGGCAGAAAGAGGGAAAACAAGCACCTCTTCTGGAGGGGGGTAATGTGTTAAGTCAAGGAGGTTGGATGCAATGCTGAAAGCCATAGGAAGCCATGCCATGAAGTTAATCAAGAGGAAAATATGATGTACGTGTTTCAAAGCAAGCCCTCTGATAATTGTGTGGAAAACACACTGATAAAAACTACGGACGAGAGAAATGGACGGTTATTGCAATGATTTGCCAAGATATCTAACAGCTTCAATTAAGTATCAGACAATTTGGGAAAGGGAACAGATGTGTAATCCATTTCACTTCTGGTAGAAGCCCATAAATACGGAAAGGGGTCTAACGTGGTTCTAGATTTCTGATTTGGACAAGCAAGTGGATGTTATTTAACTAAGAAACGCAAGAGAACAAGTAAGTTTGGAAACAGTTGATGAATGTAATTTTGACTTTGATGAGATCAACATCCAAGTGGAGTGGACAGTATAAAGCTGGAAGACAGGATTCTAGTTCAGAGATATAGAAACTGTCTATAAAAAAGAGGTCACAGAATCCATGGGAGTGGTCAAGGTTTGCATAGTGGGGGTGGGAGGAAGATGCAGAAAGACGAATGGAAGAGCCAGCATGGGACCCAGGGAAACTCTAAATTGAAGGAAGAACAGTAGGGGCACCATCAATATTCAGTTGGTGAAGAAGAAGGGAGTCCACAGACATTGGTACGAACTCTAAGAAGCTAAAGTGTTGTGGGCGGCACTGTGGCATAGCAGGTAAAGCCACCACCTGCAGTGCTGGCATCCCATATAGGCACCGGTTCAAGTCCTGGCTGTTCCACTTCTGATCCAGTTCTCTGGTATGGCCTGGGAAAGCTGTAGAAGATGGCCCAAGTCCTTGAGCCTCTGCACCCGCATGGGAGACCAGGAAGAAACTCCTGGCTCCGGATCAGCACAGCTCCGGTCATTGCAGCCATTTGGAGACTGAACCAGCAGATTGAAAACTCTAACTCTGACTTTCAAATAAATAAATAAATCTTTTAAAAATAAGAAGCTAAAGTGCTCAGATGATTCAGAGAAGTCAATTGGGAGGAGTGAGACACATCGAGAGCCTTTAGCAAAGGGAAAATCAGATCTGAAAGAGATAAAAATAGGGGAAGAAAGAGAAGGAACCAGATTACAGAAGATTTAGGGGCAAAGACGACAGTGTGGACTAGTGCAGGCCATTTTCCAAATAGTTTATTAAGCAAAGAAGGATGAAGATATGCTCTAAATTAACTATTAGTGTTCAACTAATAATTCCATCATATTCTTCTACAAGGCTTATCTTGGCAATATCCTTTTCAAATAGAAATCAAATATGTGGAAGCGGTTTTTATTAATAGAAGACAAACTTTTCCCCCTGCCTTCTCTGTTGCTTCAAGTTCTAACACAGTGGAAGCAACAGCGGGAACAGCAGCTGGCAATGAGAATGACTCAGCTTGAGTTTCCTTCCAGTTACTCAAAATTGGGTTGGTGCACATTCATGCCACACACACACAAAAAACAAAGTATCCAATGAGTGAAAACACATGCGTAAGTTTCACCTCATGGCACCCAGTATCTCTTAAAACAAAGGTGTTCTGTTTAGTTATCTAATATTTAGTACTGGCATATTAGATTAATTCTTCCCCAAAATTTAAATTATTGCTCTCAATTTTCCTAGTGTAATTTTCTCTCACTATTACACTATGAGAATTACCAATCCTCCCATTACCTCTTTGTATAATTATTTTCAATTGTTCCTGATGTTTGCAACACTAATTTAATGCTAGCTATACATCATTAATAATTATAATTTACTTTTGTGTAGCATTGTGACAGACCCCATAGCATGTTTCTCAACTATATGCTTCTTAAATAACTATATGTCATACAATGTTAAAGATGATGAAAACAACCAGTCACACAATTACAATGTTGTTTACCAAGCTCCCAAATACTAAAGATCCTTCACAAGACTTGCTAATGTCAATCACTGGAGATGCCCCAGTGAACAACATCTAATAAGCTGCTATTGCCTCTGATTATCAACATGCAGACTTTTTATTTTTATTCACTAGGACATAACTCCTATCAGGTCAAATTGAATTAGTTTTGCCAAAAAGATCAATGGTCTTTCAAAAAGGCTTGGATAAACTGTGGGCACTTTACACACACTTAAAAAAAAAACTGTCTCACACTAAGCTTTTGCTGCTAAATCAGGAACTCCGCTAATCACTGACATGACAGGTGGCTCCCAAGTCACAAATCCTGACTCACATTAACACATTCTGCGACCTTGAACAAATCATTTACACCATCAACCTTAGTTTCATGGGTTTGGAAGAAAAATTCTACTATTTCTAACTTGAATTCAGCTATGCTCGATTTGAAAGGTCATGAATGTTTGCTGAAAGATTCCTCTATTCACAGATTTTTTTTCAGGGAAGCCTCCTTTTGATTTGGTTTGGCTTCGATTTGAGAGGTTGGGAGACAGAGAGACAGATATAGAGATCTCCCATCTGCTGGTTCGCTCCCCAGATGGTCATAATGGTTGTGGCTGAGGCCAAAGCCAGCAGCCAAGAGCTTCTCTTGGGTCTCTATGTGGGTGCAGGGACCCAGGGACTTGGCCATCTTCTGCTGCTTTCCCAGGTGCATTAGCAGGGAGCTGAATTAGAAGCAAAGCAACAGGATTTGAACTGGCGTTCATATGGGATTCCAGCACAACAGGCTGCAGAGCGTAACCCACTGTGTCACAACACCAAGCCTCAATAATCTTTTTTTTTTAAAGATTTATTTTATTTATTTGAAAGAGTTACAGAGAGAGGTAGAGACAGAGAGGTCTTCCATCTGCTGGTTCACTCTCTAGATGGCTGCAATGCCCAGAGCTGCGCAGAACCAAAGCCAGGAGACAGGAGCTTCTTCCAGGTCTCCCACATGGGTGCAGGGGCCAAAGGACTTGGGCCATCCTCTACTGCTTTCGCAGGCCATAGCAGAGAGCTGCATCAGAAGAGAAGCAGCCAGGACCAGAGCCAGAGCCCATATGAGATGCCAGAGCTTCAGGCCAGGGCATTAACCTGCTGTACCACAGCGCCAGCCCCTAAACTTATCTTTTAATTCCAGTTTCCATGAACTTTTAAAAGTCACTTTATACATCAGCCATCATGATAGTAACTTAGAATTTCAAAAATTACTGATGGGCAGATATTTACCCCAGAGAAACCCTAATTTAACTGTTTCTATAATAAAAGTAAAGACAATATTAATAATCTAAATATCCAAAATACATTCATTCTCAAAGCCAAAACTTATTTTACTATGAAAATGAGAGATGAAAGTGGGGGAACTTAGGAGTTAGTAATAAATAAAATTAATAGGGGCAACTGACTAATCCTTTCTATAGAGAACAATTGGAAGTATAACCACGTATTCTCTAATATGATAAAGCCTTATTTCTATAGATTAAGTGAAGAAGTAATAATTATTGAGAACATTATATATTAAACAAGCTAAATATGTTTTCTATCTTCCATAATCCTAACTAGCTCACCTAGGTAGAGTATGGTCTTATAATTGTTGGGAATATTTTATAATACTTTTTAAAATCAGTGAATTTTCAAATGTGGACGTTTTTTCTCATATTTCTAGTCTTTAAACCCACATTCATGTTTGAATCAGTTATTTCCTGCACATACCTTCAGTGTCACCTGCATTGCAGGTTGCACTAAAGCCTGACTTTAAGCTGCTTTGCAGACACTAGAACATTTCCTGAAATAGTTTTAGGAAACACTGTTTCTGGTTTCTGTGTCTGGAGCGTATGGAAGACTAGTCATGCCTTGGAGCCGAACCAGCACAGAATCTGACATTCGACTCTCCAGCATACCTCCATCTTCCATATTCTAGGGTCCATCACTTTCTTCGATTTCTCTAGTTTCTTTTACATAACCATCACTAGCAGTTGCCTTTCTAAGCTCAACAGATAGATGATTACAATAATCAGATGAGAGAGAGAGACAGACACACAGAGAGAGGATAGACTAACATTTTGAGAGCAAATCTGCAGAGTTAACTTGCCCTCTCACTACAGGATCAATCGTTCTATAGTACATGATTTGCTACACATCATGGAGCTTGAAGTTGCTCTCAAATATAGAAATGTGAATGTTAGACTGATGAATGACAAGGCTCAATTTTCTTGTCTTTATTTACAGAAAAACAGGAAATTGGAGCTTAGTAAATCTAAGTAAAATATCCAGGCAAATATTCAGTGAATATGGGATTCTATCAACTGACGGATGGAAAACTTTGTTTCTTTCACAACAAAGTAAGCCCCAGTCTGGCAGGCATAGTGAATGGTATGAACCATCAGAACTACTTTAAAGCAACAATGATTTTAAGTGACTCCTAGTCTTGATTTGGAAACTAACTTGTTTTGAGGTTTTAGACAGTGTTATTGAGCTTTCTAGTGTTCAATTTCTTCATCTACAAAGATGAACAACTTGTCAGATTTTAATGAGCTCCAATGTCGTAGGACTCTATTGCTAAATAGACTCACAGCCATGAACATCTATGTATGTAGAAGTGTACACGTATATGCTACAAGGTAACTAAGGGGTTTGGGGTCACTCTTGTTGCAGTTTTATTTAATTATGTCAGGCAATCCTCAAGAACTGGATTGCAGTATTACTGTGCTTACTAATAAAGCATGCTGTAAACCACAGAAAACCGAACTTTAATTCAGTCCTCATCTAAGTCATCCTCATGACAGTTTAATAAGATCCACACCAGTGCAGTGTTATTAAAATATTTGAAGAATGCACATTGACTGTAAGTAGGATACATGACTGATTTGCCATGGGTCTATTCACATACAGTTCTTTCTTTTATCCTGAATTCTATACAGTATGTCAGACTCATGTGTTTTTTTTTTTTTCACTCTTCCCTTGATATCTCTTTAAAGTATTTTATCCTCTGTGCCATTATTGCACAGGACAGACTGTGTATAAAACCACAATATATGTACAATTCGTATATAGATAAATGATGAATTGAGGCACAAAAAGGCTATCAAACTTGCCAAGCTTATATAGCTGGGAATAAAACCAGTGAGATTTCTGAGCCTGGGCTTTTCATCATTGCACTATACTGCTTCAACCAAGAAATTCACAGAGACAAGATTAATGGGCACTCTCTGAGATCTAATGAAACAGAACTCCAAGAATGGGTGTTTGCATATGTGGATGTGTGTGAGTGTGTGTGTGTGCATGTGCATGACGTGTATGCATGTGCTCCATAATCCCAAATTAATTTCAATGAGGCTGTCTCCAATGCATGGGAATCACTAATCTAGACAATATGCTAAAATTTAAAATAAGACCTGTTTGCAAACAGAAAACAGGAACATACTACTATCCAATCATTCGGTCTTCTATTGGAAGGATTGTTACAAAATCACTTTACTAAATTCAGAGTTGCACAGAACATGCCTACAAGGGCACAGAATTATCTAAGCATCTATTTCTTTCCTTTCTTCTTACCCTGAGAATGGGCCTCGATTTGTTCTTACAACTCTAATCTTAAACGCAGAAGAACACAAACGACCTCAGGAAAACACAAGATGACAGCATAAGGGAACAAAGGGCTCGAGGGGCACTACAAATAGAGGCAAAAATCCCAGCCTCGCCATTCATGGAAGCAAAAACACACAAAGTATTTTATCATCCAGAACCTTAGTTTCCTAATTATAAAATGGAAATAACAGTAGCAATACCCACAGGTTGTAGGACTCAGTGCAGCATGACATTTGAGTGGACTGACTCCTATTTTGCCATCTACTTCACTAAGACTAAATTCTCCTCATGTGTAGGGGCAGGAATTTAGCACAACATTTAAGTTGCCACTTGAGATGGCACATCCCATATCATAGTACCTGGTTCAAGTCCCAGCTCCTTCTCTTCTGATCTCTCTCTCTTTCTCTCTCTCTCATGCACCATGCTTGTACTTGCTCTCTCTCTCTCTCTGCCTTTAAATAAAATGAAACTTAAAAAAATATTTATAAAAGGAAAGGCAAATGAAAGTTTCTCATGTGTAAAGGGAGGTTCCTGGAGAGGAGGATTAAATGATATAACATACACATTAGCATTATAACTATTAGCACTGCTGCAATGGTTAAACAGTTAAACATTTGGCATGCTCTCAAATGGCCACATTACAGATTTCTAAGCCTTATTTTCTCATTTCTCAAAACTTCATGTCCATGTGGAATTACTGGAAAACCATCCAAACTGAATGTGCTCAGAAGCCCACACACGGTCAGAGAGACTGGAAAATCAGGGGAGGAAAGCAGGTGGAAGGTGTATCTTAGAGCTGCAAAAAGCCCTAAAGTGTCTTGTTCCTCTTGATATTGCTTTTATTTTATTTTTTGACAGGCAGAGTTAGACAGTGAGAGAGAGAGAGAGAGAGAGAGAGAGAGAGAGAGGAAAAGAGAGAGGGAGAGAGGGAGAGAGGGAGGGGAAGGTCTTCCTTTTTCCGTTGGTTCACCTCCCAAGTGGCCGCCATGGCCAGCGTGCTGCACTGATCTGAAGACAGGAGCAAGGTACTTCCTCCTGGTCTCCCATGCAGGTGCAGGGCCCAAGGACCTGGGCCATCCTCCACTGCACTCCCAGGCCACAGCAGTGAGCTAGAATGGAAGAGGAGCAACCGGGACAGAACCAGCGCCCCAACTGGGACTAGAACCCAGGGTGCCAGCGCCTCAGGTGGAGGATTAGCCTAGTGAGCCGCAGCGCAGGCCGATATTGCTTTTAAAAAGACCACAAGCATTTCAATGACTAGGCTGGTTTCTTTTATTCTAGCTCCCAACTCAACCACTCATGTCATTACTTTCAGGGCCAGCCTTCCCACTCACATCTCCTACAGTGCCCCCTGACAACTCACCACTCAACAACTATGCCAAGGATTCCAGCTGGACTGGAAGAGGAGCAACCAGGATTAGAACCAGCACTAGGAGAATTAACCTAGTGCACCACAGCGCCAGCCCCAGAATGCATCTTTCTTTCCAATGATCTCCCACAGAAGAATTCCTGTCACTGATTTGTTCCAAAATATTTAATAATTCCCTTTTCACTGTGTTGGTTTTCCTCTGGATTTCAAAAGTTCTGAGGGAAGGGAGCCTATCTTACACTATCTCCTCGTTCCTATAGACTATTTTCTGCTATCTTCATTTTGGAGTATTCAGCAAAAATTTGCTGAATTATTTGTACACTAGAATCAGTCATGACCACGAATGATGCCAAAGCAAAACTCATCTCAATAACTTGGTACTATGGTGCCTTTAACCTGGTATGTGATATATGTTAAACAAAAGCATGCTCTGAAAAATAAGGTCTTTAATATCTGAAAATTAGAACAGTGCATACCTGAGCCTGGGATATACACAGTAAGATTTCTATGAAAGGATGCAACTAATTGGCACTTTAAAAACTCATTTTCTCATATAAAGACATTGCAGTTTCATATACTATGATGCAAATCCAATAAAATCTCTATGATTTTCATTTCTAAATATTTTGAGACAGCTTTGTTTCAGGGCATATACTGTTAAAATGATCCACATTTCATATCATACCCTTTACTGATCCTGTAGATAACATTTTAAGACTAAACTGTTCGACTTCAATCATAACCTTATAGCCAAAAAAGAAAGAAAAAATAGAAAAGAATATGAGTGAAAATTGAGAGAAATGCTGTCTTGGCCATACATAACATTTTCTCTATCTTAGTATTACTTAAAGATATTACACTCAATGAGAATACATAAGTTTTCAAAAATATTGTATTCAAGCTCTTTTTTTAACTTTTATTTAATAAATATAAATTTCCAAAGTACAGCTTATGGATTACAATGGCTTTCCCCCCCTATAACTTCCCTCCCACCTGCAACCCTCCCATCTTCTGCTCCCTCTCCCATTCCATTCACATCAAGATTCATTTTCAATTCTCTTAATATATACGAAATTGATCTCCTGTATATAAAGTAAATATTTCAACAGTTTGCACCCACACAGAAACATAAAGCATAAAATACTGTTTGAGTACTAGTTATAGCATTAAATCACAATGTACAGCACATTAAGGACAGAGATCCTACATGAGGAGTAAGTGCACACTGACTCCTGTTGTTGACTTAACAAATTGACACTCTTGTTTATGGCGTCAGTAATCACCCTAGGCTCCGATCATGAGTTGCCAAGGCTATGGAAGCCTCTTGAGTTCACCGACTCTGATCATATTTAGACAAGGTCATAGTCAAAGTGGAAGTTCTCTCCTCCCTTCAGAGAAAGGTACCTCCTTCTCTGATGGCCCGTTCATACCACTGGAATCTCACTTGCAGAGATCTTTCATTTAGGTGGGTTTTTTTTGTTTGTTTGTTTGTTTTGCCAGAGTGTCTTGGCTTTCTGTGCCTAAAATACTCTCCTGGGCTCTTCAGCCAGATCTGAATGCCTTAAGGGCTGATTCTGAGGCCAGAGTGCTGTTTAGGACATCTGCCATTCTATGAGTCTGCTGTGTATCCGCTTCCCATGTTGGATCGTTCTCTCCTTTTTTTTATTCTATCAGTTAGTATTTGCAGACACTAGTCTTGTTTGTGTGATGCCTTTGACTCTTAGACCTATCAGTGTGATCGATTGTGAACTGAAATTGATTATTTGAACTAGTGAAATGGCATTGGTACATGCCACCTTGATGGGACTGAATTGGAATCCCCTGGCACATTTTGGGGCAAGTCCAATTGAGCATGTCCCAAATTGTACATCTCCTCCCTCTCTTATTCCCACTCTTATATTTAACAGGGATCACTTTTCAGTTAAATTTCAACACTTAACAATAATTGTGTGTTAATTACAGAGTTCAACCAATAGTATTAAGTAGAACAAAAAAATACTAAAAGGGATAAAGTATTAAGTTGTTCATTAACAGTCAGGACAAGGGCTGCTCAAGTCACTGTTTCTCATAGTGTCCCTTTTACTTCAACAAGTTTCCTTTTTGGTGCTTGGTTAGTTATCACCAATCAGGGAGAACATAGGATATTTGTCCCTTTGGGACTGGCTTAATTCACTCAGCATGATGTTTTCCAGATTCCTCCATTTTGTTGCAAATGACCGAATTTCATTGATTTTACAGCTGTATAGTATTCTATAGAGTGCATATCCCATAATTTCTTTATCCATTCTACTGTTGATGGGCATTTACATTGATTCCAGGTCTTAGCTATTGTGAATTGAGCTGCAATAAACATTAAGGTGCAGACCGTTGTTTCGTTTGCCAATTTAATTTCCTTTGGGTAAATTCCAAGGAGTGGGATGGCTGGGTTGTATGGGAGGATTATATTCAGGTTTCTGATGAATCTCCAGACTGACTTCCATAGTGGCTTTACCAGTTGCATTCTCACCAACAGTGGGTTAGTATCTCTTTTTCCCCACATCCTCACCAGCATCTGTTGTTGGTAGATTTCTGTATGTGAGCCATTCTAACCTGGGTGAAGTGAAACCTCGTTGTGGTTTTGATTTGCATTTCCCTGATTGCTAGTGATCCTGAACATTTTTTCATGTGTCTGTTGGCCATTTGGATTTCCTCTTTTGAAAAATGTCTATTGAGGTCCTTGGTACTTGAGGTCCTTGAGGTACTTTTGGAGGGATGTTAGTTTTTAGAAAAAGATTTCTTTCATTCATTTGAAAGGCAGAGCGAGAGCGAGAGAGAGAGATCTTCCATCCTCTGGTTCAGTCTCCAAATGGCTACAACAGTCTGGGCTGGGCCAGCAGAGTCCAGCAGCTTCTTTCAGGTCACCCATGTAAGTACAAAGACCCAAGGACTTGGGCCATCTTCTGCTACTTCCCCAGGTGCATTAGCAGGGAGCTGGATTGGAAGTAGAGCAAGGCCGGTGCCGCGGCTCACTAGGCTAATCCTCTTCCTGTGGCGCTGGCACACCGGGTTCTAGTACTAGTCAGGGCGCCGGATTCTGTCCTGGTTGCACCTCCTCCAGTCCAACTCTCTGCTGTGGCCCGGGAGTGCAGTGGAGGATGGCCCAAGTGCTCGGACCCTGCACCCGCATGGGAGACCAGAAGGAAGCACCTGGCTCCTGGCTTCGGATCAGTGCAGTGCGCTGGCCGCAGCAGCCATTGTTGGGTGAACCAAAAGAAAAGGAGGACCTTTTTCTCTCTGTCCACTCTGCCTTTCAAAAAAAAAAAGAAGAAGAAGAAGAAGAAGAAGAAGAAGAAGAAGAAGAAGAAGAAGAAGAAGTAGTAGTACAGCAGCCAGTACTCAAACTAGCGCCATATGTGATGCTGGCATTGCAGGTGTTGGCTTTATCCATCATTCCACAAAGCCAATCCCAAGATGTTACTTTGAATAGTGGTTCTCAATATATAGTCCACAGATCCCTGGGGTTTCTTAGTAACATTAAAATTGCATTTATCTCTTCCATTATGTTGACAATTGCACTTAAGTTTTTTTTTTTTTTTAACAGAAACAATGTTGGCAAAAATGCTGATTTTTATAATAAAGCAAGCAGTAGGGCCAAATTAGAACTGTAGTCATTCCATTCCTCATTGTTGCATAGTTTTAGTGGAAAAAAAATTCTAGTTTCACCTACAAATGGCCTTGATAAAGCAGAAAAATTGACTTGGAAATCTTGACTCTTGAATAAAAATTTAATATTCTGTATAAGGAAAAGTAACGTTACATAAAGTACTTTTGTTACAGAAGTTGACTCAGTGGGATGCAAGAGAACAATTGTGAGATTGTTCAGTTGAGAGCTGAACTAGCCACCTTTCCAATGGAAAAATCACTTTTTTCTTGAGAAAGGTACTGACAGGTAAACCATGATTATTATGATTTGTATGGATGATATTTCTCAAAAATAAAGTGCATCTGTTAGCTAAAAAAAACTGACAGAATTGTCTGCCAACATTAAAACTTGCAGTTTCAAGAGAAATTTAATATTTTGGACAATTTCTATCTTCCCAAATCTAATCAGGCATTTTTGAGTACATTGGTAGTGATTTTTTTAAAGTAATGTTTTGTTTTATATAAAAAGATATTCCAATATTTGACAGAAGTGTATGCCACAGTGAACCAATATTCTCCAAATATCTCAGAAACTTTCATTGTTAAAAGATATATTTGAGGGCTGGTGCTGTGGCACAGTAGGTTAATCCTCCGCCTGCAGCGCCCGCATCCCATATGGGTGCTGGTTCTAATCCTAGCTTCTCTACTTCCAATCCAACTCTCTGCTATGGCTTGGGAAAGCAGTACAAGATGGCCCAAGTCCTCGGTCCCCTGCACCCAGGTGGAAAACCAGGAGTAAGTGCCTGGCTCTTGGCTTTGAATCAGCACAGCTCCAGCCATTGAAGCCATTTGAGGAGTGAACCAGTGGATGGAAGACCTTTCTCTCTGTATTTCCCTCTCACTTTCTGTAACTCTACCTCTCAAATAAAATAAATACAAATCTTTAATTAAATATATATATATTTGAAATACAGTAGACCAGTGGTTTTTAGCAATATAGTCTCAGATTCTATGTTGAAAATAACCCTTACACAATATTTGACATGTTTTGGTCTAACAAAGATTATCTGAAACAGATTCTAAAATACTCTGCTATTTTACAACCTATCGGAGTAAGGTTGATTTTCTTTATATTTTTACCACAGAACTTACCATTGCAAAGATAGGACCCAGAAGATACAAGAATGCCAGCTCTCTTCTATCAATGCAGATATTAAAGACATTTATAGGAAAGGATTTTGGTCTAGCACTTAAAACATCCACCTGCATACACAGAGTGTCTGAATTCCAACCCCAGCTCTGCTTCCTATTTCAGCAAGAAGTTGCATTCTTGCCACCCCTATGGAAGACTATGATTGATTTCCCAACTCCAGACTTCAGCTCCAGCATGGCCCAGCCATGGTCAGTGAAGACATCTGAGGGGTGTGTGTGTGTGTGTGTGTCTGTCTGTCTGTCTGTGTCTCTCTCTCAGTCTGTGTGTGGATGAGTGTGTGTGATTTCCTCCCTCCTGCCCTTCCTCCCCCTCTCTATTGCTCTACCTTCCAAATAAATAAATCTTTAAAGACATGTAAAACACAATTCCACTGTTTTACAGTTTTTCCCTTTCTTATTTACATTATCCTTTTTAAATGAATTAAAATGTGTCTTATTTTAAATTTCTAGTGTAAATTATCAGTATCTGTAAATCACATAAACAAAAGCACTTTGGAATAAAAAAAAAGGAATTCTTAATAATGCCTAGGCTAGCCAGAATCAAAACGTTTGAGAACTACTGGTTAAAAGAGACTCTGCATAATTTGAATTTTTTTTTGAAAAAAGGAAAATCTTTCTGGTAATGCTAATTTCTTTTGAGTTTAGTTTCCTGTCCATGCAGATTCAATGACCTACATGTCATTATTCAGCTACCCATTTTTCAGTCCCTGCTCTAGGCCAGATATGTAGGGGAAACTAAAACTTTTGGAATTTTCAGAAGGATAGGCATTTGGCCCAGCAGGCAAGACACCACTTGAAATGCCTGCATCTCATACCAGAGTGCCTGGATTTAAGTCCTGGCTTCACTTCCCATTCAGGCTTTCTGCTACTGAGCACCCTGGGGGGGCAACAGGTGGTGGTTCAAGACACTCACATGGGAAACTCAGAATGAGTTACAGGCTCTTGACTTTGGCCTGAATCGGCTTTGGCAGTTAGGGTATTTGGAGAATGAGCCAGCAGACAGAAGCTCTGTCTCTCTGTCTCTGTATTTCTAGTTCTCTGCCTTCCAAATAAAATATTTTTTAAATTCAGAATTAGATCTCTGTGCATTCATTTCACTTAGTGCTTCTCTGTAATTCATAAGTGACTCTGAAACATATAAAATAAATTCATGTCTTCTGAAAAGCCTTTCATTAATATGGGCAAATTCGTTTTTCCTAAAGAAAGCCGGGATGTACTGCTTATTAAAGTGACAATGTACAGGAGCTCTTATAAAACACTACAATCAGAGTTCCAATGTGACAATTTAAAATAAATAAAGTACATACATTTGTAAATCCAACAGAGAAAATATCAAAAGCAATATTTAGAAGAGTTCAGTCTTATTTATTTAAATATATTCCCTGTGACTTAGACAAAAATGATAAAAACAAACTTTCAATGTATGGCCATAGTCATGGAAAATATCTATGTTGTAACATATTATTCATATTACTGAAGTTATAGTAATAAATAAGAAGCACCAAATGTTTCCTGGATTATAAATCTCTCATTATGCAAACCTAGGGATTTAGAAATAACAAGGAAAATCATTCCTTTTTGCCAGAATACAGAAATTCTTTTAATTAATTTATTTTCTACAGATTTAATTATTTAAAAGGCTGAGTTAGAGAGAGAGAGAGAAAGCGAGAGATTTATTGATTGATCCTCTGTCCACTGGTTCACTCCCCAAATGGCTGTAACAGCCACAACTGGACCAAGTGAAGACAAAACTTTCATCCAGGTCTCTAACATGGAAGTAGGGGCCCATGTACTTGCATCTTCTTTCACTGCTTGCCCAGGAACATTAGCAGGGAGCTGGGTAAGAAGTGAGCAGCCATAACTCGAGGCAGCACCCATATGGGATGCCAACATTGCAGGTGGAACTTCACTAGCTGTGTTACAATGCCAGTCCCAAATCCTATTAATTTACATATTATAATTGCTTTACTGAGACCACCATCATAATTATGTACAAAATTTTTTAATTTTATAAATAGAAACTAAAAGTTTTTAGCCTTCAAACACCTAAAACTTTTCAATAAAGCACAAAATACCTTGAGGACAACTAGCTTTCATGAAAGATATCTGCAATCAGAATTGTATTAATTTTTGATTTTTAAATCCTACATAGTAGCTGGCGCCTTGGCTTACTAGGCTAATCCTCTGCCTGCTGCGCCGGCACCCTGGGGTTCTAGTCCCGGTTGGGGCACCGGTTCTGTCCAGGTTGCTCCTCGTCCAGTCCAGCTCTCTGCTGTGGCCCAGGAAGACAGTGGATGATGTCCCAAGTGCTTGGGCCCCTGCACCCACATGGGAGACCAGGAGGAAGCACTGGCTTCTGGCTTTGGACCAGCGCAGCGTGCCGGCTCTAGCGGCCATTTGTGGGGTGAACCAACAGATGGAAGACCTTTCTCTATGTCTCTCTCTCTCTCTGTCTAACTCTGCCTGTCAAAAAATCCTACATAGTGATTACAGAATATATTAAATGTGGAGCACAGTAAACAACGGAGGAGTATGCTGTTAATGTTTTCATACTACTTTGTTTTGTTTGTTATCTTGTAATATAAGTATGCTAACTCCTAATTGAAATGTGTGGGGTTTTTTTTAGGTTGATGTATTACTAGAATATATCACTGATGCCCTCTTAACACTTTATATACTACTTTCATGTAGTATGCACACGATATGATTAAACATCAAAGCACTCTTTGATTTAACTTAACATTCTTGGTTAGAAGGAGATAGTCATAAGTACAGATGGCACTTTATCAGAGACAGATCACTTATTTATAGTTTGCTGCAGTTACTGTATTATAACTCCATGTGCAGAAATGTTTTGTTGGAAAAACAAAGCATTTACATTTGAGTCTTTGGCCTTTAAAAGGCTTGCATTCCAAGCTAATAGCTGTATCATACTCTGAGTCCAGGCATTCAGCTAATTTTACACATTTGTATATTTTTATTACCTGTTTGACTAGTCCCTTTAAGAACACTGAATTGGGGCTGGCATTGCAGTATGGTGGGTAAAGTCGCCACCCACAATGCCCACATCTGATATGGGCACTGGTTTGCATCTCAAACCAGTTCTATTTCTGGTCCACTTCCCTACTAATGTGCCTGGAAAAGTAGCAGAGGATAGCCCAAGTACCTGAACCCATGTGGCAGATCTAGAAGAAGCTCTTGGCTTTGGACCAGCCCAGCTCCAGCTGTTATAGCCATTTGTGGAGTGAATCAGTGGATGGAAGGTCTCTCTCTCTTCCTCTCTCTACCTTTTGAATAAATAATCCTTAAAAAAAGAACACTGAATCCGTTGGTTTGAATAAATATTTTTGCAATCAAGAATAATCAATTTGATAGCAACTCTCTAAAAGCGTAAGTTTGTAGCCTGTCCAGAAACTGAATGACACTCATTTACCTACACTATCAAATAAACTAATCTACTTGGATTTTAATATTATTCCTATTCTGATACCAATGTATTAACCATCCTTATTATCACTACTCACCCAAAAAATATTTTGCAGTATTCCACCCAGTATCTTTATACTTATATATGAGTATATACTTATATCTTTCATGATGCTAATGATGTTCTTCCTATTTTCCACTTATGTAAAAATTAACAATTTTCTTTAAGTTATAAAACTATACAAATACAACTGAGGAATTATAATCTTTCTTCCACTCCAAGTCCTCTCCCTATATCCCTTGCTTTCCCAGAGATAACCTCTGCCTAAACACCCATGGTTATTTGTTTGTACATTATATTCATATTGCATACATACCTATAGTGACATAGAGTATGTATTAATGTTTAAATAATACTATATTTAGATACTTTCTATCATATCTTACATTATCATATTATTCTACAGCTAGAGTACACTTATTTTGTTTTCCAGATTTATCTCTGTTGGTATATCACACTGAATGGTAAAAGATATAATCTTGAGAGGATTCAAGATGGCTGAATTGTGAGTATCTTCACTGTCTCTAGCTACAAAAAGATACCAGGTGAAAAAGAAGTATGTTCCAGGGAATCAACTGAGAGAAATTTTCAGTGAAGAGAACAGAGCACAATCCAGGGAGCATCCAGGAGTGATGACAGACACATTGCCAGCTAAACCATCTATCTATGCAGCTGGCTCCCAGCTAGGAGTCATCTACCCAGGACAAGAGGGAATGACGCTGTGGTGCCCCAGCCACAGCACCCCACTATCATTGGCTTTGGATATGGGGGGATTCATGCTTCCCCCACTGATTTCAAGACCAACCTGCAAAGCTAACTATGATCTGAGTGACTACTTTGCTTCAGAAGGGGAGCCTCCCCTACCCCATGAGCCCAAAACCACAAGACCCAACAGGATATGGTGGACTTCTGGCTGAAATTGATTCTGACTCAGAAGACAATATGACTGCTCACTGTCTCGTGCTCACTGCTCACCAGAAGGAGCCAGAGTCAGAGTCAGGGAAATTTGTATGGCAGACAGCTTATGACCATATTCCTGCAACTGTGGGAGTTCTGGGCCTAGGTCTGGGAGCTACACTCACTCACTAAGTACAATCCAGGGGTTTGCCCTCAGCTTTTTGCAACTAGAACCAGAAGAAGCTAATAAAAAATCAGAACCCAAGCCCAGGAAATGCACTCCATACCTCCCAAATCCCAGTGACAGAAGTCTTGGACGTGAGCCCCAGCATGCCCCTTGCATGCCACGTGAGTCTTGGAGGCATTTCCATTTGTGCCTTGCAGACTCAGGATTGTTTATGTTGATTTTACAATCTTAGGAGTAACTTGTGCTGGGTCACGGTATCTGCAGAATCCTATCTTCATAACAGTGCTTCAGGCAGCTGACAACCACCATCACCAACATCTTGATCCTACCCTGAGCAATCTGGATAAAGACCCCACTATACCTTTCAACATCAGGACTATAACAATCAATACTAATTTCCTGAAACCCATTGGCATCTAGCTTGTGAGACCTAGGGAGGAATCTGTCTAGATTCCATCTCTATGAACCCATGCCTGGCAATGAAAAACCTCCTGCATGCATTTTAGCCCCCATATAGAATACAGCAGGGTTCAGTTCATCTTTTTCCAGTCCTAGGATCAGTGCTTTTGGTTCCATAAAGAATAAGAGACTATTACACCAGTCATCAAAGTAGGGTTACAGGAAACATGAAGAAGCAAAATAGCAGGACACCTCCAAAAGAACACAACAGTTTTCCCAAAATAATTCCTGACCTGTTGGAAATCTATGAGTCCAGAAATAGAATTCAAAACACTTATTGTCAGGAAACTCAATGTGATCCAAGAGAATACAGACAGCTTAATATAAAGAAATGTGGAAAACAAACGATAATGAATGGAAAATTCAGTAAGGAGATGGAAATCACTACAAAGAAATAAATGGAAGTTTTGGAGATGAAAAATTGGAGCAAAGAAAACAGAAATACAATTAAGAGCATCAATATCAGAGCATGCCAACTGGAGGAAAGAATTCCTGATCTGGAGGATAAGACTTTGGAAATACACACATCAGCCAAAAATAAAGGAAAAGAATGAAAAAGAATGAAGAAAGTCTATGAAAATTTGAAATACCACTACATAACCAAAGGAAAAAGAAGTAATAGTTGAAAACTTCAAGAAAGAAGCACAGACATACAGATACAGGAAGCTCAAAGTACCCCAAGAAGATTCAATGAAAAAAGATCTTCTCCAGGGTATATTGTATTCAAATTGTCAAAGCTTAATAGGAAAAGCCTTCTAAAGACAGTAAGCAAAAAGTATCAAACTACATACATAGGAAAACCAATTAGACTAGTATCAGACACCTCAGCAGAAACCCCACAGCCCAGAAGAGAGTGGGATGAAAAAGAGAGAAAAAAAATCTTCCACTCAAGAATATTATATCCAGCAAAGTTATAATTTAGAAGTGATAGGGAAATAAAATATTTCCTAAATAAGCAAAAACAGAGAATTTACCACTACCATAACAGTATTACCAGAAATTCTGAAGGGAGTCTTATATTAAAAGTAAACATCATGAAATCACAAAACACTGCTATCACTAACAGACCAGGAAAAATCTGTCAACAAAATGTCAACAAAATGACAGGTGTTAGTTTTTATCTATTAATGATAGACAAAATAAATGGATTACATTCCCCTTCCAAAAGATTGAGGCTGACCAAATGGGTAAAAAACCACACTCAACTAGATGCTGCATACAAGAAACCATAAACACACACACACACACACACACACACATACACATAGAATGTGAACAGCTAGAAAAAGATATGCCAGGCAAACAAAAACCCAAAATAGGAGTAGCTACTCATACCAGATAAAAGTCTATAAATTAAACATGATAAAAAGACATATTTTGATAACACAATTGTTTCAGCAAGGAGATATAGCAATCATAAATATATATATACCCAACACAAGACCAGTGATATATATATATACACACACACACACACACACACACATACTGCAAATAATGTAAGATGTAAAGATAAATTCCATACATTCATAGTAGGGGACTTCAACACCCCATTGTCATCAATGGACAGGTCACCCAGACAGAAAATCAAAGAAAAATCAGAGTTGAACTATACTAAGGAGTAAATGGACCTAACTGAGATTTACAACACATTTCACCCAACACAACAGAACACACATTCTCACCACCACATAGAACATCTTCTAGGATAGGCCATTATCAGGCCACAAAATAAGCCTCAATAAATTCAAAAGGACTGAAATCATATATCTTCTCAGATCATGAAGAAATAAAATCAGAAATCAACAAGAATAATAGAATATTTATAAATACATGGAAATTAAACAACGTATTACTGAATGGTCAATGGGTGACTGAAGAAGAAATTAAAAAGGAAACATTATGCTGAGTGAAATAAGCTAGTCCCAAAGGGAAAAATATCATATGTTCTCCCTGATCGGTGACAACTAACCAAGCACCAAAAAGGAAACCTGTTAAAGTGAAATGGACACTATGAGAAATGGTGAATTGATCAACCCTTGCCCTGACTGTTGATGAACAACTTAATACTTTATCCCTCTTAGTATTTTTTTGTCTGTTCTACTTAATACTATTGGTTTAATTCTGTAATTAATACACAGTTATTCTTAAGTGTTGAAACTTAACTGAAAAGTGTCCCCTGCTAAATATAAGAGTGGGAATAAGAGAGGGAAGGGATGTACACTTTGGGACATACTCAAGCTGACTTGCCCCAAATGGTAGAGTTAGAAACATACCAGGGGATTCCAATTCAATCCCATCAAAGTGGCATGTACCAATGCCATCTCACTAGTTCAAGTGATCAATTTCTGTTCACAATTGATCATAATGATAGGAATAAGAATCAAAGGGATCACATAAACAAGACTAGTGTCTGCTAATACTAACTGATAGAATAAAAAAAGAGAGAGAATGATCCAACATGGGAAGCGAGATACACAGCAGACTCATAGAATGGCAGATGTCCTAAATCGCACTCTGGCCTCAGAATCAGCCCTTAAGGCATGCGGATCAGGCTGAAAAGCCCATGAGAGTATTGGAAAGCCAAGACACTCCGTCAAAAAAAAAAAAAAATGACCTAAATGAAAGATCTCTGTGAGTGAGATCCCAGTGGAAATAACAGGTCATCAAAGAAGGAGGTACCTTTCTCTGAAGGGAGGAGAGAACTTCCACTTTGACTATGACCTTGTTTAAATATGATAAGAGTCAGTGAACTCAAAAGCCTTCCATAGCCTTGGCAACTCATGACCGGAGCCTAGGGAGATTACTGATGCCATAAACAAGAGTGTCAATTTGTTAAGTCAACAACAGGAGTCACTGTGCACTTACTCCTCTTGTAGGATCTTTGTCCTTAATGTGCTGTACATCGTGATTTAATGCTATAACTAGTACTCACACAGTATTTTTCACTTTGTGTTTCTATGGGGGTGCAAACTGTTGAAATCCTTACTTAATATATACTAAACTGATCTGTATATAAAGAGAATTGAAAATGAATCTTGATGTGAATGGAAGGGGAGAGGGAGCAGGAAAGGGGATATTGTGGGTGGGAGGGAAGTTATGGGTGGGGGGAAGCCATTGTAATCCATAAGCTGTACTTTGCAAATTTATATTCATTAAATAAAAGTTAAAAAAAGGAAATCAAAAACTTTCTTGAAATAAATGAAAACACAATGTATAAAACTTGTGAGATGAAGCAAAAACAGTACTAAAAATGAAGTTTATGCATTGTGTTTACATGAAAAAATAGAAAGTTCTTGAATAAATGATCTAATGATGCATTCTCAAGGACTTCGAAAAATAATAACAAAGGAAACCCATAATGAAGAATAGTAAGGATAATAGCAGAAATAGATGAAATTGAAACTAAAAAATGCAAAAGATCAACAAAACACGAAGCTTGTTTTATTGAAAAGAAACAAAATAGGCAAACCTTTTGCCAGACTAACAAAGAAAAAAAATCTCAAATACAGACGACAAAAGACATTACTACTGACACCACTGAAATACAAATAAGAAACTACTATGAACAACTACATGACAACAAATAACCAAGCCTCAAATAAATAGAAAAATCCCTCAATACATATAACCTACTAAGATTAAATCAATAAAATACAAAAAAATCTAAACAGATTCATAACAAGCCTTGAGACTGAAGCCGTAATTTAACTTCTCCCAACAGATAGAAGTCCAGGAACTGATAGTTTTACTGCTGAGTTCTACAAAACACTTAATGAGGAACTAATACTTTTTTTTTTTTTTTTTGACAGGCAGAGTGGACAGTGAGAGAGAGGGACAGAGAGAAAGGTCTTCCTTTGCCGTTGGTTCACCCTCCAATGGCTGCCGCGGCCGGCGCGCTGCGGCCGGCGCACCGCGCTGATCCGATGGCAGGAGCCAGGAGCCAGGTACTTTTCCTGGTCTCCCATGGGGTGCAGGGCCCAAGCACCTGGGCCATCCTCCACTGCACTCCCTGGCCACAGCAGAGAGCTGGACTGGAAGAGGGGCAACCGGGACAGAATCCGGCGCCCCGACCGGGACTAGAACCCGGTGTGCCGGCGCCGCAAGGCGGAGGATTAGCCTAGTGAGCCGCGGCGCCGGCCGAGGAACTAATACTTTTTAAACTATTTCAAAACTGAACAGAATGGAACTCTGCCAAACTCTTTGTATGAAACCAGCATCATTCTGACACTACAACAAGATACAACACAAAACAAAAACTATGGACCTCTGTCCTTGATGAACATAGATATAGGATTCTCAACAAAATACTAGAAAACTGAATCCAAAACCCCAACAAAAAGATCATATATCATGATCAAGTGGGATTTATCCCAGAGATGCAAGAGTCATTCAATATTCATAAATCAATAAATGTCACAGATCAACAGAATGAAGAACAAAAACCATATGGTCACCTCAATAGATGCAAATAAAGTATTTGACAGATTCAACATTCCTTCATGATTGAAAATCCTCCACCAACTAGGTATAGAGAGGGAACATACGTTAAAATGAGAAAGGCTTGGGTTAGCGAGCACATGTGGCACAGTAGGTTAAGGCACCAGCATCCCACATTGAAGGGACAGTTCAAGACCCAACTATTCTGCTTCCAATGCATCCCCCTGCAATTGGGCCTCAGAAAGCAAGAGAGGTTCCAAGTACTTGAGCCCCTGCCATCCACGTGGGAGAACAGTTTGAACTTCTGATTCCTGGTTTCGGCCCAAACCACCCAGAGTCACTGTAACCATTTGGAGATTGAGCCAGCAGATGGAAGACCTCTTTCTCACTCTATCTCTCCCTCTCTGTCACTCTGCCCTTCACAAAACAGAATAAATCTTTTTTTAAAAAAGTGTTAAAGGCTATTTATGACAAACCAACAGTCAATATCATACCAAATGGGGGAAAAGTTGAAAGCATTTCCCCTCAGATCTAGAACAAGACAAGGATGTCCATTTTCATCACTTGTATTCAACATAGTACAGGAAGTATTAGCAAGAGTAGTTAGAAAGAAAGGGCATCAAAATTGGAAATAAGGAAGTCAAAATATCTGTTTTTGCAGATGAGATGATGTTGTAAGTGGAAACAACCAAAAACTTGTTAGAACTGAAACCAATTAGCAAAGTTGCATATGGAAAAATCAACAAACAAAAAGCAGTAGCTTTTTATATGCTAATGAACTTACAAGGAGAAATCAAGAAAGAAATCCCATTCAGAATAGCCACAAAATATCAAATATTTAAGAATAAATTTGTCCAGCAAAGTAAAAGATCTCTATAATGAAAATGATAAAACATTGATGAAAGAAATCATGAAAGACACTAAAAAGGAAAGATATTTCTTGCTCATGGATTAGATCAATCAATATAATTAAAATGTCCATACTTCCTAAAGCAATCTACAGATTCAATGAAATCTCAACCAAAATACCAATGACATTCTTTACAGGCGTAGAAAAAACAATCCTAAAATTCATATGGAATTGCAAAAGATTCAGAATAGCCAAAGTGATCCTGATCAAAAAGAAGTCAACCTGGAGGCATTGTAATACCTGACTTCAAAGCATACTATAGAGGATTCCAAGATGGCTGAATAGGAAAACACGTAAGCTGCTTTTGAACAGGGGAAAACAGCAGAAGAAAATCAGAGGAAGTGCATTCCTAGGGGAGAGCTGGAGAGAATTTTGCAGTGGAAATTCTACAGAAGGAAGAAGGATGCTGCTGAGCATTGTGGAAGGTGCCCACAACTGGGAGCTGCAGAATACATCAGCACTGGAGAGCAAGGTGACAATAGAACACAATGCAGCAGCCTGTGGCATTGGTGATACTGACTGAAGGAGTACCTTATGGACTACACTTTGAGACCAACATGGGATCCTAAGTAGGGACAGGGTACTTGTGTAATCCAGGGAAGGAAAATCACTTTTCTTTCCCCCCACAACTCCCCACAAGGGCACCCCACAACTGGAGGGGAGAGGTGCATTTAATATCAATAGAGGCTATGGCAGCTCTTCTGTGCACATGTGACCAAGGGATTTTATCAGAGGGCAAAAGCTGATCTTCCCACTGACATTGAGTCTGGCTGGTAGGGTTGACAGGAGGCTGAGCACTCATGTAGTGCTGTGAGGTGCCCCTATCCTCCACAGGCTCTGGGGCTCAAACTGCCAATGTGGAGCACTCACAGGTAGCAAGCTCTGGGAAGGTCTATGTGGAGCAGATTTTCTGTACCCCATGACTATGGGAGCCTTGCATGTTGTGACAGAATTCTGTGACTGTCCAATAGAGCACTGGATGGAGTTAGGTCTCTGTTCAATCACTGTGTCTGATATCAGAGGCTCAGAACTTCCTGACGGCCTGGTGGGGAGGGGGAGTTACTGCAGCGGGTTCCTTGCACACACTGATGACCACATGGGTTCTTTGTGTGGTTCATGGGGTCACTGATCACCCTGGATGTGAAGAGGTGAGGTTATGGTTACACCAATAAGGGTAGTCATATCCTCTCCCCTTCTGACAACAGAGGCAATCTACCATGTCCAGTGTGTGTGTATCTGTGGATTCTCGCCCCACCTGGAGCACTGACTAGAGCTCCATGGCCACATCCAGCACATGCCTTTGAGTATTAACTCAAAGAGCAGGCAATCCACTAAGCCACAGAAGCATAGTTCAAAGATAAAATCCATCAGAGTAAACCAAGTGTTTCCACAAAAGCCTAAAAATAAACACAAATTCAATAAACAAGAAGGAAGACAGGCACGTTTCAAGAGAAGAAATTCACATGAATTTTCATGAATTTCATGAAAAAATGCTCAGGATGAGTAGCCATCAGGAGTATGCAAATCAAAACCACAATGAGGTTTCACTTCACCACAGTAGGAATAGCTCCCACACAGGAATCAAAAAACAATGAATCCTTGTAAGGATGTGGGATAAAAGGTACCATAGCCTTGGCAGTCCATGACAAGAGCCTTGGGAGATTACTAACATCATAAATAGGAGTGCCAATTTTTACATCAACAACAGGAGTCACTGTGTGCTTGCTCCCCATGTAGGACCTCTGTCCTTAATGTGTTGTCCTATGAGAATTAACGATAAAGCTAGTCTTCAAACAGTATTTCATACTTTGTGTGTCTGTGCGGGTGCAAACTGTAGAAATCTTTACTTACTATAGAGTTGATCTTCTGTATTTAATTAAAAATGAATCTTAATGAAGAATGGGATGGGAGAGGGTGTAGGAGATGGGATGGTTTGTGAGTGGGAGGGTGGGAATGGGGGTAAGAACTGCTATAATCCAAAAGTTGTACTTACAAAATTTAATTGATTAAATAAGAGCTTTCTATAAAAAAAGGGTACCTAATCCATTGCTGGTATGAATGTCAACTAGTAGAGCCATTGTGGAAGACACTATGGAGATAGAAAGCTGAAATTTGCTTGTTGAACTCTCTATTTATTGGAGCTTTAAGCACTTGACTATAATATAAAACTAAAATCTCAAAAATTTTAAAAAATAAGGTAGCGTTCTTGCTGCCTGTGATCACAAATGGATAAGGATGCCAACTTTTATTATTGTACTAGCACTGTCATAAAGCAGGAAGAAGACTGTACAACACATGTACTGGGTAGAAAGAGGTAATACTGTCCCTACTTGTAAATATATTTGTCTATGTAAAAATACCTAATGAATCTATAAAAATTAGCTAAAATATAAGTAGAGATCTACAATAAGTACTTTAAATAGGAGTAATTTGTTATAAGTAAACAAAAATCAAATTTTGCTACTATCAAAATCAACTAAAAGATAAGTATTTTAAATAGCTATACTCAAAGCATCATAAAATATTTAAAAATTAGAAGCATATTTAACAAAACATGTGTTAACACCTGCACAGTGAAAGTTACAAACATTACAGAGATAATTTAGTGTATCCAAATTAAGTGTAAAGATATATTACATTCATAGATGGAAAAACTCAATGTTACTATTTCAATTTTTGGAATTGGTCTACAGATTCATGCAATCCCAATTTAAATCAGAACCAGTGTTGTTCCTTTTTTAGAAATTAACTAATTATAAAATTTATATGCACATACAATATACTCAGAAGAGCATTTTTAAAAGAAAAACAATTCCTAATATGAAGTTATAGCAATCAAGACAAACATTAGAATAAGTGCAGATCCATAAATCTTTAGAAGATAACAAGACCAGAAATAGACCCTGACACGTAAGTTCAACTAATTTTCAGCAAAGATATAAGGACAATTTCACAGGCTACCCATGTTTATCAAAAGTTAGCTCAACCATTACCTTATTCCATATTCAAAAACTACCTGTCTATGGATCATAGATTTAAGCACGAGAACTAAAGCTATGAAACTTCCAGAAGAAAATATTGCCTAAAATTTTGTAATCTTGAGTCGGGCATAAATTTCTCAGTTAATAAATAAAATTGGTAAACTGTTCTTTATCAAAATTAGAAATGTTTTATGAAAGACATCATTATGAAATAAAAACAAAACATTTATACGTATATAAATACTATATTAGTTTCCTGAATGAATAAAGAATTTTTATAACTCAATAATAACAAATCAAGTGATTCGGGTTTTCTTTTTAATGGGCAAAAGATTTGAAGAGACATTTAATAAAAGAAGATACTGAAATGACAAGTATATGGAAAGATATACAAGATGATTAGTGAATAAAAATGCAAATTAGAGCCACAATAAGGGATTGGTATACACCCACTAGAATAGCTAAAATTAAGAGAGAATATTAAGTTTTGGAAAGAAATAGAGCAACTAGCACTGTCATATATTGCTGTTAGGGAAGCAAAATAGTACATCAATTTTAGAAAACAGTTTGGCAAATTCTTATCAAGTTAAACAGGGGCTGGTGCTGTAGCTCAGCAGGTTAAGCTACCTGCAATGCTAGCATGACAAATGGAATGCAGGTTCAATTCTCAGCTGCTCTGTTTGCATTCCAGCTCTCTCCTAATGCACTTAGGAAAGCAGGGAAAGATGCCCTGAGTGCTTGGGCCCCCGCCACCTATGTGGGAGACACGCATGGAGTTCCAGGCTCCTGGCTTTGTCCTAACCCAGCCATGGCTATTGCAGCCATTTGGGGAAGGAACCAGCAAATGGTAGATAAATCAATCAATCAATCTCAATCTCTCTCTCTAACTCTGCCTTCCAAATAGATTAGTATTCTTTAAAAAAAAAGTTAAACATATTCTAAGCATACAATTCAGAAATTCTACTTCCAAGTTTTTATCCAATAAAAGCAAAAGCAGATGGTACAAAAAAGAGCTGTATTTTAATGATCATAGAAACTTTTCTCATAAAGGTAAAAACTGAAAACAGCCCATGTGCTCATGAAATAGTGAATGGACAAATGAATCTTAATGTACATATGTATATATGCAAAAAAAAAAAAACGAATGAACCACTGACAAAACAGCAAATCGCATACAAATTTCAAAAGCTTTGTGCTAAGTGGAAGTAAACAGACACAAAACTTACAAAATGTATATAATTTCATTCTTACTCTTTTAAAAATTAAAATTCATTGACAGAAAGCATACCAGTATTTCCCAAGAAATGGAATTTGGGGCAGGGGATTGATTGCAAAGAGGCAGTAGAAAACACCTGAAATATAATAGTTTTGTAAACTGTGACTATGATGGTAATTATACCACCCTGTGTATCTGCTAAAAACATCACATCAAATCATGCACTTAAAACTGATGGATTTGGGGGCAGGCAGTGGTACAGTACTTATATTGCCACCTGGTATGCCCACATCCAACATCAGAGCACCTGGCTCAAATCTCAACTCCTCAACTTCCAACCCAGCTTCTTCTAATATGCACCCTGAGAGGCAGGAAATGATGGTTGAAGTAGTTGGGTCTTTGACACAAATATGGGAGAGCCAGACTGAGTTCCAGATGCCTGCTTGAGCATCAACCCACTCTTCTGTTTCAGGCATTTGGAAAGTCAACAGATGGGAGATTGGTGTCTGTGTGCACACACCAATGTGCCTTTCAAATAAAATAAAAATAAAAAACTGATGGTTAACACTGTGCACATATTTGATATCAATGAAGTTAATGAGAAAAAAATTATTGGGCTGCTAGGAACCTTAATGTCTGCTTCTCCACCCCAAGAAAGTCATAGATGTGACTAGCTAAGGCAAAGTATGCTATAATGAGATTTCAGAGGATTCATCTTGAATTCCTATTTGTTTTACTCAATGCATTCCAATTCTTAGAAACAACTCTTTGTTTTTTGCTGCTTAGCATATTTTCCCTGTGTCATAATATTTCCATAGTTTCAGAGAACTCATCTGATTTCATTAGACTCAATGGTGCAAATTATAAAGGCTCTTTTTTCTTTTTAGATGCATGATTTTTTTCACTAACAAGTTTTCCCCGTCTCCTACAATAACAGTTATCATTAGAGATGGTGTATTTTAGTTACTATAGTAATTATCATAATCATTACAACTAATAGGACTGGAAATAAGGACTAAGTAATTCTTTAGAGGTTGAAATCCTGGCCTCACCATTTAACCAGGTCAGTGAAGTAGATATATACTCCAGTTTCCTCATCTGCAGAAATGGGGATAAAAGATATCTCAACATGTATTGAGGATTAAATGAGATTACACGCAAAAATGGTGCTTTGAAATCTAGTTGAAATATCATAAAAACTCAATAAATTTAGTATTTATATCAGTCTCACATTTTCCATTGCAAACAAATGAAAACAATGTGATTCCAAGAGACCTTAAAATAAGACTTCAAATGCAGGAACTGTATTCAATAAGTATGCCGGTACTGTGGCATACTTATTTATTTTAGTCTAAAATTATTTTGGAGTTTTCTAAAGGACTCAGCATAATTCAGTTAGGAAAACTACAAGACCTGTCTTGGCTAAGCCTATCCTCCTCAATGAAGATCTTCAAGGGAACATAAAGGAGGCAGAAGAAAGTACATTGTACTTAATTATTAGTTGAATTGTACTTAATTGTTATCTGTGACTTTGTCTTCAACATCCATGTTGGAAAATCACAAACCAGAAGATGAGGGCTCCCTGACCCTACATTAGGGAAATCAGCCAGCTATACAGGTGGGCTGATTTGGAGTTGATCCAGACCAAAGTGCCAAGGCCTTCCCAGGCCAAAACAGTGGTCTCCGTCAATGGTCACATAGGAGGAAGCACCTTCACAGGAAACAAGCAAGGGGGTCTGGCCTCTTAAAGAGGACATCGCAGCACGTTATCACCACTGTTCCTTTAGGGAATCTTCTTATAACAGCTTTACATTTTGTTTTCAGCCAGAAAAATGACTTCATGCAGGAGCACTGTGGTCAAACCTAACATGCGACCCAGCCAAATCAGTTTCTTCCTCGGAGGGGAGGAGGGAGAGGCCAGAACTCAATGACATGCGCAATGCAGAGCACTTGTTTGCCCAAGAAGCCTCTGGCAGTTACCAAAACAGCTTCAGACGTGACTGACCACTACCTGATGCAGTTTGCTATGTGTCACTTCCTAACAGCACTTATTAGAATCTGGAAAGTGTCGGCCAGACAAAATATTTCTTCAATGTTCAGTAATGTCATATTCATCATGTGACAAAGAAAACACTTTATTTTTTATTTTTATTTGAGAGGTAGAGTTAGAGAGAGACAGAAAAAGGTCTTCCACTGGTTCACTCCACAAATGGCCTCAACAGCTGGAGCTGGGCCGAGCCAAAGCCAAGAGCCAGGAGTTTCTTCTGGGTCTCCCACATCGGTGCAGGGCCCAAGCACTTGGGCCATCCTCCACTGCTTTCCCGGGCCACAGCAGAGAGCTGGATCAGAAATGGAGCAGCCAGTGCCAGTGCTGAAGGTAGAGGCTTAGCCCACTACACCACAGCATTGGCCCTAAAGATACTTTAAAAAACTTAATTTGAAAAATTTACAGAGTGAGAGACAGACATCTTCTGTCCACTGGTTCACTCCCAAAATGCCTCAGTCCTGGACCTGGCTGAAGCCAGGACACAGGAACTTCATCTGAGTCTCCCACTGTTGGAGCTAGATTGGAAGGTGAGCAGCTGGGACTCAAACTGGTGTCCACATGGGATGGCAGAACTGCAGGCACCTGCTTAACCTGCTGTGCCATGGTACAGGGCCCAAGAAAATCCTTTTGAAATCAGTACTCCCCAACAACAGTAGAGTGTAGTACAGGTTCACGTAGCAGGAAGGCCTGCACCCTAACCCTGTAAGGACAGCTCCCAGGGTTTCCATACTAGATGGCGTGCCATGCTAATGCTTCAAGAGGAAAAGCGTAGCTGAGAATTTCATGCAATAACATTTTATATTCCAATTCTTGTTCCAGTTCTTCCTGGGCTCTTATCCTTCTCAAAATTCCTATCTCAGTTCAAATATCGCCACTTTACTGACGCCTTCCTCACCAACTTCCCTGGGACCAGCCCTACCCTCCTCTCTACTCTGTTCTGTTTCAGTACGCCATACTCCACACTCTACACTTGTCAGATAACCAAGTCCTTGCTCTACTAACACATGGACCTGAATTAAGGACTGTTTTACTTATCAGGTTCTAAAAAAGACTAGAACATATTAAGCTTTTATTCGTCATCTGTTGAATGTGTATCCTGGTGAATTAACGAAGATTTAGCAATTTTCATTGGCTGCCTTCAAAGCAATACCCTATTCTCTTCCTATGATACTTGCAGCATTATACCTAGAACTGAAAATTCTGAGTCTAGTCCTAGTTATTTGACATAGAATTTGTGAGTCAAATGTATTACTTAACCTGCCTCTGTTTCCCAAAAGAGTACTAATTGTGATACTCACTTGCTGTATTACACAGGACTCTTGTGGCTAATGAGAGAACATCTTTGAATATACGCAGGTACTTCCAAAAACCAATGGAAATGGAATGAAAAGATAATGGTTATTTTGGTGCAAAACAATATTTAAATCCATGCCAATGAAGGAGGTCTTCAAAAAACTTATTAAAATGCATATGATGAAAACCCTGTCTTTAGAGTCCCAAATTATTTTGCACCAAAATAAACATCAGTTTATTAATTCCATTTTCCATGAACATTTGAAGTACCCTCATGCACACACATGCACTCACACAGAGAGAGAGGAAGCCACTCCAAATAGTTCCCAAAAATGGAATTAAAAGATAAGCTTATTTTGGTACAAAAAATTTGAAATCCACACATGCATGCAATATGTATTTGCTTTAAAATAGAAATCCTTGATATTCGGGGGTTATTATTGCTATATGATGAAACTTAAGGTAATCAGAAATAAAAAAAAAATAAGTCATATGGGCCAAATACAAAGACTAGGAACATTCTTTTAAGTGGATTATTTTACACATATGTTTGAATATAAATCCCAAGTGACAATATTATTTTTCATCTCAAATGCTAATAAAACATTTTTAATTCAAAGTCTAAAAAAATAATGGGGTCAGAAAAAAATATATATGATAGGTAGCTTACAGCAGTTTTTTCCCCTAACCACCATAGAGTTAATTTTATTTGACTCCTCCTAATCCACATTTCAAGTGATCTGAATCCATGCTGGAATTCATCAATTATATGAATTTGAGATATCATTATCTTTGCCAAGAAACTATGAAAAGTCTTTTCAATCACAGTGATTATGCAATCATATTGCCTTATCTACAAAGAGCAGTATTTAAAATCTCAGAGAACTAGCACTGGATAATGAGAAAGCACTTAGCAGTTTATACCTAATTCAGACCAAATGATAGAAATGGATAGGCCAATCAGGCATTATTATCTCAAGGAACTCTTGAAATACACAGGGTTAATGTTTTATGTTAAGTAGAATCCGTAAGTGTAGCCTTCTATGCCACTAAATGGGATAAGCTTGCATATATCAATTACACACATGCTTCCTGTGGGGCTATCCAGAATGAAGTATTTAAAACCTACAGTGGATTGCTAATATTTTGAATGATGCATTATATTAATAAGCACCCATGTGCTGCCTAAATTGTGATCCTCTGGAAATGTAGCAAAAAAGGTGGATATTTTCACAATACTCTGAATATGTTTCATTCTTGTTGTTCAATTGTTAACACTAAAATAACAACATAGGTAGTGAACTGTCCCTAGAACATTTTCTGAAAATGTCAGCCAAAAGTTAAGCTAAAACCAAATGTCAGTTTATCATTGCTCAAAGATATGAAGCAATTCAAAATTCTAGTTTTACCAGTGTCCATGAAGTTAGAAAAATTTATCTTGACATTGGTGAGAAAAATCCTCTTTTTTCCCCAAATCGTTTTATACTTTTCTATTAATTTTCTCTATTTCTATACTGTATTAGTGCATCTCCTGTTACCAATAACTTCCCACAGCTATAAAGTAAGCTATAAAGAAAAAAAAAAGCTTATTTCAGCTCACGGTTCTGGTCCCAGGTAGAGGATCCCCATGTGGCGGTGGCCTTCTTACTGGCAGTCTGGAGGTGGCACAGGGTATCACAGGGCAAGAGACAGAGCACACATGTGTGTTTATATTCTGGTCTTCCTCCTGCTCTCACAAAGCCAGCAGGATGCAGTCATGGCAGCTCCACCTGCATGATCCCATACAGTCTTTCCCATGGTCCCACTTCTGAACAACCATGGTAGGATTAAGTTTCCACTCTCTCAAGTTTTCAGAATGGTAATTAAATCTCCACAAGTGGTTTGGAATGGACACATGATTGAAACCATAGCAAACATACATAAGGTATTTCTGTGTGTAAGTATGCATGTGCATGTGCACATACTTCATTGTGAACTCAAAATCTTAGCATTAGAAATTTACTTTCTATTTATAAGTGTCGCAGGGCTTAAACTACTCAACTGAAACCAGCTCTGAGTTTGCTAAATGCGTTATTTCATTTTTATAAATGTTTCGTGTGTGGAGGCTGTGAGAAAAATTTATGGACTGGTTATTTTCTGCCTCAGTACCAATGAAGAACATTGCGATCATGCTTAAAAGCCAAAAGATGGTTTCAAGTAATGCTAAAATGAGAAAAAAATCCCAATGTGAAGTGCAATTTGTTTATTTACATATTTGCATACCATCATCCAAACTAGTATCATTTCCATTTTGCATCTGCAACCCACTTAAATGCTCAGACAGCACAAAGCTAATGAAGCATACAACCTGCAAAGGTATAAGAAGAAAGTATTATGCAAATATTGCAATAAAAATCTCATTATTTTTAACAATATCTGATAGCCCCTGCTGATACAGATAGACTATGTTTACAAAGAAAAGGAAAACAGTCTATCCAAATATGCTAGTTAATTATAGACTCTGAAAAGGAAAATAGCATTCCTTTCCCTCACCCTGGCTAGGTTCTGTGTGTAAGAAGTATCTCTTTACAGTTTTGATTTAAGATTATCTAGTAGGATCAGAAAAACAGATCCAACTAAGCCTTACTTTAATATTACCTGGAAAAAATGCTAAAATGTCAGCCTGCATCTTTTTGCAGTCAGTTGATGTCATTTCTGAAGACAAACATTGGAACAGAAAAATTGGACAGCACATCCTGACAACGTGTGGAAGAGGAGCATGGCACAGCCAAGCACACCGCAGTCTTCTCAGATGCCTGTTCAACCCTCTGGAAGCCACTGACTCTAGACTTTGTAACAACTCTGACATGTTGTTATTCACAGTTAAGCTGGGAAAAGCAAATGTGTTTTCCTCCCTGGTAAAATTAAAATATTATATGCTAAGAGACAAAAAACAATTGGCAAATCTTAACTGATGTATCAAACATTCTAGAAATAGCATAGACAACTAGCTGGATGTATAATTTTTGTCTCTTGAGGGCCTACAACAAAGACTGATGGAATTAGACAATCAAGGGGTATTTTCTTTATGATGATCATTCTCATGAGAATGCTGTTTCCTCAAAAATAAACTATACCTAAGGAGTTACACTTAATGTCTTTATTCATTAATCAACTGCTCAACACCTGGCCAACATATTAGTCCCATGCAGCAATATTTGCACTGGGTAGTTTGCCAATTCAACCTTGCTAGTTTTTATTTCTCTCATAATTGTTTGGATAGTATAGTATTAATCCTGCTTCAATCCAAACAATCACAGAAACAACCACCATAGTAAGACACACACATACACACAGCACCCACTTACAGTCTGAAAACATAGAATGTTGGACTTTATTTCCCATGACATTTGCACAATCGAATATGATCAAATTTTCTAGAGGAATTACCCGAAAGTCTTCTCTAGAATTATTTTTTTTATATTCATGAAAACAAAATCCTACAACTTTAATTTTAGCCTCTGTCAGTACCAAGATAAAACCTCTAACTTCAAAAAACAAATAAATAAAAGGTGAAACATATGGTGCTGGAGCAACTGAGCATCCCTATGCAAAATGAGTTTAGAACCTAACCTGACACCCTTCACAAAAAATAAATCAAAATGGGTCATGTACCTAAACATAGCAGCAAAGTTGTAAAATGCTTAGGTGATACCAGAACGAAAAATCTAGATAAACTTGGGTATGACAATGATGTTTTAGCTATAGCACCAAAGACATGATGGATGAAAGAAACAATTGATAAGCTGGGCTTTATTAAAATGAAAATTTCCTGCTCTAATAAAGACACTGTTAAGAGAATGAGAAGACAAGCTGAAGACTGGGAGAAAATATCTACAAAAGACACATCTGAAAACAGTTTTTCTAAACATACAGAGAATCCCTAAAGCTCAAAAATAGGAAAAAAGGCAAATTTTCAAGAGTCCCCAAAGATCTGAATAAACATTTCACAAGAAAACATACAGATGTCAAAATGGTCATAAAAAGATGTTCATCACAAGTCACTGGGAATTGAATTTAAAATGAGATATTAGAACAACCAGAATCCAAAGCATTAACAGCAACAACAAAACACTGACAACACCAAAGGCTGTCGAAGTTGAGAAGCAACAAGAATTCTCATTCTTTGTTTGTACGGCTGTAAAATGGTACAGCCACTTAGGAAAACAATTTGAATTCCATATAAAACACAACATACTCGTACTATCTGATTCAGCAATCAAGTCTGCTTCTGTTCTCTCAAGGCAGTTGAAAGCCTAAATCAATTCAAACACCTGCACATGGATTTTTATAGCAGCTTTATTCATAATTGCTAAAACTTGGAAACAACCAAAATGCCCTTCAGTCAGTGAAAAGATAAATAAATTGTGGCGCATCCATACAGTGGAATATTATTCTGTGTGAAAAAGAAATTACCTATCAAGGTATGAAAAGACAGAGGAAACCCAAATGCATGTTGGTAAGTAAAAGAAGTCAATCTGAAAAGTCTGCATGGTGTCTAATCCTGACCATGACGACATCCCAGGAAGGGCAAAGTAATGAAGATGGTACAAAGATCAGTGGCTGCCAGCAGCTGGTGGGGAGAGAGATGAATGGGTAGAAAACAGAGGATGTTTAGGGCAGTGCAACTGCTCTTTATGATGCTACATTGGTGGATGTATGTCACTATACACTTGTCAGAACTCCCAGAACACACATCGAGAATGAACTCAAGTAAATGGTAGATACCCCTGTACTTTTTCACTCACTTTGGCCATGAAACTAAAACTTTTTACCACAAAAAGATTATAGATATTGTACTAAAATTTTAACTTTTCACATATATAGCTCATTACTATTTATTAAATATTATTATTTAATAAAACAATGCAATGGGCTTTAAAAATTAAATATTGAATATTTAACAAAGTAAACTTAAAAACTTGAATTCGGCCAGCGCCGCAGCTCACTAGGCTAATCCTCCGCCTTGCGGCGCCGGCACACCGGGTTCTAGTCCCGGTCAGGGCGCCGGATTCTGTCCCGGTTGCCCCTCTTCCAGGCCAGCTCTCTGCTGTGGCCAGGGAGTGCAGTGGAGGATGGCCCAAGTCCTTGGGCCCTGCACCCCATGGGAGACCAGTACCTGGCTCCTGCCATTGGATCAGCCCGGTGCACCAGCCGCAGCGCACCGGCCGCGGCGGCCATTGGAGGGTGAACCAATGGCAAAGGAAGACCTTTCTCTCTGTCTCTCTCTCTCACTGTCCACTCTGCCTGACAAAAAAAAAAAAAAAATTAAAAATTAAAAAAAATAAAAATTTGAATTAAATGTTAAAGGAAAGAGAGAATGCTAAAAAATGTGCTTTACTTCCTCTTTATCAAAATTTGCCATGAAATGAAGCCAGACATAAAAGAGTACAGATTAGGCAACTTTGATTATGTGAAGAATAAAAGCAGGAAATCATAGTTTCTGGTGTTAAAAAGATAGGACAGTGATGTGCTGGAGAAGCGTGCTAAGGCCAGGAGGGAATTCAAGAGGCCTATGAGGTGTCCGCTGGGTATCTTGGGATTTGGGTTTAGTTTCTAGTTCAGGTGCTTTCAAGTTTTTACCAAGATGTATTGTTCTGTAGATTTACAGCACTTCTGTGTACTTATTTTAAACTCCTTTAACATGGGGCAGGGGGAGACAGTAGTATGGTTTCTCATTTTCTGAAGTTTTGATTGAAGCAGAGTGGAGCAATAGGGTACAAAAATTGCAACATAAGCTTGAAGTTTACAGAAGGATAGAGAAGAACAAAAAGGAAGTTAAGAATGCTTCAAGTAGCCAAAAGGAATGGCCTTTTGGAATTCCTGTTACACATGTCAGAATTTCCCAAGGTTACTAATCAGAAAAGCACTATATAACCTAAAAGACAGCAAAGAAAAACAGGATGTGAAGGAATTGAGAATTTTCATAAACAGGATTAAAAATAAATTAGGAATTATTGAATACTTTGAGAGAATTGTAGTACATTCCTTTTGCCCATCAATATGTGTATTTTCATTGCTAGTCAAATTATTTTTTTAAACGAAGATGGCTGGGACCATCATTGTGGCCTAGCATGTTAAGCCATTGCCTGCAACACCAGCATCCCAGGTAGGTGCAGGTTCGAGTCACAGTTGCTCAATTTCTGATTTAGCTCCCTGCTAATGTGCCTAGGAAAGCAGTAGAAGATGGCCCAAGTCCTAGGGCCCCTGCACCCATGGGGGAGACCCAGAAGAAGATCCTGGGTCCTGGCTTTAGTCTGGCCCTGCTCTGGCTGTTGAGGCCATTTGGAGAGTGAACCAGCAGATGGAATCTCTGTTTCTCTAACTTTCAAATGCAAAAAATAATAATAAGAAAATGGAGGAAGTGGAGGAGGAGAATAAAGAAGAAGGTGTATGAATAGGAACCCATTATATCCTGTGGAATTCCCTCTTCTTTGAACTCTGACCTTGAGCTGCACTGGCACAGAAAGGGTTCTCTGGTTGAGCTGGGTGTGACCAATGGCCTCCAGGTATATTCTCTGCACAGCTCATGTGTGTTTTCTTCACACTCTGATCGAGTCTCTCGGGAGAGTCCAAACATAGCAGGTGTTCTGTATTCTGATACACATCCCTGAGCACCACAGCATCTACCTCCTTATCAGTCTTGCCATTGTACCCTAGGCAAAATGGGTCAGTGTGAGTTTTGTGTGCTCTTATTCCCATATCGCACCTTAAGGTTCCAATAACAAATGAATGGTTCAGCAGGTGACTTCAAAAGAAAAGAGAAATAGGAAACTAAAAGGCACAAGAAATCTTGAGAGTAGATGGATAAAACCTTGAAGGAGTGAAAAATCAATTTCAGACAATATCATATTGCTGACTCTTAGAGATTTAAGAGATATTTTGCAACCCGAAGTATTATGGAGATTTTTTGCAGATAGGTGTGTATTTGGGGATAGTTTTTATGTGTGTATGTTTCAAATTCAGTATGTATATTCTTTTTGTCTGGGGACAAAAGACAATAACTACCATTTATTAATTATTCACAATGTACCAGGCATTGTACTAAACCTTTAAACATGAATTACCTTTTAAATGCTCCCAAAGCACCACAGGGTGGTGTGATATTTATGTCCATCCAAAAAATGAGAACATAGAGGTCATAAAATTTCAATGACTTATCCAAGGTCTCACAACCTAAATGGCAGACCTAAATCTGAGCTAAAGTATATCTTCAGAAAGCTCACACACTTGCCACTATCTCAGTTATTGAATGACCACAAGAGCAAGTAGAGAAATATTGGAAAGAAAAGGGATACAAGGAGTGGTAAAGAAAATTAGACATGAAGGGAGATGAAATGACAGAGAGAAGTGGGAAACAGGATGAGAGGACATTCAACAAATCTTTGCCTAATGACTGTGTGTGTCATATACACAGATACCCTAAATACACATGTATTAACTCTTAAATTTGGCAACTGTTCACTTAGTGTAGCTACAAAGGTGCAAGTATGGTTCAAATGAAAAGTTACATTATACTTGTGGTTTTCTAACACATCCAAAAGATGGAAGACTCCAAATCCCCAAAGTGTAACAATTAGGAAAGCAGAATTAAAAAGAATTTTCTCATTCAGAGCCTTCCCTTTCAAACTAATTTTGTGATTAAAACTTAATGTGATTATAAGAGTTAATAAGCTTAAAGGGAAAAATAATCAAGGCTCCATTATATTCTTAGAGTCTTTCTGAAGCAAAGTATCACAGGAAAATAATTACTCCTAATAACATAGAAGCCAGTCCTTTACATACTTTCCTTCATTTTAAAAAGAAAGGTATGCAATGTTGAAATAAACAGAAGAAATCATCAGAGAATGAGCCCCACTTGATCTATTCTAGATTCATTCGATGCCCATCTCAGAACACACAGTTCAATTTACTCTGAAAATGTTGAAAACATATTCACATTTCTGTTCCTATATCCAGAGGCTGACATGACAGGGAAAACTTTGCTGAATGGTGCTATAGCAGAGCATGCTAACCAACATCTGCCTGGTTTGCCTTTCCACCAGTAATCCTTTTATAATACTTAAGTCTGTATCTTTCCAATGATTTTACAGTCTTCAGTGCCAACTGACCCATCGAAGCATTTTTGTAAGATGACTTAAGCACTTACTCCATTATATTTCTACTGATCAAAATCCTCCATGGAGCAGAGTTTATATTTTTATTAAGCACCTCTATTCATTGCATTATCTTTAGACATCACAAGAACCCATGTAATGGATGAGGAAACAAAGATCAAGAGAAGGTTTTGTTCTTCCCCGAGATCACAAAGTAGTGAGTATTAAAACTGGAATCAGAGGATAAAGCTTGTATTTCTGATCACTATGAAAAATGCAGACTCCTGCAGAAACTCTCTCCACCACCCTCCATTCCTCCCAACTCCTTCCTCTGTTTGCTCATCCTCACTCAAGGCCCACTACTAGAGCTCTGTGAAGACCCAAAGACAGCCCTTATCCCGCAATTATTGAGCCTGGGACACTTAATCTCTCTGGAATTTGCTTCTCTCTCTTTTGAAAGCACATAATTAAGATCAGGAACCGTAAGAATAATGAATGAGTTTTTAAAAAGTCCAACATCATGGGTAAAGGTATATATAGGACTCTAGGAAGAAACAGAGCCACTTCACAGATTTACTCAAGCTTTTCTTTAATGCTGGCTTAATTTTGCCTCACATGTAAATCCTCCTATTTTAAGAGAGGAAATGAGAGATTAATAAACCTTGTCTTCTGTGGCTATAAAAGAGATGAACTCAAGAAAAAGTTTAGCACCTCACTCAGAAAACAGAGGCAAGGAAAACTACACTGCTGAATTCTGTGACTTATTTGTCAGATTCATATTTTATAATTAGCTTGGAGCTTAATCAGAAACTGAAAAATTACTTAATCTCAAATCGACTTATTTACTTCTCTCTATATATTCATTGTCACTACATATTCCATTTATTTTTAAAAGTTTATATATAGATTGGATATCCATAAACCAAAAATTGAAAACCTGCAATGCTTCAAAATGTGAAACTTTTGAGTTCTGACATAACATCACAAGTGGAAAATTCCACGCTTGACCTCATACGGTGGGTAACAGACAAAATGCAAGTGCATTACAAATACTGTAAAATTACTTTCAGGATATTTGTGGAAGGTGGTATGGAACATGAATGAATTTCATGTTTAGACTTAAGTCCCCAAGAGAGTTCATGTATAGGCAAATATTAAAAATTGAACAAAACCCAAAGCATTTCTGGTCCCCAACATTTTAGAAAAGAGATATTCAACCTGTTTTTTCCAAAAAATTTCTCTATAACATGCAAACCTTTAGCTTCAAGAATTACATAACATACATCTAAACTAATATTTCATTTTTTTTCAAATGAGGAAATTATCAAAAAGGATATTATGCTTAAGACTAACAAATACTTCATCACATTTGCCTTTGCTTTATTCTGTTTGCTATATAAGTAAAATTTAATCATAAGGAAAGTATGTATTGTAACTTTAAGTGATGATATTTTATAGCAAGTTTTCCATATCCTGGCCTTCCGTGTTTTTCATGTCTTCTACTCGCAGAGGGAGATGAAACAGAAAATGGTGTTAAGTCAACTTAATAGCATCTATGCTAGATTATTGAACTAACACCAGGAACAGGTTTGTCACAATCACAAAAAGAAAGAAAGAAATTCAGGCCAGTTAAGATGCTCCTCAAAACCTCTGAGCTTCCAGTCAAAGCATAGTAGCAGTGCAAAGGCAGCATTCAGATGATCCATAGTTCTTCCCTTTGTCTTCCACTTCTTTCCATTTCACATGTACTTTATTATTTCAGATATGATGCTATCAGGATTATTAAACCTATATTTTGATTTATCTTCCCTGCCTTAAATCTCACTCACTTCAGTCTTCAAATTACAGTCATAGCTATTTTTCTAAAACACTTATCCTCGCACTTCACTTTCCTGCTCAAAAGCTCCAGGTCCTGTTTGATGTGTCATATTCAAACATTAGAGCTTGGCAGGTTTTTCTAACCCAGCCCAAGCTCATCTCGGCGATATACTTTCCTAATGGCCTCCACACCTTTTTCTTGAATTCCTCCACTGATGATTCTCAGCTTTCACAGTATGTTCTTCCCAGTCTTCCAGCTACTAAACTGTCTCCTCTGCCATGAATACCTTTTCCAAATTTGTCCACCTTAGGAAATGTCACTTTCCTTTTGTAGCACAAATCAGGTGGCACTTGCGCTCCATGTATTGTTGTAGCCTCCTTATGTCATCTCAGCCTTATGCTGCTTTATATGCCCAGGCTGCTGCTATATCACCTAGCAAGTGGAATTATTGTTAGCACATATTTCTCTACCTCCCCTGCTAAGCTACAAATGACCACTCATAGATGCACATTTTATTAATCATTGTATTCCTGATGTCTAGGGCAGAGTCCTTTTATGAGGTACTTTATAAGATTTCCAGTAAAATGTATCTAGGAGAAATGAGTAATTTATAAAAGATAAAAATGAATATAAACTAAAGACAGACGACAATAAGAATGGTTATGGACATCTGTGTTTTAAAAGATACCTGTCTCTTTAAAAAATATATAGACACTTTAGAGCTGGGAGAAAACTTAGATTAGCTCATTTTTGTACAATGCTTCCATTTAGAAGATGAAGCTAAGAGGTTGGGATGGGTTAGTAACACAGGACAGTGGTGGTCAAGCTAGCATCAAAGTCTAGGACCCCATCCCCAGGGAAGCTGTTGTGCTGCCACAAATGTGGTACTGGAGGATTTTAATCAAACACAGAACAAAATTGCATTTTGCTTCCTTGTTTTTCAATAAATTCTATTCCAACCATTGATCCTGAGATCTATTGTTATTCAATAAATTACAATTATTTTGAACAATTGCCTTAGAAAATATCCCAAGAAGAAAATAAGACACTGATATGTACTGCACAAATGATCTTTTAAAAAAAATCACATCAATATCTACTTTCAACAAATATATCTGGAAGAGACTACACAATTGCCTTTTAATCATTACTATCATTACTTTAAGTCTATGTAAATTTTATGTATGGAAAAGAGACTAATTGTTAACTGTTCTTTCCTTGATTATTCAAACAGATTAACATTTTCAAATATTTATTAACATTTACACATTTTGCCATTTGATCTGAGATGTCAATGTATTTAAATTTGTGTCTTCTTTTATATTTGAGACATGAATCCTTTGACATAGCAAAACTGAACTATCCTCCGCTAATTTCTGCTTTAACATCTGTGTCTATTTTATATTTAGACGCTAAAAAAGTTGGCCTCATAGAAGTGGAGAGTAGAATAGCGGTTACCGGCCGGTGCTGCGGCTCAACAGGCTAATCCTCCACCTAGCGGCGCTGGCACACCAGGTTCTAGTCCTGGTTGGGGCGCCAGATTCTGTCCTGGTTGCCCCTCTTCCAGTCCGGCTCTCTGCTATGGCCCAGGAGTGCAATGGAGGATGGCCCAAGTCCTTGGGCCCTGCACCCCATGGGAGACCAGGAGAAGCACCTGGCGCCTGCCATCAGATCAGTGTGGTGCACTGGCCGCAGCGTGCCGGCCGTGGCGGCCATTGGAGAGTGAACCAATAGCAAAGGAAGACCTTTCTCTCTCTCTCTCACTGTCCACTCTGCCTATCAAAAAAATAAAAAAAAAAAAAAAATATTGGTTACCAGTGCTTGGGAAGAGGAGGATAAGGGTGGTGAGATTTTTAACAGGACAGCGGTATACTTGGAAAGGAGGAATAATTTCTAGTTTTCTATAGGACAGCAGGATAGCCATAGTTGACAATTAGTTGTTTCAAAATAACTAGTAGATGGGCCGGCACTGTGGCACAGTGGGTTAAGCCGTCATCTGAAGTGCCAGCATCTTATATGGGTGCCAGTTAGTGTACCGGCTGCTCCACTTTCAATCCAGCTCCCTGCTAATGGGAAAGCAGCAGAAGATACAAATACAAAGTAAGAAGTTTGGGTTTTTGACAAGTTACAATTTCTTAAAACCAGTTCTTTTCTTAGATGTATTCATTTTCTTCCATGTGTTTTATTGACATGCATTCATAAATTCTTCATTTCAGCTTAATTAAGCAAGCTTAAGTTGTTTCTATTACCTATGATCAAACAATCTTTAATGTGCCACTGTGCTTGGTCTACCCTTGGCATAAGCACATATCTTTCCCTATTATGGAAAGCCAGTAGGGCGAATGTCTCTGGAATCCCATCCAACACTTTTCTTTTAAGATGAAGAAGGTTCTCATAACAACAGAAAAAAAATCTTTGATTCTATACAGGATGTACAATATTAATATTTTATTGCCTTGCAGTAAGGAATTGACAAAGGAACTTAAGTTTCTAAAAAATCTGAACTCCTGTATTTTATGTTTTCTTTTGATAAATCTGAAGAGTTAAAAAATTTATAGAAATAGCATTTTGTTCAAGTAGTAGCAATAAAAATAATCCTAAAAGGAAAGTCTTTGCTTCCTCTGACTTCCCAAGTTGAGAGAAGAGGTTGAGAAAATTTGCAAAGAAAACCTGAGTAATTCTAGATGTGCCCTGATTTAATTACGCTCACAATACACATGCAGAAGATAGTTCAGGTAAATTTTTAATGATGGAAAAATCAGTTTAGGTAAAATCAGTCAAACCACCATTGTATCATATGCTTTGGACTATTTTACCTTTATCTAGTTATTTTGTTAATAATTCTGAGTTGAAACATTAATCATTCTGAATTCTAATATATTCTTTTTTTTTTTTTTTTGACAGGCAGAGTGGACAGTGAGAGAGACAGACAGACAGAGAAAGGTCTTCCTTTTGCCGTTGGTTCACCCTCCAATGGCCGCCGCTGCAGCCGGCGCACCGCACTGATCCGATGGCAGGAGCCAGGATCCAGGTGCTTTTTCTGGTCTCCCATGGGGTGCAGGGCCCAAGCACCTGGGCCATCCTCCACTGCACTCCCTGGCCATAGCAGAGAGCTGGCCTGGAAGAGGGGCAACGGGGACAGAATCCGGCGCCCCAACCGGGACTAGAACCCGGTGTGCCGGCGCCGCAAGGCAGAGGATTAGCCTATTGAGCCACGGCGCCGGCTCCTAATATATTCTTTATACTGTCAGTTAAACAATACACAGAAAGCAGCATGATCATTTAAACCAAGTATCTTTGCACTGCTACTTAAGTAGGATAACTCACTTCATTACAATCTAAGACGGAATTTTAAACATCATTTTCTTTAATTTTATGCCCATATCCTGTGCAGCATCCAGTTGCTTGGGCTTCTTCACTTCCTACCATCATGACTACTACAGTCTTCCTTCAAATTGAGGCACAGTTCAACACTTATAAAAGAGCAGGGACCACAAAAAGAAACATGTATAAAATAAACTCTGACAGGTTTATTTATTACATTTGGAGACAGCTTCCATCCAATATTTAAATAGGTATTACCAAGTGATTGATTCCGTCCAGTGGGCCAATGTTTTTAATCACTGGAGAATGAATTTTATAGCTCACTGATCCACACAGAAGATCCAGAGGCTACACTAAACAAAATTTGCAGGATGTCTTAAGAAGTTCATTATTTGATAACTGGTAATGACTTTGATAAAATGTATTTGGTTATCAAGCAGAGTCAGAAGTTCTGGATCAAACTGAACACACTTGGGCCCCTGAGGTGACTGAAATTGGTCCTTAGGAATGACTGGGTTGGCCAGGGGCCTGTGTGCCCTGGAACTGGGTTGCCTATACTACATGGTGAGGATATAAGAACACTGACTACCACCTATACCATCCACTCAATGGGTATCCAATTAACAAGATAAAAAAGCTGTTTGCTAGGTTGCCAACAGAGAACACAAACTCTAAATGTCTGCCTACCATCTCTCAAAGGCCCTGTGAGGAACAATGATGTGTAAGTCTGTGGGTTGGAAGTATGCACCACTCAGCCACCAGGACCCTGAAAGCTACCTCCAAGACCAGAACTGGAACAGCAAGTAGATTGGGCATGTTGGAGCCTTCATCTTAGCAGTTTTTACTTGAACTGGCTGAAATGTTAGATTTCTGGAAATGATGACAGAGTTTTAAAAACAAACTGTAGGGGTCAGTGCTGTGGTGTACTGGGTAAAAGCCTCCGCCAGCAGTACTGGCATCCCATATAGGTGCTGGTTTGAGTCCTGGCTGCTCCACTTCCAATCTCAGAGCTCCTGGCTCTTGACTTCAGATAGTCCCAGCTCCAGCCATTGCAGTCATTTGGGGAATGAACCAGCGGATGGAAGATCTCTCTATCTCTGCCTTTTTATCTCCCTCTATAACTCTTCCTTTCGAATAAAGAAATAAACCTTTTTTAAAAAGATCAGACTGTTAAGGGAGATGTTCACATATGCTTTAGAGAATGTGGTGCATCCCACATCATCAGAATTCTAAAGAACTATAAATCTAGATCAAGGAAGATTATCATCTTCCTCCTTGAACACACTTTCAGCAAATACCCTTCAATGTTACGAACAGTACATGCCTTAGCTTTGATTGCCAGTACAAAAGCAAAAATAGCCAGACAAGGCTTCTGCTTTTGCTGCAAAATTTTGTTAAATAACATTGTTTATTTGGCTGTCAAATCTCATATGATACCTTTCTTTTGGAAACAATTTCCAAGTAAATTCATTGTCTCCTGAAAAACAGATAGGCTTGCTTCTATCATGTAATGAAAATTATGTGTTCCATTGAATGCTCTTTTATGCTTTGACTGCTTAAATAGCTCAGATCTTAATGTAATCCTTGATTCTGGTAACCATAATTCTTTCTTGCTCCTTTAATAGTTTAGATAGTGTCCTTCAGAACAACCCAGTGTGTCTTTGTAACCACAAACAAGAAAGGTGTTAACAGGGAAAGAACATTACAGATAATAATGAAGTTTTTCTTTAAAAAAATAAGGAATATCCTGAAAAATATTAAAAATCAAGAGATTACATAATATGATAATTTGATTATATTCAAGTCTCTTACCCTGTATTGTCAGCTATCGGATCACAGCCAAATTTCAGATCTACTAAAATTATGCTCCAAGTAGCTCAAACACAGTGTTTAAAATTCTTGCACTAAAATCCACATGCTTTCCATCATCCTCACCTGGAGTACACTTACTCTTACACCAGATACAGCTCTATTATGCTCCAGTAGTCTCCTACTACTTTTGCACATGCAGAGCAAACCTTAAGAATGGGCTACAAGATCTCACTTGCTCCATATGTCCCTGCTTACTGCTCCACCCGTCCCTCAGACACCCCCACAGATTTCATTTGCCTTAACACTGTAGAACAGGGAAATTTTCCTTGTTATACACTCCAAGAGTCCAGCACACCTTGTTTTTTAGCACTCACTGCAGATTACACAGTTATATGTTTGTGTTTATTTAAGTTTCCAAAGAAACTACACCCCATGACTGTTTTGCCTATTTTTACGAATAGTGTATCTTTAGCACCAATCACAGTGCATAAGACAGTCTACATGCAAAATAGCTGCCTCTGGACTAAATTAGTGAAATTTCATTAAACCATTTCATGCTTCTCGTTCCACAGGGGATTTTAAACTGCAAATTATTCAAGGAGTCATCTCAAAAGATAAGCACAGCAACAGAAGTCTGATCAGGTACAGAGAGGATTTTGAAAACCATAAAAAGTGAAAAGAAGAACTCAGAGATCATTGGAGTCTAGAGGCAAATCATCTTAATAGTTGTTAGACATTAGGAAATTCCTTAATAGTTGTTAAAAGCATCATTATATTAGAGTATAGTATAATAACTGAAGTCATCAAGGAATGGCTGAGGTTTGATCTATGTTAAACTAAAAGAGAAATCTGTAATTCACCTTTAAAATGTTATAATCCACTGCTTCTTTAAGAGATCCCCGTCCCCTGGAGACAAGCTCTAGTTATTGAGAAAACTGACTTATCTGTGTTCTTCTTCTCACATACTAACTAACAATATCGTATGAGTGAAGTGTTTTTCAACCTCACATTATGGTAAATAACCCACATCAGAACATTCCTTTTTGGCCCAACTTGATCATTGCTTGAAAGTTCCCCTTAATACAAAAAAAGGAAGAAAAAAAAAGAGGATTAACGCTATGCAATGTTCCCCAAAAAAATCTGAAGAAAGGGATATCCAATGTTGAATGTAAACCAAATTCTGCCTCATGCTGCCTGAACAAAGAAAAAGAAGTTTCCACTTGAATTCTAAATTGAAGATGACCTTGTACTTCTTTGAGAAAGGCTGGCAGCTGAGGTCACTGGAGTGTATTGTGATGGACAGTGCAGTGCTGTGCGTGGCTCAGAGGCATGTCCATTGTGTGGATTACAGCCAAACCAAAAGAATTAGACTGCTCAGGGCATTCTATCATTTCATTTGGAAATAATGGTCAAAGTCATGGGCAGAAACCATTACAACATTCATGAAAGAACAGCAACAGCCAATAATTCCATCACTTCAGACAAGTTCAGCTATCCTCAAGCCAATACTATGAATCCAGTGTGTTCTGTATCAGTTTTTGTGGCAATCACTGAAGCAACATTTCTGCTTCTACAGTAGGAAAAATCCCATCCACACTGCACTGTATTCAGCACCTTACTTTCAACTGGCTAAATTATTGAGAAAAATACAAAGGAAGAAAAGACACAGAAACTTAACACTCTTGGAATATAAATATATAGCAACTCCACATCACCCACTTTTTCCAAGTCAGCCTTGTTTAAAAAGATTAAAATCAGTTTCAAAACATCTACAATTTCTAATCATGGCATGAACAAAACATTTTCAAAGAAATCTACTGTTTTTAATGGTTTCAAATGAGCCTTCCAAGTTATTTTTTAAATAGTGATATTTAAGTAGAATATTTTGATTGATAGAGGTTTATTTTTAACATTTGCATCTTTCAGGAGCAGATTAACGGTAGCACAAAAAATATGTTTGGGATTTAAAAGCAGGTGGAAAAACTCACACTTCTGATTAAAAAAGAGATCTTCTAATCCTGTGTTTTCTACTCTGCCTGGTGTCTTCTATAAATAGGGGGAAGAAACACACCCTGTCACTTCTAAAGTATTTAGAGACAAAAAAAAAAAAAAAAACATAGTTGTAACTTACCATTAAAATTTACAGCCCGAATATAACCAAGTAGCTCTTTCCCATCAATGGTACTCATTCGTGGGCAAAGGCCAATGTATCCCGGGCAGAGATCTTTGTGCATATTGTGCAGGGCATATGCCATAGAATACACAGCATCAATTACAAATTGGACCTTTCCTTCCTGCTCATAAGACGAATCCCGAGCAATTCGCTCCAGGCCTGCAAAACAAAAAGGAAACCATCAGTTGGCACCATTAGATTTTAATAAAACAAAGATTTAGGTTAAAATTTCCATCAGTTGAAGCATACTGAGTGTGACACAACTAGCTGGTTTTACCTCTGACTTCTTTAGTCCTAGACCTACTGAGTCACACTTTTAAACTGAGGATTGAATTTTTTGTTTGGAAAGAGCACACATCATATTTCATTAGCAACAAAAAGATACAAAGTAAGTATGAGAAGCAACAAAAAGATACAAAGTAACAGAGAAACACACTTCATTATCTTTATTTCCATCTTATTGAGTCCTGTTACATTGTCTTTGTAGTAATTACATAACATTTTGGTAGTAACTTCATCTTGGAAGTAAAAGGTGCAAAATGCCATTCTTTTCCACTACCTCAGCTGCAGAAGCATCATTTAATTCATGGTTCAAAATAAAGTCTCCCCTGCCCCCAGATCTGTTCTTGTTTTGAATGTGCTCTATTTGAAAGTCTTTTTTGTAGCTATTATATGACAATATTTCCTTAAGTGGCTCTAGTTATCTTTGAAAGATGCATTCAGTTAATTTCCTTTTTTAAACTCTATTTTCTATTTTACTTTTCTATTAGAAATAAGTAGATTGCTCAAAATGAATGCCATTCAAAATAATTGTACCTGCGCTTTGGCATATTTCAGATTGAGAACTGGCATTGGAGATTACCTTTAAGCCATTGCTTCTCATTTATAGAAGCATGCAATGTTTTAAAGGGAAGATTAGCTATGATCCAACAGTCTCATTTTTAAAGGAGGAAACTGTGACTCGTGGAGATCATCACGGCAGCCACGTAGAGAGCAGAGAGAAAATCTAGAAAGAATCCCAGCCTCAGACTGTAAACCCAATATTTTCTCAGTGCCAAGAAAATTTGGTGGGTGGCAAGAAAAAAAACTGTAGAAATAGCATCAAGTGCTTATTACAGAATGCAAACAAATCTATCATGTCCACATCGCTCCCAAACCTTACACAGCTGCTAACACTTGAAGAGACCAAAAGCAAGTGCTTCAAATTTCTCATGGAAGATTTAACAAATATTTATTTATTTATTTATGAATTTATTTTTATTTATTTCAAAGGCAGAGTGACAAATAAAAGGAGAAGGAGAGAGGAGGGGGAGAGTGAGTGATAGAGGGAGGAGCAAAATGAGAGAAGCAGGAAGAGCAGTGGAAAAGGTAGAAGAGGGGGGACAGGGATCTTCCATTTGCTTGTTCACTCCCCAAATGACCATAAGCAGCCAGGGCTAGGCAAGGCTGAAGCCAGGAGCCGAGAGCTCCACCTGGGTCTCCCATGGGCCCAAGTGCTCAGGCCACCATCATCTGGTTTCCCAGGGGCATTAGCAAAGAGCTGGTTTGGAAGTGGGGCTGCTGAGACTAGAACTGGTACTGTGATATGGGATGCCGGCATCACAGGTATCACAGTACCAGTTATTTTCTTAACACCAATGCATATGTTCTCTAAATTTAAACACTTGAATTAAAATAGTTGTTTTGTATTTGGGTATTTTTAAAACCAGTGACTTTCTTCTAGACAAAGGTAGTAACCAATGTTACATTGGACATTTTTCCTGGTCTCAATCACTTGGGACACTGTTTCTTTACATGCTGTTCCAGCTTCTGCATTCGGCTATTATGTTGAACTCCCCTCCTTTTTTCAACATGCTTTTCTGATATCCCTCATGACTCCAAGCTGTAGTCTCCAAGATTGAGTCTCTTTCCTCCTCAATCTTAGAATCTATTCATTCTCAATACAGTCAGCTGTTACCATTTCTAAGACCTAGATAAATAACTTGGAATCTGAAATCCAGGCTTTGGGGTCTAAACAGTAGGTCAATTTCTAGTACTCTATTAAACTTGTTTTAGAAACTATCATTTTGGAAACTTGGCTTTCCACGTCTTTCTTGTCATTTAATCACGACACCCGCATTTCCAACAGCCTATTATTTCCTTAAGTAGTTTGCTTTCAAATTAAAATTGATATATCTAAAACAAGGCTAGTCTAGTAGATAATTATATCATTGCCCTGAAATGTCCTATTGAGGGCTTTGTAGAATTGAGAGCATGGAAAGACAAAGATCAGTTCTTAAAAATGTGTCAAAAGGTATATCTACTCCTTCAATCTGCCTTAACTGCCTGCCCTAAGGTAAGGTTCATGGGGACAATGCCCCCTTCATTTCTGTAGGTAGCACCTTTGTCTCCTGAGTCCTAGGACAGCACTGCTTATCTTCAGAATTGCACAATTTTAATCACACAGTATACAATTCAAAAATACGTATCTATCAAATAATGGCTGCAGGAACTAAAAGACTCAGTTTTAGTTTTTCATTTATTTGAAAGCCAGTACAACAGAGTTCTTACCCACTGGCTCACCTGCAGAATGTTTGCCAGGGCTGGAGGAGGCCAGGCTGATTCTAGGAATTCAACCCAGTTGTCCTACAGGACTGGCAGGGACTCAACTATTGAAGCCATCACCTGCTGTTTCCCAGTGTTCCATTATCAGGAGGCTGGAATTGGGAGCGGAGCTGGGCATTGAACCCAGGTACTCCAGTATGGAACATGGACATCTCAACCAGTGTCTTAACACCAAGCAAGACACCAGCTCCCTGTTTCTTTACAGACTCTTATCTGATGACCAACTACTCTGGTTAGTCCAAGACCTGAGTGGAAAAATATAGACAGCCCTGGGAAAACTGTTTATGGAAAAAGAAACAAGTGAAAAGGAAACTTAGTGATAAGATTGAAGTAACTGCTTTTAAGATCAATGCCCAAGCCTAGATAGATATATCGATGTTTCATTTATTTTGCATCACTGCACTTGGTAAGTGAAAATGAAGATTATGGCACTCAGAAAAGCTGCTTCCATGCTTGGTTGTCTAATCAGATACAGATTTCTCAGTGTCACCAGCACTGCTGTATCAGTGTCTTCCCAACTAAAGGACATGAAGAATCTAACATTTAAAAGGCTGCTCTAGAGATTCTGATACAAGCAGCCAGAGCTGTGCACCAGCTTTTGGAAACCACTTCTCTTCAACATCCTAATCTTCAAAAATGTCGGTACAGATTTACTGCTTAGAGATTTTTATGGAATTGTATCAAAATCAAAATACAGTCAGACAGCCAAACCCATGGGTTCTCCTCAGTGGATTCAAACAAATATATAAGTGGAAAATATTCAGAAAAAAATGCTTCCATCCTGAACATATACAGACTATTTTGTCTACATTATCCCCTACATACAGTAAAACAATTTGTATTGCTTTTATATAATGTGAGGTGTTATACAGAATCTAGAGAAGGAGGTACTTAGCATGGTTTCTTGTTTGCATCTATCCTATCTAAGAGACTTGGTCATCTGTGGGGCTCCAGGAACCAATTCCCATGGACAGAGAGGGATAACAGTAACTCTTCCATGGTTTGTGTATCTAGAAGGAAACCTACTCAAATACTTGCCCTTTTCCCACCAGAAGAAGAGTTTAGGGACAAGTAGCTCTCAACATCTATAAATCAAAGTTTCCACTGTACCCTTAGACACACAGGAAGGCCTGGAGCTGACTGCAAGAGTAGAAGCAGGCCGGCGCTGTGCCTCAATAGGCTAATCCTCCGCCTTGCGGTGCCAGCACACCGGGTCTAATCCCGGTCTTCTGTCCCGGTTGCCCCTCTTCCAGGCCAGCTTTCTGCTATGGCCCGGGTGTGCAGTGGAGGGTGGCCCAAGTGCTTGGGCCCTGCACCCCATGGGAGACCAGGAGAAGCACCTGTCTCCTGCCTTCGGATCAGCATGGTGTGCCGGCTGCAGTGCGCCAGCCGTGGTGGCCATTGGACGGTGAACCAACGGCAAAAGGAAGACCTTTCTCTCTGTGTCTCTCTCACTACCCACTCTGCCTGTCCAAAAAGAGTAGAAGCAGAGGCTGTAAGTAAGAAAGTGAAAGGAATTAAATGTTTTCTCTTGGGAATGTGGAAACAGAAAAATAGAAGAGTGAAAAAAGAAGAGGCAGGGGGGTGAGGCAAAGGAAGACAGAAGACGGAGAAGCACAGGAAAAGGTTTGAGTGCAGAAACAGCAGAGAAATTCTTTAAATCACAACGTTCACCATCCCAGATTAAGCTGTTTATATTGTTGCTCTGCAAATGCCCATGCTGAACACACACACACACCCACTCTTCTCCTGGGCATATTGTGGTTTATCTGATTGCTTCCTTTTGTGTGCTTTAAGAAAAAGGAGGATTTCCATGTTTCCAATATTAAAGGGTGAAGGGTGGAAAGCAAGTATAGAATTGACAATGGCTAACCAAATTGCTTCATAGAAATCAATCATCACGAGAATGTTAAGGATCCTGGAAATTTTCCACAATCATGGAACAGATATAAGAGCAAGACATGCATGAATATTTTATACTTTTAAGTTCACTCTATCTCAAAATGTTCTGGATTTGCTATATTATAATTTTTAATGTCACTACAACTTCTCAGTCTATAAAGATAGACTTTAGCATTTAACAATTGAGATATATTTATATGTTTGCCTTATTAAGTATAACAGAGATACCCAACTTAATATTCTTTTCTCTGGCTTTTCTAAAAAAATCAATTTCATGTGTAATGGATTCATGTGTCCTCTTGAATACCATATCATCTCATGAAAGTTATGAGAATAACTGTGCAAACTGTTTATTTCCTTGGTTAGCTGTAAACTCCAATTCAAATGAAGATGAAACATATCCAACTTCATACATTTTATCCCTTTAAAGTTCAGAAGTCTGTCTAGTGACTGGTGTTACATATGAATCAGTGCACACTGTGACTTTTTCCTTAAACCAATGTAAGCAAATGGTAGAAAACTGAAAGACTAACCACTGATACCATTCCTAAGTTTAAAAACAAATCCTTCGATTTCTTAGCAGCTATTTAGACAATGTACCTTCCTGTTTCCTAACACTGCAACCTCCTGACAACACTGAAGCTTTTACAGCAGCTAGGGTCTGCTCCTCTGATTCTGCCTCTGATTCACTCATTCATCCCAAAGAGGAAGCTTAGGAAGCTGACAGTGACTCAGCAACTTCACCGACTGCAAAATTTCATTCTGCTATAGTTTCTTGCACTTTATAGCATTAATGCATTACTTTTAAAGCACTAAATATTATCAAAGGTTGTATGTCGGCACCACTTAAAACATCACTGATTGTAAAGTTGTGATGTATTTTAGCATATATCTTAAAATTAACAACATATAACAAAGTACTTGCATGGTGGCACAGGAAATGAGCCCCATAAATTTTATAGCAAGATTGTTTTATGTTTTCACTAATGAAATCTAAAACTTCTGATCGTATCTCATGTTCCTGGGGAAAAAAATAGCAAATTCTTACTGGTCCAAGAAAGTCCCACATGCTCTTTAGTTAAGATCTTTTTGTATGTTGTGGTGTGGCATCTTCGTTTTTATTCCTTCTTAGTAAAAAGGCAATTAAGCTCCTCTACAAAGCACAGTGCAGGTTACAGTGTGGGCTCCTAAGATGAACCTCACAGGGATTTTAAACTCTAACTGTTGCATGAAAGTCGTGGGGCTTTGTTTTCTATGTATTTCTCATTGCTCAGGTTAGAGTTTCTAAATTGAAACGTCAGAAGGTTGCTTTTATTTACCTAAAATTGGGTATATGAAACTTCCTACATTTACATGCTGATGATTAAGTAAACAGCTGGTCAACTTAGGGCAAAAATAAAAATGGAAGTCTTATCATTTGCTTTATTGACAGCAAATCAACAGTTGGCTGTGTTCTCTGGTACTACAGCCTCAGCATAGAGTCAAAATACTCCCATACTGTAAATTTGTAAGTTAAAAAGTAATTTTTCTGTAATTCCTCCCCAACCTTTCCTTACATATGCAGTAACTATTTTAAATAATTAAATAATATTCTAAGTTGCTTCAGAGAGAAGGGTGAGAGAGAAGAAGAGAATGTATGAACCTGCTATGAATAAATACATGTATGCATATAAGACCAAATCAAAGTCATTTTGAGTTCCACAAGCTCTCTATATGTCCCACTAGTGATAATCAGGGATAAGGCTGCCACATTTTACATTGCACATTTCCTAATACCATACATAAATGTTACAACTGCATAGCACAATGGCTTTAAATCAGTGAGAAACATGCTAAGAATCCACCACACGCCAAAGAGTCATTGTTATCAAGCTGGCAAGGATAGGCCACCTTTTACTGAACTTAAGTAGATTTTCTTTAAAGGATACGGTAAGGGGAGGCTGGGGAAGAATCATTAGCACGTTCAGTTCTACAGGAATGTCTCCTGAGCAGCTGGACACAGACATGGAAAGTGGGGTCCTGCCACACTGCAGAAGAATGAAAACACTGACCCTAGAGAAGGAAGAATGACAACGTGAGGCAAGCAGCTAATTATGGGAGAAAGGACGGTGGACAGACCTGGATTCAGGTCCCATCTGTACCACTTAGCAGTCACGTGGTCTTGGACACATTCCTAGGCTTCATGTCCTTTCAGCTCTAAAATTCCAGAATCTGGGGCATGTTCTCTTATTTCTATAAGATCCCTTGAAGATTACATAAATGTGTGACTAAACACTTCTAAACCCAATTCTCCAGAACTGGGAGATCCAGCAGTGGGCTCCTGGGGAGAGCAGGACGTTCTGCACGCAGGACAACAGCAAGTGTCAGCCAGAGGTGTTCTTCCTGCACTCAGCCCTGCTCACCTGCTAGCACATGCTCTAAGACTGGAGCCATATCCCAAACCTGGTTCCTCGTCTTTTTCATTCCAATACAACGGTGCACAAGGAGGGACATATGGCCCTGAGAAGGCAACCATAAGCGGGACTCGAAATTCCATAAATCTAGAGCAGGCCGTTTTTTAAGTTGATAATTTTGTATGGTCCATGAATGATGTGATTAATATCCAAATGGCCTTTGGCAGAAAAAAGGTATGGAAAATAAGGTCAGAGAAGTGAAAGAGAAGAGGGGAAATGGGGAAGTCGTTTCAAAAGCAGCAACTCTTTAACACTAAATTGTTACTCTTTTACAAAGAACTAAAACTCAAAAAGTTCAAATAATTTACCCAAGATCAGAAAGGGATGGCAGTAGATGATAATTCAGAGCCCAGTCTGACTCCAAACCTCTGCTGCAAACTACCTCCAACCCACAACTCCTCTTGTGTGAAATTACAGAAACTACATTTTGCTTCTCTGATAGCCTATTTAAATTAAAACCACTACCGGGGCCAGCGCTGTGGTGTAGCCAGTAAAGCCCCCACCTGCAGTGCCTGAATCCCATACAGGCGCTGGTTCAAGTCCTGCCTGCTCCACTTCGGATCTGGCTCTCTGCTCTGGCCTGGGAAAGCAGTAGAAGGTAGCCCAAGTTCTTGGGCCTCTGCACCCACGTGGGACAACCAGAAGAAGCTCCTGGCTCCCGGCTCCTGATCAACACAGCTCCAGCCATTGAGCCATCTGGGGAGTGACCCAGCAGATAGAAGACCTCTCTCTCTCTCTGCCTCCCCATCTCTATGTAACTTTGACTTTCAAATAAATAAATAAATAAAATCTTTAAAAAAAATTACAACCACTAGCCTTACGAGAGGCTAGCTTCCTAAATTAAATAGAGGTTGTATGCATCAATCTTTTAAGAGTAGTGGAACAGATGACATTAGAGTATTATAATATAAACTTTTACAGACACACTAACAAATAGTAACGAATGACAATAGCTATAATGAACTGACCTAAAAAGAGAAATACATTTCTATAGCATATTAAGCATTTTTCTTAAATAAAAACTTGCTTGTGAATTTCAACCACCTACCTGAGATAAAACTGGCATAAAATGGCTTAAATTCATAAATAAGATGATTGGATATCTTTGATGAAAGACAAAGCAAATAAAGATTTTAAATTCATATATTTCTAAAGATCTATTTTTTATTTATTTGAATGTCAGAATTGAAGAAAGAATGGGAAAGAGACAGAGACAGAGAGAGAGAGAGACTTCCCAAATGGCCATACAGCCAGGTTTGTGCCAAGCAGAAGCCAGGAGCCCAGAGCTGCTTCTTCTGGGTCTCCCACATGGGTGCAGGGACCCAAGCACTTAGGCCATCTTCCACTGACTTTCTCAGGTACATTAGCAGGGAGCTGGATCTGAAGTGGCACAGCTGGGACTCAAACCAGCACCCAGATGGGATGATGGCATTGCAGGTGGTGATTTAACCTGCTATACCACAATGCTGGCCCCTAAATTCGTATCTTTTAAACAAATAGGGTATGCTAGTATTGAAGGACAGAGTACTTGTACGTATAGCATTTCTTTAGGAAAATAACATCACACTCAAAAGAGATCCCACACCTGAGGTTGGGCTGTGTGTGTTTTATAGGAGCTTGTCAAGGACCTGCAGAGACAGATGTATTGGACTAATGAACTAATTTGGGACCTGGCCTTAACTATTTACAAGGAGCAGAGAAAATTAGAAGATAAGGGTCCTTTGCTGAAAATCATCTACTCTCACTCTTCTCCTGTAATTTAAATGTAGTAGCAAGAACTGAAGCCTCTCAGCGAACTGCCTGAGGACACATCAGGAGACATTGGAAAATCAACCTCTGAAGAGCTCTAGATCAGCGCACAATAACTCCTCTCCTTTGAGCCTGGCAGGAAAGGAAAGTGCTTCAGGCAGGTGCCAGGTGACCCCTTCAGGTGTTGAAATTTCCATGCAATGCCCCAGGGTTTCTAAAACACTGGAAAATGAAGGCAAGTGGCAAATAAGATGAAGAGTGTATCTTCAGGCAAAACAACCAGTTTAAAAGAAAGACATTCAGAAAAGCAAGTTATTTCATAGATAAGTCCCTAAGTCCCTAAACACAGAAAAGGCTGTTTGATTAAATCCAATCATTTGCATTTTTCTACATAATTATCTTAGATCATGCAAATGAGAAACAAATTTTGATTGAAAATAACGTAATTTCCTCTCTTTAAAGTATATTAAAGACACACCCACCCATAAAAGAATTCACATTTTCCCAGAATAATTTCCACTCCAACAGATAGGATGTATAAACCTCCCGCCCCTCACCAATTGTTAAGCCATTACAGACCCTCTGATGTGGCTCAAGATTTGCCTTTTAAAAATGCATTTCTTTTCCATTTTCTTTTTCAAAATACAGTCTTACTAGAAGTGTAGGAAATACAAGTGGATAGAGAAGAAAGAGAAGAACACATACTAACCTGCCACTTAATCACTATTGGTATAATGATCTAATGCGTTACAGCATTTCTCTCTCTTTACTTTCGATATTAAGGGGACAAATTATTTTAATCTGTAGACTTTTTAATAAGCTATATTCACTTCACTTATAGTGAGAATTTCACAGTATTGTAGGAAAGCATGCTTTATAATCTTTAACATTTAATTAAGATTCTTGTTTAATCTTCAATCACTTAGTTGATTCATATTTTTACATTTAAATTTTTATTGATACTGAATGTGATATTTGAGATAAGAAAGGGGTCCTAACCTTATGTTCTCCAAATAATGAACCAGTTCTCCCAGTACAACTTCTTGAATGGGGAATTCATTACTCATTAATTTACAAAAAGTCACTTTGAACTCATATCAAATTTTTACACGTTCTTGGAGTTTTCAATCTAAGCAGTTTGTCAATAGTACATTTTTTACAACTATTGTCCTTTGTACTTTGCTATACAATCAGTTCAAGTAAACTCAGTCATACTCATTTTTTCAATTTCTTGACTTGGGGGACTCGTATTGTGTCACGGTGCATTACATCAATGCCTGCAACCCAGGCAACCCATAGAAGCCACAGTTTCAGTCCCAGTTTCTCCACTTCCCATTCAGCACCTGCTGGTAAACCTGGGAGAGCAGCAATGATGGCCTAAGTGCTTGGGCCCCTACCCATGTGTGAGACCTGGATACAGTCTCAGGCTCCTAGCTTCAGCCTGGTCCAGCCTCCCCAACCTTCCCAATTGTGGCCATTTGGAAAGTGAACCAGTGGAGGAAATTTAGATCTATGTATCTCTCTACCCAACCCCTCCAGGTAACTCTGCCTTTAAATAAATAAATCTTTTAAAAAATCTTGATTTGTGTCACAAATAAACTGTAGAATGATTTAAACTAATTCAGAAAATTGGCACTTTTATTGAATTGCATCAAGTTTTAAAAATAACTTTGGAAAACTTGACATCAACACAATATAAAAATTCCATTTGAGAACATAGAATCTTTGTTTATCCAATTTTTTAACATTCTTAGTAAAGAAATGTCACATTTCTTTTTAAGTTAATTCTTTGATATTTCATGTTTTGTAGCTATAAAAATAGGAATATTTTAAGTAGCTATTGATAGTATAATTCATAAATTTCAATTCAATGATAATGCTTAACTTTTTCCTCCCCTCTCATTAAAATTATATGCTTCCTAGAAGGTCCAAATTTTGTTCTCTTTTATAAAAGAAGCAAAAAGCAAAGGAGCATGGGATCTGAGATCCAAACAATGAAGAGCTCAAGCCCTTCATTCACAAAACTGAGTTTGCTACTTATGTTGCTTGGTTGCAATGAAGAACAAATGAGACATTGTAGGGCACAGAACACATTATGTAGTGAATCAATGAACACCATTATTTGATATGCAGGATTATAAAATACTTGACCTTCTATAAGGTGCAACACTTGTCCAATTAAATAAAGAGATTGCAACAGTAATATTTCAGTACACACGGAAAAGGCAATTTTCTTCAGTAATAAGGAACAACTAACCTGTAGCAATCTGCCTGGGTTCAAATTTCAACACCATTGTCACCTACTTGGGAGCTTTCCCTAGGTCTCTTAACCAATGTTTCAAGTTTTCTCACCTGTACCATGAGGATATTAACAATAACTTCTCATGGGAGTGACGTCATCAACAAATAACTGAACATTTTTAGGACAGTCTGAGGAGTGTGTTGAAAATAGTAGGCACTATATAAGAGATGTTTTTCATTTATATTTTTTTTTTTGACAGGCAGAGTGGACAGTGAGAGAAAGAGAGACAGAGAGAAACGTCTTCCTTTACCGTTGGTTCACCCTCCAGTGGCAGCCTCGGCTGGCACACTGTGGCCGGCGCACCGCACTGATCCAAAGCCAGGAGCCAGGTGCTTCTCCTGGTCTCCCATGCGGGTGCAGGGCCCAAGCACTTGGGCCATCCTCCACTGCACTCCCTGGCCACAGCAGAGAGCTGGCCTGGAAGAGGGGCAACCGGGACAGAATCTGGCACCCCGACTGGGACTAGAACCCAGTCTGCCGGTGCCGCAAGAAGAGATGTTTTTATTCTTATCATATTTATCATCACCATCCAGTAGACTTCTGTGATATCTGAAGCACCAAGCTGGATACAACAGTAGACACAACTAACCCTGGGTTGCAGAGTGACACAGGGCCTAAGCCAGGAAGAGTACATGGGAGTGAATGAGATGACAAGGAAAGCGGGGGTGGGCAGAGTGACAGCAGTGGCAAAGGCCTGTCACTGGGGTGGGGGCAGGGAGAGTACAAGGGGATGAAACAAGGCCCAGCCCAGCCTGTGAGGTTGGGCCCCAGGAAGCAGGAGGGTGGCACAGATGAGGCCTCAAAGGGGCTGAGGCGAAATCTTGGGGACCCCTCCATTTAGCTGGAATCAACTTGTCTTCTTCCTCTGCGCAGTGGGAAGCCAAGGAGATTCCCAGTGCAAAAACTGGGTCAGAAGAACAGGAAGCAACGTGGAGATGGAGAAATGTAAATGCAACATGAAGCATGCTTGAAGTTAAAAACAATGGGAGTTGGATGTGGAAACGGAAGCCAAGAGTGGCACGAAGAGTGACTTCCAGGTCTCAGGCTTGAGCTTCCAGACAGATGCTGGTGCTGTTCTATGAGCAGGGCGACACTGTCTAGGCCAAAAACCTAATGTCCCACCAGATAACTGCAGAACTGCCTAAGGGGTAATCAACCAGGCGCGTCTCACGGAAATTCTTCTGTCCTGCACTTCTGAAAACGTCTGTCTACTCATTAGCACCACAGAGATACACCCTTCCTGACTTGATGCATTTCTACATCCAGGTGTAAGTTTCCAATGCTGAATTATCCTTATTTCTATTACTATTTATAATCCCTGGGATGCCAATTACAACCAAGAATTGGGGAGAAAGATGATATAAGCAATTGTGTCCAAGACTATATTACCATTCTACACGTGAATTGAATCATCCCTTTAGCAAGTGACTAATAGTATTATCTCAGTACTCCTTTTTTCATCAAAAGGCTGAATGGTAATGACAGACTGCCTTAAATACAGATATAGGAAGGTGAAACAATTCCCCCTTTCCACTCTCTAGTTTTGCCTTCCTATTCTTGACATTTTTAAGGTTTTGTCAACAATGCAGTAATGTTACTACACAACACAGGAGTCCTTAAAATTTGCAATTAATAAAATAAGAATGCATGTGCTAAAATGACCATAAAAACCATCATATCTGCTGTTTTGAAACTTCATGGCTTTGCCAGGTAGTGATAGTTCAAACAGATATAGTGAGTGACAAACAAGACATTTTCAAAATAAACAAAACACAGAAATTGAATGTATTAGATATAGCAATAGGAAGTCATTTTATTAAAGCCTTATTTTACCCGTGAGGTGTGCATGTGAGGTTGCCATACCCAATAAATTATTAATCTAGAGTGCATCAACAATAAGAAAAAGTATGAACCTCACTGACCTAGCTCTATTCTCTCATTTTACAAATGAAAGAAGAACTGGGTGATTTTTCTGAGTCCGACAGCTCACAGAGGGGCAGAGGCAGGAACAGAACCCTAATCACCTAATTCCCTGACTCTGCTTTTATGTCATGTTGCCTCACAGGCACATTTTCTCTTCTACTGTAATTCAATTCCATATAGGACAAATAAAACTTAAGGGAATCACTGAATGAGTGTGCCCATGAAGAATTAAAAGTCGTGAGAAAGTAAATGAGTTACAGAAAGTAATGTATAACAAGAAGGACTTAGTTATCGGAAGGTTCTCTCTTACTCCAGTGGGTAACTGTATCGGCATTTTTGGATAAAACAGAAAGATGTACAACAGAAACAAATAAAAAAGGCCCCAACACCTTAAGATGCATATCCTTTCAAAGGAAGCTTTAGGGTGTGTGTGTGTGTGTGTGTGTGTGTGTGTGTATGGAGCAGTGCATCACTCCGATGAGAAATGAAAACAATTGTTGCCTCTGTGCCATGTGGTCAATCCTCGGGATGACTGACTAGGTCTTTCACTTTTCTTCCCAATTTTAGGGGTCACCGCACAGGTGTGGGTATAATGCCAGTGGCTGATTAAAGCAGGTCGCAATCTGTCTGGAAGAGTTTCTGTGCCATCCTTCATAGGGACAGAGACCAGACAGGGTGACCTCTCCTGCAGCCTTCCAATTAATTCAATCAGCCTCTGCTTCTATCAGACATCTTCAGGGATGCAAGCACGCTCGCTCCAAGTCCTCACCAGGAATCCGTAAACAGGGACCGCAACCGTGTTTCATCAATAAGCAGATTCATCTTTCAGTCATCATTTTAATTCACAACTTGTTTCCAAGAACTATTTCCTTCTCCAATAATCTAAAACCTCATGGAGGACAGGGCCTGGCCTAACTCCTCCCAATTCCCAATAGGACTAGAATGGTACCTAAACAAGTCTTGGTTTAATACCACTGTTTGTTAAAATAACCTGAAGTGAGACTTTTCTCAAGAAGAATATATAACTGATAATCCCAACTAGCTGTCTATGAGGCCACATTCCTTTCATTTTTATATTCTATGAAGTGCCACATCAGGAAACTATTATGACATATAATAAAGCACAGCTGGGAAAACTTTGGTCAAATAAACTAGCTCTATGCCTGTTAGTTTATTTTTAGTGTAAAAGGCAAAGTGACAGAGAGAGAGAGAAAAAGAGAATATCATTCATCTACTGGTTCACTCCCTAAATGGCCACAATAGCCAGGACTAGGCCAGGACAAAGCCAAGAGATACCAACTCCATCCAAGTTTCCCACTTAGCTTGCAGGGGTCAAAGTACTTGAGCCATCATCTGCTGCCTTCCTAGGCACATGAGCAGGGAGCTAGATTGGAGGCATAGTAGCCAGTACTCAAACAGGTGCTCAGATACGTGATCCTGGCATTGCAAGCAGCAGCTTAATCTGCTGCACTGTAAAACAGACCCCAGATCCCATGCCTGCTATTTTTATGTTAAAATAAATAAATGTACACAAAAGGTAGGGTTGGTAGAAGTGTTTCTTTTTTGTTTCTCTCCAAATGGACCTGTAAGGCAATTTCCATCTTAGAGAAAACAGGCTGTATGAGCCTAACTGCATTAGACTGTGTTGAAACCACACAAGCAAGACGAGGTTAGTACTCACATGGTAGCTTATTTCAAGGCCCTCATAAATCATGAACTTCCCATTGTACTGATATTTGTAATACTATCAGTAAACATCACTACTCATTAAGCAGAACTAATATGTGGTGTTGCCAAACAAAAACTCCAAGATCAACTTACAATGGAAAGAGAATGAATTAGCTTGACAAGTCTCTCCCTAGAAGAAGATCTAGCTAGTATGATACATGGTATTCTTCAAAGCTACATGTGCACTAAATTATATTTCATGGCTTGTACAGGTGGTATCATAGACCCGGAAAATATTTCCAAAACAAAAATGGAATTGTGGCCCAAGAAAGACTGAATTACCCACCAAGGAGCTGTTCTGGCCAGAAGCCCTGGAGTCACCTTCAGAGACGGCAAAAGACTCATTACAAACTCTCATTATTACCTTTGCATGGAAACTCAAAACAAAAAAAGAAAATATTTTCATTTAAAATATTCAATTCATGCAAATGCAAAAAAGAATTGAAAATATTTTCATCTTTAAACTTTCATCACATGCTTTGAATATCAAAACACATTTTGTGAGAAAAATTATAAATAGAAAGTTGATAAATTTAGAACTAATGTGAAAATCACAGCCTGAGATGAACTTTAAATTTATTTGTAACAAATCTGTCTTTCTCAGTGATTTAATTTTACTGCCCAAATTCTGCTACTGGAACAAAGGACTTGGATAGAAAACAGATGAAATATATAATAAAGATGATACTGGGACATAAGGACCCAAGTGTACAAATGTTCATAATTAGTCTTAATAGCTAGAAGGAAGAGTCCTCTTGGTTATTGGCATCTACTATGAGCTAGACACCCTGCTAGACATGTCAGAAATGTTTGAGCAATGCTTGCAATACTTCTGAGGTAAGTTTAATCATTCTCATTTTTTGAGATAAGAAAATAGTCTAAGATAAATTAAATAACCTGCTCATTATCACAGATGTAGAACATAAAGTGCAGGTTTCAAATGCTGTCTGTCTACTCAAACTGGCCTCGCTTTATTAGAACTCCTCTAAATGATGAAGAACGTGCCCATATACAACATAATGGATTTATATGAAGATGTGGATACAGTTCTGCTTGAACACTAGTTCTCTAAGCACTTAGTACACATCTGGCCTTTGACTCTCCTTCCCAGTTTGTGTGTTCAGCTTGCACTGGGAGTGAACAAAGGAGTTTTGTAACGCAATTTCAGTCAAATACTTTGAAGACGACAGACTTAGGTACTGGAATCATCTGGCCCAGCATCCTCTCTTTCAGACCAGGGTTCTTAGATAAGTGTCTGTGCTTCTAATTCCTCATTGCAAGGCACATCTTGGCTCCCGTAACTTGACTTTGTAGCCCAGCCACAACTCAAGGCTCTCTGGGTAGAGACAATTAGTTTTGCCTACATCCCGATTCATCACTTTTTAGAGCATTAGAACCCATGATTTTTAGCAAGCACCATCAGGTGGAAAACGATCCCCCCCCCAATTCAAATCAAAGTAAAATGTGTACTCAACCAAGGAATTTTTTTCTCCCCGAGATCTTTTTTACAGGATCTCCTTATACCTGGCTATGTTGAAAATTGCAGAAACAGCATCCTATTTTATCAACTCCCTAACCCTGAGAGCTTCTTGCCTCACAACCAAGAAACCTACAAGGCAACAGGGTTAGCTTGAGTACAAAAAACCATGAACCCCAGAAGAAAACAAACAGCTTCTCTGAACCTTCTTTCTACTTTTGCATCTTGAGACAGCTGTGCCCCTACAAAGTAAAACTTTGTGTGTCTTCTCTTCACCCCAGCCTCTCTTGGGACTGTAGCTTCTTGAGCCACAACCCTTCACAGTCCTCACATTGTAAAGTAGAACTCTGCAAATGAAATGCTGCTAATCAATTTTGGCTATTCCACCTACCTTGGCCGACTGAATACCTATCATACATGTGCGTGGCCAAAACAGAAACTGTTTTCTAGCTTCCTCTCTGAACTTAGCAGCCAATAGAAAGTAAGAAAATGTCTAGCATGTGCACTTTTAGAAAGTTTTCTTAACAGAGTCACATGACTTTGCCCTCTTTTTAATTACAAATCCTTCCCTCCATCCTATCATCTGCAAGGCAGATGTGGTCATTGGAGCTCCACTTGTCTAGTACAGCCAGGAGGAATTAGGGCCACACCTTAAAGATGGCAGAAAAATGAACCCAGCGCTATCATGAGTGAGATAGACTGCTTCACACAGAGTTACCAATGATGGATGATACTCAAGCGTTACTACCATAATGCATTTTGTTAACATGCTTTAATTTCCTGAATCTGTGACATCAGCAAGTTACACATAGGAAAGAATCACCAAATTTGGATGGTCACTGATTTCCACTGACCCAAAGATGATCCTCCTTGGATTTATAGGAGTTAGCAAAAACAGGGGGGAAATAAAAATTCAGCTACAAACTACAGCATTCCTTCTATTATTAGATACCAAGCATTTGAAATTAAATATGTAAACACATTTAACACTACAACCAACATTTGTTATGCCTTACACAATTAATGAAAAATCCCTTTCAAAAATACTTAGTATTCAAAACAAATACAGAAAAAATATTTCCAAAAGTGATCTTTTCTTCCCAGTCTATTTATAATAAAGTGTTCAAGATGGCTCAATTCAGGGCTTGCGTTGTGGCACAGTGAGTTAAGATGCTGCTTGACACACCAGCATCTCATGTCAGCACACTCGTTTGCATCTTGGCTGCTCTGCTTCTGAGCCACCTTACTGCTAATGCTCCTAGATGGGCAGTAGATGATGGTCCAAGTACTGGACTCCTACCACCCATCCTGGTGGAGCCCAGGATGGAGCTCAGGGTTCCTGGCTCTCCCTGCACTCTTCCCTGGTCACTTTGTCTTTAGAAAAAAAAAATTAAAAAAAAAGATTCCTCTAGTCATGTTGTATTTACAAAATTGTAGTCTGTACTTTGTCCATTTTCAAAGTAGTATTCTATTTGTTTATTAATCAACTCACTGTTATGTTTTTGCCTTTTTAACTTTATAACCTTCCTTGCTTTGATTTGCTTTGCTATATATTTGTATACTTCCATTATTTATTGTAGACCTTTCTTCTTTCTATTTTTGGTTATTTGATATCTTCTTACATATGTACAGACCATCAAGTCTCAATTCTGCAACTTCTGCAACTAAGGTAAATTCTACTGAATTACATTTTTTAGTTAATTCACAAATATTAGAAGAAATTCCTAAAAGTTTTAGTTTGTGAAAAAATTCATTCTATTAAAAGATATCACCTTAAAATCAAGTATATGACAAAAGACTAAAGGGGAACATCTCCACTTTCTTTTCCACAGTATCAGATTAGAAAATGTACACACTCCATTTTCTTTAGTGAATCTTTAGTCAAAACCAACAAAAACAGCAAAAGTCATCTGAAAAAAATGTGTAGTCTGTCATTAAAAAATCTTGTAGATATCTTTTGCATGTGTTTTATTCCTTGTTCATCCAAAATTTCATGGGATTTTTAAAATATTTGCTATTTTACATACACCATACCTTCTTGAAGTCTCTTATTTCAGTCAAATCTCTCTATGTGCTACACAATATGGGCAAAATTATTTTTTCTCCACCTCTTGCAGTGATAAAATAAGTCATAATTAAAACACATGAAGAATGAATTTTATCTCCGTCTACCTCTGGGCTGCATCATGACTTGTATGCATAATCAGTAGCAAACCAAGAAAGCATTTAGACTAATTAGATCAATACTCTAAGAGCCAAGTTCACAGGTCATGCCAAAGCAGCAGTCATTAGGTCGGGATGGTAAATTTGAAAAATAAATAAATCAACTCAAAAACAGGGGAGGTGGGGAGGAGGGAAACACTGTCCATAGTTTTGCTTTTCAGCTGATGTAAATACAGCCTTAATGAAAGATGAGCTATTCTCCACACAGGAAGATTTTTCCTAATGTCTAGAATATATCTGAAATGTTATAACAAGCAAGCACTACAACTTTGAAATACTCTTTTTAAAAGAACTACATATCAAGAAGAGGGCAAACTCAGAATAAAGACCAAACAGGACCACATCAAATATACTAAAAATGAGTTCAGATGGGAAAACGAGATGTTTAGTTTCTAGTATACACTTAGTCTGACTACAATGTGATTTATAACATGCAATCAGACAATCGTGGTAAACAATTCACTTATATTACACTTATTTGGCATCTCCTGCTTGCCAGAAGCTATACTGAAATCTAAAATAGTCTAATAAGGTTCAAAAGACCAACAACAGAAAAATCACAATGAAACACAACATAGTAATTGCTATTCAGTGGGAGAACAGAGGGATTTTTTTCCTAGCTGTAATCAGTTTATAATTATGGCTCTGAAAACAAGGAGACACACAAAGAAACGGCAAGAAACTGCCCGTCAGCTCCCATGTTATAAATTTATTGCATCTCCAAGCTTTTTATCTTCACTGCCCTGACAGACGAAGAGGACTCTGCAGATCCTAGGCGGCTGCTGCCTTCATCAGACCCAGCATCCAGATGTACAGGTTAATGTTCCACAGAAGCTAATTTATTTTTTAATGTTAAAACCCCATCGAGCATGACAAATAACACAGGTTTAAAATATAAATAACTAAAACTCGGCATCAGGAGAAAGTAGCTTCTTATTTGTCAATGACAAATCACAAGCCTGGAGAAATATGAAAAATATTATTGATGAAAGAGATGGATATTATCTTATATCATGACTTGTTAAATTAGTTCATTCTAGTGGAACAGAAAATATGCATTGCTTTCTGCTACTGTAGTCATTTTACTTTTTTTATATTGTGACTTTCCTGAGAAGGTTTGCCATAGAGATGATGACATACAGATCAAAGATGAATATATCTGGAGAAGGAGGAAGATGAAGACTCTCAATTTTTTCAAAGAGCTGAATTAGAACTAGCAGTCTGGAGTATGGAATCCAACTGTTTTGTTTGTTTAATGTAAAAGCTGGTCTATGTGAGAATATGTCCTTAAAAATGTCACTGATGACATTCTACCTTTATTTAAAGCAAAAAAATAATGCATATTAGTAGCATGATCAGTGAACTGAAATTTCCTCATTTACTAGGTAGACTCTGCATCCTAAGGAGAAATGTGTCTTTGTGCAATTTCATAAAGGTACAAGAGACAATATGCCTATTCACACTGACACTTTAAGTGCTGAGAATTCACTTTTGCCTTAATAATTATATTTATGGTTGTATTACCCATTTAGTATTACATTTCGAAATTTACTTCTGTACCCCACAGCTGAAGAATACACATTCATTTCATCAGTGCTTAGAACTTTCTCTAGGATAGACTATATGCTAGGCCATAAAGCAGATCTTAACAAATTCAAAAAAATTTAAATCATACCATGTAACTTTTCACACCACAATGGAATGAAGCTGAAAATTAACAACTTAAGAAACTCCCAAAAATATGTGAACACATGAAACTGAACAACATCCTCCTGAAAGTATAGTGGATCACAGAAGAAATCAAAAGGAAAATTTTAAAAATCCCTAGATAAAAATGAAGATGAAAAAACCACAAATCAAAACCTATAGGATTCAGCAAAAGCAGTGTTAAAATGGAAGTTTATAGCAATCAGTGCCAACATAAAAAAATCGGAGGGGCTGGTGCTGTGGTGTAGTGGGTAAAGCTACAGCCTACAATGCCAGCATCCCATATGGACACTGGTTCAAGATCCCAATTCTCCACTTCCAATCCATCTCCTAGCTAATGTGCCTGGGAAAGCAGCAGAGGATGGTCTAAGTATTTGTGCCCCTATCATCCACATGGGAGAACAAGCAGCAGCTCCTGGCTCCTGGCTTGAAACTGGCCCAGCTCCACGAATTATAGCCATCTGGGGGAGTGAACCAGCAGATGGAAGATTGGAAGATATCTCTCTCTCTCCCTCTCTCTCTCTTTCCCACTCCCCATAACTCTTTCAATTAAGTAAGTAAATATTTTAAAAAATAAAGAAATTGGAAAGGCATCAAATAAAGATCTAACAATGTACCTCAAGAACCTACAAAACAAAGAACAAATCAAACCCAAAATTACTAGGGAGAAATAATTAAAATTAGAGAATTAACAAAATTTAAAAAAATAGAAAACATAAGTGAAGAGGGATTTTTTGAAAAAATAAATAAAACTGATATACCATTGGCCCAATTAACAAAAAATAATTAGAGTGCTGGGGCAGGAGGAAGACTCAAATTAATAAAATAAGAGGCGAACACCACAGAAGTGAAAAATAATCATCAGGAATTTCTACAAACAGTTATAGCCAACAATTGGAAAAGCCAGAAGAAATAGACAGACTTCTAGACATACAATCTACCAAAACTGAATCACAAGAACATAAAAAATATAAATAGGCCAAAAACAAAGAAGATTGAATCAGTAATAAAGACCCTCCCAGGGCCCAGCACTGTGACATTGCAGGTTAAGCTGCCCAAGCCTGCAATGCTTGCATTCCATATGGATGCCAGTTCAAGACCAAGCTGAGGGGCTTGTGCTGTGGCGCAGCGGGTTAAATCACTGGCCTAAAGTGCCAGCATCTCATATGGGCACTGGTTCAAGTCCTAGATGCTCCACTTCCAATCTAGCTCTCTGCTAATACACCTGGGACAGCAGCGGAGGATGGTCCAAGTGCTAGGGCCCCTGCACTCATGTGGAAGACCCAGGAGAAGCTCCTGGCTTCGGATCAGCCCTAACTCTGGCTGTTGTGGCCATTTTGGGAGTAAAACAGCAGATGGAAGACCTCTTTCTCTATCTCTCTCTCAATCTGGCTCTACCTCTCTGTAACTCTCAAAAAAAAAAAAAAAAAAAAAAAAAAAAGATGTTCCACTTTTGATCCAGCTCTCTGATAACACACCTGGGAAAGCGGAGGAAGACAGCCCTAGTGCTTGGGTTCCTGCACCCACATGGGTGTTCTGGAAAAGCTCCAGGATCCTGGTTGGGCCCGGCCCAACCCCAGCTGCGGCAAATATCTGAGGAGTGAACTGGCAGATGGAACATAGCTCTCTCTCTCTTTCTGCCTCTCCTCCTCTGTCTGTAACTCTGCCATTCAAATTGAAAAAAAAAATAAAAATAAAAAATAAATAACCTCCCAACAAAGGAAAGCCCAGGACTGGATGGCTTCACTGCTGATTTCTACCAGACTTTTAATGAACTAATTCCAACTCTTCTCAAGCTATTTAAAACAACTGAAAGGGAGGGAATCCTCCCAAACTCCTTCTATGAGGCCAGCATCACCTTAATTCCAAAACCAGGAAAAGATACAACAAAGCAAGAGAACTATGGCTCAGTGTCACTAGTAAACACATATGCAAAAATCAACAAAATACTGGCTAATCAAATCCAACAACATATCAGAAACATCATTCACCCAAACCAAGTGGGATTTATCGCTGGTATGCAGGGATACTTCAACAAACACAAATCAATAAATGTAATATATCACATTAACAAACAAAAGCCATATTATCTCAATAGATGCAGAGAAAGTATCTGATAAAATACAATATCACTTCATGATAAAAACCTTAAGCAAACTGGGGATAGAAGGAACATTCTTCAACACATTCAAGGCAATATATGGTAAACCCACAGCCAGTATCATATTGAATGGGAAAAGCTGGAAACATTTCCCATTATGATCTGGAATCCGAGACCTCCACTTTCACCATTGTTATTCAATATAGTCCTGGAAGTTTTAGCCAGAACCATTAGGCAAGAAAAAGAAGCCAAAAGGATACAAATTAAAGAGGAGGAAGTCAAATTGTCCCTATTTGCAGGTGACATGATCCTATAGATAGGAAAAAAACAAAGAACTTCACTAAAAGACTACTGGAATTCTTAAGAGTTTAGTAAAGTTGTATGATACACAATAAACACACAAAAATCAATAGCCTTTGTATACACAGACAAGGCTATGGCTGAGAAAGAACATTAAAGATGAGTCCTATTCACAATAGATACAAAAATTTACATACTTTGGATTAAATCTGACCAAGGAGGTCAAAGATCTCTGCAATTAAAATTACAAAACATTAAAGAAAGAAAAAACAAAATAAGTGGAAGATCACCCATGTCATGGATTCAAAGAATTAATATCAAAATGCCCATACTACCAAAGCAATTTAGATTCAGTGTGATCCCAATCAAAATATCCATGACTTGCTTCTCAGATCTAGAACAAACAATGTTAAAATACATGTAGAAACCCAAGAGATCCTGTATAGCTAAAGCAATCTTAAACAACAAAAACAAAGCTGGAGGCATCACAATACCAGATTTCAAGACATACTACGGGTCAGTTATAATCAAAACAGCCAGGTACTAGCAAAAAAAATATGTAGACCAGTAGAACAGAATAGAATCCCCAGAAATAAATCTATTCATCTATAACCAACTAATCTTTGATAAATGTGCTAAAATCACTCCCTGGAGAAGGAAGCTTCTTCAATACATCATGCTGGGAAAACTGGATCTCTGCATGCAGAAGTATGAAGCAAGACCCATATTTACATATTATACAAAAATCAACTCAAAATGAATCAAGGATATAAATCTATGTCCTGATTCTATCAAGTTACTAAAGGAGACCATTGGGGGAAACTCTACAAGATGTTAGCATAGGCAAAGGCTTCTTGGAAAAGAACCCAGAAGCACAGGCAATGAAAGTGGAAATTGACAAGTGGGATTACATCAAGCTAAGAAATATCTGTGATGAAAAGCAAACACTTCAACACAGTGAAGAGGCAACTGACAGAATGAGAGAAAATATTTGCAAACTATGAAACTGATAAAGGATTAATATCCATAGTCTACAAAGAGCTCAAGAAACTTAACAAAACAAACAATGCAGTTAAGACATGGGCAAAGAACTTGAACAGACACTTTTCAAAAGATGGAATTCAAATGGCCAAAAGACACGTGAAAAAATGCTCAAGATCTCTAGCCATCATGGAAATGCAAATCACAACCACAATGAGATTTCACCTACAGAACTTAAAAAGCAATAAATGCTGGCAAGGATGCGGGGAAAAAAGGTAATCTAATCCACCATTCATGGGAATGTAAGCTACTATAGCCATTGTGGAAGACAGTATGTAGGTTGCTCAGAAATTTGAAAATCGATCTACCATATGGCCCAGACATCCCACTCTTAGGAATTTACCCAAATTAAATGAAGTTAGCATATGAAAGAGTTATCTGTACTCCCATGTTTACTGAAGCTCAATTCACACTAAGATATGCAATCAACCCAGATTTCCATCAACCAATGACTGGATAAAGAAAATGTGGTGCATATACACTATGGGATACTGTTCAGGCATAAAAATCAATGAAACTCTTTCACAACAAAGTGAATACAACTAGAAGCCATTATAATTAGTCAAATAAGCCAGTTCCAAAAAGCAAATATCAGGTTTTCCCTGTTCTGTGGTAACTAATAGAGTACAAAATAATGTAATATATATGAGCAAAATTGACATTTTGAGATTTGATTATTGTTTATAGTCCTTGTCTCTATTGTTAAGGAACAGTGGGGTTTTTCTTCTACTTAATGAATTATTTACTTAATGGAGGGTTAAGCTTATGATTATAAAATAATAAGTATGTCATTGTAAAAATTGAAGAGAAAAGAAGGAGAAGGAAGAGTGGGATCATGGGCAGGAGGAAGGGTAGAGTGGAAAGCACACTATGCTCCTAAATCTATATCTATGAAATACAGGAAATTTATTCACCTTACATTAATTAAGAATTAGAGAATTATTTATCCATAAAAATTATATTTGTAATTCTTACAGGTGACACAGCTATGTTTTCAAATGGGTGTGTTAAGCCAGTCAGAGGGTGAAGAGGAATTAACCAAGCTGGAGACCACCCATGGAGCCACGGCTGAACTAATGGTGGCAGGAGCGGATGGTAAGAACAGTCCAGAGTCCAAACATGTGAAGGGGAATGAGGAAGAGCAGTGGCAATGCCTTGTCCAGTGTGGACACAGGAATGCCAGGCATTGGGTAGGTGAGAACCTGAGGCTGGGTAGAGTGACTTGCAATGAATGCCAGGAGGTGCCCACCACTTTGCTAGACTGCAAAATATGATGCCTCTCTGGTCGGAGAGGGAGGATAAAATATTCTCATTATCTCTTGGAGATCATTAGGGTGCCATTTGATAACAACAGTGTCAGTGTTCGAAATGGGGTCTAAGCATCTGTTGGAATAAATGTGCATCCTAAGTTGTCAAGTTCATTCCTGTATAATACATAACACCCAGTATTGAGTAGTGACTTGTATGTGTTTCATGCATATAGTTATTGCACCAGTTTTACAAAACAAGAGAGAGAGAGAGAGAGAGAGAGAGAGGCTGAGACCGATTTAGGCATAGCATGTAGTTCTTAAGAATATGATGTTAATATGGTAGCCTTAGATTTAAAAAAAAAAAAATTCAGATGTCATGCTTAGATAATTGAATGTCTTCCCTTGCTTCCAGCTTTTGTTCCCTGCATATACTTTCTGACTTGCATTCACAATACAGACTTTTAGAGTTGCTATCATCGTTCTGTCTCCTGCACTATATTCACATTTTAGACAAAAAGCACTGTGTGCATTGTTTCATCTGAGGCAGCTTTCCAGACTAGTTCATTCTAAGTCCTGCTGTAACCAGCAAGGCTGCCAGCTTGAGGTGGTGACTCACATGTTGAGTTCTGCAGAATTCAAGTACAGAATCCAGAAAGAGGCATGCTCTTTCCCCCTAGTTTGGGAGCTCTGAAGCAGAAACTGATTGGTAATGTCAGGACCAGCACACAGGAGTGTGTTCAAAAGCACAAGCCTTAAGTGATCTTTCAAAATATTTTGCTCACCATTATTACATTTTTCCATCAGGTCAAAAATAGCCTATTGAGCATGGCTTGTGGGTGAAAGAACCATAGGGATGGTTAAATGAATTCCACAAAAATAAAATGGAACTTTAAAACAGATAAACATCAATTTTAATCAAGCTATTAATTGCCACTCTGAAGATGAGCAGAGAATTGCAGGGAAACAGGTTTTTGGAGAGGAGAGACGGAGATGTTGAGTTGGCACACCTGAACATTCAGTATTCTTGCTCAACGATGATGCACACTCGCCATGACTGAGTGGGCTTCAGAAATCAGTACTGCCTGGTCTTTGTAAACATCCTTTCAAAGAAAACTCATAGATTATAAGGGAAATGTTTCCGGATTGATTTAAAAATGCATGGTATATGCAAAGCACTACTATTATTCCAGTATACAGTAGTACCATACTCTTCATAGTACACAGTTTATGGTCCCTGTATATCCCTCAGGAACAACAGTTAGGGGGGACTAAGAGGAGGAGCTCAGGATGCTATTGTCCTTCATGGTTCTCCATGCCTACTCAGTATCTGCTTGACAGGAATAGAAAAGCACATTAGAGGGAGTGGTTGTGCTCTTTTGTAAGTAACACCTACTTCTCCTTGGTAAACAAATTATTCACAGCAATACTTGAGCCATTGGTTTGCAAGGTGTGGTCCCTGTACCAGCAACAGCATCCTCGGCTTACTAGGAAAGTGAATTCTCACGTCTCACCCAGGTCTACTACATTGCACACTCTTGGCTAGTGCCCAGCAACCTGTATTTTCATAAAGTGATTCTGAGGTACTTTCCTTAATGCTTGGGAGTCAGAGTTTAAACTAAGCAATTCGTGCAGTTGCTTTCAATGACTCTGAGTTTCAATAACTATTTAATCTGAACAAGTTGTCTTCCCTGAATTAACCACCATATCCCCTACAAGCAGTTCCAACCTACAACATGCCTACAGTTCTAGGAAAAAGTTGTTTTCACAATTTAAATCAAAACCCTCTAAATAGGTCAGCTAGTGCTTCCTTCCCATCCAGGGGTGGCCAGTGTACAGTATTCTCTAGGTATCTATGGGAGATTGGTTCCATGAACCATCTCCTCCCTCCCTGCTGCAAATATCAAAATATGTGAGTGCTCAGGCCCCCTTTACAAAATGACATAACACTTGCATATAACCTGCACACACCCTCCCACACACCTTAAATCATCTCCAGATTACTTATAATACCTAAGATGATGTAAATGTTACGTAAACTGTTGCTATGCCATGTTGTTTAGGGAGTAGTGACAGGAGAAAAAAGGTCTGTATACTCCGTACAGATGCAAGTTTCTTCTCTGAGTACTTCTGATTTGCAGTTGGTTGAATTCATGGATGTGAAACCCATGGTTACAGAGGACTATGTTCTCTGGCCAAGCTGCTTCAGCAACTCTAGGAAACAGAATTAGCCAGACTTGCTAGCATTTTTTTATCCCTTGCCTACTGTCAATACGACTGGCTACAATGCATTGGCCCTTCTGGTGCTAGCCCTCAGCTACACAGCATCCCAGTTCCTTCCTCATGTCCTCTCTCATCATCTTCTCTACTGAAGTCCACCCAAAAGAACGTACATCTTCTCTGCAGGTACTATTTACACAGCGGAACACTTGCATCTTTGCACCATTCCCCCTTTCTCCACCTTTTCCCTCTCAAAAACAGAAGTTGGGGAGTGTGCTGAGCAGTCATGCCACTATGTGAGGTTTTTCATGACAGCTTTCCCATAAGTTTGCTATCAAGTCTTTACTTGATTATTTCTTTTCTTTCTCTCCTTGTGATAAAAAGTGTTCTCTTTTTCTACTTCCTTCATGGTAAATATTTTTTTAAAAAAATGAACACTAATTTCCTTGGGAACAGCTACCCACCCACTGTACTTTTACAGAATTTTTCCTTGCTTGATCTGCACTAATAAGAGACAGTTCTGATCCAGTAGAAAGGGCTCTGTGGGTCAGGAGGTCCATGTTCAAGGGTCAGTTCCAGCCCTTACAGATTTAGCAGTGCACAGCACCTAAAACTGAGCAAGTCTTCTGATCTGTAAAATGGAGTTAATAATTACTCCTCCCCTTCACACCCCATATCAGTGTTGAGGAAAGCAAATTGGAAAATGTTCGTGAGGATGGGCACTGTGGCACAGCAAGTTAAGCTCTTGCTTGGGATGTCCGTATCCCATATCTGTGCCTGGATTGAGAACTGACTACTCTGCCTTGAATCCAGTTTCCTGATGATGTGCCAGAGAAGGCAAGAGATGACAGTTCAAGTGGTTGGGTCTCTGCCAACCATGGAGGGAGATCTGGATGGAAATCCAGGCTCCCAGCACTGGCTTTTGTGGGAACTTGGGGAATGAACTAGCACTAGCAAATGAAAAGTATCAGTACCTTTTCTCTCTCTTTCTCTCCCTCTCTCCCTCTTTCTCTCCCTCCTTCCCTTTCAAATAAACAAATTTGTTAAAAAAAAAAAAAAGACATGTAAAGCCATTCCAAAGAAATAATGTAACAAGCTCAACAAATGTGAGCTTGCTGGACTCAAGGTCATAAAATGGACTGAACTGGGACCTGAAAGAAATCCCCAGTCCCTAAACTACAGTTAGATTTCTAATCTATGTATTTAGTCATAATGCCACAATCAACTTAGATAGGTTGATCCAATTGACTAGCTAGTAGTTAGTCACAAAAGTTACTAGTAATTGTTCAGCTTTACTGAAAAGTTTTGAGAAATCTAGAAATATGTCCTGATTTATTTCCATATTTGGAGGAAAATTGGAACAAACATACCAAAACTCCATTGCCTACAAGAACCATGGAAAGGGACTTTGAGGCAATTAATGCATTTGAAAATATTTATTAAATCTTATATAAACTAGGCTCTGTGGTTATTTGATATACTTATTGGATATAGGAAATAATAACACCCGTAAGGAATTACTTTGGATCATTAATAGCAGTGTAGATTTCCATCAATTTAAATGGTCCTTGAAAAGAAAAGCACAATATTTATTTCCCTGGGTTTTCTTTAAGTCTTAGGAACCTTATTGATTTGGAACTCAGAAATCACCAAAACCAAGAGGCAAAAATAAGACAGAATGTCTTTGCTCTCTTTACTGCCAAAGCCACATGAAAAATGAGAAAATAGCCCTCGGCACTAGCAATGTTAATTATCTATATTATTTTTTTCTGGTTTACAATTGTGAAAAAACATCAGCCTGTTAACCTTGTAGAGTGCATTCGCATAGACATTTTGCTCAGCATGAGCTTACACCAACTCCTAAACTGCTAGCATCAATTCCCCAGGTTTAAGGTCTCCAAAGGTCATTTTCTCTAGTTACTGAAGATCAGACCCTTATGGAAATAGGTCCCTAAAGTTCACATACTGTCACCACGAAGCTCAATTTTCCAATTCAGAAGATAAATGTCTTTTTCTGTGTTACATTAAAAAAAGACAGCAAAGAACATAACTCATGTTATTTTCCTTCTGAAAAACGTCTTTCTAGTCTATACCATGTATTCTAATATGTAAAAATACATGGTATTCATCCTTAACTAGTATATTATGTTGTGCTCTGAGGTTTTGTTATTCTGAGATTCTTATCACATAAAGCTTATTACTAATTTTCCTTTTATAAAGGCAGGGGGAGGATAGTGATGCTAATATGTGGTATGTCAGTGATTCCCAGTCTGCTACACATCATATTCATCTGGAGAATTTAAAAAGATACTTACAGCCAGACCTCATCCTTGCCCCATTAAATCAGCATCCATGCATCATGGGCATGGTTACCAGATTTAAAAAAAAAAAACAAAAACAAAAAAAAAACAAGCAAAAAGTATAAAAGTGAAGATGGCATCTTTGACATACTAATAAATTCTTTATCTAAAATTTAAATTTACCTGGACATCCTGTATTTTTATTGATTAAATCTGGCAGCCCAGACATGAGATCTTTACTCGGCCACTGGGAACGTACACAAGCCCTCTTTGACTCTGTTGGAGACTCATCTGGCTAAGATCCTCCTGTTGAAGCAAGCTTCCAAAAAGGAACTCTCCCACAATTGATATTACATTATTTCAAAATAAACATCATCCTCTAAAGCATTTTTGGAAGACCTTCTGGGGTTTGTATAAACTCTAGTAATTATAACCCTAGTCCTACCCTGAGCTCACTATCTTGCCTTTCTTCAGGACAATTAAATCTGGATGGTGAGATTTCATAAATGAAAATGCAGACTACAGTTCTGGAATTCCTCTGTTGTCTCTCCTTGAGTGGGAGAGCTGATTGAGACATTTGAAAACTGTAATTTGTTTACAGACGATAAAAGTAAAAGTTCAAAGTGAACTGAAGATCATATAAATGCTCATTAAATGTGAAAGTTTCCTATCTCAATACCTCAATTCTAGGAGCTATTATCAGATTTGCAGTTCATTAATCTTTGAGATATTCACAGTTTATGATTCTCCTAGCCTTTCTAATAGTATAAAGGTTATAATTTAATCAGCTAAACCTCTTAATTTTTATAAATACTTCATCTGTGCTGTGATTAGCATTAGTAAGACAGCTTAAACCACATTATTTGTGGTTTATTATCTATTATTTACATTTTTACACCTAATCTGGAATTAAAATACAATAGCACATATTCTTAATTTTCAAGCTTTTTAAAATATTCGACCACAAATACCATTTCTAACTCTATTTAAATTGTTTTTAATCATATTTTGGATTCCTGTAAATATCAAGCCATGCTCCATGGTCCATGAATATATTCATTAGGACTGCAGCCAGTGGTGTGCAAATTTATCAATAACTTGCAAGTAACAGAACTGAAGACTGCTCCAGTTTGAAATCTTACTGACAACTCTCTGAAGCTAAAACCTTTCAGTCTATCAAACAAGGATTTATTCATGACTTTTTACTTTAAGAGATTTAGTGGGAAAGGAGCTGAAAAAAATTGTGAAAGGTCTAATCATAGGATAAAAACTACCCCTAGAATATGAAATATTATTCCCAAATCCATAACTAGCATTAAGACACTGTACAACAAACAAAAGGAACTCAAAATGTGTTGTCTCCTCTTTTCTCCCTTACATAGTGATAGTAACATTTGTCTGACTCCAGCCTGATACTATCTTTACGTACCCATTAAACGTAGGACTGAGGAGATAGCAAATATTGGACACATCTGTTTAATGCACATGTTTAATACCAAACACCAAGGTATTTGAAAAAGACTCAGGATTGTCTTCTTTGGGGATACATTTACATTCCCAGAAAAAGTGGAAGGAAAAAAATGCCTTTACAGGAATAAATCAAATTGCATATGACACTGAATTCTGCATTAAATAAAGTCTCAGAATTCTCTTCCCAGTTTACTTGGTACCAGCGTCACTGTCTTTGTTATGCATTATACTGCATTTAATATTTAAAGCTTTTTCTTCTGTTGTATAATATGTATCACTTTCACAGCAGCAAGGACAGTGGCCAAGAGCAAAGTCAAAGTGTGTAACTGAGGATGAAGCACAAGGTTTTACCTTTGTATTTTACCAAGGCACAGCAAAGACATCAAGCAATGTGGACTGGGTAAAATATGGAAAACTCACCTGAAAGTTTAAAGCAAAAGAACATAGTGAAACGAGAGGAAGACGTGGTTTTGACTACCTCTTAGGGATGGGATTGCTTCAGTACACCCTTCAGGGTCACACTGAAGGCTACTGTGGATTTGTAATGGGTAGAGATGACTACAGGAATGGACCAGAGAGAACAGACATGGCCAGAGAGCTCTGACTTTTAGAATAGGGCTGTGCTGGCTCCTTGTGAGCCTTGGCTCCTACCTAGTCATATACTTGTGGAGAAAATAAGGGAGAAATAACACAGTTTACCTCCAGAAGACGAGTTTTACTGAACTAAACTCTTCCTGTATCCCAGGATGAAGTTGAGGGCTGGCTTCCCTTAACCCATGCTTGGAATTCATTCATCAGAGGGCTGGGGATGTTGGAACAGGCTTACCTATGAGGAAAGACCTGGAAAGTCTCAACAAATGGGGATCAGAAGGAAGAGAGATGGTGTTAACTTGAAGCCAAGCTCTGAGGCCAGTCCAAGTGGTATTGTTAGTTAGAATTCCAGAGACCGGTTTGACCATTTCAGAGACAAAAAGCAGGACTAAAATGCTATACTCACTAGTTTAGACATTCTTGCCCCTGCTGCCCAAAATATGACTTTAGGATTTGCAGCATGAAAATCATCTGGGAACTTATAGAAACACAAATTCTCAGGAACAGACCAGACCTCTTTACTTTGAAAGATCCCCACGCAATTCCTTTTGACACCAATGTCAGAGAAACATTGCTCCAGGATTTATTTGAATCACCTGATACTAATACTGAAGGCAAACTAGGGAATCTTCATTTTCAACCCATGTCCCAGAGGAAACATTAAGAGAACAGCAAAGACCACAGAGTGGTTTACAGATGTTATTCCAATGAAAGTGAGTAGGATGGATGGAAGGGTAAGGGGACAAAAAGCAATCATGTGAGACAGTGACAGTGATGCAGACAGGACTGAGTCTATGAAGGAGGGGAAGCCAAACCAACCTTACACATATTTGACTCAAACTTGGCACACAGGATGGATGAAGTATCAAGAATTATGGGGCAGGCATTTGGCATAGTGGGTTAGGATGCCTTCACCCCATATCAGAGTGTCTGGGTTCCTGTCCCAGGTCCACTACTGGGTCCAGATTCCTGCTAATACAACCCCCTGGAAGGCAGCAAGTGATATTTCAAGTAGCTGAGTTCCTACCACCCATGTAGTATACATGGATTGGATTCTCAGCTCCTGGATTCAGTCTGGTCAGGACCCAGCCATTGTGGACATTTGAGTGAACCAGTGAATGTAATATCTTTCCCTTTCTTTCCAGTAAATCAATCATTAAAATAATTCCTCCTTTTACTTAGGAAATTAATTTCAAAGGTAGCACTGCCCCTTCAATCTTCGACAGCAGGATGCAGATCACCTAGCTGGGGCACTCAACTACTGCTAACTAAAGAATTGCTCATGCATAGTACATGGGGCATTGTCTAAAATACTGTACATCCTTCATAAATGTGGTTAGTGTTGTTATATCAAGAATGATTATTACTAATACTGGTTGTGCCTCCTCACCCATCCAAATGGCTCCTTCTAGGTTGGGTTTACTTAGCTCATTGAAACTTTCTAAGAACCTGGGAAAGACAGACCTGGATTTGAGGCAAACCAGCCCATAACTGCAGAACCCAGTCATCTGCTTCTTCCTAGTCCAAGGAACTTAAAGCAAGTAAAGGAGCTGATAAGCCCTAAATGCTACTCTGAAAGTCATTGCTAGAATTGGAATAATCACCTCACTTTAGAAGAATCAAAAAGTTCGGCTGGCGCTGTGGCTCACTTGAATAACCCTCTACCTGCGGCACCAGCATCCCATATGGGCACCGGGTTCTGGTCCCGGTAGCTCCTCTTCCAGTCCAGCTCTCTGCTGTGGCCCAGGAGGGCAGTGGAGGATGGCCCAAGTGCTTGGGTCCCTGCACCCGCATGGGAGACCAGGAAGAAGCATCTGGCTCCTGGCTTCAGATCGGTGCAGTGCCGGCGGTAGTGGCCATTTGGGGAGTGAACCAACGGAAGACCTTTTTCTCTCTCTCTCTCACTAACTCTGTCAAATAAATAAATAAATAAATAATAAAATCTAAAAGTTCATTTTTTCAACTTTAATGATACAGTCATTCTCAAACACAAGCTCTAAATTCCAAAGTGTTTTTTTTTGGAGGGGGGGTGCATGATGACGATGATGATAATGATGACTAATGCTACTGAAAATATTCCACCTTGCCAAATCGCTTTGTGGTACCTTAAAAACATTAAGTCATATGAATCTCATCATGTCCTAATGCATTGCTCTATGCAGACCCAGGAGGAAGACCAGCCTCTATCATTCAGAGTGTCCATCCTAATGCAATCTAGGTTCCCTTCAGAAGTCCCTCATCTGCACACCAGCCGGGCTTCCTTCTCACTGCTCTGCTGTGAAGGCACTGCCTTTAGTAGGTTTGTTCCTGCTCATTTAATTTTTTACAATTAAAATGCAGCCATACCCAGGTTCATCAGTAGTAATTCTTATATTTAATGACAGAGAAATGTGGGGCATTAAATAGTGAGTCAATGCTTCTATCTCTCTTATTACATGCAGATGTGTTTCTTTGACCAGTTCTCGATCTTGCCTCTCACCACTCCACCCCAACCCTGTACCAGAGTACACTCAATTCTTGGAGACATGAAGCTTCAAAGAATATCCAGCTCTCTAGTGCTGTCCCGGACAATTATCTGGAGAGAAAACATATTAAATCCTTTTCTCAAATGTACATCAAAGAAATTCTGCATTAGTCAACAATTTTTAAAAATACAGTGTTTAAAAGAAAACAGGGTGCTAATAGTACCACTGACATGAGAAAATCTTTTTAAAGCACAATTTCAAACTAAGAAATCTAAGGAGAATTTTTGATAGATTTAATAAATAAAAATACAAGAAGTTTGAAATGTGAAAAGTCATACATTATTAGTAATATTAAAAAGCAAATAAGTATCTGTGCCAAATATATGTAACCTTATGGTGAACAAAATGTAGAATAGTACATGGAAAAAAGTTGGAATAAGAAAAATGAAAAACATGAAATAAATTTAAGACAAAGGTTATATTAAAAAATACATTCAACCAATATGAATAGGAAATTTGTTCAACTCATTATATCAAACATGTACAAATCAAAGCAATGCTATAACATGATTTTCCACCTACTACTATCTCATATACTACTAGTGGTAGTATAGTTGATTCACATTTCACATTTTTAAAAAGCAAAGAGTAATACATGATAATTTGTCATTTATTTTGTGTAAAATGAAAATAATATGCATATATTTTTATAGGGCTCATATTCAGCATTGCTATCTGGGTGGCATTTAATAGATTATTCACTACATTTTCTTTTCTGTATTATATAATTCTCTATTATATATATATATATATGTTATACATAGGTTATACTAACCATACACGTTGGCTATAACTAAACATGAGTAAACATTTACAATTTGTAGGGGAGAAAGAAGAGCAAGAACCACATATACAATACTGAGAAGGAGCTCCTTTTCTTGCACAAAGCCAACAAGACAGGGCTCCTCCTTTCAGAATGCCTAAAATCAGAGGAGAGAGGACTTGGTGAGATTGTCTCCCCTTCTCTGAATTGGATTGCCTTGCTTGGTTTACTTCCTCAACTATTCTAGGAAGCAAGACAGCTTAAGCACCAGCATGTGTTATGCTTGACTTCTAGGAAGTGACAGCTTTCTACACATTGCTAACATAAGCAATACGTGGCAATATACTTTTTATGCATAACTGTTTCCTTTGCTATGTTAGAAGAACTTATTCTCAATTGACAAATAAAATTGTACAAGAGGACTTCAGAGATCTCATGGAAAAACCAGCATTATGTTTAATTCTGTCTTTAATTCTTCATCTTCTCTTACTGATGCCATAAACAAGAGTGTCAATTTGTTAAGTCAACAACAGGAGTCACTGTGCACTTACTCCTCATGTAGGATCTCTGTCCTTAGTGTGCTGTACATTGAGATTTAATGCTATAACTAGTACTAAAACAGTATTTTTCATTTTATGTTTCTGTGTGGGAGCAAAGTGTTGAAATCTTTACTTAATGTATGCTAAACTGATCTTCTGTATATAAAGAGAATAGAAAATGAATCTTGATATGAATGGAAGGGGAGAGGGAGTGGATAAGGGGAGGGTTGCGGGTTGGAGGGACGTTATGGGGGGGGGGGAAGCCATTGTAATCCATAAGCTGTACTTTGGAAATTCATATTCATTAAATAAAAGTTAAAAAAATTCATCTTCTTAAAGCCCCTTTGTATATATTTATGGTGTGAAAGATGATGTTTTGATACATGTATTCCATTGCAATCACATGAGGCAATACACATGTTAATTGGTTAAATCAAGCTAATAAATATGTATTATCTCACATTTCATTTTTTGTGGCCAAAACACTTTGAATTTCTAAACATAGATTGTTCTCAACAATAGTCACAACGATGCACAACAGATCTCTTTAACTTAGTCCCCTGTCCAGATGAAACTTCGTAGTTTTTGGCCAGCATCTCCCAATCCCCTAAAACTCCCACACTCTGGCAACCATCATTCTGGTCTCTGTTTCAATAAGATCAATATATTTGGGTTCCACATAAAAAGTGAGATCATGCAAACATTTACCTGTGCCTGTGTGCCTGATTCATTTTACTAACCACCTGTAAGTCCATGAACAGGTGGGATAAAGAAAATACCACCCTCCCCACACACACACACACACATAATTGAACACTATTTGGGCTTCAAAAAAAGAAAAAAAAAGAAAGACTATGATTTGTGACGACACAGATGACCCTGGAGAACAATGTGGAAGTGAAATAAGCTGAAGAACTTTTAGGGACCTCACACAGGTGTTTTTCTTAGCCAAATTCCTCATTTGGCCTACCAGATTACCTCTGACACCTGTCCTGACCACATCTATTTTTCTAGAGAGCTATAAAGAGTAGTATCACTAGAAGTGATGTTATAAACTAGAATAAAAAATAAAATTTTAATTTAGAAAAGAAAAACATTCATTATGTGAAATCACAAAGGTCAAAATGCAAAAATATAATGGAGACTGGCTTCTTGCTTCAAGGAAGAATGGTTTTCATGTACCTAGTCACAGCATCATTGAGTTAACTAATTGACTATGGTCTATGAACCTGGTGAATAAGTAATTTTTAAGTAGCTCTTAGCAGGATTTGCTGATCTTAAAAAGAGAGATCCAGGCAGCTTTTACAGAGGCAGGGGCAAAGACACAGGTATTCAACAGTAAGGCCCCTGGAACCTTGTATCTGCAATTCAGAGCAGCCACCAGCAGAGGGCAACTTTGGCATATTGAGTAATGTTCAGGCACAAACTGTGGGGTAACCCCAAAAATCTCCCTAAAATGTGTAGTTAACATCTAAGTACAAAAATTATTTATGAATACCCCAGTGTGTAGTGGAAAGGAGGGCCCTAACAATAAATGTATATAACTACTAAAGAAAGGTTGTAAGAAGTGAGTTTCCATTTTCAAACAAATCAAAATTGAAAAAAAAAAAAAACCCTGTACAATATTTGAGATTCTCAAAGTTGGTTGACATTATCATCACTTACTATTTTTGTAAATTATATGATGAGTTTATTTGCTTCTACATCCTCAGGGTTGGCCTTAGTTTCCTTTCTTCAGTTCTGTAGATTCTACTTATTGTGACATTTAAACATTGTTCTAGGATTTCACAAACACATAAACTGATCACCTCAATGACCTACAAGTGAGGTGACTGACCACAGCAGTCAAGAAAGAGTGCTGGCCCTGCTGTCAAACAGCCAAGGTTTTAAACTGGTCTCCATTGAATCAGAAAGATATTTAACCTTACAAAGCCTAAGTGTTCTCATCTGTAAAACAGTTAACGCTATACCTGCTTCATGGGATGAAATGAGAGAATTCATGTGTTGAAAGCATTAAGTTACAGTGCTGTGTAAAGTGCATAACCAGCCCTCATTAATGCTCTTTATTATCATTGCCCTTGGTAAGTCCTTGATTGAGCACTTTTCTGTAGGAATAAATAAATAAAGGAGTAGCTAACTCATGTTAGCTCCCTACCCTAATCACAACAGATGCACACAGAACAATGCTACCACACCAACGAGCAAACACCCTCCCTCTCCTTACAACCAACTTCTATCTCCTCCCCCAACTGTCTTCAGCCTGCACAGTTCCCAGGCACAGCACTGGTCCATGTTCTGTTCAGTTGGCCTGGTTTGCAAGCCCACAGCTTTTCCTGCCAGAATCCTGCTTTCTTCTGGCAAGTGAGTGGGTTTTCCTCCAGTCTCTATCTACTACTTCAAGGAAATGCCTTCCTTGAAAGTGTCACTTCCTATTTTCATTTCTTTTCAATTGTATTCCAGCCTTTACCAAGTCATGAGATGACTGCAAACAATCACTTGATTTTCCACAAATCCCCTCTAGTGCATTTCATTTTCTCTTTCCTAGTTTATTCTGCAACAATTGACCAGGCTAGTTAGCTAATGGAAACAAGTCTGACACTAAACTACTGATCTCAGAACCTTCCGTGTGAAAACCCTACGTTGAGAGCTCCCTCCGTCTCCTTTCTTCTCCCCTATCCTTCTCCCAGGTTCTATCTTTATCTAACAACCCCAGCATAAAGGAAACCAACATATAATTCTATTTCAAAACCCATTCCCTGGGGCCAATACTGTGGCCTAGCAGGTAAAGCCTCGCTTGCAAGGCAACTTCTTATATAGGCACCGGTTTGAGTTCCAGCAGTCCCACTTCTGATCCAGCTCCCTGCTAATGTGTCTGGGAAAGCAACAGATGGCTAAAGTGCTTAGGCCTCTGCCACCCAGGTGGGAGGACATGTAAGAAGCTCCTATCTCCTGGCTCCAAGTTGGCCCAGCCTTTGCTGTTGCAGCCATTTGGGGAATGAACTAGCAGAAGGAAGAGACCTCTGTCTCGCTCGCGCTCTCTCTCTCTCTCTCTCGTATGTGTGTGTGTGTGCACATGTGTCTCTCTTTCTGTAACTCTGATTTAAAAGTAAATAAATCTTAAAATCCATTGCACAAAGACATCTGTATTTTGTCCTCATTGTGAACATGCTGTCCTGTTCTATAAGCCAAAAACACTGCAGCCTGAAGTAGCAGTAGTGACCCTTTCTCTGAGACTTCATTACAACACCTGGGCTGTGGTTTTTGAGTTGTTCTATATGGATATGACCAAGGTGTTGAGATTAAATTGGTTCAATCTAGCTTCCATTAAGATCTATCCTACTTAAGCTGAGCCTTGTTAATAATTCATAGGTCTAAGGATTAACCAATCTAAACTGTTGTGCTAGAAATTTTTCTACCAGGAACTCCACACCTGTGGAGCTGAATGAATGAATGAATGAATGTCAGGGAGCAATTCCTTTCCCAGACTCTGGTCCTTTCACAAACTGATATTCTAGGGCCGGCACCATGGCTCACTTGGTTAATCCTCTGCCTGCAGCGCCAGCATCCCATATGGGCACCAGGTTCTAGTCCTGGTTGCTCCTCTTCCAGTCCAGCTCTCTGCTGTGGCCCGGGAGGGCAGTGGAGGATGGTCCAAGTGCTTGGGCCCCTGCACCTGCATAGGAGACCAGAAGGAGGCACCTGGCTCCTGGCTTTGGATCTGCGTAGTTCCGGCCATGGTGACCATTTGTGGGGTGAACCAACTGAAGGAAGACCTTTCTTTCTGTCTCTCTAACTCTGTCAAAAAAAAAAAAACTGATATTCTACATAAACCTATTCTGACACTCCTCATCTGAGAGCGTAAATACATAAACAGTAATGGCTTGTCCATAAATGACAGTAGAACTTTGATCACCTTCTACAAAAATCAGTCTAGAAAGTCAAACTATTACTTCTACAAGAATCAGCCCAGGAAAGTCAGTACTTGACCATCAATGACTATCTTTGTTCTGCTTCAAACTCAGGACCAACAAGAGAAAACCAAACATCATCCCCCAAACCAATCATTGCCCATCCCTAGTACACCTAGCTGTAAGAATATCCAACCAGATCATTCCTTGAGCTACTATTTAACTATTTTTTGTCAGTATATGTTTACTAAAAGTCAGCTAAAGCTTTCCCATTCCCCCTGCCTGTCTTTGAGTCTAACAAATACAAGTGATGATGGCCGATTTGCTTGATGTAGCAAGCTGTGATTAAATACCCGTTTGTTCTCCCTTGAGCAGCCTTTGCTAATTCCAAAGGACTCCTGGAGGCTCCACTGATATAAAGTCTATACTGCCCACTGCTCCTGCCCTTAGGTTTCAACCAGGTGCAGTACCCTTGGACATATCCCTATGCCTTATCACTTGTAATTTATTGAATCCATGTGAATGTGAAGTCCATGCAAGTTCTGAGCTCCACTCTCGCCTCATTAAACCTCTCAGCTATTCATTCTTGGTTGGGTACCCAAATTCTTTGACTGGTTTCCAATTGTTTGACAATCTTGGTAGGCCATTTCTTTTCATCTTTCTTTGCTTTCTCTTGTGTTTCTGTCTGTGTCATGCTGTCTAAAACCGTTGTTTACCATAAGAAGTAGAATCACAGGGTAGAACACAGGCATGTGTCCTGCAAGCCTGTTGTTCAAGCTGGCCTCACAGACTGCTGAATTTTCAGTTCCAACCAGACAAGCTTCTATTTGTACAAACTTTGCTGTGGGTCACCAGTAAAACTGGATGAGGTCTTGTCTCCATTTCAATGTTTTGTCCTGAGAGCTTGGCTTTGATCCAAACAGAGCATTCTCTGCTTTTCTGCCTGCCAAGGAGTGCACACTGTCAAGTCTGCTTTTGGAGGTAGCTGATTATTTGGGTGTCTGAGACATAAAGTCACAAGCAACATTTTTGACCAAGCATTCTCAGGTCTTACGGGGTCATCAAGTCTTTCAGTTTTCTCCAGGAAAAACTTCTGCTTCTTCTATTCTCAATACAATCCTAATTTGTAGCCACTTCTTTCTAAAATACGCAAGCTCACCAAAGAAGATCTGAGTCTTTTAAGGCCACTCTGGGGTTCATTTGACTTGAACAAAATTGCTCATTTGAGAGGCATTGCAGAAAAAAAAAAAAGATTCTCAGGTCCAATGAGCAGCATTTTTCTACGATGTACAGCAACTTCCAAATGGAATTCTGACTTAAAAAATGCTTCACTAAAAGATTCTTTGGCCAAGGCTAATGAGCAATTGGACAAATCTGGGCAACAACAAACAAGACTTATTTCCCTAGAAAAAACATCCCTTCCTTGTTCTTCAATTGTTCCCTAAATCCAGGTTCTCTCCCCCTGCTCTTCATTATTATCCCCCTTACCACTCAACCTCCTTGTCCCCTTTCCTTTATCTAGATTCCCTACTCTCTTCCCAGTGATTCTCCCCAAATCCTAAAATTCCAGTTGCCTCAGACTCATCCTTTCCAGATCCAGGTATGCAGGAAATTTTAGAATTAAACCATCAGACCTGAACTGAATTAAAAACTATTATGGAGTTCCATTATTTTGTTAGTAACAAAAATGAGAATGGACAATAGCTCCTTTAGCTGAGTTAAAGCATCCTACAGAACATTTGGAAAGAGCTTTAGAACAAAAGCAACACAAGGCTCGAAATAAACTCATAGTCCTGCATACCTAACAGCTGGGCAGCCCCCTTGCTGACAGATCACCCACTGACAAGGACTCATGTAGATATTCTAAGCAGAAGAACACTGGAAAAATATTGCCTCATATAACAAAAGAAACATCAAGCCAAAGGAGAAAAATCCCTCAATTCAGATCAGTAAGGAGACTCCAAAGAAAAGCATCCAAAATCCTGCCTAACCTTTAACAATTCAAAATAAATTAACTGAATTAAAATATACTCCCTAGCAGTTACAAAAGCTGCTCATTCTTCATTAAACACTTCCAACTTTGCTCACCCTCTTCTGTAAACATACCATTTGGATGGTAGGTATTTCAAATAATGCACAAATTGTCCCTATCTCTCGGTCTTTAACTATAAATATAACCCTTGGACACTTGAATAAAAAACATCCCTTCCTGCTCTGTGATACCACCTCTGAAAATTTAAAGAAAGACACTCACTTTGCAAATGAAGCTATAGTACAAAATACCAACAAGGGCGACTATTTCTTGGGATTCCAGAAGGCTCCTCTACTCATAATCAAGTTGTGTCTGCTCTATCTTTGCCTCCTTGCTGTAATAAATTACTGTAAACTCAGTGGCTTAAAATAACACAACTTTAAAAACACACTTTTGGGCCCAGTGCTGTGGCATAGCAGGTAAAGCCGTCACCGGGAGTGCCAGCATCCCATATAGCCACCAGTTCGAGTCCCGGCTGCTCCACTTCCTATCCAACTCTCTGCTATGGCCTGGGAAAGCAATGGAAGATGGCCAAAGTCCTTGGGCCCCTGCACCCACATGGGAAGACTGGGAAGAAGCTCCTGGCTCCGGATTGGTGCAGCTTCAGCTGTTGCAGCCATCTGGGGAGTGAACCTGCAGATGGAAGACCTCCCTCCCTCCCTCCCTCCCTCTCTCTGCCTCTCCTTCTCTATGTAGCTCTGACTTTCAAATAAATAAATCTTTTTAAAAACCAATACCTTTACTATGTATATACTTCTGGAAGTTGTAAGTACAAAAAGGATCTCACTGGGCTACAGTCAAGGTATCATCAGAGCCACATTCCTGTTAAGAAGCTCAAAGGGAAAATTCTTTCTTTTCCAGCTTTTAGAGACACCAAAATTCCTTGATTCGTGAACACTTCCTCCGCCCTCAAAATAAGGAGCAGAATATCATGACATTTCTGACTCTGATTCTTAAGGACTCTTACAACTTCAGTGAGATCACCAGGATAATCCTGAATTTAGCCTCCTCTCAATGTCAGCTGATTATCATTCTCAATCCCATTTGCAAACTGAATTCCCTAGAGCGTAACATACTCGTAGTTTCTGGAGAGTAGGATGACAACATCTTTGAGGGCAATGATTCTGTTCACCACAGCATTTTCCCTGATGTTCTACAGTGTTAAACTTCTACGGATAAATAAAAAATAATTAGAAGATAACCTATTCAAGTTCAGCTAGATCCTGGCACACAAGTATCCAAACTCCCTCAATATTCCCTAAATCTAGAAACAAAGAAAGGTCTCAAATATGTTGATGAAAGCTTTGTATGTCCTCACATCCTGCACTAGTCTTTGTAACACCCCCATCCTGCCAGTAAAGAAACCAAACTAGAGGCCAGAATTGTGGTGTAGCAGGTCAAGCTGCTGCCTGTGGTGCTGGCATCTCATATGGGCACTGGTTCAGGTCCTGCTGCTCCACTTCCAACCTTGCTCCCTGCTAATGGCCTGGGGAAGCAACAAAAGATGGACTAAATATTTGGGCTCCATAACCACGTGGAAGAACTGGATTAAACTCCTGTCTCCTAGTGTTGGTCTGGTCCAGCCCTGGCCATTGTGACCATTTGCAGAGTGAACCAGTGGATTGAAGATCAATCTCTACCTTTCTTGCTCTTTCTCTCTCTATCCAAATCTTTGACATAAACAAGTGAGGATATTGATTTTTTGAGACCACAGGGCCATCAACAATGCTACTGCCCTTCATTTCCCCCAACACCTAACCCAATTATCATAGTTTCATCACTTGCTGTGCTGTGGCGGAGCTCTCTGCTAGCTTTTCTCAAAGTGCCTCTGGTTGAGTAAAGTCAATACCACTTCGCCGTCACCAGGAAAGGGCAACAGTATTCATATCCCTGGACAGCCACCCCTTAGGAGTTCACTAAAGCCTCTTCCTATTTTTCCAAGATTCTCAAATAAGCCTAAAAACTTTCTCTTCTGATTCATTATATGCATGATCTCCTAATTTATTCAGAGGACAGTTAAGCCCGTTAGAACAATCCCATTTACTTGCTCTCAGCATTTTCAGAAAATGACCTAATCTTCAAGATTTAAGTTATGATTTTACCATTGTACAGTGCATTATTTAAGATATGATGTCTCTATGGAAGGGAACACACACCCTCCTGGTTACTAAAGTCTACCCAAAAGTACTCTACCCCCATGACAAAATGATAGCTTAGAAGATGCCTAGGTTTAATTGATTTTACAGATAATGGGTGCTGAGTCGTTTTCGGATTGCAACATCTCTTGATTAATTGCCTGAGAGCTCAGCGAGAGAGACTCTCCTGAGAAGCCAAGCAGAAGCAGGCCTTCTAAAAAGCTCTTTAAAAGCCTCGTTCCTTAGGAATCCTTAACTCACTAAAATTCCTTCTAGCTCTCCATGAATGAGTGATCTGAACAAGTTGAGGTTTAAATTCAACCTCATGAGAAACATGAAAAGTCACTGCTTTCTCTGACCTCATCCTGCCCTTGGCTACAAAGGCTGACCCTCCCGTCTCAGCGCAACAGCTGTCATTGCAAGCCTTGCCCCCACTGCATCCACTCGTGGCTCCACACTAGAGCAGGTGGTTCCTCCTACAGCACAGATGTTACTCTGGACAGGATGTAAGCAACACTTTTAGTCAATGAATTAACCTCCTGTGGGACTCTTACCATTTTTCACATTAATATTATTGTAATGTCCAAATCCTGCTACTCTTTTGCTCCTGGAAGAAGGAAAACTACAGTTATAGTCTTAGTTATGTTAGGAAACTTTCTGCACCTCACTCAGAGTTCTTAGAGCCTCCCATTGAGAACCTTGACCTAATATTGTGTATTAATGGATTATATCTCAAAACAGAAACCAGAGGTTATCAAGAATATGTTATCACTAAATTAAAGTTTCGATTGTTCTCTGACCAAGATAATATCAACTCAGGTAGCAGAATCGAACATGCTTACTAAAGCCTGCTACCTAGTCCAAGACCAGAGTGTAAACTCCTATAGAATAGGCGCCTGCACTGTGGCATAGTGGGCTAAGCCTCTGCCTGCAATGCTGGCATCCCATATGGGCACCGGTTCTAGTCCCAGCTGCTCCTCTTCCAATCCAGCTCTCTGCTTATGGTCTGGGAAAGCAGTGGAAGATGGCCCAAGTGATTTGGATTCTGTACCCACCTGAGAGACCCAGAAGAAGCTCCTGGCTTTGAATGGGCTCATCTCTAGCCATTGGGGCCATTTTGGGAGTGAACCAATGAATGGAAGAACTTTCTATTTTCTCTCTTTCTCTGTTGTAACTCTACCTCTCAAATAAATAAGTAAAATCTTTAAAAAAGATAATAGTTACACTATGGGAACCAGACATGACTGGAACATAAAGAGTTTCTCACCTCTGCTAGAATTTCCATCAGTAACAGATAAGGAGCAAGTGTTTGGTCTAGTTGTTTAGATACCAGTTATGATACCTTATGTATACATGATATACATCCCATAGCAAAGTACCTGGGTTTGACACCCATTTCCATTCTGTATTCCAGCTTCCTGCTTGAAGATCCTGGGAGACAGCAATAATTCTCAAGTAATTGGGTTCCTACCACCCAGGGAGGAGTCATATACTATGCTCCTGGCTTTGGCACTGGCTAAGCCATCACACGCATGTGCAGATGGAAATACTCTCTGTCCTCTTTTCCTCTCCTGCCCTTTCTATGTGTCTTTGACTCTCAAATAAATACATTTTTAAACCAAAAATGGATAAAAAAGAACTTTTAGATGGTTCCTAGAGAACTGGCTATTGCAAAGGTGGAAGCCTACTCCAAGCAAAATGAGATAATAGGGGAGCTAAAGCAAACACAATAGTGGATCATTGTACTAAAATAAGCAGACTTTACCAAGGTTATGATTTTAATTAAGCCCTTAAAGGACAAATCCCTCGAGGGATTTGAAGAGATTATTACAAGATGTCAATGATATGTCTTTGAAAAAGAAGAACAGGGAAAAATCTGGTTGAACCTTTCACCTCTTTCATCTTGAGCATTACCAAGAAGGACGTGTGGAGGCACAAAATAATTTCAATTGGTTATTAATTAAGTTTGTATGAAGCTATTCATCATGGCACAGACATATCGGTGACTACTATCGTCAATATCAATGAATTATAAATGGTGGAGGCTATTATTGGGTCATGTGATATTTGTCACTGTCATAATCCCAGAAAAACTTTACCAGTGGAACATGGCCAGAAACCTTAATAACGCTTTATACAACTTGAGGTGGATGTTATCCAACTTCTGTTCTGCATGCGATTTTAGTACTTTAGTTAGTGTATGTCTGTTTTCAGGATGGGTTAGAATATTTCCTTGATGAAAAACAATAGCCTTCACAGGCATAAGAAAGCTTCTTGGTTAAGTGTTTCTAACCTGAGGTAGACCAACTTTTCTAACAACTGACCAAGACACATACTTTATGGGAACCATTACAAAAGAGATATGTAGGGTATTGCCCTTTTTCAGAAACCACACTGCTCTTACCATCCACCATCTCACAGAAAGTTTCAACGAAACAGTAACACCCTTAAAATAACAAAATTTTTAGACGTCCATGAGTTTCCTTTGGGAGCTCAAAGTTATTCCCACAAGCCCCTGTGGCCACGTGATTGAATCTTTTAGGAACAAGTCAGTTGTCCACATATGAGTCAGTCACCAGAAGTCTCTCATTTGAGACCTTTATCTCCACTACTGGGTTCTGTATCTCCACAAAACATGGATCTTCTGTAGTACATAGTCTTATCAACATGACTGATTTTTTAATGTGTTCACAGCATCTTGCTAAACAGCTTTCTCTTCAACTTAGAGATTCCACTTATTAAAATAGACATCAGAATGAAAAATTTGTTTTTGAACCACTTTGAAATTAACCATATCAGATACTTTGTATAAGAAATACAGCAGTGAAATTCCAGGAGGTCAAACCATGGAATCCTGTTTCATAATTAAAGAAATCAATTTAGTATTCCATGTAACTGAAATTCTACTCCAATAGGGGCTGTTAAAGTAACAGTTCTCTAAAATGCTATATAGAAAAATCTTCAGAAGCAGATAGCTGGCCCAGAAACTTCAGAAAGTAGATAGCTTCTGGCCAATCCAGTTGATCACTACCCCTCATTTCTGAGTTTTGTTTCTTTTATTTTCTTACTTATAACCATTCTTGTCATTTTACCACAGACAGCCATTTGTCATCATGTACTCTTTTCTATTCTTTTCAATTGATAAGATAGAACATACTCATTCTGTTGTCAGTCTTGGGTTATTCCAAACAGTAGCCATGGCCATTGTTCTTTAGATGGCTCTGTGGGCCATCTAGAACCAGAAGCCTTGAGAGAAGCCTCTGGTTTCCCTAATGACACCCTAGAGAACTGCTGTCAGGGGCATTCCAACCTCATATCATGAATAATTTTTTTCACAGCTCTCCAAGTACTCCTACCAGTCACTACTTCCTTTGTGACCAGACTTTATTGCACACAGAAATCCTGATTCTACACATTGCCAAGGCTGGAAATTCTGACTCAAACACAAGTTCAAAAACAAGGCAGCACTTGATTATTCAAGCATTCTGCTTAGGGGAATTACTGACTCATTGTTTATGTGAACAATCAGGGCAGTATTTCCAACAATAGGACTTCTATATATACATATATATATATACACACATATATATATCTTTATGACTATGAGACATTTATCATTACATCTAACATGAGTTTTAAGAAAATATCATGTTACCTAAACGGAAGATCCCATAGGACTAAACTCACTAGCAGTAATAATAGACTATCTAATTGCCCTAGATTTCTTGTTGGCCAGTCATATTAACATTTGCCATTGCCAATATTTCTTGCAACAATCAAGCAGGCAAGGCAGAAAAGGCTATACCCTGCTTTAAGAAACAGCTGTCTGGCTCTCTAAGATAATCCTCATGCCCTGTGGAAATTATTTTCACAGTATCAGTTGTTTCTGGTTCCAAAACAGTTTACAGGGGCTATTATTATTTTTATTTTTCTCATAGTAATTATAATGCTGGTCTGTTGCCTTCTTTCTAAATTCTTCAGTGTTCGGTACAGCCATTCTCTCTTATCAGAGGATAGCCACAATGACACGCACACAAAAAGGTCAAGATCTTTGGATACTTGGAAGGGAGTTTAATGTAGCTATTGAAATGCCATCACTTGGGATGTCCACATCCCATGTTAGAGTACTTGGGGTCAGTTGCTGATCCAGCTTCCAAATCCAGCTTCCCGATAACGTGCACCCTCAAAGCATCAGGTGATAGCTCAAGTACTTGGGTCCCAGCCATCCACATGGGAGATCTGGATTGAGTTCCATGATCCTGGATTCAGCCTGGCCTAGTCCTGGCTTTGACAGGTATTTGAGGAGTGAAAAAAATGGTTGGAGGCTAACTCTTGAACTCTCTCTCTCCCTCCCTCTCCTTCTTTGTTCTGCTTTTCAAATAAATAAAATACAAATTAATTTATAATAGAAGATTTCTAGATACAATGACTATAGAGATAACTGAACAATCCCTGAATGGTGAAAGTCTGGGTATCTGACCCTACATGAATTGTTCAACATCTTGCAAATGATAGAATGATCCAAAGTTGGGCCTGACATATTGAATATACAAATGGACAATGACAATACCACAGATGGTAACTTAACTCTGACCCACAACAACTGAAGCAACCTTCAGTCATTTTCCCTGTGCTTTGTCCACTTTCCAAGTTAGAATCAACCAGATAAAAAAAGCCAAATAGAATTCCAAACCAATCATATCAGATGGTCCATTTCTAGTTAGCCTATCTCCAGCTTCCCCATGCCAATGGAGTCTAATCCCAGCAAATCTCGAGTAATTGGTTTTGTTCAGTTTCAAGTTTTCCTACTTCCCTGAGTTTTTCACAAATGCACACAACAGTGGCTGCAGCAATCATAAGCTCTGAATGAATAAACTGTTCTCATCTAAATAGTCTTTACTTTTTTCATACCTTTACTACTGTTCACAGGTAACCAGACTCACCAAAGTCCAGCAAGCATAGAGACAACATGGAAAAGGGAATATCCCATAGTCATTACTAGTTCTGCCATGTAGTCTGTATCTAATCTTGGAATTGTAACTAATAAATCTAAGTCTCAGTTTTCTCCCATGAAAAATAAGGGTAACAATATTTTCTCAGTAGACATGGTATAATGATTAAATGTGATAAAATGCTGACCATGCTTATTCTATAATCTGGCACATAGGAGACCAATAAACTGATAATATCAACAATGTTGATGGTAGATGGTGGCTACTTGTACTTGCTATGTTCTCAATCTAGATTGCGCTATTTTGTTACTTGCTACTCACATGGCCCACAGGGATGTTAATAAAATGCAGCCTTGATAGTATATATTTACATATGTATATACATTTGTATATTCATGTTATTATGTGTGTGCATATAAATACATTTATACACAATGTCAAGCATAACTAGAAGTATACAGATATTTTGATAAACCTCAATGTGTTCATTAACATGTATCACAAATTATCAACTCATGGACAATCTTTTTCATCCAAAGTCCCCAAATTCTCTCTTCCATTTTATTTCACTTGAAATAAATAAGTCATTTATAATATTTCATTCTATACACTTTTCAAATTATGACTCTTATATAACCACAATAGCATCACTCACCCCCCAAAAAAATTCCTTGAGGTTATTCAACACCAATTGTTTGTGTGCTAAAGCTAATATAGTAAGAAGTTCAGCATTGATTTATGCCCACTTCAATTGTTTACACACATTTATGGATCCTTTTTCATTTTTATTTTTCTGTTGTTGTTCAGCAGTTTCCTTTATTAGAAACAAATGAGATGTACTGAGTGGAACAAGAATGCATTTGGTCTTTCCTCTCCTGGGAAACGGATACCCCCAACACAGGCCAAAGGAAAGCTGTAACAGGAAGGTAAAGCTTTCTCCTTCCTATCCCTAGATGGATCCTCCCTGCCAGTGAGTCAATATTTTTGAATTGGAGTAAAATTGTCCCAAACAACCTCCATAGGTACAGTCTGTTTCACAAGCTTGTCTTCCCTTTGTAACAGGGCAAAACTGAACCCTGGGCCTTGTCTTAAAGGGTTTTAACAATAAAAAAGTAATCCAATTTAAATATGGTCAAATTATATAAAGACATGTCTCAAATGGGCATATACAAATGGCCAACCACATGGAAAAATTCTGAACATCACTAATCATCAGGGAATGCAAATCAAAACAATGAGCTATACTCCCACTCCACTGAGAATGATTATTCTCAACAAGACAAAAATAACAAGGATGCAGAGAAAGGAGAATTTTTATATGCTATTGGTGGGACTGTACATTACTATACCATTATCAAAAACAGTATTTAAATCCCTCAAAAATCTAGAAATAGAATTACCATATAATCCAGTAATTCTAGTACTGAACATATACTAATGAAAAGTAAATCAGCATGTAAAAGGTATTTCTGTACTGCAGGTAAACTCCATGTATGGAATCAACCTATGTATTCATCAATCATATGACTGAATACCAAGATGTGGTATAGATACCCAACGGAATATTACTCAGCCATGAAAGAATGAAATCCCATCATTAGCAACAAGGATGAGGCTAAATGACATGTATTAAGTGAAATAAACCATGAACAGAAAGACATACACCATATATTCTCACTCATACATAAAATAAAAGTGACCTGGGATAGGCTTTTGCCAAAGCAATCAAGATGCCATATTAGAGTTCATGGGTTTGAGTCTCAGCTCCAGTTCTGATTCCAGCTTCCTGCTAATGTGAAACTTAGCAGTCAGCAGTGATGGTTCAAGTGGTTGGGTCCCTGCCAACCATGTGGTAGGCCTGACTTCACCTGGCTTTGTCCTGACTAACCCTTAGCTGCTACTGGCATTTGGGGAGTCAGCCAGCAGATGGAAGACCTCTCTCTTCCAAACAAAAATTTTTAAAAATGGTTTTAAAAAGTTGATCTCTAGAAGTAGAAAATAGAATAGTGGCTATCAGAGCCTAGGGTGTGAAGGAGGGAAGGATGGAGAGAGGACAATTAATGATACAGGGGTCCAGTTAGAATAATTTCCAGTGTCCTCAGTACCACAGTAAAGTAACTATGGTTGACAATAATTCATTGTATATTTTAAAATATCTAGTAAAGAGGATTTTGAATGCTTCCAACACAAAAAATTATAAATGCTTGAGGTGATGGATATGTCAATAACTCTGATATGATCTTTTCACATTATATATATAATGTATTGAAATATCACACTCTACCCCATATAAGTATATAATTATGTCCATTAGAAATAAAGAATGAATGATTAATAATTGAATTATTTGTATATTTTCAACATAAGAATTTGGGATAGCACTGAATTCTATTATTACCTATCTTCACTACTTTTGGTGAGGTTTCTTCAACAATTTCTTGTCATTTTAACATTCAAACAGCCTACAGTATGTTGCATAATATTCACTATTTAGTTCATTTTATTTAGTATGGTAACAGAAATTACAGTAAAATGATACCATGGAGAATATGCATGAGGCTTTACTTAATCAATGTCATAATACTCTTTTAAATATTTTCAAAATGTTTGCCAATTTGTTCAGAAATAATTTACTTGAGAGATGATGAGCTTTTGCTTGTCCTGATTCATTTGTAAGATTTAGTTTATTTACTGAGGATTATCGATGTACAGTTACCAGTAAATTTAGAAAATATCCTGTAGGCTACATATTTACGAAAAGTCCTTCCCTATCATTTATCATCCCCTAAACACATCCTGACCACTGCGGCCATAGCAGTTTTGAGCCATTGATTTTCAGAAGCAGACATTAGAGGGGAGTGGAGGGGGGATGGCATTTGAGCATTCCTGTTTTTAAGAGTCAATATTTCATTTCAATGACAAAGATTTAAATTCATCAAGGTAAGTAAAATGTCTTTTTAAAAAGGATAAAGCAAAACTATCTTAAATTCATGTTATCTAGTTATATTATTAGGTGTTTTTACTTTTCTTTCCTCTTGGCCAACTTTATTTTCCCAAATATCACAGCAAACCAAATTTGCTCAAACTTTACAGAAAATAATAAAATGTACTTAGAATTAAAAGTAATTTAGTGACTTATTACACAAAAGTCTTTTAAGCTCTATAGACTTTACTGTTTCTGTGGAATATCAGCAATAGTGAAATAAAACAAAGTCCTTAAGAAATGTTTCTCTCTAACCAGAAAAAAAAAAGATTATTTTAAGAATATTGGGACATTGAACTTTCTAAGTAAAAAACATACTGGCCAAATGTAATGTTAACAGAAACATCTCAATTTCACCTATCAAACAATAAGATAGTATTTGAAGTGAGATATTTTCCTTCCAGAAATTTTAGGAACCGTAATTTGAAATCATTAGTGAAAGCATGTCCTAAACCCAATTAAATCTAAATTTAATTTTCTGTGGTATTGGCTTAGGGCTTGATTATCTTCTTTAAGTGAATAACATCAGGGCTCTGTTAGATATTTTCCAAGAAGAAAAACCAGAAGACATAATTGAAGTATACAAAGATAATCTCTTCTTGCTTATTGTCATTAAACCAACTTTTGAAACTTTAGTACCAGTGGAAAATATCAAATGTCAAATCTTTCAACTATAATAACTCCATTCTTCTTGGTTTATTTGGTGTGTCTCAAATGAGCTCTGTAAAAGGGAAGCTGCTTTGAGTCATACATTTAAAAATGTTTAAATTATAAACACATCATTCTTATCAGAATTAATCTTGGCATTGTGATGAACCAAGAAAAGTATATTTTTTTCCTCCAGTATTAAGTCACTCTTGTAAGAAATTCCAACTACATTAAAAACCTAAGGGAATCACATCTAGGTATTTAGAACTCTGGCAAGGAAACAATTACAGGAAGAGAAATGACAAAGTCTTTTACTCAGCTCCTGCATGTCAGCAGCCTGGTTCATTCCTGGCAGAAGCTAAGACATACTTTAGTCTACAGTCGTTTCTTAGAATATCACTCTGTCAAGAAAAAGAGAGGCCAGTGCTGTGGCACAGCAGGTTAAGCTGCCATCTGCAGCCCATATGGGTACCAGTTTGAGACCCAGCTGCTCCACTTCCAATCCAGCTCCTTGCTAATATGCCTGGGAAAGCAGCAGAGGATGTCTAAAGTGCTTAGGCCCCTGCACCAACATGGGAGACCCAGAAGCTTCTGGCTTTGGCCTGGCCCAGCCCCGGCCATTGCGGCCATTTGGGTAGTGAACAGAAGATGGGAAATCTCTTTCTCTCCTTCTCTCAATGCAATGCTACATTCCAAATAAATAAATAAATCATTTTAAAAAAGACAGAAATGTCTGTGTATATCAGTATTGCTACAAATATAGTTTTATAAAATATTGTTTTATACTTTGTGAAACCAATGGTTCAGAATATTATACTACTATAGTTTTAATGATCTGTGATTACTTTAAAATTTATGGTACATGAGTGAAATGGTCACTTTTCTACTCAATTATTGTTTATAATTCTTTCTAATGCTCCTCCTTGCCAGTACCTTCATCCAGGCCCTTTGTACCTCTCCTCTGAACAGCCACACAGGGACTCCCCTCAGTCTGTGTTGACTCACCCAAGCAATGGTCCCTAACTGACCCAATGGGAGTTCTGTCTGCTCAGAAAACAAACTTTGATGGCTAACAGCTAGACCGCCACACAGAAAATCTTGTACAATTTAGCTTATTGCATTCTCTACCTTTGCCTCTCCTCTTTCCCATCCTCTTCCTCCCTACTTAGGCAGACACCATATACATACATTCCACATTCACTCTAATCTCACAACCACCTAAACTTAATAACCTTTGCAACCACACCGGACTCTTTAATGTTCCCAGAAATAGACTCACATAACATTATGAGTATTGCTGTGTCTGATGCTATGAATTGAATAAGGTCAGCAATCCTGTCTTAGCCTTCATCACATTAATCTCTTTGTTAAATATTCAATAAAGTGAAATTAATTCTAACAGAGAAATCAATGTAATACAATAAATATCAAATAATCTATGAACACTTAAATATTTTTGAAATGTTAACGATAGCACTTTAACTTCATTGAACTTCATTGGACTCTGTGGTCAAAAATTTCAAAAAATGTTGAGTTAGACCTCAGCTTATTCAATACAACAAAATATATTACAGACACAATAACCATGTTAATAGTTTTCTTAAATATTCAGAAATACTAGAAGAAAATAAAACTTATTTTTATCATGTTATATAAAAATCTTATCATGTTCGAGGATGGAAAAGACTTTGCAAGCATGAATCCAAAGACAAACATCAATAAGGAAAGCAACAACAGCTTTTCCAATTTAAAAATTTTCTGTAGCAGTGATATCTAATATAATTTTCAGCAATCATGGAAGAATTTCACAGCCGTACTATTCAATTCAGAAGCCACTAGCCACACACAGCAGCCGGGCACTTAAAACTCAGTTAGCAAGTCTACAGGACTACATTTTTTATTTGTTTGATTTTATTTATTTTGTTTGAAAGACAGAGACAGAAACAGAGGAAACTCTCATCCACTGGTTTACTTCCCAAATGCCCTCAACAGCAGAGGTTGTGACAGACTAAAACCAGAAGACAGGAACTCAGTCCAGGTCTCTGCCATGGGTAGCAGTAATCCAACCACTGAGCTGTCACCCGCTGCTTTCTATGCTGCACAGAAACAGGGAGCTGGATCACAAACTGAGTGAGGACCCCAACTCAAGCACTCCAATACAGGATGCAGAATTTTAAATGCTAAGCCAAATGTTCATCCCATTATTTAACCAGTGTAAATGGAATTGAAATCACATGTGTATCTTACAGCCACCTGTAGTCTGACTGTTCTTTTGAATACTCTGAGTGTTCAGGTTCAAAGAAAACTATTCTTAAAGGAATGGAACACACAAACCACACAATTGAGAAGAAAGTATCTGAAATACCTCTGTTGACAAACACATCACATTCTTAAAGCATAAATTGTACTTAAATTATTTTTTGTTTTTGTTTATTTTTAACTTTTATTTAATGAATATAAATTTCCAAAGTACAGCTTATGGATTACAATGGCTTCCCCCCCATAACGTCCCTCCCACCCGCAACCCTCCCCTTTCCCACTCCCTCTCCCCTTCCATTCACATTTCCTTTTGGAAAAAAACAGTCATAGATGATATACAAAAAGAAGAAATTCAAATAATCAATAAGTCTCAGAAGTATCCACAGCTCACTAGCACTCAAAGAAATACAAATTCAGAAGAGGCTCGGACACGCATCTCCATCTTCTCCTTATCAGCCTCATCTATTCTCCATTTCTATTACTTAGATTTCAGTCTATCAATTCTGTGCTTTCTAAAGCTATTTCTCTTCCTTTATCACTTATTTTCCTGGCATCCATCTGGGGGGGGGGGGGTGGGAAGGAAAACCCAGCCTGGGTAAGTTCAGTAGTGCAGAGCATGGCCGCCAGAACACACCCGAGCAAACCACCCCAGCACAGACGTGGCAGAGCACAGGCAGGTGGGCTTTCAGTGCCCTCTTGACGAGCTTTGGCAGATCACTCTCCTTTGCTCCACTGGCTGCTCACAACCTTTCGCTCTCACATTTCCAGCCCTGCCATTGTGCCCCTGACTTTCTGCTGGTGGCCTCAGCTCCCACTTCACATAGAATCTGAAGATTGTCCAAAAACTTTTCCAATCTACACATTTACTCGATTTATCCTTATTCCTTAAGCTTTCTGTGTCCTATCACCCTGGGTAAAGCATTCTACCTCAGGCGCAAGTCTACTTACTCCACACATCTGCTGGACTTCACCCTCTATTTTCTATCCCCTCATTCTCTCATGCTATTTCTCTCCATCTGATAGCATGTACCCTTCAAGCATTTAAATACACCCAAATCTCTCCCATTTTGAAGAGAACATACTATGCAGTGACATAAGACACCAGTGTCAAATCCCAGCTCTGCCACTCACTGTTGTGGGATGACATTTAACCATTCACAGTTATTTACAAATTCCCCTATTTGTAAAAGTTTAATATCAGGGAAAACAATACTTCCTAAGTAGTATAGTTCTGAAAATGGAATGAAAACAATGTTTCAGAAGCACTTAGCATGGGATGTAGCCTGTTGTAAACCTCTTAAAAATCCTGTCAACCCTGTTCACTACTACTAATTTTTAACTCTTTAACCTCATATTTTTGCAACCATTCCCCATCTCTTTCTTTCCCTTCAGAGCAACACCTATTTAGGAGTTAAAGTTAGACAAATAGAAAAGTTTCAAAATAGTACAGAGTTCCTATATACCTCTGACCCAGATTCCCCTAACGTTAATACACTGCATTACTGTAGCGTAACACTCAAACCCAGAAAAGTGTCGATGGTACAATTGGGTTAAACTGAAGATCTTCATCAGACTTTGCCATCTTTGACTTCTTCCGGGGTCACAGCCAGACTCGCACACTGCAGTTATCTGCTACTTCTTCATCTTCCGTAATCTACAGCATTTCCTTTGTCCTTCCTAGTCATGATCAGGACACCTTTGAGAACATGTCATCTATTTGATAACAGACCCTTCAATTTGACTTATTTTCCCATGATTGAAATTTGACACATTCTTACATTTTGAGCATGAATACCACAGAGATGAAACTGTCCTTCACAGTGCACCAAATCAAGAGATTCCTAATATCAATAGCCCAGTGCCAAAGTTTGTGTGAATGGTCTCATCTCCCTGGCTCCACTTCATCTCCTCTCTTTGGCTTCTCCAACCACTGTTCACCGGCTTCAGTCCCCAATTAGCACACTGAGAGTGCTCTTGTTAAGGACACCCTGAACCCTCTCCTTATCCAATTTAAAAGAAATTTCTCATCCTTTCCTCTGGACCACATGGTAACTTGACAGTGGTGAGTACTCTCCTTTTTTGATGGATGAAATCAGCTGCCACGATGCCGCACTGCCTGACTTCTCATTAAGTTTTCTGGGTGTTTTCTCAGTGTCTCTCCCTGAATTCTTTTCTGATACACTGCCTCTGCATGGTAGAGTTCTTATTTCTCATCATGTGCTCTTCTGCACAAAAACTCTACATCTGTAGTTTGACTTACCGTCTAATGTAGGCAATTCCCACATCAATGTCTTTATAACTGTATTTTAAACATCTTTATTGGATATCTTATAGGAATTACAAACTGAGCATGTGATCTTGGCCAATCTACCATGACCCTGAAGTTTAGCATTGTAACATAATAGATCACTTTACACTACAAAGTGAATCATATCCCTGGTAATCTTGGACCTGTGTTCTGTCATAACAACAGTACACATTGGAAGCAATGATTGCCTTATGATATCAATTTCTTAGAAAACATCTACCCTTATATTTATTTGAAGAGGGGGGTGACACAGAGATAGATTTCACATCTACAGGTTTACTTCCCAAATGCTCACAACAGCCAAGGCTGGCTGAAGCCAGGAGCCAGGAACTCCATCCTCACCCTCCAAGTGGGTAAGAGATACAAGTACTTAGGTCATTACCTATTGCCACTCAGGAGCATTAGCAGGAAGCCAAATGAGAAGCAGAGTAGTTGGGACTCTAATCCACAATCTGCTATGGCATGTGGGTATTCCAAGCAGCAACTTAACCTACAATACCACAATGCTCACTCTTATGATATCAATATCATTAAGTTAAGATTATGCATCCAAACATTTTCCATTTATCTTAATAATTCATAGTGAATACCTCTTCTTGAATTCATTTAAACCATTCCCAAACCTATGTGTATATTCAGTACCTAAATTCATTTTCCATTCGTGTAAAAGGAAACATATACATACAAACATGATAAAGTAGAATTGGAACATCAATTTATTTTTTCTTGACTTATAATATTTGCCAACATATTTTTCATTATTTAACACAATTATGTCATCAAACATGGCCATCATACTAAGAAAATATGAAACCTCAATTTTAAGATAAGAATGAATGGGAAAGTGCTGTAGACTTTCAACTCCCTAACCATGTGGCTATTTTTCCGAGACAAAACTTAAGAAGAAACATGCATTTTTAGTTCTTTCATTGTATATTAAGCATTCTTCTATTTGTTCCTTTACTCAAGCATTTTGCAGTGTTCCCCTAGCTAATAGCAGTAAGTATTAAAAGCCATAACATATGCTGAGTGGCTGTGTCACCCCATAAATCATATTTACTGCCATTTGTTAACATGCTGCTTTAATTGCAGAATTTAAATCACAGTTCATGAATTTTTCACAATCTCCAAAAGAAAGAGATGATTTTTTCATTCAAGACTAACGGGATGTTGTCAATTTTAATGTGTACTAGGAAGTCACATGACCTTCTCAAATTTAATGGTGAAGCAAATTTAGTTAACTCTGCAGAAACATAAGGAGTTCTTCAAAATCAGTCTCCTAGCTAACCAAGGGCAGATTAGGAATCAGAACACTGAGGAGTTTACATCCAACACCTGAAATGTGCTTCAAAATCTTTTCTGCCCCAACTGCAGCTGGTACGAAGAACTGCTTTAGAAGTAACACAGACACCCAATGAAAGGCAATAGTCACTACAGGACGTGATGAAATGCAAAAATCAATAATCCCCAAGCAGTAATTCTTTGTATCCTAGGTCTTCATTCTTATACTGAAGTACAAAGATACCTATGTCCAGATATGAGGAGTTTCTCTAGGACACTGGTTGTCAGCCTGTCCAGGCTGCTGTAACAAATGCCATAGATGGGTGGCTTAAACAACACAGCTTTGTTTCTCACTGTTCTGGGGGCCATGAATTCTAAGACCACAGTGCCAGTATGGTCAGGTTCTAATGAGGACCCTTCTTCCTGACTTGGAGTTGACTGCCTTCTTCCTCAACCACAGGAGGAGGAAAAGAGGAAGCTCTGGTGTTTCCCTCCATTCTTATTAAGGTGCTAATATCATCATGGAGCTCCAGCATCATAACCTCAGTTAAACTGAATGACTACCTAAAGAAGACTACATCTAGTAGCACTACCACATTGGGGATTATGGCTCCAACACACAAGCTTGGGGGAAATACATTCAGTCCAGAACATTGGTCATCAAACTTTATTGGGCCTGAGAATCAATTGAGGAGATACAGGAAAAATGCAGGTCACCTATCCTGCATCAGTTGCAATTCTGATTCATTCCATTTGGGAGTTGGCCAGCAAATGCTCTCAAAAGAAGTGTAGGGAATTGCGATTCAACAGGTATTTTGGCCACGTTGTGAGAAACCCTGCTCCAGGTTAGCTTTGGGCAGCGGAATTGTTTGGAATTCCCTAAGCTACATTAGAGCAGTAACAGGGTTCAGACTGCACTATGAATGCTGAGTCAGAAGCAAGAGATGCCAGCTGAGGCACATCTCAAACAAATGCCAGTCAAATGGTGCTTGGTGTGAGTAATGGCTACACACTCCCTGTCCAATTCTCACACCCACCTGCACATCCATTGCCTTTGGGAAACTATATTTGAGTCATGGCTAGTATCCTCATATTTAATCTAAAGATGAGTTCTTAAGACAGACTACATGAGGAGCAGTATTCAGGAACTGACTCCCAGCTGGGGAAACCCAGCTGCAGCCTTGTCTGGTCAGTCTGGCCAAAGAGAGTCTACACTGTCAGAAGACATCCTTCCAATGTGCTTTCAAGGGAAAGCTTCCTGATATCAGAAGCAAATCTATGAAGGACTATGGTTAAGTGTATATAATATATTTTCAATGTATTAGTTCATTTTATCTTCTGTGCTAATTAAAAATGAAGAGAAACTGATGGTTCAAACAAAGCTATAACAACATTCAGAAAAAAGTTACAAGGAGATTGGATAATTCAATTGCCCTAAAGATAATGTACTTTAGTCAGATAAAACCCCGAATGTATGGGATTCAATAAAATTAACTGATGGGGCTTAAATTTTGAAACACTGAAATCATAAGCTTGTTCAACAGCTTCAAAACATTTTTCAATCCAGACATAATAATGATTTTTAAAATCTCGATTCTGGGACACTGGCACTGTGACATAGCTATTTAAACCACCACCTGCATCACAGGCATCCCATATGGGGCTGGTTCAAGGTCCAGCTGCTCCACTTCTGATCCAACTCCCTGCTAATGTACCTGGGAAAGCAGTGGAAGATGATACAAGTGCTTGAGCCCCTGAACCCACGTGGGGGACCTGAAAGAAGCCCCTGGTTCCTGGCAATGGCCTGGCCCAGTCCTGGCTATTGTAGCCACTTGGGGAGTGAAGTAGCAGATGCAAGACTTTTGTCTCTTCTGTCTCTATCTCTAACTCTGCCTTTCAAGTAAATAAAACTTTAAATAAGAAATAAAATCTCAGTTCTACCTAACACACAACAAGAAACAGAATTGTAACTCTAAGAACATTATTTTTTTTGTGTACACATTTAGTTTTATTGTAACAAAGCAACTTGTACACTTTTAACGTTTAAAACTGAGCATCTTTCTTTTCCAGTGAAACAAAAAGAAAATTTAAAAATAAACAGGGACAAAATTACAATAGAGAATGTCAATTCCAAATAAGATCCTACAGGTTCTGCTGATTCTCCCATCGAGTGGCAGGGCTCAAGTCATCATTAGGAGTGAATTTTATTTAAAAGTGTCATCTTCAACTGCAAGGATGTCCGTTAAACATCACAATTAAACATGCCAAAGGAGAAGCCATGTTGTCAAAATGCCCACTTAACCCACCCAAACATCTCAAACCCACCCTTTGCTGACCTTCTATAACCCCATTTTTTTAAGTTTTTTTTTTCTTTTTTTAAAGAGAAAGTAGACAGATACATGTTGGTAAATGCTAACTGTCCGTATTCACATAGAGACACAGTGTAATCTCTGAGCCCAATATACAGAGAAAGGAGGAGAAAAGCTAGAATTCTATGCACTACTACACAGGGGCCTGGCACCCTCCAGCTTCCAGCAGAGCCGGGAGCAGGAGGGTTTCTTTTTCCCGCAGAGCACGGTGGTGTTGATTCCATACAGTTTTTGTCGAGACGAGAGGGATAAAATGAATTTGGAACAGAAAGGGGTAGAGATTCTTTTCCCATTGTATTCTGCTTCAGGTATTTTCCCCACAACAAGGTGAGAACCATGGTGTAGAGAAAAGAGACCTCAAAAACAGGGAGACTGAGCACAAGAGGGAAAAAAATAAAAAGACGACGGCAATTTGCTCCCGGGGACTGGAGAAAATTAAAAAAAAAAAAAAGTTGGAATCCATCAGTGTTTTCTATTAGTCATCTTCCCCTTCATCCTCCTCCCCCTTCTTCCCCTTCATCCTCATCCTCGTCTTCCTCCCTTTCATCCTCGTCGCCTTCCTCATCAATGTCTTCCAACCCTTCTTCTTCTTCATCATCATCATCATCTTCTTCTCCTTCCCCTTCTTCATCATCCATATCAGGAACCAGGTAGTACTGTAATGGATTCGGCCAGATATCATCCTTGATGACCTCTCCTAACTCATCCGCACCCGCGTCAGAATGGTCAGTGAACCAGGTGAAGAAGCTCTCTGGCTCCTTGTGCTGCCTCTTCCTGCTGGCTTTGTTCTGCGTTTGACTTGAACGTTTCATCAAATCCTTTCCAGATTTCCATTTGATTTTGGTGGACTTTGAAGATGGATCACCACTCTCATTCAGATGAAATTCTTTGGAGAGAACTTTATTTTCAAAGTAAGGATTTTCATCAAAATAAAAATCTATTCTGTAACCTGATTTAATATCTTCAAATTCTGTCACTTCCACTCTGGTCAGATAATGCAGCGCCTCTTCATCCTCCTCCCCAAGCAGTGCAGACACTTGTGGATGGCTGACAAATGTTGTTATCCAAAAATTTGGGATTTTGGCGATCAGTTCTGACCTCTTCTGAAAAAATGGTTGGCGGAGTTTGTTATATTTCTGTTCTTTCAAAATCTCCTCACTGGCTTGTTCATTAAGTCTGTCTATTTGTACTTCATCAATATGTTCAATTGCTTCTTGTTGTTCTTTTTCTCCGGTCAACAAACCCCGAGAGGCCGATGTGTCCGCTGGCCTCGGGCCAGGAGCTGCTCTTGGCTTCTTCGTGTGAGGAAGGAGCGAAGACGGGCGCTTGGGGGCCATGCTCCCAGGAAACGCTGACCCCAGCGCTGGGCAGGAGGAAGCTGAGGACCCATTATTATTATTTTTAACATGTATATTTCCCTACAAAAGTTCAAGTTGTCTTTAAATACAAATATTGCTGTTTCAATTAAAAGAAAAAAGTATACCTTCAAAGAGTTGTTTATTGTTAAATTATTTATAAGCTGGATTTGCACAAGCTATGTTTTAGATAAGGTAAAAAAAATAAAAAAGTATAATTCCTACAGGCCACTCCTCTGGAACAGTAAGGTTCTCCCCTTCAGCAGCTGAAATTGCCCCTATTGATGATTCTGGTGAAATGTTCCTGGGTGAACGTGGAACTCAGGAAGTGTAACCAAAAAAATCGATTAGCCAAGTTCCAAGTACCTAGTAACTTATCACCAGCATGTTGTTAATCAGTGTGACAAGCATAAAAACGTTTGAAATGAGAAGTGATTATGTATTGTTGAAATTAAATTGAATATCTGTATCTATTTAACTTCTTTGAAATCATGAAGTTTTCCAAAGATTAAGGTTTATTATAGATTTCGGTCTCAGGTGATTTCTAAGTACTGGTCTCAAAATGTGATTTGGCATAAAAATAAATTTTTTCAGGAAAACAAGAATTATATATGCTTGATCCTATCTATGTATCCTAACAGCCTCTCCAAAACTTTAGGAAATAAATTCAAAGGACAGTTTGCTGTTTGAAAGAAAACAAATTTAAAATGAATACACTTCTCTCCTCTAAAGCATGCATGCATATATGCTCACCTCCAGCTAGAACACTTGTTGGATATCTAGATATCATATACTAAGACTGATGAATGACAGTAGAAGCAAGAAAAAAAGTTGAGAGCATCATCCTGTATTTTTTAAAACATTTCTTTCTGGGGTGAGCTTATACCATTTTGAGCAAAAGCATCGTGTAATCATTTGTTTAACATGAATAAATTATATAAAAAGCTAAGCTGAGGGGCTGACTTTATGGCTCAGTGGATAAAGCTGCCGCCTATGACACCGCCATCCCATATGTGCACTGGTTCATGCCCTGGTTGCTCCCCTTCTGATCTAGCTCCCTGTTAATGGCCAGGGAAAAACAGCAGAAGATGGCCCCTGCCACCCACATGGGAGACCTGGAAGAAGCTCCTGGCCAAGTCCTGCTGTTGTGGCCATCTTGGGAGTGAACCAGCTGATAAAAGATTCTCTCTCTCGTATTTTAGGCATGGAAAGCCAAGACACTCTGGAAAAAAAAAAAAAGAAGACCTAAATGAAAGATCTCTGTGAGTGAGATCCCAGTGGAAAGAACAGGGCCATCAAAGAAGGAGGTACCTTTCTCTGAAGGGAGGAGAGAACTTCCACTTTGACTATGACCCTGTTGGAATAAGATCGAAGTTGACGAACCCAAAAGGCTTCCATAGCCTTGGAAACTCATGACTAGGGCCTAGGGAGATTACTGATGCCATAAACAAGAGTGTCAAATTGTTAAGTCAACAACAGGAGTCACTGTGTACTTACTTCTCATGTGGGATCTGTCCTTAATGTGTTGTCCAATGTGAAGTAATGCTATAACTAGTACTGAAACAGTATTTTACACTTTGTGTTTCTGTGTGGGTGCAAACTGATGAAATCTTTACTTAATAGATACTAAATCGATCATCTGTATATAAAGATAATTGAAAATGAATCTTGATGTGAATAGAATGGGAAAGGGAGCGGGAGATGGGAGGGGTGTGAGTGGGAGGGAAATTATGGGGGGGGGAGCCATTGTAATCCATAAACTGTACTTTGAAAATTTATATTTACTAAATAAAAATAAGAAAAAAAAAGATTCTCTCTCTCTCTCTCTCTCTCTCTCAAATAAATAAATAAATAAATCTTTAAAAGAAGCCTAAGCTTAATTTTATATTACTAAAATTCCCAGAAAGTGAAATATACTTTTCCTAGAATTTCATTTCTTGGCCAGAATTATGTCTTATCAAAAATTAAACAAAAAAGCTATAGTAGGATCACAGGTTTGTATATTCATTGAATATAATAAAAATAGCATATTTAAACATTAGGGAAATAAATACCAAAAAGCAAAAAAGAAGAAAGAAATTCCACGGGAGTGCTACCAGAAGAAGGATGGTGCCTGATAGTCATCCTCACTGCACTGGGAAGCAGATACCTGGCTTACGTTGGGTCATGTCATTAAGCTACCTCCCATGTCACTTCTACAAAGTTCAAATTCCATGACATGGTCCACAACAGCTGGAAACAGCTGCCCTCTGTCTCTCCCTCCACTCTCTACTACATGTGGTTCTTCCCCAGGCTCACCACCCCTTGTCTCCTCCTCGCTCAGACCAGCATCTATGCAGCTCCACAAGTACACCAAGCTTCATCCTGGTATCAGGTGCTCTGTCGGGTTTCCACACTCTGCCTCACGTTCACCTCATCTTTCAGGTCTTAGACAATGCTACCCCTTTAGTCCTAGCCTTACCCCTACTCTTAATTATGTGCCTCATACTCTTCTCAAACATGCTCTACTTCCCCACTGAAACATTTATCAATGTGTAAGAGTACATATTTGTGCAATTATTTCTCTTTCCCTCATTAGACCATATGACTTCTGAGTTTCTAGGAGTTATACAAAATGAGAGTTTAGTAAAGTCTAAATAAATGATGCTAAACTAATGAAGTCAAAGTTCTGATACTAATTATGTTGGCTTAGACAAGTCATGCAACTTCTGAGCTTCATTTTCTTCTCTACTAATGTGAATAATGACCCAATAATTTTATATATTTAACATAGTAGAGAATATTTACAAAAAAAACATTTTGCAAATTGCAAAGTGTGACTGAAATGTAAAGTATCTTTGTTGCATCAATATTTTAAACCAAAGAACTGTTTAATTGATCATTATAGTCTTCATTTAGTTGTTTTAATACTAAATGAGGAATTTTTAAAATCTCAAGTATTATGAAAAATTGTGCATGGATTTAAAACATTTTTGAACCAACAAACACTTATATTATAGTTCCATTTCCCAGAAACTTTGAGGTTCCTTCATATTCAGAAACAATTCACATTTAGTACTAATAAAGCTTAGTATTTAAGGAAAATTATAGACTTTGAATAACCAAGAATGATTCTTTGTAATTTACAGCTAAAGTTGATGGTACATTAGTCTATCAAAATTTTGATTAACACTGCTTCCTTTAAAACATCTTGTGCTTAGATGTCATATAAGAGGAAATCAATTGGTTTTACTTAATTGTTCTTTTATGTGGACTATTTCAGCAACCTAGAAAATAATATATGGTACATGCCACTTTATAATTCAAATATGCCTTGACATTAACAACTATGTCATGACAATGAAAGCTGTAAAAATACTTTATACACCAAGAAGATATAAGTGACCAATCCTAAGTGGGCTTGCTGTCTGCATTAATTTTCAAAAGGTGGAAATCCATTTATGCTGATCTCTCCACAGTTCTTACTTCATTCCCTCCCCAATGGCAAGGTGATAGAATCTCTGTCCAGAGCACTTATCAGAACAAAAGAAGCCAACCAAGTGCCATCTGGAACACGACTATGGCCTCCTCTTTTCTCACCTTAACCTCCTGGCCCAAGGGGCCCAGACAACAGACGATTTGTGATGCTAAAAGAATTTACTCCTGCCTGGATATTTCAGAGATTTGACTCCTGTCAGGTATTGCAACAAAGTCAAGTGATTTCAATTTACCAGGCAAGGACAAGAAATGGTTTCAGGAAAAACCAAGGTGATGAACTATTGAGCATTCAGTTCATTAGCTGTCATCCATCTTGACATCTTCATCTTTCAAGCACTACTGCAGAAAATCAAAGACCTGTAGTCCTTCCCTTAAAAAAATCTGAGAAGGAAGCCATATCCTCTCAGAGTTAAAGGGACCGTGAAGGCTATTTCAAATGGATTATGAAAGATAACCAGTGACTCAAAATGAAAATGTTGATAGATACTCAATCGTAAACACTACACGTTCCCTAAACACTATAATCTTAAAAACAACCACTAAAACCACGTACTACGTATTCTGCTGAATTATTTTAGCTTATTCTGTTTTGATGCTTTCCTCATTTTAATCCACAGTGCTATACAAACAACTGACCTTTTAGAAATCCACCCTAAAAAAGAAGTAGAAACCCAAGGGGAAAAAAAGTGTTTTCCTAAAAATCTCAGCCAATAGAGCATGGACAGTAATATCCAGTGACAGATCCATTTTAGTAATATCACTTTTCTTCTTTTGTTTCTCTGCTCTGCTTGTTCAGCATTGAGGACTGAAACTCTAGTTTTCCTGCAATTATATGCAGTTTCCTGGAATTACAGAGTAATATAAGCAACCAAAGGCATTAAAGAAGGGGTTCATAGCCTTCCCCAGCTAATAGCCCTTGCACAGGGGAAGAAAACTTGAAGTTCTTGAAGATCCTGAGAGATAAGGTGAGACAAATTCTATGCTCTTCTATTTCCCACATACTGTTTTATTATTGCTAAAAGGCACTGTATGTTACATTGAATTATTACCCTTCTGGAAATACTCAATGAATATTCCACCAGATTCGCTGATAATAACAAACTAAAACAAAGACACTCTCTGTCTTCCCCTCCTGAATTCTCTATGTAAAACATCTAGGTCAGGTTGTGACAGATAATGTTAATTTGCATCTAGTATCTTGTAGCAACTGGGCCATAGACCCTAAAACATTACCAAGATCCCTCAGAAGACTCTATGGTCTTAAGTTACTGAAGGAAAACTGAGGAACCATCTAGATGTGTGCTTTGCCCATCAGAGACCAGAAGCAAGGGAGTTGGTAGACTGACCCTGAAAGCACCATTTGGTATCTGAGAAGGTGCCTACACCTAAAAAGTAATTCCAAGGTTTTTGGCCTTAAATTCTCTGATATACTCACATTGTTAAAATTCTGGTTGTCTACCAACACCACCACTGCCACCACACACATTCCTGGCCAGAAACTGTACCAGGCACTTTGCATAGGCATCTCATGAAACACACACAATTATATGAGATCATCATTTCTATTTTCAAATGACAGGTTAAAAAAATCCAGAGACAGGTATGTTCTATGTTTTTGGCTACACACAGAAGAGTTCATAGAACAGTAGCTACAGAATCTCTTGGGAGCTTGTTAGAAATACAACTCTCAGTCCCAACCCCCAGATAGCTAAATAGGAATCCATATTCTAATACAATATCCAGATGATTTATATGCACGTGAATACTGAGAAATGCTGTCCATGGTAAATAGAATCACTCAAATACGAACTTGGATGCCTCCAGTTCAAAGATCAAGATACTAAAATAATCAGCTCCTCCCGATGACAAAATGACACCTCACAAATGAGAACAATTGAGTTCATTTACACTTCGGCACAATGTTTTCATTAGCTGACAAATTCTGACACTAAGAATTATACATTTTGGAAGAAGAAAGTGAATCAAAGAGGTAGAGATCCCATCAAGAAGTAGGAAAGAACTCTTGGGAAAGAAAACTGGGTTAGAAACACACTTCATATATTGCAGTTTGGCTAAGTACTAAGAGTGGACTCCTACCAGAACTATCTCAGCTCATATGAAGTAAGCCTGACTTCAGATAACTTTTCTGAAAAGTTCAAGAGTGCTTGGTTGGATTATGTACAAGACCACTTCCTTGTGAGCCAAGAGTTTCACACCCTATGAATAAGGAACCAGAAACATTCCTTTGTATAAGGTACATACTTATTCTTCAGGTTTTGAGTTGGACAATCAGCTGAATATTGAGCTTTCTAGAGATATTAATGACTTCACTAAATCTAATAGAGGGAAATATCTATATGAGAGAAATGTTTTAAAATGCAATGTTGGGTTTTGTTCTCCCAATATATATGATAAATCAAATTACACTGAATAACCAAGTATCCATCTGGGAACTCTATTAATGACACTCAAGCCTGTCAAGTAATTAAAACACATTATTCTATGCAAATTAGCAACTGATTTTGAAAACCATTTCCCTTTATCTTAAGTCAGTTAAATAGTTTTGCTACAGTCTTATTATTTACACATCAAATTTTCCAAGACTATTTTTTTATGCCCAGAATATACAAGTAAACTGTAAGTCACTTGTATTTTGGATGACAAATTATTTGATTTAATTTTCTTTCATTAAAAAGTAATTGGATTTTTTTTTCACCTTTTGCTAAAGTATTTTAGTAAGTGATTTTTATCGTATCCACTCTAAAATAATTTTCAGCACTGCATTTTCAGCTCTTCTTGGAGAGTTTAGTGTTATTTTTAATTTTTTTTTTTATTGTTCATTACATTGTGTTGTTATAACCATGCAGCTCAAGAAGAAATCCATGTTCAGTCAATATCTATGCCTTTGGGCTCCTTTGTCTTCAAAAATGAGATTTTTGGCCAAATGTTTTTGCATAAAAACTTCTCCACATTCCAGATCATAGCATGACTTACTAACGAATACATTTACACCAAGGAAATAAGGGAGCTTTGTGCAAGTTTCTAGCATATGAATTAAATTAAATATAAGGCAACTCATTTTTGAAAGGAAGATGATAATTTTCCAACAAAATTTCATTTTCAGAGTGGAAAGCACACACTAATTTTATGTCACAGATGAGTTTAGATCTTCTGTTTTTGTAATCAATATTAGTTACATTACCCCAGGCCCTATCAGAGGAAGATCTGAAAACTTAATAAAGAAGATGTATTTCATTTTGCGTAAGTAGTTGTGTATGTGAAGATTAAATATCCTGGCAGCGCCTAAAAATGAAGTCCTTTATTTTCTGTACTAGAATAATGTATGCATTAGCATTGTGACAGCTTTGAAATCTCATAATTGAGCCTTAATATGTGTCATGTGATTCACTTTCAGGCCCTGAAATCCACTGAGTAATATTCTGGTCATTTCTTCCTACATAACAAATTTCCCCAAAATGCCATGACTTAGGACAAGTACCATCTCATACTTTATTATAATTGTGCATATCAAGAATTCAGGAAGAGCCTGTCGAAACCAGTCTTGAGTGTCAAGTGGCACCGACAGTGTCATTTGGTGTTGTTCAGCCAGAGCTGGAGGCTGGGCTGCTCCCGAGAGTCCAGGCCAGCTTCGTGTGTGTTTCTGGACACTGGGCGGCATGGTTATTGGACTGGCTCAGCTGGGCAGTGACTGTGCCACCTCATGGACCCTCTGCCGTATGAGGGCCTCAGCTGCTGAAGTTAACACACCAGGCAGCTTAGTGTTCCCAGGGAAACTGCTATAAATGAGCTGGGCAGAGATATAAGGCTTCTCAGAGCTTAGGATCAGAAGTTGCAGGATGCCACTTCCACTCCATGCATTGACTCAAGGGACTGAGTCCCAGGGCAGAAAAAAAAATGGACAGTAGGTAAAAACCAATGAAATTTGAATGAAATATGACCCTTAGTTAAAATTTTAAGAAAAACTAAATTTTAAAAAGGAGACAGGAAGAATAAATGGGATCCTTAATACAGGATTAAAAAGGCAGCTCCTACATCTTCACTGGCAGCATAGATGCCATCGACATCATTTAACATTTGAAGATTCATTGCCAAACATAAAGAACACAATGATTTGTAGAAAAACTTTATGGCTTCTGTCTGTATTGACATGGAGGAGGGTAAGAGTTTGGCCTAACAGTTGCATCCCACATCAGAGAGCCTGGCTGCATTTCAGGGGCTTGGCTGCAGCTCCCTGCTAACACAGGCCCTGAGATGCACAGTGATGGCTCCAGTGACTGGATCCCAGCCATCCACATGGGAGACCTAGATTAAGTTCCTGGCTCTAGTCCTAGCCATTAATTATGGGCATCAGCAGATGCGACTGAGTCTCTATTCCTTTCTTTCAATAAATGAATTTTTAAAAAGAAAGAACGGGAATAAAGAAGAAAAGAGAATACTCTCTGAAGACAATAAAAGGTTCTAAAGGGCAAAAGGAAAGTGCCAAGGTACAGCCAGACACACACCCAGGACAGCCTCACGCAGAAGGAACAGGAGGGAAAATGAGAAAGAGGGGTCCAAAGCGATGTTGAAGAGGCCACAAGACCCTGAACACCAGGACGGGCCTCTGTCATCTGTTGATCTGACCCTGGAAATAAGTGATCTATATTACAAACTGCTAAAGATAAGAAGCACTCCACGTCCTACCCTTGAGACCTATGACACTGGAATTAAGTTGTGAATCAGCTGAATTTAAAATAAGGGACTACCAAGACACTGTGGCAAAAACAACCTAAATGAAAGATCTCAGTAAACAAGACCCCAGCAGAAAGAGCAGGCCATCAAAGAAGGAGGCACCTTTCTCTGAAGGGAGGAAGTAACCTCCACTGTAATATGGCCTTTACTAAACAAGTTCAGAGTTGGTGAACTCAAGGGGCTTCCATAGCCTTGACAGCTCCTGGCAAAAGCCTCGGGTGATTACTGACATCATAAGTAAAAGTGTCAATTGTTAAATCAACAACGAGAATCACTGTACACCTGCTCCCCACGTAGGATCTCTGTCCTTAATGTGTTTTACTATGAGAGTTAACGATAACACTACTACTCGAACAGTATTCTATATCTTGTGCGGTTGTGTGGGTGCAGTCTGTTGAAATCTTTGCTTAGTATATACTAAGTTGATCTTCTGTATATAAAGATAATTGAAAATGAAAAAATAAAAGTAAAAAAATAAAATAAGGGACTATCGTAGATAAACTGGGTCAGCTCAATCTAATCACAGGGTCCTGAAATGGGGAAGACCAAGGCAAGACAGCCAGAACCAGAGAGAGGGCAGCACAGGCTCACTTGGGGGCTGGCTCTGTGGCATAGCACGTAAAGCCACCACCTGGGATGCCAATATCCCACATCAGTATCAATTCCTGTCCTGGTTGCTCTACTTCCAATACAGCTCCCAGCTACTGTGCCTGGGAAAAGCAGCAGCAGATGGCCTCAGTGTCTGAAACTCTGCACCCAAGTGGGATACCAGGATGAGGCACCTGGCTCCTGGTTTGGGCCTGGCTCAGCCCTGGCTGTTGTGGCCATCTGGGGAGTGAACCAGCTGATGGAAGATCTCTCTCTCTCTCTGCCTCTCCTCTAACTCTGAATTTCAAAGTAAATAAATGAAACTTACAAATTTAAAAAAAAAAAAAAGAAAGACTGTCTTGGTCACTGCTGGCTTTGAAGACAGAAGGTGGCCATGAGCCAGGGAATGCTGGCAGCTCTGCAGCTGGGAACGGCAGGAGAACAGATCCTCTCCTGGAGCCCCCAGAAAAGAACACAGCCCTGCTGACACTGCGACTTTAGCCCAGTGAGACTCATCACAAGCATCCAACTTCCAGAAGTGTAAAATAATACATTATTGTTGTTTTAAGGCACTCAGTTCATGGTGATTTATCACAGCCACAATAGCAAACTAACACAACTGTGGAAAATGTACTGGGGGCTTGGGAGAGGGAAAAACAAAAGTGCTTAACTTGCCAGTGTTTGTTCAAGAATGATAAAACTGAGAGTTACAAATACATGGTAAAGAAGGTAACTAACCCCAACATATAATGCTTGGCATTCCCCAAAGCAGGTTCACAGCAAAGGCTCTCTGCATAGTGTTTGGGATATCAGCCTCCTAATTCATTCATTGTCAATTAGTAGATCTGGACTTGAGCAACTGGCATGCTAACTGGTGCATAGTAGAAGCTCAATCAGGAGGAAATTCATTACATAAACTAAATAGGGCTACAAAGTAACAAAACCCGTGATCGCATATGGCTTGTGAGATTAGGTGCATTAGCAAAGGAAGGAAGAGAGAAGGGAGCTAAAATTATTTGGAATAAAAAAAGAAATCAAACTGTGATCCAAGTGAAAATGCTAATATATTTCCAGTGAGACATTTTTAACCATTGACGAAGCTTCTGCGTTTCAGCTGGGTCTTTGCAACATCTCGCAGAACTGCATGGCAAAGATACAGCTGAACACCCACCAGCTGAAGCCGGGCTGTGATTGCTCTGGCAAACACATAGCCCAAAGTAAATATTGTCTTGCACAAAGATGTGAGGGGGTGGATTAGGCATTGTAATTACCATTTGCTGCGTATCTGGCATTCCTTTTAAAGATTTAATCATTTAGATGAGACTTAGTATCACTAAAAAAGAAGTCAATATTTCTGTGAGCCGAGGAGGGAACAGCACTGATGTTTTCCTTCTCCTCAGCTGTTCCATGTTCCTGCAAAGACAACTTCACCTGCTAGTTATTTATTCAAGACAACACAGATAAAGAGTCATGAGCTATAACTGCCTTCAGTTCATTTTCTTTCTGAATACACTATGTTCTCATATATTATTGATCGGAAAGTGATATTTAAACAGGATGGCAATTTATAAAATTGCACAATAACCTTGTTGCATCATCTTAATTAATTTTACAACCAATGCTCACCCAATGTCCTTTGTGGTATATCTAATGTATTTACACAGATTAACAACAGCCAAGTCTCTCTCTGGTAGCAGCTTTCAGATAAGGACTTCTGTTAATCTTCTCCTTGTCAATTGGCATCTACGAATGTAAATTGCTTTAATCTGAGTTCCTGGCACTGAGCATTTGTAGAACATTATGAGACACTGCTTAACATACCATTGCCTTGAGGTAGCACCCCTAAATTATAGTGCATGGAAGTTCACTTGGAATTACTAAAATTCAGATTCCCCAGTCATTTCAGAGAGATTCGAATTATTTATGTTCAAGTTGGGGTCTATGTGTCTATAATTTCAACAGAATTCAAAGAGACTTAGCCACAGGGTCATGGGTATGAAACTGAATCTTTCAAACACACATCTTGTCCCTCAAATTTAGTCCCATACACACATTTGTCCCTCAAATCCTTCTGTTTTAATCCCCAAGCCCTATGTACATGATCTCTAAAGTCTTTACAATAATCTTGAGAGGGAAAGGGTTAGGTAACCTGCTTTCTTAGCTCAGGCTGCTGTAGCACAATACCACAGACTGCTTTAACAGATGTTTTCTTGTGGTTCTGTATGCTGATGATCAACTATCATGGGATCAGCATGGCTAGTTTCTGGTGAGGGCTCTTTCTGGCTTACACATGGCTGTCTTCCCACTGTGTGTTCACATGGATTTTCTCTAGTAAATATATGATGAGAAAGAGCTCTTTTATTCTTATCCAAAACCATTGGATTAGGATCCCACCCTTATTAATTGCTTAATCTTAATTATTTGCTATAAGTTCTACCACCCAATACAGCTGCATTGGAGTTTAGAAGTTCATCATGTGAATCTGAGATGCAGGGCTGCTGGGGATGGCACAATTCAATCCATAGCACTTGCTTATTACAATTACTAAGTGGAATCCAGAGCTTGAAATCAAATTAACTTATGGAAAATAATAGTTCAAGACAGGAATTTCAAGCCACTTATTTAAAAAGGTATCAGAAAAGGTGTAAGTGGTTGCATTTGCCTCTGCAATTAGCTGTTATCCAACTTCTCTTCCAGTTCTAGGAGTCTTAGTTTGGCCTGGGACGACTTTGTCTTGTACTTTTTCTTACCCCAAAGTACCCAAAGTACTGAAAATAGAGTACAGTTATCAGCATATTTCCAATTCACAATCTGCGTATAAATGAGTCATTCATTCCTAAACTGGCTTTATAGATCATGGTCTGATGAGGAAACAAGGTGTAAAGGAAGAAAACACAAACACATTTGTGCCATCTCATATCAACACCCAAGCAAGATCATATAGAAAGCATGTACTTAAGAAATAACCTGTTATAAATTCACTAATATTTTCATTTTCCTTGGAAACTTCTACATACAAATAAGCACACATTACCCCCCCCCAAAAAAAGTGTTATTCATAAAAGATAGTGAAGTGAAAGGAATCCTTTAAAAAGAAGCAACCAAAGCCTCCCTGTGAGGACAAGTTCCCCTCCTTGTGTTTGAAGTGTATAAATCATGTAAGGGTAGGCATGTGCTGGAGAGAGGGCTATGTTAGTGATGAGGCCCTTAGAGAAATGCAGGGAGGGGTGGGTACAGTGGTTAAGGTTCCCTAGGACACTGGCATCCCACATTGGACTGCCTGTGTTAAGTTCTTGCTCCTCCACTTCCAGTCTACCTCCTGCTGCAGAACTCCCTGGGAAGCAACAGGACATGGCTCAAGCACTTGAGTCCTTGACACTCACCTGGCAGGCCCAATTGAGTTCTGAGCTCCTGGCTTCAGACTGGTGCCGCTCTGTTACAGACAGCTGGGGAGTCAACTAGTGGATAAAAGATTACTTTCTCTCTCTCTTTCAAATGAAATAAAAATAATTTTTTAAAAAAGATAAAGATAGGGAAGGAGATAGGATGAAAATGATAAGAAAGACAGATTGGTATAGGGTATATTATCATCACTGGCTCTTCTATGGAAAACTGGGCATGGAAATGATTAATTTATCTCCTATTGTATTCCCAGCACCATACATTTTAGATCATAGATACACATGTGATAAAAATCTTGAGGGTTGCATATATAATTAGGGCTCAGAAAGACCAATTAAGTTCCCCAAATCACATAGATATTAAATGCAGCGAGCCTCAGAGAAGGTAGGTATGATATTTTAGATTTAGTCTGGGAAAGAAACTTCAGAAATCTATTAAAGTCAAAATAAGGTTCCTTCAATCAAAAATTTAACTACACAAGAAGTAACTCAGAGGCATGGGCACTGAACAACATGTCAACTGCAAGTTCTCATTTAAGGTGATAAAATCATTTGCTCCCACAAATCATCACGTAGTGTGACCCTGAATGTAATGGCACCCTATCTTTAAGAAGTTGTGACTATGCAACAAGGCACAAGGGAAACCTTGCTTTGTGAATGATACAGCCCAATAAGCTCTGCTGTTCCAAGGAAACAACATTATCTGTATTGAGTTTTCCAGTAAGCCTAGAACCTTTTAATTCTGGAATTGTACAGTATGGCAGATTTTTACATAGCTGACATTCAAAAATTCAATAAGAGGGTTTACTGCATTGACATTAACACTATGACATTTGATTTTCCTATTATTTATTAATAAAAATATCAAAAGCACAAATGTGCCATACAGAGGAAAAAAGGAAGAGTAAACAAAGTTTATTTATTTAAAAGGCAGAGTGACAGAAGGATAGACAGATCATCCACCCATTTGTTCACTCCCCAAAGACCACGACAGCCAGGTGTGGATGAGGCTAAATCTAGGAGCCAGGAAGTCCATACTTATCTCCCTCATGGGTGGCAGGAACCTGGTGCATTAACAGGGAGCTGGATTTGAGGCACTCCAGCCAGGACTTGAACAAATACTCCAGTATGGGATACTGATAATACAAGTGGCAGCTTAACTTGCTGCATTACAATGCCAGTCCCAATATTTTATCTATGAAAGAGAGGGAGAACTCTATAGATTATTGGGTCAATTCTTACATATTACCCAATGTAACAAGGCCAGAATCAAAACACTGTTCTTAGTCTGGTATTTTTCCTACTCTACTACAACAAAAATTCAAGAAACCATCTTCTGTACTTGCTAAAGATAATTGTAAGAAATAAAGATGTGACTCATAGCTATTCCTAAAATTATCTTTACACAATTAACATGTAGCATTCTTTATTTTTTAAACATTATGTAGGATGTCAGATTTCTTAAAGAAAATCATGTCAATTGATAGATTCTCTGAGTGCGAAATGTGAAAGATACTATCTGTGCTTCATCTAATATATCCCAAGCCTCATTTTCTATGCAATATAAGGAACTAGAATGTAGGGGTAAGCAACTGCTAATAAATTAGTTCTTTAGTCAACTCTAGCTTTCTCCAGTTTTTATGTCGGTGTGCCAGAATTATTTTTATGCTCTTAAGTCCACAATGAACCTCCCAGGATTATACAGGTAGATAATATATGAAGGATAACAATGAAAATGACAAGTGTTCCGTATATCTAAAGCTGTGCAGCAAAACAATACAAACCTAATGATTAACAACAGCAAACTATTTTGTCTATGAATCTGCAATCTGAGTAGGACTTACAGGGGAAATCTCATTCCTGTTCCACTCAGCATCAGTTGGGGCACCTTCAGGTTTCAGGGCTGGAGTCAACTGATGCCTCAAACAGCTAGGGCTGGACGGTTGGGAACCCTGGAACATTTCTCTATGTAATCTCTCCACATAATCTCTCCCACATGATGTCTTCAGGATAGCCATCCTCTTTATATGGTGGTCTAGGGCTCTCAAGACATGCATCCAGCACAAAGACCCATGGGGGACCCATATTGCTTCTTATGACTCCGCTCAGAAGATATACAGCATTGCCCTTTTTTTTTTTTTTTTTTTTTTTTTTTTATACAGGCAGAGTGGACAGTGAGAGAGACAGAGAAAGGTCCTCCTTTTGCCGTTGGTTCACCCTCCAATGGCCGCTGCGGCTGGCGTGCTGCGGCCGGCGCACCGCGTTGATCTGATGGCAGGAGCCAGGTGCTTCTCCTGGTCTCCCATGGGGTGCAGGGCCCAAGCACTTGGGCCATCCTCCACTGCACTCCCTGGCCACAGCAGAGAGCTGGCCTGGAAGAGGGGCAACTGGGACAGAATCCGGGGCCCCGACCAGGACTAGAACCCGTTGTGCCAGCGCCGCAAGGTGGAGGATTAGCCTAGTGAGCCGCGGCGCCGGCTAGCATTGCTTCTGTTTTGGTTAGAAGCCATCCCCGAGCCAAGAGGAGAGAACATGAACCTCACCCCTAATGGAGAAGTATCAACCACACATTAGATGAAAAGACCATGTGGGACAGAAATATTGATGGACTCATGTTTGAAAATTACAATCTGTACATATATCTTTCCAGTAAAGGAACAGGGACAATATCACTGTGAAAGGTTTGAAACCTAAAGACATCTTTCCTGCCCACTCAAAACTCAGTGAATCAGAAAAGAATTATAGCAACCAATATTAAATTGGTTTCCCAGTTCCCTTCTCTGGGAAGCATCCACACTCAATCCTCTAACCCTAATGTCCACATATCATCCAGATCTTTCCAGTAATGAGCCTCCTGATACGTCTGTTTGCCCAAATGGTTGTAACCTCCCCATTCATGTTCAGGCATGGCTACCTGACTCATCAAGACCCAGTAAAAACCCATGCCTTTTTACTGTAGCAAGGAAAAAGATGTTACAATTGGAAGAAAGCCAATGAAAGAAGGGGAGACGGAAAAGACAAAGGACAGTGAGATGAGAGCAGGTGAAAGGAGGAGGAGTGTAAGAGGCTAGAGTACCACCACAGGTGTAAGGCCGTGGATGCTCCCCTTACCTAAGTCAGCTCCACCTTAGGTTCAATGTACCACCACTATATGCTCACACTAAACTCCCTTATTTGCCACTCATCGAAGATAATGATATCAATTTTAAATATATAAGGCTTTAGAGAAAGATAAATATATACACAGAAACACACACAGACATAAAATGTTCGATTGAATATCTGACTCATAGATCATGCCAGAAACCAGGCTTCCTTTCTCTAGAAGGGGCCTCTGCAAGGCTGGCCCACATGAGGCTCACCTGCTCATTCCATGACCCAGGGCCTCTAGCAGACTACCACAGTAAAGAAGAAAACAAATCCTTCCATCATCTATGGTTGCATACTAAGGATCCAAATCTAACAAAACACCAGTAACTGATGATGAAGTGAAAAGCTGGTACCAAATCCAGCATGCACTGTCTCCAACGATCTGACTCCCTCATCCTGTGAAGGCCAGTCAAGTAACATCACTGTTAACATAAAGAGGATGCAAGAAAAGGAGGTGACAAGCAGTACTGGTGCTCCTCTGTGTGACACATCCTTTTTCTAAAACCTGGGGTGGAGGTCTACATTTATAAAATATTCCATCAATCAAAAAACTATTTTCTCTGATAGTCTGACTTTGAAGAAAAATGTAGATTCTGGCAAAAATCAACTTACTTCTTTTAGGATTTATTAGAAACTCAGGGTGACAGAAAGAGGGAGAGAGAAACATACAGAGTAAGACAGAAACATGGATAGACCATGCATCTGCTGTTTCACTCCCTAAATGGCCACAGCAGCCAAACGTGAACAGGCAAGGCTGAAGTCAGGAGCCAGGAACTTCAACCTGGCCTCTCCACATAATGGTAGGGGCTCAAGTACTTGGATCATCTTCCATTGTATTCCCAGGTGCATTAGCAGGAAGCTGGATAGAAGGGAAGTGGCCAGGACTCAAAGCAGACCTCCAATGTAAGATGCAGGCAACCCAATCAAAGTTTAACTTAACTTGCTACATCAGAATAATGGCTCCCAATCAATTTATTGGTAAACTTCTTGGAGTAAAGTCAGGTCTTTTGAACAAAATTGTATTTAAAATGCTGACCAATCATCATAGGGATCAGCCCAAAACTAAAATACTCAACAAGGTAAATAGTATCTACTTTTAAAATAAATATTTAAATGTATAAAAATAAAAACATGTAAGGATAACTATATTACACAAATAAGTCACACACACACACACACACACACACACACCCTGATTCAAAACTTAGTTGCACAGGCTGTACTATGTGAGGAGTAAGTCACATGATACTAGATTTTGCAAATACAGCACTTGAAAATGCTTTTAATATTCTCAAAAACTCTCAATACACTTAATATCTCTAAGAAGGTATACTCCTTTTTATTTTTCAAGTAGAAAAACCACCATAACTCAAGAATACAGAAAAGGGCTATAAGCAATAATCAAATCTCAAAATGTTAATTTCACTCATATACAGAGTACAAAAAATGTAATGCATATAAGAAGGTTCATTAAACATTGCAATTTGGTACAAAAGAAAATCTTATCTTTCCAGTTCAGTTCCATAAACAGATTTACTCTAAGCACTTTCTTTGTTTTTTCCTCTTGTTATTGAGGACTAGGATAATTTAATTAGGCATGCAAGTTACTAGTTATGTTTACTGAATGCCACCCTGCTCCTGGCACCCAATGACCCTTCAACCTACTGAGACAGAAGCATCTAGAGTCTTAGGGGTCACTGCCGTCTTCTAAGCTGAACTTTGATCTAATGATATCTAAGCAAATAAAAACAAAATGCTACACTCTGACGTGTAGCTCAAAGATGTCACAGACCATGCTGGCCATGCTGCCAAGCATCAGTGATACTTAGAAACAAGTAGACAGAAGGGCTAGAGCAAGGCACTCACCAGGGCAGGGAGGAGCAGTTCAGATGGAGAAGTGCTATGGGCCAGCATATGCCAGAGGCAAGCATCTCCATCCACAAGTAAGGATGAAACCATAAAGTGCTCCATAAGGTGACATCCACAGCTGCACACCTGTGACTATGAACATCAGCCTTTCCATCCCATAGAGACCACCCTGCTCTTCCAGGCAGCCACCCACCTCTGCTCCTCCAATTGGCCCCAGTATCTACAGTCTCTGTGGGCATTATAGCTCTCATGCAATAAATACTTACTGGGCACTCTTTTTAGAGCAGTAAGAATATTCTGCCCCATGGAGGTAGAAAGAGAATAAAATAAAGCTACTAAGAAAAATACATAGTATATTAGAGAATGCTTGCTAAGTGCTAAGGAGAAAAAAATAAAGCAAGAAATGTGGCGAGAAAATGTCAGGTGTGGGAGGTTACAATTTTAGAGAGAAAGGCTTGGGAGGAACACCCTGAGATGACACTGGAACAAAATCCTGGGGGAAGAAAGGAGTGAAGAGAGTATTATAGGCAGAAGAGGCCAGTGCAAAGGCCCTGAAAAGTATATGGGTGATGGACTAGGTATTCACAGGAAAGCAAAGAAGCCAGTGTAGTTCAAGTAGAAGGGCAGAGGTGGGAGAAGCAGGAGAGGAAGTCCAAGAATCCAGATCAAGTCTATTATAGAAAGGATTTTACTCTGAGTCAGGAAGCCATTGAAGGGTTTTCCACAATGGCTGGAATGATCTAACAGGAGCACACTGGCTTCCAAGTTGAGAAATGAGTGATGTGGAGCAAAGGCAGAATCAGGCAGAGCAGCTGGAGCTATTTCACTGACCCAAGAGTGGGGTAATGGTGGCTTAGGGCAGAGGGATAGCTCTGGAGAGGTGACAAGAAGTCAGTTTAGGGGTATATATTTTAGGTGCAGCCAACAGGATTTGCCAGATATCAAATATGAAATGCAATGAGAATATAAGTTATGTAAGTGAAATAAGAGAAATCTGGAACCCTATAAACTTGGAAGGATGCAGTTATCTAAAGAAAGATGGGGAAGTGGACCTTGAGAAATATACTTGGAGAGGGACCATCAGGATCCTGCATTCAGAAAGGTTCAGTATGAGAAAACTTCTAGGTGAAGCATTTCTGGTCATCATGTTAATTCATAGCTCTATAAATTAGGAATATAAACTTGATAAAACTCAGCATATCTAGGGAATTTGAAGTGATGGGAGTGACTGAGACAAACACAAAGCTCTCCTGGCATCCAGGACCCAGTCCCACACTATAAGGGAAGCTTTGGAGTTGGCAATTTCACAAAACACTGACATCAGGCAAAGCCACTGCAACCATGATAGATGAAGACAAAAATGAGACCATTCCATCACGAGGTCTAAACACGGGCAAAACATGAACATTGTTCAAAGAGACAAGAACTATCCTCCTATCCTGTCTAATTAGTGACTGTTGTTACTTAACTAGTTACAACTTTTGCCTCACTCTAGTCAACATCTCCTCCTTATAGATGTGATTTATTGAGACACCCAGTAATTGAATTGTCTGGCAGCCCAGAATGAACCCTCAGCTCCTCAGACTCTCCTAAGCACCTGACAGAACTCCAAATCCTATAACCAAGCTTTCTAACACCATCTTCCCAAAACTCTCCATGGTTCCCCATCACAGCAAATCATTAACCCAACTTGTTCAACTGTAGATGTGATTTAAGGACATTAGCATGCTTAAATATACACAAACAATGGAAGAGCTCTAAGGTCTGAGCCCCATTGTATTCCAACACATAAAAGTGAGGGAGATAAAATAGTGCCAGTTGATGAAATTGAGAATAGCCAGCAACATAGAAGATAAACCAGCAGTATCTCTGTCCTGGAAGGCAAGGAAGATGAAAATGAACAGCCACACTTCGGGTTTCATGAAGACTAGCAAGTGATTTGATGACTTGGAAGCGACTTAGTGACCTTAAGGACAACTGAATGGTGAAAACCAAGACTGGTGTAGATCCAGGAGAGAATAAAGAAGAGACTGACTGGCCGGCGCCGCGGCTCAATAGGCTAATCCTCCGCCTTGCGGCGCCAGCACACCGGGTTCTAGTCCTGGTCAGGGCGCCAGATTCTGTCCCCGTTGCCCCTCTTCCAGGCCAGCTAGTAGAGGATGGCCCAAGTGCTTGGGCCCTGCACCCCATGGGAGACCAGGAGAAGTACCTGGCTCCTGCCATCGGATCAGCGCGGTGCACTGGCCGCAGCGCACCGGCCGTGGCGGCCATTGGAGGGTGAACCAACGGCAAAGGAAAACCTTTCTGTCTCTCTCGCTCACTGTCCACTCTGCCTGTCAAAAAAAAAAAAAAAAAAAGAGAGAGAGAGAGAGAGACTGGAGGTGGCATTCATAGACAACTCTGTCAAGATAATGTTGATGAGAAGGAAAGAAAAGGAGGAAATAACTGGAATGTGAAGTAGGATCAAGAAGGGGCTTCATTCAGGTAGAAAAATAGCAATTTTTGTATAATTATTATAGCAGTCCAGTAGAAAGAGAGAAGTTATGATTCAGGAGAGAAAACACCAAGAGTCATGCCCTGGGTGTGAATGGGCTAGGCTCTACCTCGAGTCAAAGTGGGAATGGATGACTAATCAGGAGCATGGTAAAGGGAGAAGACAAGTACAAGCAGCATGCAGATCCACTGAGAAAGGTGATGATAGCCCTTGGGTTGTGTCCTCCTTATTGCTTCTAGTTCTCAGAAGAAAGGAGAGCAAGTCCTCTGAAGTTCTCAGTTTTCTCTCAGCCAACAGCCAAGATTGAAGCTCACAGAGGAGGGTCTTCAGGTTAGAGGTTTGAGAAGACAGAAGGAAATAGTGGTCCAGCAGAATAAAAGTTAATAGGATATAGTGAAATACTATGAGATTGCTGAGGAACATAAAGAGCCCCTTTGTGACATAACAGAATATTAATTCATTCATCCATTTTTGTATTCATTCTTTCAGCAATATTTACTGAACATAACAAATCATAAAGCAAGTGTGGAGACAAAGCAATAAACTGCCTCTCACCCTCCAACTTTCCTAAGAATTCCTTGAGGTTCTCTCTTCAGCACCTTTTCCTTCTCTCTAAATTCTTTCCTTTTAAGGTGTCATCCAATCCCATATTTTCAAATATAGTATAACGCTACAGTCCTCCCAAATATTTACATTCTTACCAAACTCTGTAGACCAACCAAACAGAATTATAACAGGAAAATGTTTCCAGTTTTCTAATAGCCACGTTAAAAAAAGTAAAAAGACACAATTTTATTTAACCTAATATATCTGAAACAGTGTCATTTCAAGAAATTACATTAAAATATTTTGATAATTTCTTATGTTAAGTCTTCAAAATTCAAAGCGTGGTTTATACTGATAGCACATCTCAATTCAAACTTGCCACACTGCAAGTGCTCTGTAGCCATATGTGGTCTTACTGAACACATTACAGCTCTAGACTCTCATCTTCCACTGACGACCAGATGCCTCGGCCTCAGTATCCTGCAAGGACAACTAAAACCTCCCCAAACCAAATTACTGACATCAGCTCAAATCTATTCTGCTTCCTGTCTTTATTTAGCTTATATTTTACATTCCCTCTTATTCTCCATTGAGAATAGGGCCTGACCACTTCTCCTTGCAATCCCTTCCATTCCATTCCTGTTATTACAGTCGTTCTCACAATGGTTCATTCCTACCAGGACTACTGCCACAACCTCCTCAGTGGTCTCTCCACTTGTAAGCTCTTTGCATCCTACAGATTCAAAGGTGTCACTCCCCTGCTTAACACCCTCCAATGGTTGCCCTCTGCCAACAGAATAGAGTCCTAACTCCCTAGTCTAGATTAAACAACATGAAAACCCTTCTTCATGACCACACCAAACTACCTTTTACTTTCACTACTTCCTCACTTGTAACAAAAAGTTCAGAAAAATCAAGCTATCTTCCTGAAATGCTTTATCTTTCCTATCTTCTTACTTTCACTTGAATAATTTTAATCCAGCAGTTCTCAATTTTAGTATGCATCAGAATAACCTGGAAGGCTTGTCAAAACACACATCACTGCAAGTTTCTGACAGCAAGTCTGGGGTGGAATCCAAGATTTTACATTTCTAACAAAACTCCTGATGCAGTGACTGTTTCTGGTGTTACACTTTCAAAATCACTGGTTTAACTGCTTAGGAATTTTCTTCCACCCCTCACAATTTGTAAACACTATCCTTACTGATTCTAAGTCCATTTTTGCTATAAAAACAAAATAATTTCTCTCTCCTCTGGGCTTGTGTAGCTACTTAGACTTGTCTTGAACCATTATCTACCTTGCATCAGTGCTGATTTCTAAGTGAATATTCTTTATGAGTAATGATATTGATCTACCTCTCTTTGTATCACCCATAGTATACATATATAAGACACTTTAAATTTTTATTGAATTAAAGATTCAGATGACATCAGGAAATTTTTTAAAGATGCATTTATTTATTTGTAGCTCAGAGTTACAGAGACAGAGATCTTCTACCTGCTGGTTCACTCTCCAAATGTCCAAAACTACCAGGGCTGGGCCAAGCCAAATCTAAGAGCAAAGAACTTCATCCAGGTCTCCAAAGTGTGTGCAAAGACCCAAGAACTTGGGCCATCATCCACTGTTTTGCCAAGCCATTAGAAGGGAGCTGAATGGGAAGTGGAGCAGCCAGGACTTGATGCAAGCCAATATGGGTGCGAGCATTGCAGGCTGCAACATAACCCATTACAGCACACCAGCCCCTCAAGAAATTTTAAAGCTTTCAGAAAAAGATGGTGATTTTTTTTAAGTGGGAAAAATGGCCTCAAAAATTAAGAAGCATACAATTTTAAAAATTCATTTCAAAGTATTGCTAGAAATCTACAATTCGTTTTCAAAATTAAATTCCCTCTTTTTTCCCCCTGCACGCAAATATTAAGATCAGGCTTATAGGCAGAATTCTACAGCTATGGACCTTACTTTATTGAATAATTACTATAAGAAATATCATATCTTAAAATATTTCCAGCCAGTGCATCCTTTTTATTAGCACTCTATAAATTTCCTGTCACTGTGATATCTGCAGGGAATGCTTGTAAATTAAAAAAATCAACAAAAATAACATTGCAACATTTTTTTTTCAGCAATCTGCTGTAAAAGATCTGAGTAGAGAAAGTTGAAATACAGGGCTGGAGCTTACATGACTAAAACTTACAGAGAAAACAGTACTATAATTTTGTCTACGGTAGCTACAGGGGTGACTTCAGCTATATGGTGATATCTTCCTTTACATAACTAAGTTTAGAGGCCAAACAGACCACTGACTATATTCCTAATATCTCAGTGCCATGATGTGGATGAACCTGGAAACACTACAGTTCATTCACTGTAAGAGGGGTAACTTCTTGATGCAAGAATTTGGAATTGAGAGTAAATATACAAAAATGCCATACCCTAAACTGAAGAGTTATGGAATTTTGAAGCCCTTGGACCAGGGCAATGTTACCAAGTTGCATACCACAGCCTAATTCTTGTTGTAGAGAATATCCGCGAAAGGTACTATCCACGAGAAGATTCACACAACTTGTCATTGTGCCCTCTAGGACAGAACCTTCTTGAATGGCTCAGCTTGTGGCATTGGAGGAACTGGCATGTCTTTCTTCCTGAGAAAATCCTCTGACTCCACTCCTGATTCAAAGGCAGTTTTTTTTGTTTTTGTTTTTGTTGTTTTTGACAGGCAGTGTTAGACAGTGAGAGAGAGAGAAAAAAGTCTTCCTTCCATTGGTTCACCCCCAAAATGGCCGCTATGGCTGGCGTGCTGTGCCGATTCAAAGCCAGGAGCCAGGTGCTTCCTCCTGCTCTCCCATGTGGGTGCAGGGCCCAAGCACTTGAGCCATCCTCCACTGCCCTCCTGGGCCACAGCAGAGAGCTGGACTGGAAGAGGAGCAACCAGGACAGAACCAGTGCCCCAACCGGGACTAGAACCTGGAGTACCGGTGCTGCAGGCAGAGGATTTGCCTAGTGAGCCATTTGCCTAGTGAGCCGCGGTGCCAGCTTCAAAGGCAGTTATTTGTAACTTCATGGTACATTTACTCTATGGTAAAGCAAAATAAACTTTCTTTCTCTAAGTAGAAAAATCTTCACTCAAAGGATCTTGAAAACTGACCGAATTACTCACCAAAGAGAAACTAACCCTGTTCTAGAAAGGACAAGAGAGAAATACAAATAGGGAAAATTCTGTGTACCACCTCTACAACTACACAGGATATTATCTTTGCTTTTATGGGTGCCTAGGGAACTCTGCCTAAGTTTTACAAAGCCTCTGAACTAAATGATGCTGTGGCTTGTGATTCTGCAGGCAGGTGTATCAACTGCAATTATAATCAGCCTGAGTCACCAACCCAGGTTAAGAAAGGAAGTTGAATACGTGATCCATTGACAGAGAACATGTTTTTACTCTCAACTCCAACAACAGCAAACCATATTCTCTTGTCATTCTTCTTTACTCCCGAAAACTGGATAATTTCTATCCATATACAAATATGTTCTGTAATAGTTCACCTTACAAAAAGAGATAAAAAGAAAGGCATTCTCCCAGGCTTGACTCAACATACACATCTACCTACAAAATCATTGCTATGCTTTCCTTCTGAGCAAACTTCATCCGATGAGATGTTTTACCCAGGCAGGTCCTTTTTGCTTCTCTAGTTTATCGGTCCTGTGATTTAAATATCACTTGTATACTGTTATTTCTCAATTTTCATCCCAAGGCTACACATTTTCTCTGTAGCTTTGACTTCTATATGCAGTTCTATCACTGGATCTGAAGTAGGCACCTGAAACAATATATTCAACTAAAATTTTCTGTTCACACAAATATTGACCATTTTGGTCTTTTCCATCAAATAATATGTACCTCCATTTATTCTTCAAGTCAAACAGTAACTAAAGTTTTTCTCCCAACCCACTGCCAAAGAAGAGGCATATAGTTAGAACTTAGGTGCTATCTTGTACATATGTTTACAGGAGTCTCCCTGCATGTAGTGCCTCCTCCACTTAAAACAGGTCTTCTTCTGCTTGGAATTCTTTCATTTATTCTCATTACTTTTTTTTAAGGTTTACTTTATTTTTTTGAATGTTATAGTTACATAGAAGGAGAGACAGAGAGAATCTTTCATCCACTGCTTCACCCCCCAGATGGTGGCAACAGCCAGCATTGGGCCAGGCTGAAGCCAGGAACCAGGAGCTTCATCCAGGTCTCCCATATGGGTGGCAGTGATCCAAGCACTTGGGTCATCTTCCTCTGTTTTTCCCAGGCTTCGTTTATTCTCACTTCTTTCATAGTAAAACCCAAATTACTAATCCTGGTGTGTAGAGATTTGCATGAGCAAATTCCAACCTGCCCCCAACATACACCTTACCATCTCTTCCTGTCTCACAGAATGCTCATACGGCTCCTTTCTGTCCTCTGAACCTGCCATACTCTCTCCCACTTACCTGAAGCCTCCGACCTGGGTGAGCTTCCTTGTTCTTTTCGTGTCAGGCTCAGCTAATGTCCTCGACTTAGGGAGAGAACTTCCCAGGCATCACAGCTCACAGCAGCTAAGCTGCTTCCTATCAGAGCACATCCATCTTTCTCAACACACTCCCTCCCCCTCACAGCTCCCTGTCCCTGTAGTTTAAAATCTGTTAGTCTGTTTACTTTTCTTTCTGGTTTATGATGGCAGCTCCAGTGCCTAGCATAGATTCTGGCACGGAGTAGGTTTTTAGCTTAAATGTAGGACATGCGAATGGATAAAAGGTGGACTTGCCATGACCAGATTTGACAAAGTGAAGTCAGCTTTGCATCACAAGCCTTTTATCATGCACCTCAGAGTCCCAGTAAATTAACTTGTACACTACAGAACAAGTGACCAGGGTGAGTCATACTTCTCCCCAGCTATTTACACCTTAATGAAGGGGGAGGGAACAAGAATTTTTTTGTGTAAGTTAAATTAGCATTTTATAATTGAAGTGGAAGTTATCCCAGATGAGCCTAATGGTTAACAGTGAGTGCATATTAATACTTTGAGAGTTATAGATACTTTAAGAGTCTGATACACATCTGGACAGGAATATGAAATAAAATGCCCTTACAAAAATTTACATACAATTTGAGTGGAGCATGAGTGCCTTACGTCTATACATGCTATACCCTGAGGACTTGGGATCTTAATTCAAAAATCCTGCTATTTTACTACATGAAAAACAAGATTTCAGTTCCTCCAATGGCAAAGCTTTGGTTGTTGATTTTCCTTACAATTTGAACCTACGCATTGCCCTTAAAGAAAAAGAGTATATAAATTGGGAGGAGTGAAAAGAATATTTACTGGGCACTAGTATATGTCCAGCACTCTGCAATGCAACTTCCACTGAATTTAACTCATATTTATTCATTGCAGATATAAATTCTCATATTTAATCATAAAAACAGTTCTATGAGGCTATGAGACCCATTTTTGCAAAGACAGGAAACATAAGGTGGAATAACAGATAAGTCCACGAAAGAGCCTCGTTTTCACATCAAAATTATGTATCAATATCCGTGTGTTGTACAAGTCATATCTGTATTTATTTTCATTTATTTGAAGGGCATACAAAGAGAGATAAAGATCTCCCATCTGCTGGTTCACTCCCCAGGAACCCCCAACAGCCAGGGATGGACCAGACTGGATCCAGAAGTCAGAAATCAATTCAGGTTCCTCAAGTGGGTGGGACCCCAGTTCTTGAGCATCATGTAGTACCTGCCAGGATGTGCAATAGCAGGAAGCTGGATTAGAAATGAGGAATCAGGACTCAATCCATGCTCTCCAATATGATATGCCGTCATCCAAAACAGTGTTCCAACTGCTGCACCCAATGTCTGTCCCAGTATTTTCAAATTTTTTAATGGCTCGTTCATTCTTTCATTTAACAAATGATCTGGACACCCCCTTCACTTTCTGACTTCATCTTGTTTTACTCTTTCTTCCCTCTGCTCATGACACCCAAGCCACACCAACTTCCTTTACGGTACTTAAAGTAAGATTCCTAAGGAAAAGTTAGCTATGAAAGCAGTTAATAGTCTGTTGGTAGCACTGCTCTGAATCATATTTATATATAATTATATGAGTAAGAAACTATGCCTTCTTAGGAAACGTATTTTATTTTATATTTATTTATATTATTTATATTATTTGGAAGAGTATCTCTACTAAGATACTTGCTATATAGATACTCTTGTGAAATTAGATCATCAGTCGTGGAGAAATGATCACTAATTAAAATAATTATGGAACAAATAGTTTTATAATAAAATATAAACATAATCTCATTAAAATGCACCAATATTTTATCTAGTTTGTAGATACTAACTCTGATTCTTTTAAACAACAGATTTAGGGAAGTTGCAAGCATGCTAAGTTCAAATATTCTACTCCACTCTACATAATACATTTTAGATTTTAATTTGTATTTTATTTGAAAGGCAGAGGTGGAAAGAGAGACCCGCAGATGTCCCATCCATTGGTTCACTTCTTATGTGCCCTCAATGACAGGAACTAGGCCAGACCAAAGCCAGTACCTCCATCTGAGTCTCCCACATGGGTGGCAGGAACCCAATGATGGAAGCCTTAATCTGCTACCTCCCAGGCTCTACATTAACAGCAACCAGAACTCAGAACAGAGCTAGAACTGGAATGCAGACACCTTGATATGGGATATGTGTACCCCAAATGGCCTCTTAACGTCTGCACCAAATATCCACCACCATATAACACATGGAATGAAAAAAATAATTTGATAACACTGGGGAAATTATGTTTTAAAATATATTTATAATGCTGTTTTAAATGTTTTGTAATATATTGATGTTCTCTTGCTTTTCTGACACTAAAGTCACTCTCACAACGTGCAAAGTATTAGTTTATAGCTGAAAAGACATAAATAATGAAGAATTCCTTTGTATAGTGAACATGTTGAGATTGCTGTATGGTATCTGACTGCAGCAATTACCATAAATCTTTAATTGGTGAATTTTCCTCAGTGGCCTTCAGCCATACCCAGACTTGTCTTTCCCATCCCATATGAGCCAGCTGTTCTCCAGCTGTTTCCTCTCAGCAGTTCAAAAGGATGCCATCCTGCCTGTGACTTCGTTAGTATTTCTGACATGCACAAGTATATAGAGAGGTGATAGGATATATCCATATACTCCCACCAAGAATTAATAATCATATTCCTCTGCCTGCCTCCCCAAATGTAATTATAACACAAGGGTATTTCAAAACAAACATAAAAAAGGCAATTAAAAGATAACTATTTCTGGTACAAAAAATTTTTAAATCCATTCACTCATTTTTCATAATATGCATTTTCCATGAAAACTTTGTAGATCCTTTAGACATTTGAGTCTTACTCGACAACAAACAGGATTCCATTTCAGGCTTTATAAACTAACAAATGAGTGAGAAATAAAAAACAACTCACTGAGTAGAAAAAAGCAAGAATAGGAGGAGGTCGATTTTAAGAGTTGATAACAAAATGGCCAGTAGGGGTGGATGTTTGGCATAGTGGTTAAGCTACCATATGGGACATCTACACCCATATCACAGTGTTCCAGCTTCCTGCTGACACCCACGCAGCAGGGCAGCAGATAATGGCTCAAGTATTTGGGTCCCTGCCACCCATGTTGGAGATAGGCACTGAGTTCAGAGCTTCTAGTTTCAGACAGGTCCAGCCTCAACTGTAGTGGCATTTGAGGAATGAACCAGCAGATAAAAGATTTCTTCTGGTATGTCTCTTTCTATCTTTCTCTGCCTTTCATATAAATTGACAAGTAAGTAAATAAAACAAAGTCCAGATGAATTTAAAGACAGAAATGTAGAAAAAAATTTTTTTTGGTTTTTGTAGAAAATATAGGGGAACATATTTTAAGGGTCTTGGAAAAGTTCATGGACATTATGTAATAAGAAACTGCATGAATTTCAAAAATTTTCCATGCCAAAGTAAAATTTTACTTTAATTCCATTTTCTCACAAACAAGTCCTTTGTACTGAAGTTTCTGAAAACCCTTTCCATTTATATTTTCCCTCACACATAAACTCATAAAGAATATAGGACTCACACTATATTCCCTCCTCCCATCATTTTATGCCCCAAATTTGGCCAATGTGAATACATGAAGACCTTAACTTTACCTTAACTCATACCATAATTTATTTCCTTTCCTTTATAAATAGTCATTTACGTTGTTTATAATTTTTCACTGTTAAAATCAATACAGCAATAAATATATTCACTCATATGAGAATTTCCCTGTAGAATGAAAAGGCTTCAAAAATTAAAAATGCAATTATAAAAAAAAATTCTCCATGAACTTTCCGCAGTCCACTTCTATGCCTCAAATGCAATTATGAGTACAGAGAATAAATTTTCAATGTTATTGGATGCTGTTAAATTGTACTCTAAAGAGATTTTTACCAATTTATTTTCCCAACAATAGCATTTGAATTTCTAATTCATTATAGCCTTCTTCATACTGACAATTTTTTTTTAGTTTTTAACATAATGGGCATAAAATTATATGTTCTTGGTTTTTCAGATAGTATTATCTTGAATCCTTGTATGCTTCACCATTCATATGAGGTGGTCATTTTTAAAAACTTAATTGAAAGGCCTACCAACAGAGAAATGAAGACCAAGACAGTCATGTACAGAGAATTTTCATCTACTGTTTGGCTCTCCAAATGCCAGTAACAGTAAATGGGCACAACAGCTAGAACTAGACCAGGCCAAGACAGAAGCCAAGAGCCAACAATTCCACCAAGACCTTCCATGCAGAAGATAGAATCCCAATTACTTAAGCTATCTATTGCTACCTTCCAAGAGTATTAACGGGAAGCTTCATTAGAAGCAGAGTAGCTGGGACTCAAACTGGCACTCCAGTATGTGATACCAATGATGCAGGCAACCTGGAGCACCATAACATGGTCCCCACAGAAGGATTCTTAAATGATTCTTCTGTACAACAGAGTATTATTTCCAAAATTGGTCAGTAGATCCTCTTAGATTTTCTATATACATATTTATCTTCTATAAGCAAAAATTTTACTTCATCCCTAATCCCCATATGTTCTTCTTATCTTATTATATAGGCTAGGACCTAGCTATAAAAATTATTAAGTGACAGCATTCTTTGGGGAAGAATCAAACTTTTTTATATTCAACTTAATGTTTTAAATTGCAATTATATTCAGATTTTCTCTTTCTGTGTTGATACTGGAATTTGTTTAGAAATTGTTTAAATTAATCTAAGATTTCAGGATACTTGGCACAGTGTGTTCAAATATATTCTCTTGTTATTCAGAAATCTTCACTAGAGCTGAAATAATACCTTTTCATTCCTTATTTGCCTATATGTGTTAATGTGTTTTTTTTTACTGATCTTACTATGTGTTTGTCTATACGAACAACTTTCAAAAAATCAATTCTTTGTATTTTGTTAATAACTACTCCATTGTTTTTGTTTTTCTACTTTATTTCTTTGTGCTGCTCCTTTTTTGTTTATTTTCCCTTCTCCCCTTGTCTTTGGAGGGTCTCTGCAATTCCTTTAAGTGCTTTTGTTGAATCTTCATTTACTTTCAAGTGATACTTTCTAATATACACATTTATAATAGAAAAATTATGTTTAAATGATTACTGTATCCCAAAAGTTTACATGTACTCTGTTCAGAGATTCAACCATAAATGTATGGCATCTATTTTGCTTTCTTCATTAATTCACAAATTATTTAGAAACCAAATTTTCAATGTCCAGCTGTACTGAAGTGTTGGGTCTACATTTTTGTAGTTGGTACCTACTTTTATTGAACCTGTTTCATGAAATTTGAGTATACTTCTTTTAAAGGCTTGCATAAATGATAATACCAACTCTCATTTGTAAATATTTATCATGAGTTAGGCACTGTTCTAAGCAGCTTAAAGGTTTAACTTGTTAAAACTTAAAAGCATCCTACATATTATGATAACCTATCATTTTAAAGCAAGAAACCCGAGCCATAGCAAGATAAAGTAACTTAATCAAGCAACACAGCTAGTAAGTGGTAGTGCTAAAACACAAAACTTGGCCAATCTATAGAGCATATACTGACAACATCCACAACAGACAACTGTCTGTCAGTGTGCCCTGCAGTAGGTGTTCCCATTTGCTGAGTGGGCACTTGTACATACATCTGTGAAATCAATTTTGTTACTTGAGTTATCAAAGTCTCTATAGATTTTTTATACATTTTTGTCATCAAGGTAGGAAGAAATGACTGAACACCCTACCATCTAGAGCTTTAGCTGACAGAGAATCCACAGTCACTCACTGACTTCCACTCCAGCCTGGAAAGTTGACTGGAGTCTGAGACACAGCTTGGTTAAGAGAAGGAAAGCCACACTGTCTCTCTCCCCTCTCACTCCCACAGAGCACCAGAATCTGCTGTAAACAGTCATCCAGTGGATCTATGTTTCATTACAACCAGAAGTACCCAGTGTCAGACTCGGGAACATGTGGGGCTGAGGAGAGATACCCCACATCCTGCAACTGTGGGAGCGTTCTGGGGCATGAGCCCCCGAGCTCTGCTCACTTAAACTGTGTGAGCCAGGAAATTCCTCTTAGCTTCTAGGGGCTAGCACAAGCAGTAGCTTCTAAAAAATCTGCTCCCACCCTGGGAGATCTGGAAAATGACTCCACTGTACCCTGCAATATCAGAACTGTAACAATCAGCTCCATTTTCCTCAATCCCAATGGAACCCAGTAGGCCAAGGAAAGAACCTGCCTGCATGCCACCTCTCTGGACACTTACCTGCCAAGTACAATGTCATGTGTATCCAGTGGTCATACTGTAGGGCTGCAGCAGGGTTTGGTTCACATCCCCCAGTCCCAGAACTAGAGATGTTAGTATTAATAGCCACAGCATCAGCTGAACTTTCCTTCTCCAGCAGAACCTGAGGGAAAGCCCGTTTGCATCATACAGTCCTAGAGCCAAACCATTTGGTACCACAAGCCCCAGTATCACTCAGGCTTGCCAACTAGACAGGAAGACAGCCATTTTTGCCTCCTTCAGCACCAAGAGTAAGACCCTGACTATCACAATCCCCAAAGTGATTGACACTGAACTCTGTGGATTAAAGATACAACACCATAGGCATAGGAAACTCACTTCTACCTTAAAGCCACACCTCTATCCCCACGAACTTCAGCAGCCTAGGTCATTGTATCATTCGCAGACAAAACTGACATTGATTAAAACAAAAGAAATCACTCTTAGGTTCACCTAGAACCCAAGCCAAAGGAATTAGCTAAGTGAAATTCTGCATTCCATCTAAACCATAAACTCTATTCCAATAAAACTTACTCGCTAAAGAAGGGACAATTACACTGGATGAACAGATGTCAGCACTGGGACACAGGAGACCTAAGAAGCAAGGTAACACAATGCCTGCAAAAGAACACAATAGTTCTCCAGAACTAGCTCCTGAACTAAATGCAATCTATGAAATGCCAGAAGTAGAATTCAAAATAATGATTATATGGAAACCCAAAGCATCACATGAGAATATAAAGAAATGAGGAAATCAAAGAATGACATGAGTGAAAATCTTACTAGGGAAATAGAAATCACTAAGAAGAACCAAACAAATTTTGAAGATGAAACCTTCAATCAGTGAAATAAAACATGATTGAGAACAGAAGAAAAATGAAATAGAGCAAAGACTTCAATAAGATGTTTGAAATAACCCAGACAAAAATAAAAACAGAATTAAAAAGAATAAAGGTCTAGGAAAGATGTAGGATACAACTAAACAACCAAGTATTCATAAGACAGACATTACTAAAAAGAGAAGAGAAGGAAGACATTGAGAATCTGCTAATATGTAGAGATGCTGCATAAGTGCCTCTAAGGAGGCACACCCCCTAAAATTAGAGGCAGCCACAATTTCTGCTCACGCCAAAACAGGCCAGGAATGGGCACATCTGCCCCAAAGGAATGTGGCAGTGGGAGCAGCAGGGGCTAATGGACATGAATTTGTACGTGGAGTATTTTTGGGAATTTGTAAATTCGCATGAGCATCTAAATGGGCCCCTCTCTGAAGATTTACAACAGAGTTCCAATCCCTATCTTAGACCACCAGACTGAATTCCTTTTCCCAAATCCTTAAGTTGATGTATAACCTTGCCTATGTGTCTGCTGACTTGTAGACTTGCTGGTACCCTCTAAATCAAAGTGGGAGCACATAGCTATCCAGGGATGTGGTCTTAGAATGGATGCTCCTGTGTCCTGTCTCCTCATTTGAAAACCCCACACTAACTGAAACAAGAGCTGAAAAACTCCGAAGTCTTTAAAGACACATGGACCCAGATACAAGATGCTCAAAGGACTCCAAGCAGACTCAAAAAGGTCTTTACCAAGGTACACTGTAATCAAAATAGTCATAAGTTAAGGTTAAGAAGTAAATCCTTAAGACAGCAAGAGAAAAGTGTCAAGTTTTCCAAGTTGACCCATTAGACTAACAGGGTTCTCAACAGAAACCCTACAGGCCAGAAGAAAATGGGATAATATATTCAAGGTCGTAAAAGGAAAAAAAAAAACTTGTAACCAAGAATATCATATACAGCAAAGCAATCCTTTAAAAGTGAAGGAGAAATAAGGCATTGCTAGATGAGGAAAAAATAAGATTTCAACACCACCAGAGCAGCCTTATAAGAAATTCTGAAGGGAGTCCTGGGTTGTAAGCAAACATCATGAAAACACATGCCACCACCAAATTCACTAACAGAGCAGGTAAAATCAGTAGCCAATCAACAAAATAACAGGTGTTAGCTCTTATGTATCAATACTAACTTTAATCCAAAGGACTTAGGTTGTCTGAATGGATAAAACCAAGAACCCACTATACTCTCCCTACAAGAAACTCAATTCACAGATATCAGACTGAAAGGGAAGGGCTGATGAAAGATATACCAGGCAAATGGAAACCAAAAACAATCAGGAACACCCATCCTACTATCAGATAAGACAGACTGTAAGTCAAAAACTGTAAAAACACACAAAGAAGGACATTACATTTTGACAAATGGTTTGATTCAGCCTGAAGATATAACAATCATAAATATACACAAACCCAACATAAGATATATAAAGCAAAAACCATTAGACGTAAGGGGAGAAACAGACTCCAGTACAATAATAGCAGAAGACTTCAACATCCCACTCTCATCAATGGACAATTCATCCAGATATAAAATCAATAAAGATACATCAGAGTTGAAATGTACTATTGAGAAAATGAACCTTACAGGATATTTCACTCAACAGCTACAGAACACACATTCTTCTCATCAGCATATGGAACATTTTCCAGGATAGACCAAGCATTAGGCCACAAGTCAAGTCTCAGTAAATTTTTAAAAGATTGAAATCATATTAGGTATCTTAGACCACAAATGAATAAAACTAGAAGTCAACAACAAGAACAACAGAACACTCATAAACACAAGGAAATTAAACAGCATGCTACTGAATTATTAATGGGCCACTGAAGAAGTTAAAAACATTTTTTTAAATAAATGAGATTGAAAACACAATGGATCAATCCTGTGGATACAGCAATAGCAGTATTAAGAGGAATGTTTATAGCAATAAGTGCTTATATTGAAAAGGAGAAATGATTCAAATTAAAGACCTAATGATGCATCTTGAAGAAAAACAAAAACCAAACCCAAAAGCAGAAGAAAAAAATAACAAGGATCAGAGCAGAAATACGAGAAATTGAAAAAAAAATGAAATAAAAAATACAAAAGATCAACGATGAAAAGCTGTTGTTTCAGAAAATTAACAAAAATAGATAAACTTTTATTCAGATAAATAATAAAAAAGAAAAAAAACTCAAAGTTGGAGATGAAAAAGGAAATACTACAATAGACACCAATGAAATACAAAGGATGGGCCCAGCACTGTGGTACAGTGGGGTAAGCCACTATCTGCAGTGCCAGCTCCCCATTTGGGTACCTGTTTGAGTTCCAGCTGCTCCATTTCTGGACCAGCTCCCTGCTAATTTTCCTGGGAAATCAGTGGAAGATGCCCCAAGTCCTTGGGCCCTTCCATGCTCCCACATGTGAAACCTGGAAGAAGATCCTGGCTCCTGGCTTCAGAATGGCCCAGCTGCAGCTGTTGCAGCCATTTGGGAAGTAAACCAATGGATGAAAGATCTCTGTTTATCCTGTCTCTATATATAACACTTTCAAATAAATAAGGAAACCTTTATAAAGGATCACAAGAAACTACTATGAAAAACTATATACTAATAAACTGAAAAACCGCAAAGAAATGGAAAAATTCATGGATACATATTAACCTACCAAGATTAAATCAAGAAGATCTAGACAGTCTAAGCAAACATATAACAAGCAATGAAATTGCAGCAGTAGTTGAAATTCTTCCATTAAGGATAAGTCCATGACCTGATGGTTTTACTACTGAATTCTACAAAACATTTAGAGAGAAATTCCAATACATTTAAAATAATTGCAAAACCCTGAACAAGATGGAACCCTATCAAACTTTTTCTGAATTCACCATCACTTTGATACCAAAGCTGAGCAAAGAAACAGCAGGAAAAGAAAATTACAGACCTATATACTTGATTAACGTTGATGCAAACATTCTCAAAGAAATACTAGTAAACTGAATCAAAAAAAGATCATACATCAAAATCAAGTTGTATTTATCCCAGAAACTCAAAGGCTATTTGTCGCTCCCCGTCTTCGTGGAGGAACGACACAAGACCCTGCGCTTTTCTTTCGTCTGCTCGGCCCTTCCCGGGTTTGCTGCTGGTTCTTCCCTGGTTGGCTGCCTTCCCTTCCACCTCCGTGGAAGGGCGGTTCCCCCTGCCACATTCCCCACTTCCGCGGGGGAGCGGCACACTGCCGGCCGGCTCTCTCGGGGGCTGCACAGGTGTTCCTTCAGATAGATGTTCCCCTTAGATGTTCCTTCGTGCATGGTCTCTCTCTCCTCCTTTATACTTCCACCAATCCTAACTCGGCTGCCCACACGCCGAGTACGCTGCTCTCCTCCAATCAGGAGCAGGTCCTACAGTTTATTGGTTGAACTGGAGGCAGCTGTGTAGAAGCTGTTTTCTCCTCTCCCAGCGCCATATTGTGGGAGAGCAGATGCATAGAATAAGTCTTAATTCCAGTAACTTAGTCTAGTCCGGGTTGCTCCCCACAGCTATTCAACACATGCAAATCAATAAATGTCATGAGACAGGAACTGTGGCATAGTGGATTAAGCCACCACCTGCCCATTTGGGCACCAGTTTGAGACCTGGCTGCTCCACTTCCAATCCAGCTCTCTCCTATGGCCTGAGAAAGCAGAAGATGGCCCAAGTGCTTGGGCCCCTGCACCCACGTGGGAGACCCAGAAGAGAATCCTGGCTCCTGGCTTCTGCACATCTCCGGCCATTGTGACCAACTGGGGAGTGAACCAACAGATGGAAGACCTCTCTCTCTTTCTGTGTGACTCTTTGAAACAAAATAAATAAAACTTTTTAAAAAATAAATAAATGTCCTCAATAGATATTTTTCAAAAGAGGAAATCCAAAGGGCCAACAGACACATGAAAAAATGTTCAAGATTACTAGCAATCAGGGAAATGCAAATCAAAACCACAATGAGGTTTCACCTCACCCCAGTTAGAATGGCTCACATTCAGAAATCTACCAACAATAGATGCTGGAGAGGATGTGGGGAAAAAAGGACACTAACCCACTGTTGGTGGGAATGCAAACTGGTTAAGCCACTATGGAAGTCAGTCTGGAGATTCCTCAGAAACCTGAATATAACCCTACCGTTCAACCCAGCCATCCCACTCCTTGGAATTTACCCAAAGGAAATTAAATCGGCAAACAAAAAAGCTGTCTGCGCATTAATGTTTATTGCAGTTCAATTCACAATAGCTAAGACCTGGAACCAACCCAAATGCCCATCAACAGTAGACTGGAAAAGAAATTATGGGACATGTACTCTACAGAATACTACACAGCAGTCAAAAACAATGAAATCCGGTCATTTGCAACAAGATGGAGAAATCTGGAAAACATTATGCTGAGTGAATTAAGCCAGTCCAAAAGGGACAAATATCATATGTTCTCCTGATCGGCAACAACTAACTGAGCACCAAAGGGGAAACCTGTTGAAGTGAAATGGACACTATGAGAAACAGTGACTTCATCAGCTCTTGTCTTGACTGTTGATGTACAATGTAATACTTTATCCATTTTAGTATTTTTTTGTTCTAGTACTATTGGTTGAACTCTTTAATTAACACACAATTATTCTTAGGTGTTGAAATTTTCACTGAAAAGTGATCCCTGTTAAATATAAGAGTGGGAATAAGAGAGGGAGGAGATGTACAATTTGGGACATGCTCAATCGGACTTGCCCCAAATGGTGGAGTTAGAAACGTGCCAGGGGATTCCAATACAATCCCACCAAGGTGGCATGTACCAATGCCATCTCACTAGTCCAAGTGATCAATTTCAGTTCACAGCTGATCACGATGATAGGTCTAAGAGTCAAAGGGATCACACAAACAAGACTAGTGTCTGCTAATACTAACTGATAGAACCAAAAAGGGAGAGAACGATCCAACATGGGAAGTGGGATACACAGCAGACTCATAGAATGGCAGATGTCCTAAATAGCACTCTGGTCTCAGAATCAGCCCTTAAGGCATTCAGATATGGCTGAAGAGCCCATGAGAGTATTTTAGCCATGGAAAGCCAAGACACTCTGGGAAGAAAAAAAAAAAAAAAAGACCTAAATGAAAGATCTCTGTGAGTGAGATCCCAGTGAAAAGAATGGAACATCAAAGAAGGAGGTACCTTTCTCTGAAGGGAGGAGACAACTTCCACTTTGACTATGACCCTGTCAGAATAAGATCGAAGTCAGAGAACCCAAAAGGCTTCCATAGCCTTGGCAATTCATAACTACAGCCTAGGGGGATTACTGATGCCAGAAACAAGAGTGTCAAATTGTTAAGTCAACAACAGGAGTCACTGTGCACTTACTCCTCATGTAGGATCTTTGTCCTTAGTGTGCTGTACATTGAGATTTAATGCTATAACTAGTACTCAAACAGTATTTTTCACTTTATGTTTCTGTGTGGGTGCAAACTGATGAAATCTTTACTTAATATATACTGAATCGATCTTCTGTATATAAAGATAATTGAAAATGAATTTTGATGTGAATGGAATGGGAGAGGGAGCGGGAGATGGGAGGGGTGCAAGTGGTAGGGAAATTATGGGGGTAGAAAGCCAATGTGATCCATAAACTGTACTTTGGAAATTTGTATTTACTAAATGAAAAAAAGTAAAATAAATAAATAAATGTCATAAATCACAACATAGTGAATAACAAAAACCATATGGTCATCTGATCAACGAATGCAGAAAGCACTAGATAAGCTTCAACACCCCTTCATGATAATAACATTCCACATATTAGGTATAGAGGAAACATACCTCAAAATTATGAAGGCTGTATATGTCAAACCAACAGCCAATATCACACTGAATGAGGAAAACATGAAATCAGTTCCCCCTCAGATCTGGAACACAACAAAGATAACCACTTTCACCCCGCTTATTCAGTACATTATTGGAAGTATTAGAAGTATTAGCAAGAGTAATCAGGGAGGAGAAAGAAAAAAAAAAGACATCAAATTTGGAAATCAGGAAGTCAAAACACCCCTGTTTTCAGATGACATGTTGTCATCCATGGGAAAACCTAACCACTCTACCAAAAAGCTCTTAGACCAATAAACCAATTCAGTACAATTGCAGGTTACACAATATCCAAAAATCAGTATTTTTATATGTTAATGAGGAACTCACTGAAAGAGAAATCAAGAAAGAAATCCCATTCACAGCCAGTGCCGCAGCTCAATAGGCTAATCCTCCACCTGGGGCGCTGGCACACCGGGTTCTAGTCCCAATCGGGGTGCCAGATTCTGTCCCGGTTGCCCCTCTTCCAGGCCAGCTCTCTGCTGTGGCCCGGGAGTGCAGAGGAGGATGGCCCAAGTGCTTGGGCCCTGCACCCGCATGGGAGACCAGGAGAAGCACCTGTCTCCTGGCTTTGGATCAGTATGGTACGCTGGTGGCAGCACGCTGGCCTCAGCAGCCATTGGAGGGTGAACCAATGGCAAAGGAAGACCTTTGTCCCTGTCTCTCACTGTCCACTCTGCCTGTCAAAAAAATAAATAAAAAGAAATCCCATTCATAATAGTTACAAAAAATCAAATATTTAGGAATAAATCTACCAAAGAAATGAAGGATCTCTACAATAAAAATTATAAAACAGTATGAACTACATTGAATCTGTTAAAACCTAATTTAAATTTTTTAAAAAGTAAAAATCAAGAAAATTATAAAATATTGATGAAATAAAAAATGGCACAAAAAATGCAATGATTTTCCTTGCTCATAGATAGGAAAAATTAGTATCATTAAAATTTCTACACTTAGAAAAAAAGAAATCAAAATTACTTAAGAAATCTGCACATTTAATGAAATCTCTATAAAAACACCATACCATTTTTTACAGATTTGTAAAAATCCATTCCCAAATTCATATGGAATCTCAAAAAACCCAGAATAGCCAACATGATCCTGAGACAACAACAACAAAAAAAATGGGGAAAAAGAAATCAAGTTGGAATCTTCACAATATCTGACTTCAAAGCATACTACAAAATTATAGCAATTAAAACAGCATGCTACTGACATAAAAACTGACACATAGATCAATGGACAGAACAGGGATTCCAGAAATTAATCCACGTACCCACTAGCCAACTGATTTTTAACAAATGCTCAGACCATGTATTATAGTAAAGATAACCTCTCAACAAATTATACTACAAAAGTGGGTGCATATATGCTGAAGAATGAAATTAGATCCATACCTCTTTCCATATGTAAAAATCAACTCAAGACAGATCAAAGTTCTAAATTTAAGACCTGAAACTATGAAGCTGCTAGAAGAAAATGTAGGGGAAACACTCCAAGACATTAGTGTAAGGTGATGATCTCTTGGATAAGAACATTAAAGCACAAACAACAAATGCAAAACTGAACACATGGGATTGTATCAAACTCAGAAATGTCTACACAGCAAAAGAAATGATCAACAGAGTCAAGAGACATCCAATTGAATAGGAATAAATACTTGTGAGCTACCTGACAAAGGATTAGAATATCCAGACTATATCAGCAACTAAAAAACAAGATGGGGCCAGTGCTATGGCGTAGTAGGCTAAAGCTTCCACCTAGGGTGCCAGCATCCCTAGGGGCACCAGTTCGTGTCCCGACTGATCCTTTTCTTATCCAGCTGTTTATGGCCTGGGAAGGCAGTGGACGATGACCCCAGGGCTTGGACCCCTGTACCTGAAAAAGGATCCTGGCTTCAGATTGGCTCAGCTCCAGCCATTGTAGCCATTTGGGGAGTGAACCAGTAGATGGAAGACCTTTCTCTCTGTCTCACTCTCTCTGTAACTCTGCCTCTCAAGTAAATAAAAATCTTTTAAAACAAATAAAGTCTATCAAAGGTAAACTTCCTAATTCTTTACATGACTGAAATCCTTTTATATCTCTTTTATTTAAAAGTGATATATTAAGTATAGATTAATAACTATTGTTGCTTTTTTCTTCAACATTTAAAAAATTTACTATGTCTCCTAGCACTTCTGTAATCAATTAGAATTCTGCAATTATTATCGTTGTACCAACCTGGGTAAAATTTTTCTTAATATTTTGAAACACTAGTCTATGCATGGTAAACTTTTACTGTGCTGAGTCACCTTGGATGCTTCTTCAGTTGGGATTCATGTCTGTCTATATATTTATATTGTTCTCTATTGTTACCCATTTGTCTACTACATATCCTTCACATTTTCTCTTCATCTACTCTGAAATACCAGTGTTAGTCTTTCTTATTCTGCCTTCTACTTTTTTCATATTTTCTATCTTTCTCACTCTAGATATTCTATCATGGGCAACTGTCTACTGAAAATTTCCTTTCTGGAAATTCTATGTTGGTTACTTTTCATAACTGTCTAATGGTTTGTGTCCCCTAATTTGTCCCTTTTAAGATTTTTAAATCTTGGCAGGCGCCGCGGCTCACTAGGCTAATCCTCCACCTTGCAGCGCCAGCACACCAGGTTCTAGTCCCGGTCGGGGCGCTGGATTCTGTCCCGGTTGCCCCTCTTCCAGGCCAGCTCTCTGCTGTGGCCAGGGAGTGCAGTGGAGGATGGCCCAAGTGCTTGGGCCCTGCACCCCATGGGAGACCAGGAGAAGCACCTGGCTCCTGCCATCGGATCAGCGCGGTGCGCTGGCCACAGCGCACTGGCCGCGGCGGCCATTGGAGGGTGAACCAACGGCAAAGGGAGACCTTTCTCTCTGTCTGTCTCTCTCACTGTCCACTTTGCCTGTCAAAAAAAAAAAAAAAAGATTTTTAAATCTAACTTTCTAACATCTCAGACTATCTTATCTTTCTGTACTTGTTTACCTACTAATTCTTTCAGGCTGAATCACTTTAAAAACATTTATTCGAAAGGTACAGCAAAAAAGAGAGGAGGCAGACAGAGACAGGCAATCTCTGATCTCATGGTTCACTCCCCAGATGCCTGAAGAGCCAGTACTGAGCCAGGCCAAAGCCAGGAGTCAGAAACTCCATCTGGGGCTCCCACATAGGTGGCAGGAACCCAAGCACATGAGTCATTGCCTACTGCCTTTAAGACACATTAGCAGGAAGCTGAGTCTGAAGCACAGAGTAGCTGGGACTCAAACCAGACTTTCCACTATGTGATATGGATGTTCTGAGCAGTGGCTTAACTTGCTACACTGTAACACCGACCCCAACCCAATTCATTTTCCGATGGTTTGCATTTTTTAAATTTGTTAAAGTTGCTTTACATGAGACCATCCTTGTAGGAAATCATCCTACAAGACATTGATCTTTGCTTCTGAGACTATATATTTAAGCAATTAGAGATGGATTTTTGCATTATTTTCTCAGCCTGACATTCCTATGATATAAAAGTAAACTGGGCCCAGACCTTTGCCCAGGACATGGCATAGATGTGGTCCTTGCAACCCAGCATCCTGAACAAATAGCTAATTTTCTGTCTGCTTCCTAAAGCTTGTGGAGACTGTTTTTCTCATACTGTGTTTATTAGCTAAGCAGACTCTTGGCTCCAGGATTTGTTCAGGGAGATTGATTCCAATTCCAAGCCAACTTTAGCACCCAGTATTGATTTCTTCTATCCAGTTTTGATACCCCCTGCGCTCTCTTCACCGCGATTCTTTGCTTATGGAACATGGAGACTTTTCTAAGTTGTGAATTTTTTCTAGACTTATTATACTTTTTCCAGTATTTGTACAATGTTTGCATGGAACAAAAAGGCCTTCTATGTCATTTCAGTCCTTCATACCATTCTAGGTGTTTATAATGCATTTCTTGGGCCCTCTTCCTGTGGTGCCCCTCCCTAAGGTTTACATTCTTCTCATGAAGAAAGGAAAAGCTCTCTAATTACAGTGGACTTGTCATATTTTGATGTTTTGCTTTTTGGTAATAGTTCCATTAAGATGTAATATACAATTCACCATTTAATGGCCCCTAAAATATATTTAAAGTGTTTAAGATTTATTTGCATGACAAAGAGAAAGGAAGGGTAGTGGGAGGGGAGGAGGGAGAGATAGAGGGAGAGAAATATTGTCCATCTGCTGGTTCACCCCCCAAATCGCTGCAATAGCCGGAGGCCCAGGCTGAAGCCAGGAGCTAGGAACTCCATCTGGGTGCCTCATGTGTGTGGTAGGGACTCAAGTACTTGGGATTTGAGCCTTCATCAGCTGCTTCCAGGTACATTAGCAAAGAGCTAGATCAGAAACAGAGTAGCTGGGACTCAAACCAACACTCTGGAATGCTTTGCACAACGCCCACCCCTTAGACATCACTCTCCAATCCCATTCCCCTCCCTCTACCTTCCAGCCCCAGCCCAACACTAATCTACCTGCTATCTCTATAGACTTGACTTTTCTTGGCATTCCATGTAAGTGGACTCATACAATATGTGCTCCTTTGTGACTGGCTTCTCTCACTCAGCATAATGCTTTCAAAGTTCACCATGCTATAGCATTTATCTACACTTAATTTATTTTGACTTCCAGATAGTATTCTGTCATCTGGATATGTCACATTTATGTGCCCAATGGTCAGAGAACAGACATGTGAACTTTTTTCCACTTCTTAACCACCAAGGATAATGCTGTCATGGATATTCATGTACAAGTTTTTATATAGAGAAGTGTGTTTCCTTTTCTCTAGAGTGTATAACCAAGAGCAGAATGGTAAAATATGTGCTATCTTTTCCAACGTGTCTGTCCCACCTTACATTTCCACCAGCAATATACTGAGGTTCCAATTTCTGCACATTCTTGCCAATCTTTGTTATCTCTGTTTTAGTACAGCCATCTTCGTGGAGCCAAAGTGATGTCTACATTTGGGTTTGATTTGCATTTCCCTGCTGACTGATGGTGTTAAACACGTTTGCATGTTCTTACTGGCCACTTTTATATGTCCTTTGGAGAAGTAACTATTCAGAGCATTCATCCATTTTTAATTGGACTGTTTGTCCTTTATGATCAAGTTGTAAAAGTTCTTTATATATTCAAGCTACAATTCCTTATATAGGAATGATTTGCAGATGTGTGCTCCCAATATATGGGTTAGTTTTTCACTTTCTTGATAGTGCCCTTTGAACCATGGACATTTTTAGCTTCACTGATGGCTCAATTATCTATTTTTTACTTTGTTTCTAGTGCTTTTTGGTGTTACATCTAAGAAATCATTGCCTAATCCAAGGTTACAAAGATTTATACTTACTTTTCTTGCTAAAAGCGGTATTATTTTAGGGCTCATATTTAAGTCTTTGATCCATTTTGAGTCAATTTCTATGTGGCATGAGCACAGTGGTCATCCTAATTTGGTTACCACCTGAAAAGGTCATCTCTAAGCATTAAAAGATATGATCATAAAATGACAAGATCTGGGGTATATTATGCATAATTGCTATTACAGCAACATTAGAGGACATGAGACATAAGCCTTGATACTTTGATCTAAAAATTATGAAATTATGAAATCTTAGAGGCATGGATCCTTTAAAATATTGGATGTACATGTGTGTTTCTGTAGTTAAGGAACTAAAAAAAGCAATCGTTGCTGTAATTAAAAATTTTCTCTTTACATATGAGATTCTATATATATATATATATATATATATATAGAGAGAGAGAGAGAGAGAGAGAGAGAGATCCCATTATTCTGGTTGACTCCCAAATTCCTACAATGACTGAGGCTCAGCCAGGCAGAAGTTGATATCCTGGAACTCAGTCCAGGTCTCCCACTTGGATGGCCGAGACCCAACCACTGGGGTCATTTCTGGTGTCTTTCTGCATCATCAGAAAGCAGAAATCAGGAGCTGGAGGCAGGTACCAAACCTAAGCACTCCAATGTGGCAAGCAGGTGCCATACCAGTAGGTTAATCACTAGGCCAAATACCTTCTCGGATTGTTACAATTTTGATATAAGGTAAGGAGACAATATCAAAGCACAGGAAATGAAACCGCTCAGAGAGTTTAACCAACCTGAGTCACTGGTATGATGGGCTCTAAGGAAGTAAAACATTTGTTTATATAGGCTGGTTTCTTACAGCATCCTGATACAGCCTGCTCCAGCTGTTCACTGTTATAATTCACAAGAAATAAAGGAAAGTAATAAATTGAGCACTTTCTCACCCAAACCATTGGAGGTTTATTTGAAATTTAGATGCATTGACTAGAGGCTTTTATAAATTTCTGGAAATCAATGTCAATATTTTTTAGTAATAAATCATAGGCAAAGGAAAAAGAAAAATACCTTATAACATGGTAAACCCCAGTAAGTATTTCATATGTGTATTTATATATTGCATTATCAGACAAATGAGTGATTAATCAGGGAGGTAAGAAAAGGATTCTATCAAAAGAGTCAGTAGGAACAATAAGAATAATAAGGATACTAACAGAGAACTAAGAGGATGAAAGGAAGAGCAGAAACCAGAAAAGAGCAAGGGCAGGAAGACAGAGCCAGACACACACGTGGAAAGGGAGCCGAGACAAAAATCTCAGAAGACGAAATGTTACTGTCCACCTGCTGACTTTCTAAATGCTGCAAGAGTTCACAAAGTATTTCATACACTTTGTCATATAGGAAAGGCTCTCTTCTGCAAACAATTTGTAGAAGCAAAATGAAATCCATCTCCAGGTATTATAGATACTTATACTCAAGCCAGCAGGAAACACTGAGTATCAAGAAAAGACAGAAGGGTACAGCACTGTGGCATGGTGGGTTAAACCACTGCTTACAACACCTGCATGCCATATCAGAGGACCAGTTCAAGTCCTGGTTGCTACACTTCTGATCGAGTTTCCTGCTAATGCACCTGGGGAAGCAGAAGATGGCCCAAGCGCTTGGGCCCCTGCAATTTACATGGAAGACCAGGATATAGTTCAAAGCTTCTCACTTCACCTTGACTCAGCTCAGCCATTGTGGTCATTTGGAGAGTGAACCAATGGATCAAAGATGGAGATATCTCTTTCCTTGTCTCTCTCTTACTCTGCCTGTCAAATAACTAAATCTTTTTAAAAGAGTTAAAGAGAAGAGAACTTTTCTGGCTGATTATAATAAATTAAAATATTTCTAACACACAAGACTCATAAGATGTTTTGTTTGTGCATTCAAATCCCTGTTTTATACTTTTCATGAAGCATATGCCAACATTATAGACTAAGTATGTGTGTGTATGTCTGTAAGTGACCTGGGTGCTTGGCTCATGACTTGGCATGAAAACCTGCCTCTGACTTCTGTGACTGTCTGGGGTGGAGGGGGAGAGGCTCTGCTGTTCTTGGGGGAATTTCAGTCCTCTTCCCTTCCTTTTGGCAATGATCAAAGTCTTCTAAGGATTGCTCTGCTTTATCTCCTCATTCCTGCTTCCCTGTTCCTTAATGCCAAGGAGGTTCAGAAAGCAGGAGATCAGACGGTTGGGACCATGGGGAGAAAGGCCATTCCCATTCCACGGCTTCTTCAGAGAAGGACTGCTTTGCCCCACATGGAGGTTGTTTCTCAATACCAAAAAGAATATTAAGAACATTCATTCTTTCAGCCGTTACAATGCTCTCTTGAACACCCTAAACAGCAATAACCTAAACAAAGGAGACTTTATTTTAAAAATTAAGGTGATAGTAGGTTAACATGTTTAGTGCAGATTAAAACTGTATGGAAAGAGAAGAAAAAACCCTCACTTTATTTTGTGATCATGTTCACATTTTTTTATACTGTGCATTATTCTTTTCTGCAGATGAGACATTTAAGGTCAGAACTGCACTAGAATATTCAGATTCCCTACCGTTGGTTTTCTGCCACTGAAACCTCAAAACCAGATCTTCTCAGCAGTGTACTGCATATATTACACAGGTGCATCAAAGATTTATCACTCCTCTTGGTCCACCTCCAGGGAGCATTTCATCATCGAAGAAAATAACTAAACTCATTTGAGCCTTCTTTAATTTTTAAAATGAAAATCTATATCCATCAGACATATGTCATAGTTTCAGAGGGCAAAAACTAAGACAACTTTTGTGAAATTCTTTTTTGCCTATAAACATAATTACAAGCCACTCAGATTATAAAGAGCTTAAAATGCATTTTTATTAATAAACAGAATTTACCGAGTAGTTACCAAGTTTTCAGTATTATGCTAGATATCTACATCCTTTGGTATGGCTTAAACATACAGAGACATGCATTCTCACTCGTGCATATACCGATACACATGCACACACGGTTTTACAGATGTATTTTTCCTCTACTGGCATGTATCATATCACTTTACTTTTGATAACTCGCATTGAAGAGCCCTTTGCAACCCAAATTGTGTCTGCACAGTGCACTCAATTCAGTCTCTGATGAAACTGACAGGTCAATTCAAAAACAACTACATTCACTGCATTTTTTAAAAATCCTGTACCTGGCCAAATCCACCAAGCAAATTTGTTTCTGTAAAACAGAAAGCCTTTTATATTTTTGGCTTGGTAAAAGCAAAACATATTTTAATAACTGAGGAATAAAAAGTAGCTGATGCTTATAAAATTCTATATTGGGTTTTTACCTGTTACATATACTTGAGCATTATCTAATTTAACTCTCTAATTTAACTGCCTAATGAGGCAGATATGATTATTAATTTCCTGTCTGAGAAAACTACACTCAGGGAGTAACAGCATGCCCAAAGTTTGAGACCATCCTAGGTTACAAGAAATGAGGAACTCTAGCTCCAAAGTCAAGCACTCCACTACTGTGCTATGCAGCCTAAGAAGGAGCACACAAAACAGGTGCCTTCTAAAAGTTTGCATAAAATGGTTATTATGCAAAAAAACCCAGGCCGGCACTGTGGCACAGCTTGTTAACACCCTGGCATCCCATAGGGGTGCTAGTTCCAGACCTGGCTGCTCCACTTCTGATCCAGCTCTCTATTATGGCCTGGGAAAGCAGTGGAAGATGGCCCAAGTCCTTGGACCCCTGCCCACGTGGGAGACCCAGAAGAAGCTCCTGGCTCCTGACTTTGGATTGGCGCAGCTCCAGCCTTTGTGGCCATTTGGGGAGCGAATCAGCAGATGGAAGACCTCTTTCTCTCTCTCTCTGCCTCTTCCGTGTGTAACTCTGACTTTCAAGTAAATAAATCAATCTTTGGAAAAAAAAAATGAATCCATTTCAAAAAAAAAAAAGTGTGCACCAAAATAAGCATCACTTAACTCCATTTGTCCACAGACGTTTTTAATATTATTGTTTAGGATAATGAGCAAAATTATTGTTTAGGATAATGAGCAGAGGAATATCATTAGTCCAAACTAATTACATGTAGTTGAGAGTAAGTAAGTCAAAAATAGGAATCTCTCAGTTCCTAGCCTCATTTTTTCAGTTTTCTTTCAGCTTGAGCAGTATGCTATGGTTGAGTTCTCAACCTGCTAACCTATCTGAGACACAGCCAAAAATCACTCATGATCTCAAAAAACAACCGGCTGTATCTATCTCAAATGTGTTGAACATTTGAGAACACTAGTGACAGGACAACATGGAAATACGCATTGTTTTCAAACATTTATATTCTTTCTACATCAACATTCTGTACAATTTTTGTAATTAATAATGAACAGTTTTAGTTGAACATTGACTTCTTAATGGGTTACTCCTGCTATGATGACTGGGAACAAACAGAAATGTGAAACTTGGCCTGCATACATTTTTTTTGTTTGGTTCTAGGGAAAGTGTCAATCAACTGCATTCTTTAAATATCATTTGCATTGTTAAATCCCCATGTGTTTTAAGCTCTCACCTCTTTCCTGGGTTTTATGTCCAGCTGCCTGATGGAGTCTTTCCCTTGGGTATCTACCACGCTTTTAAAGCCAAGAACTCTCCGTTCCTGAAGCCTCTCCATTTTTTAGATAAAATGCACCCTCAAGGTTTACCCAGGAGTACATGACTTGGGGTACAAGAAAGCTTTCTAAATGACAAATTTCCTGACATAAATTCCAATGTGACTCACATGAGTCACTGAATCCCCAGCATTCAAAATGAGATTGCATCCCATCCGTCTGCTTCACTTCACAGATAAGGAGGCTCATAGCCTGAGGGAAGTCGTGACTTGTCCGAGAGCATCATGACTCTGTAGCTGAGCTGTGAATGGAATCCTGAATCATGATTTTTGTTTTTCGGTAAACTCTACAATGTTTACAATTGGCATACTATGAGTCAGCATTTCTCATTTAATCCTCAACACAGTCCTACCAGGTAAATATCATCACCCCTCATTACCACTGGGGAAAGTGATGGTCTGGAGATGAACCCATTCATGCAGGTTCACACACTACAAGAGTCAAAATCCCAAAACACATTTGTCTCACCTCAGCTCCTGGCTTTAGTCTGTTCTCCAGGACAGTGTTCCACCTGCGTAACCAACTTCCTTATTATGAACACAAATTGTATAAACATACAAATACATGTGACCATCTTAACTGTTCAACATGTCACGACACAGGGGTTTTCACCATAGAATCAAAGTATTAAAGTAAGTCAACATGAGTGGGCATTTAGTTTAACCATTAAGACACACATGTCCCATACTGGAGTACTTGGATTTGATTCCTGGATCTGGTTCCTGATGTCAGTTTCTCACCAGTTCATACTACGGGAGACAACAGGTGACTGCTCAATTGAATTCCTGTCAACCACATTGAAGACCAGGACACAGTTCCTGGCTCCTAGCTTCAGCTCCTGCGGTTGTGAGCAGATGGAAGGCCCCTCCAACACCCTCCCTCAAATAAAAATTAAAACACCTTAACAGCTATACATTTTACATATTTAGCAATGCTGTGAACCCTCAAGTTGGGGCAACTTATAAAATATCATCAAGTCACAAGGTACCCTAGTATTTTGATGCTTTGTATTCTATTTGTCAGTAATTGGGTGTCATACATTTAGATTCTATTAAGCTTTATTAAAATGTCCATTGTAATTTTTCCCACACCACAGATTTTTTTTAACTTTTATTTAATAAATTTCCAAAGTACAATTTTTGGACTGTAGCAGCTTTTTACCCCCATAACCTCCCTCCCACCCACAGCCATCCCATCTCCCACTCCCTCTTCCATACCATTCGCATCAAGATTCATTTTCAATTATCTTTATATACAAAAGATCAATTTAGTATATACTAAGTAAAGATTTCAACAGTTTGCACCCACACAGAAACACAAAGTATAAAGTACTGTTTGAGTACTAGTTATACCATTAATTCACATAGTACAACACATTAAGGACAGAGATCCTACATGGGGAGTAAGTGCACACTGACTCCTGTTGTTGATTTAACAATTTGACACTCTCGTTTATGGCGTCAGTAATCACCCAAGGCCCTTGTCATAAGCTGCCAAGGCTATGAAAGCCTCTTGAGTTGATCAACTCTGATCTTATTTAGACAAGGCCATAGTCAAAGTGGAAGTTCTCTCCTCCCTTCAGAGAAAGGTACCTCCTTCTTTGATGGCCTGTTCTTTCCACTGGGATCTCACTCACAGAGATCTTTCATTTAGGCCATTTTTTTTTTTTTGCCAAAGTGTCTTGGCTTTCCATGCCTGAAATGCTCTCATGAGCTTTTTAGCCAGATCTGCATGCCTTAAGGGCTGATTCTGAGGCCAGAGTGATGTTTAGGACATCTGCCATTCTATGAGTCTGCTGTGTGTCTCGCTTCCCATGTTGGATCATTCTCTCCTCTTTAATTATGTCAGTTAGTATTAGCAGACACTAGTCTTGTGTATGTGATCCATTTGACTCTTAATCCTATCATTATGATCAATTATGAACTGAAACTGATCACTTTGACTAGTGAGATGGCATTGATACATGCTACCTTGATGGGACTGAATCGGAATCCCCTGGCATGTTTCTAACTCTACCACTAGGGGTAAGTCCGATTGAATATGTGCTGAACTGTACATCTCCTTCCTCTCTTATTCCCACTTTTATATTTAACAGGGATCACTTTCCAGTTCAATTTAAACACCTAAGAATAATTGTGTGTTAATTAAAGAGTTCAACCAACAGTATTAAGTAGAACAAAAAATACTAAAAGGAATAAAGTAGTAAGTTGTTCCTCGACAGGACAAGGGCTGATCAAGTCATTGTTTCTCATAGTGTCCATTTCACTTCAACACGTTTCCTTTTAGGTGCTCAGTTGTCACCGATCAGGGAGAACATACGATATTTGTCCCTCTGGGACTGGCTTATTTCACTCAGCCTGATGTTTTCCAGATTCCTCCATTTTGTTGCAAATGACCAGATTTTATTTTTTACTGCTAATATTTTTATTGTAACCCAGTACATTTTAAGCTTATTCTCACAACAACTCAAGACATCTCATATATTTTGGAGTGTAAAAAATCTCAAAGAGTTTAATTCACTTATATTTTGGAAAAATGAATATTCTATATATCACTTTGAACTGAATGGGTCAAGAAAGGGATATAAAATAAATTTTAAAATTGCATTACAACTAAGTAACTCAAGATGGAAAAACAATCAGGATAAATTACTAAAGAGTCTGAACACTCTGAAGAATTTTAAAAGACAGCAAGCAATATAATCACTCTCCTACACAAAATGAAAGAGTTTGGAATAATCCTACAATCAAAAACCCCAAAATCTCTATACCATCTGTTCTGGTGTCTCCCAGAAACAATAGAAAAAACCTGGAAACCTTGTCTAATAGCAATCCAATTTAAATAGCAGCTATAACTATGAATAAGAAAACAATAAAATGTTCCCCATCATGGCCAAAATGCATCATGTGAGCCACCTACACAATCAATTATTCAGCAATCCAATTCACCTCATCAAGACAACCTTATTAAAACAATCAAGGGAACTATCATCAGATTATGTCATGCATAATAAATCACCAACTACTTCTCATAAACGTCCTTTCCCTTCCACTTCAATGCTGGCCACCGTCTTCTGTCATACACCCTCACCTCTCACTTGGATTACTATACTAAGCTTTTAATGCATTTCCCTATCTCTACTCTCACCAATACCACATCACCCTTTAGAATAACCAGAAACGTACTTCTGTGCTCTGGCCAGTGCCTTCCTCTCTAGCCACACATCCCCTCTTTCATGGAAACCTGTTTTCCACTTGAGTTGAATTTAGTACTATTCCCAGATACAACCTAATCTCTCCTTCCTTTTAGTATGAGGTTTCCCCTAAATAGGGTGCTACTCTTCCCCTCCATCATCTGGCCAACTTCTACTTTAGTACTTACTCAAAGCTTTATCCACCCATAAAGATCTCCACAGCCTCCCCCTAGGCTCAGATGTCCTCTCTGTTCCTGTTGCATCAGAAACCAAACCATTTGTTCCATGATGGCATTTACCCAATCCTCAACAAGAACTGCTTGAGGCCAGAGACTTTCTTTTGTGTCCCAGTGTCTAGCTGAGTACCTGGTACATGGAAAATTCTCAATTGATGTTTGTTGAAAGAACAAATACATGAAATAAATCAGTGTTTTCCCAATGTCCCTGATCAACAATCAGCTGGCTGCTAATTAAAAATGCAGAATCTGAAGCTAATAGCCTATAGATCTTTATTGACCAGTATGGATTGGTGCAAAAAATTTTGCATATTTATCAAGTATCCCAAGTCATTTTCATAGTGGAGACACTCAGAATTTCTGCAGCAATTTAGCCATGAGAGACAGGAAACGTCATGCCTTTGCATAAAATAGCTTTGTCCCTGAATTACTTCTCTGAAGTGTCCATGCAGCTATCCCCCCGCCCCCGTACCTAGTACCTATCTGTGCTGTGCAATGAGAAAACAATTTTTCATCACGTAAAGATAAGGACATGAGGATCATCTATCCCTAGCTCAGAATACAAATCCAGCAAGGGGAGTTGGTTATGATTTCAACATTGTTTGCATTCGTTTAGCTTGTGTTTTCAGTGTGGCCCAAAAATGTCATGACTCAGTAGTTATTTGTAGAATTGCTTCAAAATTTTATCTAAACCACTGTAATTTTACACCCAGAATTGAAAACCACCTCGTTTGTCTGCAAGAACTCCACTTATTTAGGGGTTATACAGTTCTTGCTGAAACTAAGAGTGTAGCATTTTATTCCATAACTTTCTATAACACAGACTTGTTCAGGAAGCCTGATTTCCTTGTTTCTCTGACTCTACATACCTCACTCTTTAATCTTTGCAATAATCTTATCTACACTCAAGGAAATCTCAGGTTTTTTTCTGAAGGTCACTAACAATCTCCCGGTTGCCAGATCTAGCCAAATTTTTTTCCATACCCACCGGCCTCCAAGTTAACAGTGCAAGCAAGCCTTTCTTTGACACTCAGTCCTTGTTGCAATCCTTGTTTTCCTACTTCTATCTGGTTTTTGGTCTCCTCTGCACATTGTTTCTTTTTTAAAAAATGTTTGGCTCAATTTGGAAATGTAACATATTGGCCAAACAGTTAATTTCTCGTATTGGCAGCATGTTTGGCTTTCATCACACTAACCTCCTCTCCATATATCCTGTGGTCCAGATCATCATTAATGTAGGCGGCTTTCAAAATGTATATTAATTGCAATTAAAATTTCAGTTCCTCATTCACACTGTTCATATGCCAAGTGCTCAATATTCACATGTAGCTGGTGGCTACTACATTTTCCAGGACATTTATAGAACATTGGAGAAATTTTATTGGAGAAACTTTATTAAATGGTGCTAGTCTATACAGCTAGACTCAAACTTTCTCAGGGCTCAAATTTAGCTCATTCTATTTCCTCTACCTGGAATGCTACATACCAGACATATCTCTTCCTATCGAAATCTGACATTTTCTTCAACATTGATCCCAAATATTTGCCTTTCTCTAAGCTCTTTACATATCATTCTAGCTGAAAGTTCATTGAGCTCTCCAAGTTTTCTGCATAACCCTTATCCATGTTGCTTTGCTCTGTTCTCACTGGGGTGAATGCCTATTCTTCATTAGGGATTAAAGTGTTTAAAGAGTAGATAGTTGACAATTGACATTAAATGCTTTTAATGTGCTAAGTGCTAGATGACAATTCTCAAATTCTCTTCATATCTTTTTTTTTTTTTTTTGATAGGCAGAGTGGACAGTGAGAGAGACAGACAGAGAGAAAGGTCTTCCTTTGCCGTTGGCTCACCCTCCAATGGCCGCCGCGGCCGGCGCGCTGCACTGATCCGATGGCAGGAGCCAGGTACTTATCCTGGTCTCCCATGGGGTGCAGGGCCCAAGCACTTGGGCCATCCTCCACGCAACCCGAGGCCACAGCAGAGAGCTGGCCTGGAAGAGGGGCAACCAGGACAGAATCCAGCGCCCCAACCGGGACTAGAACCCGGTGTGCTGGTGCCGCAAGGCGGAGGATTAGCCTAGTGAGCCACAGTGTCGGCCCTTAATATCCTTTTGAAATTTTTTTTCCCCACAGTAACATTAAAGACACTGACATTTAAGGTGATAAAATGATTGACCAAATGAAGGTCTTAAGAAGTGATTGCTCAGGGTCACAGAGTGGTAAGTCCTTAATCTTCCCAGCTCCAGGCATTTACCCACTGGAACATATACCCTCCTGATCTCATTCACCATGTTAATGCCCACCCACACACCAGCTCCTCTGGTAAGTGAGTAAATAGATGGCTTGCATGTTTAAGGCAATGTATACGTATTGTTCATAGCCAAGATTTATTTCCATCCAATTTTCCCAACAGCTCTGAGGCATCTCCACAGGAAAAGTTATCTCCATTTCACAGAGACTAGGAGAGTTCAGGAGCTTCCACAAGTACTCAGTGCTGTTTAGTGTCAGGATACAGCTTTGGACCAGTGTCTCCTGCCTTCAAGGTTCATCAACCTCTCTTTTAAATGCAAGGGTTTGAAACTCATCAACAATAAACAAATCAAAAGTGTTAAGTCTCAATATACTGTTTTCCATTTGTGCTTTATTTTTAAACAGTGAGGTTGGGGTTGTGGTCCAGTGTGGGGAGCAAACCGGACTAGACTGAGTTACTGGAATTAAGACTTATTCTATGCATCTGCTCTCCCACAATATGGCGCTGGGAGAGAAGTAAACAGCTTCTGCACAGCTGCCTCCAGTTCAACCAATAAACTGTAGGACTTGCTACTGATTGGAGGAGAGCAGCGTACTCGGCGTGTGGGCAGCCGAGTTGGGATTGGCGGAGGAGGACTATAAAGGAGGAGAGAGACGGCATGCACCGGGAACATCTAAGGGGAACATCTAAGGGGAATACCTGTGCAGCTCCCAGAGAGTCAGCCGGCGGTGTGCCGCTCCCCTGCGGAAGTGGGGAATGTGGCCAGGGGGAACTGCCCTTCCACGGAGGTGGAAGGGATAGTAGCCAACCCGGGAAGAACCAGCAGCAAACCCGGGGAGGGCCGAGCAGACAAAAGAACAGCGCAGGGTCCTGTGTCGTTCCCCCACGAAGACGGGGAGCGACAGTCCAGTGGGTTAAGGTGCCAACTGCAATGTCAGCTTCATGTACTAAAGTGCTAGTTCAAGTCCCAGCTGCTCCACTTGTCATCCAGCTTCCTGCTATGCACCTGGGAAGACAGCATATGATAGCCCAAGTGCTTGGGTCCCTGCCACCCATCTGGGAGACCAAAATGCAGCACCTGGCTCCTGGCTTCAGCCTGGCAAAGCACAGGTTCTTGCAGCAATTTGGGGATCAATCAGCAAGCAAAAGATTTCCCCTCCCTCCCTCCCTCCCTCCCTCTCTCCTTCACCACATTCATCACTAGTCCCTTCAAACAAATAAATCTTTACAAAAATATTTATTTAAAACATAACAATGAGATTTAACTGTTTATGGGAGTCAGAGAAGAAGTTTAGTTCACTTTTCAGCACTGGGTAAACAGCCACATATTTAGATTTTTATCATATTGTTTTGGCCCTAACCCCATTAAGATAATTTGTTTGTATGACAAAATTCCAGGAACGTTGATTAGCAATTTAGCTATGAATATGCATGATTATTTTTAAGTTCACTAATAATATGCAGGGGTCTTGTCTAATTATATCTGAATTCTCTCTCAGGAAAATCATGTAAAATGCATTTGGAAAATGTTTGAAAAAATTAATTCCATTACTCTTGTTTTTCAGAATTTTCCTAAATATTTTATGGGTTTAATTAATTTTCTCCTTCTCAAGGCAATACATCATCTCATGTGTTATCATATTTGTTGACATATGTGAGATTAGAGAAATTAATTTTATACCACTTAAATAACAGAAGAAAAAGTTAGACTGTATTTTCTTCATTACATTAATTTTCTGAGACCCTTAAACATTTTCTATTTTGTTTTGTGTTTGCAATTACTTTTAAGTGGAAATATGATGGTCTGCCTTATTTCACATCAAGCATACAATCTTGTATATTTTTGAGTATGTATAATCAAGGAGGAGACATAGGAGGCTTAAGCTGCTACACAAGCATTTTTGCCTTTTTTCAGCTATTTTGCATATTATTTACAGAAGTTTTTCATGTAACCTATAAAGGAATCTAAAAAATAATTTCCCCCAAACCCTGCCAGCATGTAGAAAAGATCTACTTCCAACCCAGGACTGATTTATTCTCAAGTCTATGACACTTTTGCTATGAATGAACAAATGACTAAATGGCTGCATAGTAAATGAAATGCCTTTTGGGTAAAATATAAATGTGCCTGAAACCTATTCACTAAAATGTTTATTAGATAAATAAATAAGCAAATTGGGATGGATTTCAATATACCCCAGCTCATTTACTTGCCCACCAAAAAGAGAACATCTTCAAATAAACATTTAGGAGGAATACACAATTAGGAAAATGTTTGAGCAGCAAAAGGGCTTTTGTAGGATTACTCTACCCAAGTTCAATAGTCTTAATGCACATGCAATTTGCCTGAAGTCTATATTATAGACTTGGACTTCAAGCTCAGGAATCTGATCATCTGGAAAGAGAAAATTAAGGATCTGAAATATTGTTAATAGATTGAACTGAAATTAGCCTCTTAGGACTTGACATGCTTCCACTCAAAGTCCAAGAAACAGAAACAAGAATAACATTTCCTACAATCAAATATTGCCTTAATTCCTAATTTAACTTCTGCCATTTGATCTAATGTTACACCAAGGCATATGGGTTCTCTGCACGTGAAGAGCTTACACTAATTCAAAGCAGATGCATCACACGGGCAAGAAGGCAAGCTTCAATAGCAACAATGTTTCTTTCACACCTTATTTTTTCATACTTTCAGCCACTAGCTCAGTCTGTCTCCAATCATTTTACTACCAGCTTATTTTAAAAGTCTTCTAAATGTTCTTCCTCCTGTCAACTTTTTTTCTCCCCACTTCCACTCTTTCTATAAAGGACTTGCAAAAGACAGCTTTTATCACAGGCTCAAAAACCCATCACAATTTTCCTACGCCTGGTATCTGACTTTTTCAAGTCATTACCTGCTCAGTCTCTGAGTCTTGCCCTGAGGCAGATTCCGTATTAGTAAGAAATCATCTTCTGCTACACCTGTATTTTCCTGTCTGTGCCTTTTTAGCATGTTAGTGATCCTAACTTAGAGCCATGCAAACATGTGGGAATGTATTAGCATTCTCTCCATCATTCAGGGTCCCAGAGGGAAACCCAATTCATCCCAGAGGGTTCATAGAGATTTTTAGGGAAGGAGTCAATTACCAAGTACTAGACTGAGTTTAAGGAACAAACAAGATGATGAGGCACCCGAAGAGTGGAATTGGTGAGAAGATAATGCTACTCTTAAGGAGGAGTCTGTTGTCTAGGAGCCCAGTCAAATGGAGACATTAAAGAAGGCAGGCAGGCTGGACAGAGTCACAGGCTGGAAGGACACCTCCATGGTCAGGGATAAAGCAACAGCAGAGAAGAAATATCCCAGCCTCTCTTTCCTCTTGCCCTCTATCAGCCCAACCCCAAATTAAGCTGAAGGTCATGCAGATGACAGGGGTCTGTCTCGGGAGGTACAGAGAGGAAACAGAATGATGGAGAGCACCTGGGGCTTGCACAGCACTCAGAGGGAGTCCATTTCTAAGACCACTTCTGAAATGAGAGAACAGCTACACATCTCTGTGTGTCACTTTAAGTTTACTTAATTAGAGGCTCAGTTTCCTTGCCTTTGCTATAAGAGTAATACTCAAGGAGCCAGTGCTGTGGCACAGTGGGTTAAAGCCCCACAGTGTCAGCATCTCATATGTGCGCTGGTTCGAGTCCTGGCTGCTCCTCTTCTGATCCAACACTCTGCTATGGCCTAGGAAAGCAGTAGAAGATGGCCCAAGTCCTTAGGCCTCTGCACCTGTGTGGGAGACCTGGAAGAGGCTCCTGGCTCTAGATTGGCTCAGCTCTGGCCGTTGTGACCATCTGGGGAGTGAACCAGCAGAATGCAAGACCGACCTCCCCCTCTCTCCCTGTCTGTCTCTCCCTTCCTGTCTCTCTCTCTCTCCCTCCCTCCCTCTCTTCCCCTCATTCTCTGGCTCCACATCTCTAACTATTTCAAATAAATAAATAAAATAAAAAGAGTAATACTCAGTTTATAGAACTGAACAGTAAGTCAAAGAAATATGTACGAACTCTAGCACAATAGGCACTAAATAGATGACTCTTGTTATCTGCTAAATGAAAACTAAATGTGTGCATTTGTCTATCTATAGCCTCTTATAAAACTTCTCATAATAAAAGAGTGAGTCATCAAAGACAAGAATCAAAGAATGTTAGTGGTCACCTTTTAGGCTCATCTCTGTCCCCTACCTCCTGGCCTTAAAAACCATGGCAGGCATCTTCAGGACTTGGCAAACTGACTGTTTTATTTACACTAGTGACTTGGATGCTGTTTCTTCTCTTTCCACTCAGTAACAGACGGTGCCTTGGACAGCAGTGACATCTGCAGCCCCAAGGGAGAAGGGTCAGCAAAAATTTTAATTTTGCTTTTGGTTTGGGGCTTTAAGTACACAAACAGATTTTTTTTCTCCTGTCAGTTTGCATCTAGCTTTTTATCTGACATTTTTTAATGCTTTATGTATTTGGATTGACCCAGAAATTTTTAGCCTCAGGTTTTTGCTGATTTTGTTCTATGTTTCTAATTCAACTTCCTTGATTTAAAAAAAAGCAAAAGAAAACATGAAAAAAATATTCTAGTTGTCATTTCCTTATCACTAAAGGGGTAAAGAAGAGGGCATTCTGCTCTTTTTAAGCTTATTCATCTTACAGTATGTTTGTCATTTGAATATTTTAGATAACAAGAAACCAGGATACTAGGGATAATCTATAGATAATTTAACTCAACTAGAAAAAGGAACTTAAAGACTTATTTTTTTAAAAAGTTACATTACATTACATTGGCAAAGAATAAGATTCTAGGCTAATTTGATTTTGGGGTAAATATGAGTACATATACATTTACATATATACATAATGTATGCATTAAGTTTATTCATAAAAGGTCTACACTGAAAACAGCTTTATCCTCCTAAGTTCAATATCAGGGAATTTATATCACAAGAAACTCTCAGGATGTTTGCTGTAGACACATTTGGGGCCATCAAAACTTCGTACCCAGGCATCCCACAGGGAAAAAGCATCTGTCCCTAAGTGTATAAAATAGATTCCTCATTACCGAGACACCATCAACCTCAACAGTATTTGTAATCTCCCTGTGTCCTGGGGCAGCCTTCAGAGGTCAAAGAAAGCACTAAAGTCTGTGTCTGTAAGATAATTAAATCAAAACAGAACCGAAGGCTGGCCTCAGGTATCTATTTCTACTGTGAGTCAGTCACAGGACAATGAAAACTACAATTCATGCCCAAGCATTCTCCTTGGTCAAGGGGAGAAAGCCCAGATAGGATCAGAATGGAGGCAGATTTCTCACTGGCCTCCATCCAGAGCACTGTAACAAGACTAAAGAAGCATCAACACAAGTGACCTAGGTGGAGGTACCTTTCTTTGAAGGGAGGAGAGAACTTCCACCTTGACTATGACCCTGTCAGAATAAGATCGAAGTCGGCAAACTCAAAAGGCTTCCATAGCCTTGGCAACTTATACACATGACTAGAGCCTAGGGAGATTACTGACGCCATAAACAAGAGTGTCAACTTGTTAAGTCAACAACAGGAGTCACTGTGTACTTACTTCTCATGTAGGATCTGTCCTTAATGTGTTGTCCAATGTGAAGTAATGCTATAACTAGTTCTGAAACAGTATGTTACACTTTGTGTTTCTGTGTGGGTGCAAACTGATGAAATCTTTACTTACTATATACTAAATCGATCTTCTGTATATAAAGATAATTGAAAATGAATCTTGATGCGAATGGAATGGGAGAGGGAGCGGGAGATGGGAGGGGTGCGAGTGGGAGGGAAATTATGGGGGGGGGGAGCCATTGTAATCCATAAACTGTACTTTGCAAATTTATATTTACTAAATAAAAAAAAGTGACCTAGGTGTATGGATTAAGTAAGTCATTCAAAGTTCCCTCCATCTGCTTAGGCCTGATTTTTCCAGATTGCACAAACATTCTGAATCTATAAAAGAATGTTGAGTCATGCTTCAATCAGGCAACTGGCAAAAGAAGAAAGTAAAACAAATTGGATCTTCTTTGCTTTTTAAGATTTTATTTGAGAGGTAGAGGTATAGAGAGAGGCAGAAAGAGAGAGAAAGGTGTTCCATCTGCTGGTTCACTATACAAATGGCCACCATGGCCGGAGCTGGGCCAATCTGAAGCCAGGAGCTTCCTCTTGGTCTCCCTCATGGGTGCAGGGGCACAAGCACTTGGGCCATTTTCCACTGCTTTCCCAGGACATAAGCAGAGAGCTGGATTGGAAGTGGAGCATCTTGGACATGCAACGGTGCCCACAGGGGATGCTGGTGCCACAGGCCAAGGCTTAACCTGCTACACTTCAGCACTGGCCTAAAATTGGACCTTCTTTTACTTTTATGCCAGGAAGAAAAATAACATGTCCTACATATGCCACTCAGACTGCAAGATCAAATTAACAGCCGTTCACTGCATAACAAGGAGATACACGGGTTTCTGATCCTGCTTCCTTTCTCTGGCCCTTAGACAAATTACTTATTCCAACTGATTCTAGATTTCCAACATGTAAAAGGCAGATATGGGATAAAGAGATCTAATGTTTAATTTCATGTTTCTTCCAACTCTACAAAAAAGTTATTACTTTATGTACAAGAAGGATCAAAATATAATTTTGTGAATTTTAGAACTTTATTCATATGAGGCTGCATTTTAGGGGGATCTGAAGCATCCCAAAGCATATTCATAAACTCTCTAACAGCAGAAATGGACTCAGCCAGAATCACATCAAGTTGAAGAGTCCAATTGACAGAGACAGAACAAACGTTTTAGCAGACTATTCATTCTATCTGTGAGAATATTGTTGGTGTATTACGCACCTATTTATTGTGTATGTATATAAAAACTGGGTTTGATATGTAGCTAAACACTGGGCTTAAAGATAAGCAGACAATCTCTACAGATGAAAGATGACTTTTTGCCAACCTCATTTTATAAAATACAGAAATATAAAAAATACATATATCAAATTAAAATAAATAAATCAGACTAGAGACAATACAGATAATTCAGCAACAAAGATCAAGGGTAGTTAACAGAATTCAGGTATAACCGTCATAAGGTCCTATACAGTACTAAAACAAGCTATGAGGTTTTTTTTTAGTGCCCCAGGATTTAGTTAAAATCAGCATCCTCATGAGCATTGATTAACAATGTGGTAGAGATCATTTACCGATTCTGTAAATTAAAAACAAAGCATAAAACTGCATTCAAAATGAATGAGCTATGGGAACATTTCCTTAACACATGGAGGCATGGGAACATTTTCCACAAGCAATAACTGAATGTCATTCAACTGTGGATTAACTAAATGAAATCAAGAAGAAAAAAAATGAGATATCAGGTTGATAATACAAGCCAGTATCAAAGACAGGAATATTTATATGGAAGATTCATAAAATGCAAACAACCCAAGTACTTTGTCTTTTAAGATTTATTCATTTATTTGAAAGGCAGAATAAGAAAGAGAAAAATATGTTCCATCTGCTGGTTCACTCTCCAAATGCCTACAACAGCCAGGGCAGAGCCAGGCTAAAGCAAGGTGCTATGAACTCCATTCCCATGGGTGGCAGAGGCCCAAGTACCTGAGACACCTCCGACTGTCTTTCCAGTCACATCAGCAGGAAGCTTAATCCAAAGCAGAACAGCCTGGACTTGAACTGGCACTCAATACAGTTCAACTTCACAAGTAGCAGCTTAACCCATTATGCCACAATGCTGACCCCAAATGTTTTTAACCAACAACCTGATATCATAGCTTGAATAAATCTTTTACCTTTTTGTCTTTTATCACCCTTATCCAGACTTTAAGAGAAAATGGAGCACAGGATTTGTCACAAAGTCGATACACTTAGAGTCACAGCCCTATTTCTCAACCTTAAAGTCAATTTCTCAACTAGGTATGAAAAGATGTAACAGGTTCTATGGGTGGAGTCTCACAGTATGATCTCAGTGAATATTTAAATTACATTGAAGTATTTTCAGTTCTAGTTAGTCAATATAAACATATTTACCCAGGGCTATCTATGTACCCATGCAGGAAACACTAAGGTAAGTAACAATGACAAGACCCTTGTCTTCGTGGAGCTTATGATTTGGGACAGATATCACCAAGCAATCCCAAAAGTAAATGTACAACCATAGCTGTAACAAGAGCAAACCTGAGTATGAGTATGGTATTCTAAAGGATTCTAGGAGGGATATCAGACCTAACCAGAGGTAAGGCAGTTGGAGGCATGAGTCTTTCTATTGCTAGGGTCTTTCTCATCTGCAACCAGGTGATGGGAAGTATTTGTAAGAAGAGTACGTCCTTCAGAGCATCCCAAAGTCCTGTCCTGTGGGCAGCCACTGACTACACCTCTACGTCAAAAGCAAACTTTGCTTTCAGATAGCCTCACTGAGAGTGAGTTCAGCACAGGAGGTAAATCCACAACCATCTGCTACAGATCCCCTATCACCCAACATCTTCTTCAAACCAGAGTAGTTGAGCCTTGGTTGTTATCCACGAGGGTGGTTGCAGCATCACCATCAGCTTTGAGGAATCCCGGGAGGGCTCACTGCTCTCTCACAATGTGTTCTTATTGTGATTATGTTACATAGTTTATGATTCTCAGCAAATAAGGGAAAAGGAGATGGATGCAAGAACTTCCTACAAATGCAAAGCATACTTCCAACCATGAACCAAGTCCTAACTTCTAAATGCATGCAAACTTTCTAGTAAGAAGTGGTTATCAACATTGCAAAGGAGCTGAAAAATAAAACCAATTTTCTTCCACAGTCCCATACCTCTCTTCCTCATCATATATGCCCTTGGAGTAATCAAGGCTGTACCCCAGCCACACATGTTTACTCCATACTTAAATGCCTCTGATAGGTCTAGGGGATAGGAAAAGAATACTGGTCATTCACATCAGCAGTGAATCTATCTACTGTTTTATGTAGCAGGAAATGATAAACATAAAACATCTTTAATAGAAAAATTAGTTTTAGATTATTTCCTACAACAAATCTGATTTAATTTTTAGCTTTGAATACACTGATTTCAGAATTATTCCAAACCCAAGGGAATGGGAGGAACTGCAATTCTATCTTCTGGCATAACTGTCCTGAACAAAGTGAGGAAACCCAATGTTCAGTCACAGTAAAGGTTTTTCTCTGCATCTAAAACTAAGCTTGATTGTTGCCTGGAGAATTGTAAGATCCTGAAGGGCAGGGAGCTGCACTTTCAGACACTCTGGCTCTTGGCAAAGTATCATTTCTATGAAGGTGCCGATAAATAGCTTGGGGTGATTGTGGCAGTGTAATTTACATCCCAATCTTTGTAACCACAGGTAAACCAGATAACTCTGTGTAGATACATGATATTCAACTTTACTTAAGTGGTCTTGGTACAAACAAGGCTTTGTTATGACACCAATACAGGTGTTAAAACAGAGACCTTGATACGGTCACACTGCACACTCTGCATATGCACTGCAAAATTAAATCTGAGTCCCCAATTCACACACATGACAGAAATTACACATACCCTTAGCGTCATACCCATCAACACAACTTGAAATCAGCCAGTTGGGTGCATAGACAAATGAAGACAATGAAACCGCAGAGTTCCTGACACATTCCATATCTTACTCTAGTTAGACTGCATTGCTTTTACAAAGAAAAGCTTGTGTACCTCTGCACATTTTGTCTCCTGCATACTTGATATGGAAATTTCAAAATAACTTAACCAAAGATCAGGCACTACATATGTCCCCAAGTTTAAAGTCATCACCAAAACTTGGAACAGCCACAGCAGATGAATTCATAACATATTTTATGTCAACAGTGACACCATGAAGACAAAAGAGGAATGGACTTAATGAGAAAATCATAGGATAAACAGGCTTCATTTACTTCTAGGCAGGCTGCATGAATCCATTAATGTCTATAGATTATTAACATGGAAATGTAAATGAACAGTCACTGAATATATATTTTCTCCTGGAAAAAAAACAGTTCATTTGTCTCATATAATCAAAAATTTATTACCTAAAAATATGTATTACAACTCTTTTGGGTAATATCCCCTCAATCTGAAATACTCTAATTTGTATGTAGCTAGTTTCCTTTAAAATAAAACATACATGATGTAAAGATGAAACTTTACATCATTTATCTACTGTTTTGTCTGAGTGGCAATGCATTAATGCACTAGAGAAGAGGAAAGATTCAGAAGAAGTGAGGGATATATTTTGGAAGAACAGAAAAGCTCTGTTCTGGAAATGTATGCAAAAACAGTAGACTCATTCAAATGTCCTGGATAATGACAGCCATGTGGACCAGGGCATGGTCCCTTTAGGTACACCCAAAAGGAAGTCTTAAATCTTCAATGTGAAAGAAAGGTGGGGATACCTGCAAATCACACCAGGAGAGGCTGCTGTTTCAAGAATGAAAGATAGACAGTCAACTGGAGACAGATATGAAAACCCAGGGAAGTAAAGTCTGTAGTCAACTTACAAAGATTCCTTACATACAGACTGAAAGATGAAACTGCATGTCATTCACAAATGCATGCAGTATTTTTCTGGAGATTTCCTTAAAGTGATTGGACTCTTGAAATACCCCTGCCATGTTCAACAGACCCCTGAGCTACCTTGAGAACAGTCAAGGGCTGGTAGGTGCTTAGATACCAGGGAAAGAACACGCTGGGTGTTTGAGTGAGAGGAGGGAGCTGGCAATGCACTGTGTTGAGCTTCCCCTTCTTTAAGCATGTCTTACCCTCGGCTGTTTATATCAATATATCATCATCACCACCTTCACCCCACTCTCCAGTGATTACCCAAGTCTCTTGTTCACACTCTTCCCAAAATACCACAAATACACACGGAAGTTATTAAGAATTAGAAGAGCAGATTGTTTGCCCAAGCTCATAACCATGTGTCCTAAAGGTCATTTAAACATTTAATCAAACCTGCAGAACTCCAGGGACACTGTGAGTCAGACAGTTTGCAGAGCACGCTGAAGCTGGACTTCCCATCAGTCTTAGGTGATGCGGAAGGATCCCACAAAGAAAGCAGTAACAGGGATATTTGCTGTCATTAGGCAAAGGAGAAAAGACTAAACCATTTCTTGGAGTCTACTGAATCAAACCTTCTCACCAATAATGAAACCCCTGTGGAAAGCATCATTTCAAAACTCCCAGGATGCTGGCCTTGTACTGAAATGCAAACTAACACTGATGCAAAAGAGGGGGTGGGGCCGGATCCTAAATCAATACGAATTATTTGCTTTTCTGCTGCTTCATATCTGCTACACTGCTGATCCCTTTCACAGGTACAAGTACACAAAAGAGGGCTTCAGTTTCATAAAAGCAACTCAGACAAACAGCACTCCTCAGGGTGTTGAACCCAATGCTGGCTGCCAGCCCATGATCCGTTCTCTGGGCTGCTGGTACTTTTCACTTCCACAGCTATCAGCCTTCTTCAGACCTACGCCTCCCCTCTGATTAGGGACAAAGAAAATATCACAGTGGAAATCCTTCTGTGTGCTGCTAATAAGCCTATTTAGAGGCAATGAGGAAGCCTTGTTGTGCTCCAATAAAAGCCTTCAAGAGTTCTACTGAATCAGTAAAACCAAACTGTTTCTGTGCGCTCTGTCCTCATTTTACATCCATCCCAGAGGTAAGGCTCAGCAAAACCCTGGACACGATGACCTCTACATTTCCTTCCCTAATACCCTCCGATTCTCTGTCAGTGTGTGGGGCTTGAATTTTACTTAAAGTAGCTCAGCTTCTGATGGATTCCTGAGCCCTGATTCATTTTAGATCATCTCACTCTGGTCTGCTGAGTTGGCTTATTTAGAGGCTTGGATCTCTGTTGGCAGAGGGCTGAACACTGCTCCCACCTCACAGCTTAGCTAACACTGCTGGGTAGGAGCAGAAGTAGAGTATATTCCCACTTCCACAGCAAGGCTAGGGGAAGCTTTGATGTTCATGAAACCATGAACAAAAGGGAAATTCAGTGCAATATTAATGAAAGATATTAATCATTTTCCAAATGAAAATCTCATATTCTAACCATTTGACCACAGCAATGTAAGAAAATAAACTTGCAGCTAAAAGGTTATGTATAGTTCAATGGTTCAATGGGAAGAATAAGTGGGTGTGATGACATCATATTTTTAGAAGCATATTAACTCCTTTCCCAACAAATAGCCACATCCCACATATCAGCCCACTAATGGGGGGTGGGGTGGTACAGAGGTGCACAAAGAGGTAAGTACCACTTCTAAAAACAGCACAAGTATTATGTTTAAGTTCAAGGTTTGAGACAGGGCATTTTGGTACCATAAGGGAGAGAGAATCAGAGCAACTTGAAGGCCTTTTATGATTGCTTTCAAAATATAAAGTAGGAGAAATTAGCAATTGGCAAGAATTCTTACAGGTTAAGTTACCTACCCAGGATCACACAGCTATGGTGCCATGTGTACCAACCATGCAGAGTATTTTACGGAGACACAGAAAACAAGAGACACATTTAGGTCCTCTGACTTCTTATGATCTAGTTAATAAAATGGCAGCACTTTGGACAGGTTTTCTCTTACATTGCAATGAAAAATGCTTAGCTGAATTCCTGTCTATTTGGGTGATAAGCAGTATGCTCTCACTAACTGCAAAATATTTTAATTAACTAAAATAATTGTCATTTAAAAGTATCCAAGGATAATTACTTTGACATTTAGAGAACATTCTCTAAAACATGTATGTTTTATAATTCTGCAAGTGATGTAGAAATATCTCAATGAAATATTGTTGAAAAGTTATTTTAAATTCAATAAATCACACTTTACATTTGCTGACTGGTAGGCTATATTTAAAAATTCAGTGGTGACTGCACTTAATGTAAACAATTTGCCTATACTGAAAATATTCAGCTCCTGATTTATTTTACAAGTTTAATTTTCATATAGGAGTTATCTGCATTTTTTCACAACTTCTTAAAATGAAGCAAGTTCATGTCCTGTTAAAGAAATCATCTCCATTTAATTATAATATGTTATATTAGTCAGGATGCTTTCAACCGAAAATAGAAAATCCAAAGCAAAATGGCTTTAAAAATGAGGGAATTTATTATTATCTCATGAAATGGGAACAGAAGAGCATGCCAACGCTGGGTAATTCAGAGTTTCCATCCTTCCCTTTGACTATTGTTTAAAGCTCTTGCCCATTTTCCTGTTGGACTACAGTGTTTTTTACTTTTTTTACCTGATAAGCCTTTGTGACATAAATTAAAAATATATTATCTCAAAAATAAAATTCACGGGTTCCAAAAGATGTCAACAGTGGTCAAGTTTCTTTCAACTCTTCTACTATGCAATCTTCGGCATGATCTCTGATTCAGATCCAGTTGTCAATTACAGACATTACAGTAACTATAAGAACAAATAGAAACCCCACACCAAAGGGTACCGGGAGACTTTCACAACTATTTAATTAACTAGCACTATATTACAAGCTACCCCCTCAACTAAACACTGGCAAGCATACTAGGACCACTGAAATTGGACCAATCAGAATTAACTGATTTACCCTGGGTATATGGATATACACCAAACAAAATTCTTCTGCAGATCTGTCAGCCTAGACTTCCACTATCTAATATGATTTATATTATATTTAAATGTAAATTGATTAAAATCAAATAAAACCCAAATCCAATATCCCAGATTCCCCCAACCACATTTAAAGTGACCAAGAGCCACATGTGGCTAGTAGCTATGTCTCTGGACAATGTAGGTATCTAACATTTACAGAAAGTTCTATTGGACAATGAAGGCATAGATGAATGGGAGCCTGTTTGGATCAATAAGCCACCACATCCTCTGTATTCTCCATGTAACAGGCAATAAACTTTACACATCCTATCTGCAATGTCCCCAGTAGCTCTGTGAGGCTACCAGTCCGATGGCCTGGTTAAGGTCTTAATCCCAGCAGAGCTCTATCATCTCACATCTGTCTCCTTCTCAAATTTACTCTATCAAGATGGCTTTCTCCTTGATAAAAGGAAGTTGATAGTTCCCCAAAATTACTGCTCACCAACCCAACCCACCTCAAAGAGAGACTGACTTTCCTTCCTTCCATCCCAGTTTTAAGATATTCATTGGAAGGACACTGATGGCCCAGATTGGGTCAAGTACCCAACCTTAAACCAATCAGTTTTAGCTAAAGAGACATTGCTAAGGGGGTTAGGATTTCAGATCACAGATGAAGCCCTGTGAATCCCACCCATGAATTCTGTGGAGAATCAGAGAAATTGAAATGCCAGGGTCCTCTCCAACACATTTACAAAAGACCAAGTCTCTCAAGACTGCCTCAGGCCTCTGCAATTTCTTCTCCACACAATCTCTGGATCTGTGTCACTCAGTCTCTTTTAGAGTAGTCACTACCAACTTTCTCTCTACAGCAAGACTTCTTTTCTCAGCTTTAGAGTCATACAACCAAGTAAGCTCCTCTGAAGACCTTTGTGGCAGTAGATCTTATAGGTTACTTGAATTCAGCATCTCCTAGACAGAATTCCTTATCATCCCTTTTCCTCTCTGCTCAAATTATTAATTATGTCAAGAATGTTCTCTCAAACAATGTTATAATTTCCTACTCCAAGAATCAAGGTTTCATCCATGATTGGCCCTCTACTTAAACATCCAACTGTCAAACCCTAAATACATATTTGAAAAGTCACCTTAATAGCCACCTACTTCTGTCCATCCCTAGTGCAACACATCCATCACAGCCCAGGTCAGTATCATCTGTGGAGGAATTACTGTACTGCCTAGTGGGTCTCTCTTTCTCCAGTGTTCTATCTTTTCAATATATTCTCCACACAGCAGACAGAGTAAACTTACTAAAATGGAAATCTGATTATGTCACTGATCTGCTTAAAATCTTTTAGTGCCTGTTCATTGCCTTGCAGAACATATTTCAACTCCCTGTGTGAAGCATGTAAAATCTTACCTGCTCTCTCCTTTGCTTAGGTCTCCCTCCATCCTTTCTTACTGTTTCCCTATCCTAGTCTCTACAACAGCTATTTTAAACTTGCTAAGTTCCTCAAACAGCTCTCCTCCCTCTTGTCTACTGGACTCTCCTCTTCCTTGCATGTGAAATAATAGTCCTATTGATCACTTTTTCATCCGTCATAATTCCATTCATGTTTTAGTCTCAATTGAATGATACTGCTCTTCTCCCTTGCACTACTTCATTTCTTTCTAATACATTCTCATATGAACTTAACATAACACATTATTGGACTCGCTTCATTATTCATATCCCCAGACTGTAAGCCCCTTTAGGACAAGGACTACTGTTCACCAACATGTCTTTGGCTTTGGAGAGACACTGCTTGCCAAAGGCAGGTAAGAACTAAGTTGAATTGAATTCATTAATTTATTCCAGATACTTTAAGGAAGCCTATTTGTGTCAAATTCTATCCAAAGTATGGGGATGCAACAGAGAATGACACAAAATTCCTGACTTTATAAACACTGTTTGTATGGAGAAAATAACAAACTAATGGGTAAATAAATATGGTTGAGAAAATTAACACATTCTTAATTGATATTTTCAATGCTTCCAAGTTCTTTTCATTATTCGTTTACCTCATTAAAGATAGTATGGAAATAGGGTCATTACCTCAAATAGAACTCATTCTTTAAAAATGCATTTACCATCAAGAAACCCAATATCTCAGTTACAACTTTATCAATGAACACAGGCCTGTATCTGTTTCTAAAATCTTACTCCCATCTATGCTAGAAGGGCAGTCAAGTGCTTAAAGACTAGCAAGAGTTTGTTTTCTTATCAAAGGCCTTTTTATAAGCATTTGTATTGGACATTTTCTTTCATTAAAAAATATCCTCCAGGGGCTGGCATTGTGGCATCGCAGGTAAAGCCACCATCTATGACATCATCATCCCATATGGGCGCTGGTTCAAGTCCTGGCTGCTCCACTTCCAATCCAGCTCCCTGCTAATGGCCTGAGAAAGCTGCAGAAGATGGCCCAAGGGCTTGGGTCCCTGCCACCCATATGGAAGACCCTGGATGAAGCTCCTGGCTTCTGGCTTCAGCCTGGCTCAGCCCTGGGTATTGCAGCCACTTGTGGAGTGAACAAGTAGATGGAAGATCTCTTTGTCTCTCCCTCTCTAAATCTTTCAAATAAAATAAATAAATCTTTAAAAAAAATCCAACAATTTAAATATTTATGAATTGTTTGCCGAACTAGGCACCAGCTATCTTATCTACAGGACTATGAAGAACAGGAGAACTATTTGGTCATTATAATTGACTGATTAATTTAACAAATATTAAAGCTAAGCATATTCTAACTTCTGAGGACAGGCCTCACCTACTAGTAACTTACATGCTAATTGCTTCATTTTTCGATTGTCTTCTCAATACAATGTGTGCTCCTTGAGGGGAGATTTTTAACACAATATAGAAAGAATAATGAAGTATGATTATAAAAAAATAATTAAGACTGTCCAGAGGCCTTCTTAATTATTAATAAGCTGCTCACATTTTATTTTGTGTCTCCTGTGACTTAGTGCAGGCATTTTTTTGTACAACTTGATAGTTCTTTTTTGGATGCATTCCTAAAGATTTGCTGGAATTATTTTATTTCACCAAGTTATAATAATATAATTTTCTCAAATCCCATGTGTTGAAAGGAATCCCAAAGTAAAACAACTTAGAAAATAAATATCTTTTTTCTAATATAAATAATTAGTCCCTTGTATTTACCTGCTTTGTACTTTGGGGAGGAGGAGAAATCAAATTTTCCTGATACTGAACAATCTGTACCTGTAAATTCTTTGGTTGGTGGGTTTTAATGATTGTTTGTCTCAACTCACCTTTGCACAAATGACAATTTCTGATGTTTCTGTGCCTTAGTAATTTCTTCTCTCATCCTCATCAGCTTAAGCTTGACTATGCTTTTTCCAATAACTAAGCCTCAAAGTGCTTCATTGGGACTTGTCTGTATTCGCTTACCCATTTCTGAGTCCTTCTGAGTAATATTCCAAAGATCCCATTCATCCAGACACATTCAACTTCCCATCAACCAAGCTAATGCCAGAGGCTTTCGTGGGCTTTGCAGTAAGGGATTCCTAGACTCCTAGATCCATTTTTACTTTGTAGGATGGCATTTTCCTATTTCAAGTTATTGTCTGAAAAATGTGAGAGTTTATTTACCCTGAAGTTTACTCTACTCATTTTCACAGTTTCGGCAATATTAGTGTTCTCAGACTAAGAGCATCAATATGATCCCCCACCACCACCACCGCCAGCAGTCAGGGAGCTTCACAACGAGAGGATACTTACCTTTGATGGCCATTGAGGAAAACATTAAGCTCACTACACCAGGAAAAGTAGTGGCAGGAATCAGTGTAACTCAGCCCCATGCTGGCAAAAGCCTTTACAGCAGGACAGGGACAAAGAAGGAGACCAGCATCAAACCAGATTTCAATTCTACCATCACCTTCAGGTAGTGATAAACAACCTAACTGGGCCAGATGGCCCTCAATTTTCTTTTCTGAAAAATGAAAGAATTGAGCAAGATGATCCCTACAACCATATCCAATTCCTTTATTTTATCTGCATTTGTCATCAATAGGATGGTTTTTAAATCTCAGAGTATTTTTGGTTTCTAAAGCAGTAACCTTTGCAATCTACTTTGCAGATTTTAGATATACAGGTGCCTCTGTACATTTAAGTTTTGTAATTAAGCTTTCCAATTTCAAATTTCCTGGTGAGAAAGCACATGGAGACAGAGACAGACATACACACTATATCATCTTTATATTCCCTATATACTTACTGAAGATGGCACACAGAACACAGGAGGAGGCTACTGATTGCACATTTTTGCATTTGACAATTTATATTTAAGGTCTTATTTAGATGATCCTCTCTAAGACACTTTGAGTTTATCAGTAATCTTCAGCATTCCTGAATATTTATTCTGCTAATTCAGCTTCAGGTGCTCTTGCTATCACTCTAAGTTTCAAATACTCTGTTACTCAGAGTGGCTTGGAGTTCCTTGGCATTTATGTCACCTAGGAAGGCGTCAGAAAGGTAGCGTGACTCATCCCAGACCTACAAAATCAAAGTCTCCATTTTAACAAGGTGTTCAAGTGATTTGTGCTGATGACATTATTGTGCTTCCCACACTACTTGAAAATTGATGTTTGTTCATTTATTCATTCCCTTAAAGAACAAACTAATTATAATTTAACAAAGAAAACTGCCATAATTCAGTGTCACTGGACTTAGAAGTATACAAGTTTACAGTTAGTAGTTTCTTTTTTTTTTTTTTTTTTTTTTTTTTACCCCAGATCTAGGTCTCTTATAAAGGCAGGGGAGCAGGTAACTGGTTGAAAAGACTTTTTCTGTTCAATCATAAAGTATCAAAGAACAGACAAAATATTTTTCACCATGTGGTATAAATTCTGGAATAAGTAAATAATAAAATAAGAATGTAAGTGTCAAAGGAAAATTCAAATGCTTGCAAAAGAGACCAGTATTCCAGTTGCAGCTCTGAGATTAACACTGTGATTTTCAACAATCTACTTCTGTTTTCCAGTTTCTACACCTAGAAAATGAGAGAATAATTTTGATTTTACATCCCAGCTCTTCTCCCTGATACCTAGTATGTCTGATGTCAATACCCGTTTTTGGCATTTTAGGTACATTTATTGAAATTCAATGTAGTATCTTAGAAGTGGTATAAATCAGTCATTCTGGGATTTCTGGGATTTTTTTTATGTTTTATTAATGTGAAAGGTAGAGTGCCAGAGATAGAGGGATAGACACAGAGGCAGGACAGACAGATTTTCTAATCTGTGGTTACTCCTCAACTGTCTGAAAGATCCAGGAGCCCAAACTCTACCTGGGTCTTTCATGGAGGTGGCAGGGACCCAACTATCAGAGACATCACTTGCTGCCTCCCAAGATGCACATTACCAGAAAGCTGGATCAGAAGCAGAGACTCGAACCCAGGCACTCCAACATGGGATGCAGGCATCCCACACTGTGTCTCAACTGCTGTACCAAATGCCCATCCCATCTGCTATTTTATTCGCCAAGAACAGGAGCAGAATTGGTCAACGGCCACCTCATATTGCTCATGTAAAAACAGTCTGCCTAACAGTTTTACTCCAGGCACAGAGACAAATGGGCAAGGCAGAACATATTTTAACTCAGGGAAGATTATCTTGATTTCCTTTCATTCTGAATCACCAAATCAAATTGTGTAAATCCATCCCTCTTGCTAACTACTCAGTTCATTCCTATGGTCTCCACGAATGAGGGAAGTGTGACTGGGGAAGCTTCCAGCTTCCGCAGCCTCTCCAAGCAAATCAGAGACTGCAGAGAGGTAGTTACACCTGACAAGTTACCTGGCATTAAAAAATAAACTGACAGGCCTTTCAGGAAGCTAATTATGGAGGCTGCTATTTGGTTCACTGACAGAATTGCTTGTTTGTGGGAAGAAACATATTTGTGCATCGCATTTTCCATTACTGCTATTTCTATCATCATAAATAAGAATCAATAGGCCATTTCATGGAGCATATGCTCCTTGCCATTTAGTATCCGAGTGTCAGCTGTGTGCAGGGTAGGCAGCAGGGCCTGGAGCTCCTGGCTGAAGATGACAACCCTGCTGATCGGGAGAGCACTTCACACACAATGAGACAGTGTGCAGGCACCTTCAAGAAGTCAGTGAAAATGGAATGCAACAGTTTATTTTGGTGAAAAAAATTTTTGCAATCCATGCAGTTTTCTCAAAAGGTACATTTTAAAAACTCTTTTGGAAGACCACACATATACATGGATTTCAACATATTTTTGCAGCAAAATGAACTTCCTTTAATTTTATTTCCCATGAAACTTTTGAAGTGCTCTCATGTCATCTTTGTGAACTCTGAAAGCACACAGAAGGTTTGTTAAAATAACTCTTAAAATATTTATTTGAGAAGTAGAGTGCCAGAGACAGACAGACAGATACAGCAGGTTCTTCTATCCTGTGTTTACTCCTCAACTGTCTGAAAGAGCCCATGAGTGGGCCAGGCCAAGCCAGAAACCCAGAACTCCACCTGAGACTCCCACATGGGTGGCAGGGAACCACGTGCTAGAGTCATCACCTGCTGCCCCCCAGGATGTACATTACCAGAAGGCTGGATCAGAAGCAGGGCAGAGACTCGAACCCAGAGGGTGGGTGTTTGTCATATGGTTAAGACAACGCTTAATGTGCCTATTTCCTCTATCAGAGCACCAGGGTCCAAATCCCAGTCCCAATCCTGACTCCAGCTTCCTGCTAATGCAGACCCAGGGAGGCTATGTTGATAGCTCAAGTAGTTGAGTCTCTGCCACCCTTGTGGAAGACCTGGATTGCATAACCAGGTTGGTTATTAAATGGTATATGGAAACAATTTGCTTATTGGTTTACACAAAGCGTGTTGTTTTGATAGGATCAGAGCTATTTAAAAATCATGGTGGAGAAATGAAGGCAGAGACATTGTGAGTTCAGAAAAGCAGTCTGCCTTTGATGAGCAAATAGCTCATGTACACATACTATACCAAGGTCCCTGCAACCTTGAGTATTGGGTCCTCCCCATAGAAGACAAGAAATCAGAACGGCAGTCATTAGGAAAGTCAAGTATAAGCTCCAAAAGGAAAACCCCACCGCCAGTGCGTCCTGCTGGACAGAACAATGTCAAGTAGAGATGGAACAGAGAAAAGAGAGGAAAGGAAGACACATGGTGATGAGAGGACACAGAGAGCAGCCAAGGCAGAGCGTGAGTGCGGAGATAGGTTGTGAAAAATGCATAAAGACAGAGGAGAGGAGGAAGTCCCGGCACTCCAGGGGATCTGCAGGGTGTCTGAGTTTGGGAATAGAAAGGCTTTAAGGCTGAAAGTAGAATGAGAGAGGGAGAGAGAGAGGGAGAGGTCAGATAAATGTCTACCAAATAACAGCCATCACCACTGATAACAAGTATAAAAGAGTCCTTTATTCTTCTTGAGAAAGACAAAAAGAATTTTAAGTAGGATTAAGTAGTAGCAGCTTTCAGAACTCAGCAGCTCTCAAAGGCAATAATAACTACATTAACAGCTAAGTGTATGGTAAGAATCACCTCACTCGGAATGTGGCCAGCAAACCTTAGCAGCAGCAGCACGTCTACCTGAAAGCTCTCCCAAGATTCTAGGGGAAGAATTTCAGAATAGTGTCTGAACTGACTTAATTTTAAAAAGAGGATGTCCCTCACTGCTTTGAGATGTTCTGTCTCCTGAAAATTAATAGGACAGAAGCCCCAACCTGTTGGGAAGCACTCTCTTACCCATGTAAATATATTGTCAATATCACTGCCAATGCAAACAAATACTTATGTCCACAGATTACAACACCATATGGGAAACTGCACTCCACACAATCATATACCCCACACACAATGGTTTACAGGCAGAAAACAGTACCTTACAGGTATCCTGCTTTCAGAGATCCTACACTTTTTTTTTTTCCCCGACTCATCATAGGTGGTTACAATGTGAACTTTTAAGGGTCAAATTTTCAAGGCTTTCTCAAACTCTGGAAACCTCTACTCTTGAATTTCCTGCTAAGTTTTCCTCTTAAGTTTACTTGATCATAAACATGCTACCTTTTTCTCTAAAACAGAGGTGAAATCTGAGTATCCTTGTTAATTTGAGGCACAAGTATCTTATCCCATTACCTAGCAACTTCCAGAAGTTCTGGTTTATTGAAAAAAATAAGGGAGAACATTTCATTATCTATTTGTTTCCTACCCAGAGACAAGTTATTTTGGTATTACCCACACTGGAATTTGCATGAAAATCTGTTTTCTGACCCAGTTCCCTAAGGGTGCATTTGCCCTAGCACTTGGAGTAAATACTATTTTCATTGCACTAGAAATAGTTCTAATTGGACAAATTGTTACCATTACAGCAGCACCCAAATAAAGCAAAGGAATCTGAAGCTACCAAATCTGGATTCTACAGCAAGCCAGTGCAGTGTTTATGCCTGAAATAAGTATCCTGTATAAGCCTCTTATACCATCCACAGATGCTAAAGGGACAATAACACACATTAACATACTTAGAAAATATGAGTTTAGAAAAACTAGCCTGAAAAGAGTCTGCCCAAAAGTTATATGATCAGTTAATAACTAATATCCTACCAGTTTTATTATATATTTCATATTTACTATAGATAATTTTTAGCTGATAATGTTTCATTGATATAACCTAAACTCAACAACTTTGAATTTTCAGAGGACCAAACAATTAACATTCTAAACTCTGAATTAAACCCCATATAAAATATATCTCAGTGGAAACCTTAAGTTCCTCTGTGTATAAACTCTCAAAACTTCCTATAACCTGGCCTCTCTTTCCCATTATTCCTTCACATGGACCCTCTTCTCCCAAAGCCGGGCCTCTTCCAGTTGTTCACGCTTCCATGCCACACCCTGCTCTGTGCCTTTGTTCTGATATCCTTTCTTTTCTCCAATCTTAGATGTTCTCTCCCAAATGCCTCGTTATCAAATACCTCCTCCACAAAGCTCTGGATTTTACAACTCGAACTTAAAGCCATTCATCTTCTGAAACACTACACTGCGTGTGTCCAAATTTAGCATTTCATCATGGAAATTCACCCTCTGATTATATCTATGTTTGTGTGTGTCTTTTCCCCCCAGCGAACTTGCATTATCTAAAAGCAGCACGGCTCTCAAGTCCTCAATGTAAGGCTTCTGTTGAGATTCCACTCCTGGTTTAACCTCTCTTCTCCAGTTATTCCTTCCCTTTGAACAGAACACAAGCTAAAACGTGCCCTGGCCTAAAGGATTATTCTCCTCTCCTGATTCTTTCTCAGGCTCTGCGACTACACCTACTTTCTTTCTTTGCCAAATATCTTGAACATTACCCTGTCCTCCATTTCCTCTATTCTGTTCTCCCTCAAGCCCCTGAGGTTGGGTCACAATCATACTGCTTTTCCCTCTGCCACACCCCACCAGGGCACACCCCCACATCTCTCTTTGACCCCCTTTTCCTAGTCCACCATTCTCAGTTTCCCTTCGAGTCTTCTGTCATCACTCCTCATCTTTTCTCACTCTCTTAAGGCAGTGGTCCCTCTGTCCTTGCCTTCACCTTCCAAGTCTCTGACTCCATCATTTGAAATTTTACTGAACTCTGTGGGGTTCCAACCTTATGCTGCCACCTGCTGGGCAGGTCCATGGGGCCATCTCAGAACTGAATTCAAGCTAGTTCCCAAACACCCACCTCTGCTGTTCTCTGTTAAGTAAGTTTATCACCGCTATCCTAGACCCCCTGCCACGCATTTAACATTCAGAATCTCCATCATTTACCACCCCTTCTGCAGGGTTACTCACTCAACAGCTACTACAAACACAACCTGCTGGAGTATCTATGCTGTGCACCCTACCCATACCTTGCTCCCACCTATTTAGACCAAGACTGCTCTCCAGCAGGACTACTAGATAAGTCCCGACCAGCCTCTGTCTCTCCCTTGAACTCCAATACCCCTCACACATTGGCCACAGTATCTTCTGGAAATAGGTATCTCACCAACTGACTAGAGGAAATAAGTCATTCTGTCCCAGTTAGTATAAAGCCCTTATTCCTCAACTCCAGAACTCCTGAAACAACTCAAGACTGTGCATCCCTTGAATCCAACATATTTCTGTAGCCTTATCTGCAATTGATCTTTCTCGCAATCATGAGACTCCCACTCCAGGCTCCCTGAAGTTTTTTTCCTCCCATTCTGGTCCTCCGTCCTCAAAAGTGTTATATCTTTCCATGGCTGAAAACTTGTCATTCAAGTCTCATGTCAAACATCATGTCATCAGCAAAGCATGCCTGGACAACACACTCAACTGCTGCTCTCCCTCCTAATACTGCTCTTAACACATACTCTGTATGTTTCTCCTAAGCACACCTCAGCATCTGAAAGTTTCTGTACATTTATATGCCTATATATTTAGTGCCTGTCCCTTGACACTAGAATGCCAGTCCTTTCAATATGGCCATGTCTCTCACCACTCACTCCAGCTTCTGGAATGGCATCTGACACAGAAAGCCGTAAGTCTGTGCCACAGAGTGATACCTGTTTTCACACCCTCATCTTCTCTGTTGCTTGATCTACCCTAGCATTTATCATATTGCATCTTCTATTTTTAAAAATGTATGGCCTATTTTATAAAGGAAGTAAGGTAGAGCAAAAGGAAAGCAAATCAAAATATGGGAGGAGGAGCAGGCAAGGGATTGATCGGTTTATAATACTCACGTTCACTTTTTGTAGTTTTCGGGATAGAGGATGTATATATCTTTGTTAAAATTCTCTATTGTTTTATATTTTTGACCCTGGTATATCAGTATTCTCTAAATTCCAGTTTTCATGCTTTGCTCCCAATATATACCAAAAATGGATATTTATATTAACCTCGTATCTGATACCTTGTTAAATTTACTATTTGATCATTTGATCATTTTTGCTTCTTTTTTTATTTAGTAAATATAAATTTCCAAAGTACTCTTTATGGATTACAATAGCTCCCCCCCATAATTTCCCTCCCACTTGCACCCCTCCCATCTCCCGCTCCCTCTCCCATTCCATTCACATCAAGATTCATTTTCAATTATCTTTATATACAGAAGATCAATTCAGTATATAGTAAGTAAAGGTTTCATCAGTTTGCACCCACACAGAAACACAAAGTGTAAAATACTGTTTCAATACTAGTTATAGCATTACTTCACATTGGACAACACATTAAGGACAGATCCTACATGAGGAATAAGTACACAGTGACTCCTGTTGTTGACTTAACAAGTTGACACTCTTGTTTATGGCGTCAGTAATCTCCTCAGGCTCTAGTCATGAGTTGCCAAGGCTATGGAAGCCTTTTGGGTTCACCGACTTCTATCTTATTCTGACAGGGTCATAGTCAAAGTGGAAGTTCTCTCCTCCCTTCAGAGAAAGGTACCTCCTTCTTTGATGGCCCCGTGCTTTCCACTGGGATCTCACTCACAGAGATCTTTCATATAGGGCTTCTTCTTTTTTTTTTTTTTTTCCTTCCCAGAGTGTCTTGGCTTTCCATGCCTAAAATACTCTCATGGGCTCTTCAGCCAGATCCAAATGCCTTAAGGGCTGATTCTGAGGCCAGAGTGCTGTTTAGGACATCTGCCATTCTATGAGTCTGCTGTGTATCCCGCTTCCCATTCTCTCCCTTTTTGATTCTATCAGTTAATATTAGCAGACACTAGTCGTGTTTGTGTGATTGCTTTGACTCTTAGACCTATCAGTGTGATCAACTGTGAACTGAAATTGATCACTGGGACTAGTGAGATGGCATTGGTACATGCCACCTTGATGGGATTGTAGTGGAATCCCCTGACACATTTCTAACTCCACTATTTGGGGCAAGTCCGCTTGAGCATGTCCCAAATTGTACATCTCCTCCCTCTCTTATTCCCACTCTTATATTTAACAGGGATCACTTTTCAATTAAAATTTAGACACCTAAGAATAATTGTGTGTTAATTACAGAGTTCAACCAATAGTACTAGAACAAAACAAAGAGAAAATACTAAAATGGATAAAGTATTACATTGTACATCAACAGTCAGGTCAAGAGCTGATCAAGTCACTGTTTCTCATAGTGATCCTAACTTTTTTAAATACCATAATTGTTTCTATGTACACAATCATGTTACTTTCAAATAAGATTTTTTTTCTCACATTCAAAAGTACACATTCAATAGCCTTATTATAAGTACAAGCTATAGAAAGTAAAGCATCAAAAACCATAACTGCTTCAGGACAGCCACTTCACTAGGATGGAAAATAAAATTATTGCAGAGGGCATGAATTGAAGTTGAAAAACAGTATCTTAAAGCAACTTAAGATCTGCCATCCTCACTATATTTTAAACTCCTGGAGAGCAAGACCACATCTTGTTTACCCCATCAAAACTAAGAGAATGCTTATCCCAAAGTAGATACTCAATAAGTGTTACTCATATGGAATTGAAGTAGCCCAGAGCTGGACATATGGTGTACATTCAATACATATTTGTTGATAAACTCTGAGAACCAATGAGCAAACTTAAGTTCATTGAAAGATCAGTGTATTCTCAGCTGTGCTGAGAAAGTGTGGCAAGAGACACCAAGAAAATAAAAAGAGAGTTGTATCATTATTCAGATAGAAAAAGTTAATGTAATGCTATGACAGGTGCACCACGAAAAATGTTTAAGTGAATACCTGTGCATTTCTTTATATGACTGTTCCTTTTTCCATGGGATCCTAACTTGCATCCAAAATTCTCCTCCCAAAATTCTGCAAACCACACATTTCTTCTGTTATTGGCAAGAGTTCGGCTTCTAAAGTATCGATCAAATCCTATTTTAAAGAAAAAATATTGCTTTAATATCCTTCAGAATCAAAATTGAGTGTGACCATCACTTTTGAGTAGATATTATATTGTAATCATTGCATAAAAACTCTATATAAGTAGATGATAAATGAAGGAGAGCCTGTCACTCAGAAATAAAGATTCCCTAGAGCAAAAGCTGGGGAAGAGTGGTGGATGGTGTCGCTACCCCCTCCACCTACTGCCTGCCTCTAGGGATGAACGCATTGGTGCCATCATTACAACATCTCCTACTCTACAGCACCCAGAGCTTCCCACTGACCTCATGCTGAATCCTGAGTATTTGGAATCCGACTCAGCCTTTTTCTATATCCCCTCTCTCTCTCTCTTCTAGAATGAAATAACAGCTTTCCTATGTTTCTTGAAATTTCTCTTCTGTGTGTTACATTTTCAGTTAATTCAATAGGGCAAAATGCTAATACAATCTCATGGAGTCATGGGTAATGACTAAAATGTCAATTTGCCCAGATAAGCACCACATTGAAGGGGGACTGCCTGGAAGTAATGTCACACTCCAAAGGATAATGCTGAAGGTAGGAATTCAGTCATTGCAATGAGCGTTGGAAAAGATACTTGGGAGAAAGACTGTCTTTCCCTAATGATCCAAATCTTTGTATTTATTAATCCAAAGTGTCAGTCCAGCTTTGTATTGATTGCTTATAAATCAAGCCCTTTCTTTCCAAGAATCCTAAACCATCATATCTGCCCAATATATAATAATCAATAAAATAAATAATAAGCAAATTTACAGTGACATTACAGCCATTGTGAAAAGAAAATTGACTACAAGTTTCGGTATTTAAATAATCTAATGATAACAACATATTCTAAAAATACATCTCAAAAACATTAAATATACATTTATATATATTATATATACCGTATGTTATATATACATATCTATTTTACATATATACATATGTTTACATGCATGCATATATATATAATGTGTTGGGTTAGTTACTATTATGACAATTCTGCCATCAGAGCAAAAATTCTATCCAGAATCATCAATAATGGATGCCTTTCATCATGTTCTTTTTTTTTTTTTTTTTTTTTTTTGACAGGCAGAGTGGACAGTGAGAGAGAGAGACAGAGAGAAAGTTCTTCCTTTGCCGTTGGTTCACCCTCCAATGGCCGCCACGGCCGGCGCGCTGCGACCGGCGCACCGCGCTGATCCAATGGCAGGAGCCAGGAGCCAGGTGCTTTTCCTGGTCTCCCATGGGGTGCAGGGCCCAAGCACCTGGGCCATCCTCCACTGCACTCCCTGGCCACAGCAGAGGGCTGGCCTGGAAGAGGGGCAACCGGGACAGAATCCGGCGCCCCGACCGGGACTAGAACCCGGTGTGCCGGCGCCGCTAGGCGGAGGATTAGCCTAGTGAGCCGCGGCGCCGGCCTTTCATCATGTTCTAATACTCTGTCATTGAGTTTTTGCTGTTGAGTTTTTATTCAACTGGAAACAAATTCTCTTTGGTGCATCCTTACCATCAATTGAGGCTCTTTTGGGCAAGATGGTCACCGCCCCTTCTGCAATCTCCTCCTGCTGATAGACAGGTGCTATTTTGGATCCCCAACTATCTGAGCCAATCCAGAGAAAATGACCACTTTGGTTTAATTTTTTTGCTGCTTCCAATATCCTCCTATTGAAATAAAAACAAATAAAGCATATACATTACCAAGGAACACCACAATTATGAATGCCACAAGACCAGCTTTATGAAGTTTTCTATACTCAGAAGGTCACTGTTATACAATTAGTCAATCATTCTAACAGCCTGAATCTTACTGACTTCTAAAGGAAACACGACAGAGACTTTAACTCCAGCACATGTTAATTAGCCTTGCCCTTAACCCCATTCACATCTTTCTATCATCCTCATTTGTCTCATCTCATTCAGGACCCAGGTTTTACTCTGTAGGTGTTTCAGACTTAGAAACTGCAAGGCTGTCTCAATTACACGCGGAATTTGCAATTCCTGCGAAATCTCCTAAGATTTTTCACTGAACATGAAGTATGTTAAAATGAATGTGGTTCAATCTGATCCTACAGAGAGCCAAGTAACCAGCACCTGATGTCATCCTCATTGGCAAACATGATCACTGCTCGAGCATTAGGTGTTTCCAGCAGGCGTTTGATGATTTTTTCAAACTCCCCAGGTCTTGGTTCACGTGGGATTTTCTGTGACTGAGCAATGCAAACACCACCTATTTTTACGGAAAAAAAAAAGTGATTCAGAAACAGCACTTATTTAATTGAACATTTAATGAGATTAACTACTTACAAAAGCACATGATTCAGGATAGGATACTATTTCTCAAAACATTTGTCATTCCCATCTAATTAAAAGAATACCTGTTTGCTTCCATTATAACATATGCACAAGTAAGTGACATCAGTGACTTTAATTAATATTGCCTGGATTTGCTTTTTTCCAAACTTAATCTTAGTATAAAGCAAGGTATATAAATGTATGAGTCACGGAAAGAAGAAGGGCTATTTTGATTTATTTAACACGAACTAAAGGAGAAGTAACCGAATAAAACACAGGAGTATGTCTTTTAGATGAGACCTCTAGTAAGCAGCAAGGTCCTTTCACTACTTTCATTTATCAGTGGACCTTCTTTAAAGTTAATTTCATTTTATAGCTAATAGCATTGCAGCAGGATTCTCATGCATCAACATAACGATGTGTTGTTACGAGACAAGTGGTCTTCAAGATTATCTGAGGCACAGGCACATCCCAAAAATGCCAACCCTCAGTTGACGTATGTCTCTACTTTAGAAATCAGAGTGACAGAAATCCAATCTTACTATCATGGGGGAGGGGGGTTCTTCTTCCGCCTCTCCTCCTAAGACAATGAGGGGCCTCAGAGAAAAGTTTACACTGGATCCCTGCCTCTGGGCTGGGTTAGGAGGCAAAAAAAGATGTTTTCCCAGTTGCAGTGAAACAGACAAGGATCTCTGACATTAGAAGAAAGAGCAATATTAACAATAAGTTCCAATTGCATTATGGTTGTTTGAAACAGTCTTTTTGGAGTCAGCAGAGAATTAAATCACCAGTTCTAGCTTTGCTTCAGTAAGCAAAGGCATTTTTACTCCCAAACAACTGGCAATATATCTGTCACCAAATTACACCTAGATGCCATCGGGGTGGACTCTGGCAATGTCTAAGCCAGGAGAAGCATTCCTGTCTGGGAGATAGGCATTCTAATAAATTATGGAATACAGGATATATTATAAAACTGACAGTATACCACGCAATGGGTGCACAGAGGAAGGAGTAACCTATGTGCTCCAGAGAGCTGGATTTCAAAAGCAAATATGCATCCACCTGGGGAGCAAATAGGGACATTCCTAGGCACATCAAGGGTATGAAGGAACCTAGCTTGACCATGAACTATGTACACACAAACTAGGATTAAGTTTGGAAAGAATGACCAGGTCCAGAATGAGAATGACTTTGTTAGACATGCCAAACTCTACAGTCCAAATGTTCACATGTTGACACCTAATCTGTTGCAAGGGTATCAGGAGGTAAAGTGGTTGGAAGATGATTAGATCATAGGCTGGCACCCTTATGAACAGAATTAGTACCCTTATTTGAAAATGAAAATAGCCCAAGGACGGCCCTCACACTGTCTGCCAGGTAAAGACACAGCATAAAGAAAGCTGGGAACCAAGAGGCAGGCCCTCCTCACCAGAATCCAACCATGCTGTCACCCTAATCTTGGACTTCCAAACTCCAGAACTGTGAAGAATGCATTTTAGTGATTTATAAGCCAACCAGTCTATGGTAATTTGTTACAGCAACTTAGCTGTAACTTACTAGGAAATCAAATAATTTGAATTTTATCCTGAAACAATAGTAACCCATTATAAGTTCCTAAGTAGGAGAATTGCATGATCAGCTTTATGCTTTAGCAATAACACTCAGGTAGACACACAAAGAAGAAAGGTCAGGGAGCCAGAACATGCATCTCCATTGTGTGTGATCAGAACTAACATCTATGGCAGCAATGTGTAACCAGCCTGGGATAAAGGACAGCAGGCTGATTTTTCTTATATTAGGGAACACTCAAAATCATTCCTGCAACAACCTTACAATAGGTTCTTCAGGGGTAGCAATTGCTCGTACTCCACAGGGTCATGCTACTGCCTGTAGTTAGCTAGTCTGCTTTAACAGCTGTGATGATTGCTTCATTCACTCAGTAAATATTTTATTTGTCAAGTCCCGTGTGGGAGCTGTGGACACAATGGTAATAAAACAGACACGGTCTCTGCCTTCAGAAAGTTTATAAATGTGGTGAGCTAAGCCTAACACAAGATATATAATAATATAATTATAAATTATGACAAACCCAATGAGGAAGAGCAAGAAATTTAATTTCTATTTATTTATGTTCACTTTATTATTTTAATGGCAGAGAGGCAGATAGAGATAATCCTTCCATCTAATAGTTGACTCCCCAAATGCCCACATTGGTGGGGCTGGGCCAGTTCTACACTGATCAGGGTCTGCTACCTGAGTGGCAGGGACCTAAGTACCTGAGCCGTCACCTGCCACCTCCCAGATGTGTTAGAAGAAAGATGAATCAGAAGCAAAATAGCCAGAACTCAAATCAGGGACTCTGACAGGGAACCCGGGCATCCCAAGCAGCAATTTAACAGCTGCACCAAAGGCCTGCCCCAGTCATTGAATATAGGGACCAGGGTTGTGGCACAGCAGGTTATGCCACCACTTGCAATGCTTGCACCTCATATTGGAGTGCCGCTTCAAGTTCCAACTATTCTGCTTCTGTTCTAGCTCCCTGCTAATGTGCCTGCAAAGGCAGCAAAAGATGGCCCAAGTACTTGGACCCCTGCTACACTTGTGGGAGACTTGGATGAAGTTCGTGGCTCCTGGTTTCAGCATGGCTCAGCCCCAGCCACTGCAGCTACTTGGGAAGTATAAAAGAAGACAGAAGATCTCTCTCTTGCTCGCTTTAACCTATTCTCCCTCTCTGTAAGTCTGCCTTTCAACTAAATAAAATGTTTTCTAAAAAGTTCATGGAGGGGCTAGCACTGTGGCGTACCAGGTAAAGCCACCACCTGCAGTGCTGCCATCCCATATGGACACCTATGGACACCGGTTAGAGTCCCAGCTGCTCCACTTCCAATCCTCCTCTCTGCTATGGCCTGGGAAAGCAGTAGAAGATGGCTCAGGTCCTTGGGCCCCCACACTCATGCAGGAGACCCAGAGGAAGCTCCTGGCTCCTGGCTCCTGGCTTCGGATCAGCACAGCTCCAGCTGTTTAGGCCAACTGGGGAGTGAACCAGCGGATGGAAGACCTCTTTCTCTTTCTCTGCCTCTCCTTCTCTCTCTGTGTAACTCTTTCAAATAAATAAATATTTCTTAAAAAGTTCATGGAAATGACATTAAGAGATAATCTGTTTAAAAAATTAATTTAGATTGAATGTGTAGAGAAAGTTACCCTGAAGTAGAATAATATAGTTGAGATTAAAAGCATGGGGGAACAGGAGAAAATAGTGTGAGAAGCAGCAGGCAAGAGCCATGGGGTTCATGAATGAGAGGGAGCAGTATGAGACAAGGTAAGAGGCAGGAAAAGGCATTTGGCTCTCCCTGTTGGCCTCTCTAAATTTAATTAATTTTTAAAAGATAAGGAGAGGGACCAAATCATGCAAAGCTCTGCAGGGTTACTGTACAAATCCTTAAAATACTGAACTTCTTCACTAAATGTTTATTTCTCCAATCTGCGTGTCCCATAGAGAGGTATCTAATATGAGCATTGTGTCTGTGGCAACCTGGCAGATGAGGGCTGTTAATGTAAACAGCAGCCAATGGACAAAGAGGAGGAGCCAGTGAGGCCACGTGAGAAGTGACTGTAACAGGCAGTGGGACATGATGACCGAGGCAGTGCTTCTGGTGCTAGAACAGAGTGGACGGAGCTAAGGTAAAGCTTCTGAGTTGGAATGAGTGGGGCTCTGTAATGATTTAACATCTCTAAGGACGCAATGAGAAAGCATGAAGTCTGCCTCCAAGGATTTGACCTTTCTGAGATGTTATGTGTTGATATCGTGAAACAGGCAGGAAGCACAGAAAGATGGGGAGAACAAAGGACAGATACTGATTCAGGTCAGCTGTCTTCAAAGTACCCGTGGAACAGCAAACTGACAATGGGTCTTGGGGCAGAGAGAGAGTAAGAGACACGCAATTACAATCTTGTCAGGTGCTGACGAGACTATCCAAAGTCCCTTTTTATATATTTTTTTAATTTATTTAATTTTATTTGGAAGACTGGCAGAGACACAGAGAGAGGGAGAAATCTTTCATCTGCTGGCTTATTCCAAAAATTTCGCCAACAGCCAGGACAGGGCCAGGTCAAAACCAGGAGCTCCATCTGGGTCCCTCCCCAGGGTGGCAGGGATCTAAGTACATGAATCGTGATCTACTGTCTTCAGGGGTGCCCATTAGCAGGAAGCAGGATTAGAAGTGGAAGAGCCAGGTGTTGGAGCCCACCCTCCATCCAATATGAGATGCAGGCACCCTAAGCAGTCACCTAACAACTGAGGCACATGCCTGCCCCAGTAGTTGATGGGTTTAAGTTCATAAGAAAGTGGTTCAAGGTTCTCTGAAACAAATCACCCACTTTGGAGAGGAGCTGGTGAGTGAGTGATCATCTTTTGAGGAAACTTTTGGAACAAAGTCTAAAGGCAAGTTGAAAACTACATATAACTTATTTGAAAAGGAAAGAAACAAACTGGTAAATGGAAATACCGGCTAACGGCAGAAATGCAACACCAAAACTCTAACAGTCTTTAGGGAACAAAAGCTGTTTCAAAATACAACTGCCCTTTTAATTAAGTTGATTACTCACGCATGCCATTAAGGGCATGTTACATCCGGAGTATCATTCTGAGATGATACCAACTCCACAGCTGGAGAAATGAAGGTCAGAAAAATTTTATTATGACTTCATCAGATGAGGCAAACAAGCAATCCAGACATGTGGCTGAGTCTGAATTCATTGACTGACTTATTCACTAAGGGCCTACTGAGCATTTCTGCTTGTAAAAAGCTGAGTTAGTTTGGTTGGGAATTAATACAATTTAAATCCATCTCCCTTACTTCTGTTTCTTTACCTCACCTTGTATTTGTCAGCCTGGTCAATTTTCAGTTTCCTAGAGAGAGACACTGCACTATTAATTTATTTCAGCTGAACAAATACTTTGAAAGAACCTGTTCCATGTGGCATTTTGCTATGGGTAGCTTAGGATGTTTTATTGAGTTGTAGACTGATTACTTCTCAAGTGATTGGAGTCAGAAGATTAGGATTCTTTCTTGAGCCCCGAAGCTCATTCACTCTTTCTATCTCCACATCAGTCAAAAAGCCAGACAGTTAATCTATTCATAAGTACTCATGCTCCACTATGTTTCAGGAGCTACAGACATCCAAAGACTGCCTGTCCTCAGCAGTATTATAATATAATTGAATGACAAGATGTGCACATAAGAAACGTCAGACAAGAATTTAAGAACAGGTGGCAGTACAACAGCATACGCTATATCAAAACACAGCAACAAATGAAAAACAAGTCATCCCCCAAAATAGCCCCATGACTGCATACGAAGATGATGTCGTTCTATGGTCTTAGAATTTGGTTAAAAAGAAAAAAAGTGAAATTCAGTCAAACATTCAGGCCTAATCAAAAAACTATTTATTACCATAGTGAGCACCTACTGTTTGTCTTTTTATTTCAAGACAGACTGTGTCTTTATTTAAGCTCTGGGGCTGGGTGAAAGAGGAATTTCCCTTCCTCAGAGAATTTGTCCGTTACATCTATTTTTCCGTACCTCAGAAATGACTGATTGTGTACAGTCCAGGAGACACTAGCTTCCCTCTTCTTCAGGTATGCCCAGTTCTTCAGGAAATAAGCTTTACAGCTTAGTGCTTGGTAAAAAATGTACAGAGGCATTTATGCTTGGCATGTTTCTAGAATGTTCTGCCTGCTTTCCTTGCACCTTGTGCAATTTTCTCATTTTGATTATGTAAAATAAAAGATCGTTTGTCTAGTTGGACACTTTCTATACACTCTGTTATTACCAGCGATTGCTGCTTTCCCTTCTTAGTCACTCTATGATATCATCACTACTCCTAATAACAACAGTTAACAATGGAATCACCTCCATGCTTCTGAGGAGCAAACTTAAAGATGGGTATCAACAGCTTGCAAGAGGCTGGAACTGGGGTTCAAGGGCAGATCTATCTGACTGTAAGCATAGACTCTCTCTATCATCTTGCCTATGCATAACTGACTATACCTGTAGCTTAATGGTTTAGGGGCTGCAAATGATCTACAACCAAGACAAGGCAAACTTAAAGACTTGTTTGAGAAACCTGGCAAGTTGTCCTTGTAAATCTAACAGTTCTACATAAATATAGTCCTGGGTATTAGGACTGGGTATTAGGAACTTAAAATTAAGACACTCCGGATTCATATAGATTACAGAACTGACAAACGTCCAGCATACAGCCAGTCAACTCTGAAAAGTTTCCAGTTATTTCAGTAAATGTACATCCTCATGAAAACTTCAAGTCCCTCTTCTTCTACTTTTTTTTTGCAGTAACCATAGCAATTGTCATTTTTTTTGTTACTTATTTTTTTCTTTCAACTACTACTCCTCAATTATTGAACCTTGTCTTTCCCATTTACCACCATTCCCCCAACACCCATCCTCTTGCTTTCTATACACAGACTTTTAGTAAATATTTGTTGAGTGAATAAATGCAAAACTTGTGACAGGCACTGCTGGAATAGGAAATATAATGAGACAGTCCGGCTTTCAAAGACCTCTTAGCCACCTACAGAAACAAAGGCGACATGTAAACCCATGTTTAAAAATAAGTGCTATTTAAAAGAAGCAAAAAAAAAATATGGACAATGATAATTCAGAAGAAGCTGCTCTAACATGGGGCTCTGCCTCCCAAAACAATTCGTCTCAGTGAACCATGAATTAGAATATCTAGAACATCACCTAGGCCTCCATGTATCCATCTGTAAGGAGGTGTTACAATTTATACTTACTGATACAAGAGCAAATCTGTAAAAATGCTATTTCAGTAGTTTCACCTCTTTAGAAACCTGAGACTCATAGGTGATGTCTCAGGCCCAAGAGATGAAAGGGTTTATGTGCTTGTTTGGTAGTGTAGAGAGACAATGGCGCAGAGAAAAAAACAGACCTGGTGTCACAAGGTCTGAGATGGGTCCTGGGTGACACTGACCAAGTCTCTGCTTTCTCAGTTTCCTCATCTCATACCTGCCTCCCTGGGATGATTTGAGAATCCAACTAAGAAGGGTAAAGACCTTAGCAAATGTAGCTCCTTGTCATCACTGCTAATAGCAAAAATAATCATAAGCAAACAAGTGTGATCACCACACTGCAAGGGGAGATAGTTGATGCTCAGATCTAACACACAGGATTCTCAGCAGGTCACATTCCTGAGCCCTTTCCCATGGTCAAATATCCTAAAATCTGAGAAGTATTATTTGCTCACTTGCAAATGTCCAAAAATAAAATTACTGGATTTCACTCCTCCTATTTTGTTGATGACCACAATGTGATCAAGGCAAGTTCAAGGTGAAGAATGGGAAAAGTCACTTATATTCTCCTCCTGACCTCCCAATTCCTACTTCCTTTCCAAGTATTTCCATAAGTATTTTAAAGATCTGGGATAAAAAAATAGAACTTAATCCCTTAATAAAAGGGAAGATTACTAAAAAGTATTAATGTATGAAGGATGCCAGCTATTAAGTAACAGTTGTTGTAGAAACAACCACTTGTTTTGTTTCATTTAAATGTTTGCTATTATTAACTAACAGAGTCAAAGAATTGAAATAATACTGTTGCAGGTCGGGCTCCCCAGGAAGGAGTTTTAAATGCATGGACTTGACTTTGGGCATCTACCCGTCCTATGGGGAATTAAGGAGGAAGCAGGATGGGGTAGAGAAGTTCAGCTGGCTGAGGCCCAGCCACAGGCTTCCAGCAGAGTTACGGAAGCCATAACTTCCAGGGAGTTGTGAGGCTAGAATGGCCTTTGGCACTGCTTTGAAACAGGCCACAAATGTCAGACCATTTCCAGTGTGACTGATCCACAGGCTGCCCGGATAGCTGGGCAAGCATTATTTCTGGGTGTGTCTTTCAGAGGGTATCTGGAAGCTATCAGCATTTGAATTGGTGAACTGAATAAACAGATGGTCCTCCCTGATGTAGGCTGGCATCATCCAATCCATCGTGGGCTCCTGTAGAACAGAAAGGTTAGTAAGGTTGAGAAATCTTGGCCTGTCTGCAAGAGCTGGAACAATGATCTTCGCCTGCCCTCAGTGCTTCTGGTTCTCACGCCTTTGAACCACACCACTGAGTCTGCAGTTTGTAGACAGCAGATCAAAAGTTTTCCCAACTTCCATAATTGTGTGGGCCAAGACTTTATAACACATCATTCCATACAGAGAGCTATAGATAGACGTGCGTGCGTGCGTGTGTGTGTGTGTGTGTGTATAACTGGTTCTGTGTCTCTGCAGAACCCTGACCAATAGAGTCCCTGAATGTGGGCCATACTTAGATGTGTGAAGGTGGTATTGGGTGAGGCAGTTCTTTACAGCTGAGGCAATCCCTCAAGAATTGTTCAAAGTTGAAGGCTGTCTACCTGCGATAGTCCCAGAAGCAGGGACAACAGGTCCCCCACTGATTGCAGCTACTGAACAGAGATTCCTCATGCATACCAATTGTAACTTAGAAATAAGGACATTACATCTCTGAAGTGAGAGTGTATGTTACATAATTGATTTTTTTGTTTGTTTAATGTTAAAACTCCTCTTGCTCAAAGAGAGGCAATCTACACACACAGTACAAAATTGGAATTGCAGTCAGCACAGGTAAGAGAATTAGGCCATAAACTCCCTTTTATTATAAAGTTTTGTTAAAACAATTTAAAAAGAATAAAGAATTGTGTTTTTAGTTGATTATTTTTAAGACAAAAATCTCTATTAATAATGTAGTAGGAGAAAATTAAAAAAAATACCACAGCACCAAGTTCCAACTGTGACAGAAATCGAGGATTAACTTATTACAGTGAAATTACTTAAAAAGCTGTATATAGAATACTCAATGTAATTTTTAAAGTAACATAACTATTATCCATATCTCTAGTTGGTTCACAATTTCCACCAAATTTACATAAATCAGGTCAAGGCTCTGGTTGGACAATTGGTTAGATCTACGTGATCAACTTTAACTCGAGGGCACAAACAAAATCATCATTTTAGCAATCGTTAAGGAGACTAACAATGGCAGTGTTTCAAAATGATTGGTTAAAATTTTATGCTGATCATATGAAATAGCCTCTAATTAATTGCATAAAAATGTGATATGGAGTGAGTGTTTTGCCTAGTGGTTAAGACACTCACATTAGGGCTGGCATTGTGACACAGCAGGTTAAGCTGCTGCCTGCAATGCCACATCATGTTTGGGCACTCATTCACATGTTCACATCCTGGCTGCTCCACTTCCAATCCAGCTCCCTGCTAATGCACATGAGAAAGCAATGGAAGACAGCCCACGTACGTGGTCCCCTGCTGTAAGTAACTCTTATGTCCTCGGTGGATGGATCACCACCCCCCTTCAGGCTGGGGCTCTCTGGCCTAGTAGCCTTCACAAAGGAAGCCTCCTTCAGAGGTAATGAGGCTTGCTAGGATATTAGTTTCTCCCTGCTGAGCTCAAACCAGCCAACACTGTCTCCAATACTGCACTGTGAGTCATTTCAACAAAGGAGATCCAAGGGGAAAAAATAAGACCCAGATGGAGTTCCTGGCTCCTTGCTTTGGCTATTTGGGGAATGAGCCAACAGGTGGAAAATCTGTCATTTCTTCTTTAACTCTGCCTTTCACATAAATAAGATCTTATTAAAAAAAAAAAAAAAGAAATTATCAACTCCCAACTTGACTCTCACTGGGATTAAACATGACAATAGGTCTGATCTGATTTCATCATCATTTAAAAGAAATCATTATTATTTTTCACTTTATGTTTCTGTGTGAGAGCAAACTGTTGAAATCCTTACTTAAGGTATACTAAGCTGATCTTCTGTATATTAAGATAATCGAAAATGAATCTTGATGTGAATGGAAGGGGAGAGGGAGTGGGAAAGGGGAGGGTAGTGGGTGGGAGGGACGGTATGTGGGGGAAGCCATTGTAATCCATAAATCGTACTTTGGAAATTTATATTCATTAAATAAAAGTTAAAAAAAATAAAAAAAAACAAAAACAAAAACAAACAAAAATAAATAAATAAATAAAAGACTTGTGTCCTGTATCAGAGTCCTGGGGTCCCATACCCACCTGTCTCTCCTGACTCCAGCTTCTCACTAATGCAGAGCCTGGGAAGCAGCATTGATGGCTCAAACAGGTGGGTTCCTACCACCCATGTAGGAGGCTTGGATTGTATATCCAGTTTCTGGCATCAGTCTGGCCCATTCCCGACCACTGTAGACATTTGGGGAGTGAACCAGCAGATGAGAGCTTTCAATGTCTGTCTCTATCTCAAATGGCATATGTGTGTGACATAGATACATATTTTTATGAATATATCTTTAGATAATAGCAATGAGTTAAGAAAATGACAAGGAATTTGTTTGTTTTATAAGATAACAAACACATGAATTCTCCACCCTAAATACCCTTGGCATTATTTCTTTCCATCTTTCTGGAGACATGAGTAAAACAAAAATTTGGCCTGACATAATTGGTCCTTTAGAGACAGCCAGTACAATTTGTTCTAGGGTTCAAATAAGTGTAATCTCGCCTCTTGTAACAATATTTTCACTTCCTCATGTGGTGTACGTCTGGGACTTAGCAGGAAAGTGCACAACAGGATGAAACTGTAAGTTTGTCAGCTTAAAGTCCACTTCGTGATAGAAAAGATTTATCTCACACATCACTGTAAAAAATGTGTTATCTTTACTAACAGGTTTTATAAGTAAAATCACACTTAAATCTGTGTTCATCCTCCTCTCTCTCTGTTTTATATTTCTTCCCTCTAACAAATGTCATGTGGGGGGCCTGCATGGTGGCATAGCGGGTAAGGCTACTGCCGGCAGTGCTGGCATCCCATACAGGTACCGATTCAAGTCCCGGCTACTCCACTTCCCATCCAGCTCTCTGCTATGGTCTGTGGAAGCAATGGAAGATGGCCCTAGTCCTTGGGCCCCTGCACCCATATGGGAGACCCGGAGGAGGCTCCTGGCTCCTCAGATCTGCACAGCTCTGGCTGCTGTGGCCAACTGGGGAGTAAACCAGCAGATGGAAGACCCCTGTATCTCTCTCTCTCTCTCTGCTTCTCCTACTCTCTGTGTGCAACTCTGACTTACAAGTAAATAAATAAATCTTTAAAAAAAATGCCATGTGGACACTTACAGGTTCTCTGAAGAGCAATGCATGCACAGGATGATGCATTTGGTAGGGGAGAGGCTTGTGCCCCACGCCACTCCCCTACAAGGCCCCTGGAGAGTTACAATAGGAACAATCCTCTAGGAAAAGGGCCTGCACACCTCTTCTGTCCCCACGGGTGCTCTCAGGGAGAAGCTGAAGCTCTGGAGGCAGAGTGGCTCTGGGGATGCTCACACAGTCAGTGTCCACACAGGGCTAACTCAGCCACAGCCCATCACTGAGCCAACAGTCTGCTCAAAGGCACAGGGCAGTACAGTGGTTACTGACGGCTGTGGGTTAAGTGCCCTGGCTCCAATTCCTGACCCTCCTCTTACCAGCTATGTGCTGCTGGGAAGCCTGTCCCCTGCCCTCAAATGAAGATGGAGGGTATCCTACCATCTTCCAAGTGGGCTATTAAGAAGATATTAAATCACTGCTTAGCAGATTGTTTCTTTCCTCAGAAATCACATAAGTTGTGAATTGCTTAAAGAACTAAGTATCTCTCTAGAAATAGACCAAAAAATTATTTTCTTTAGGGCCAAAACAGAAAAATTGATAAACCCCAAACAGAAATAGTAACTCCATTTTTTGGAGTAGTAATCACCCACAGCCTTACTTCTGGAACCCCTCACCCCTAAATGGACACAAAATAATGACTCTCCCTAGAGAATCCAGGCACTGGGATAATGAGTCTGCTCCAGACAGCTCCATTAAATGGGAAACGCATCGCCCCACAGGCCAGAACTGAATTCCTGATGGGCCACCTCTTCCCATTCCTGAGAACTGGAAGACAAGGATATAGTAAGTGGGAAAGAAGCAAGTGAGAAATATAAAGGAAGAAAACTAGGTGAGAAGAGACATGGTGCATTGGCAGAATAAGAAGAACCCAGGCCAGAGTAGAAAGCGGGACATGAGAGCAGCCCACCCAGCCCAGAAGGAGAGACCACCCAGCCCAGAAGGAGTATCTACAGAAGTAAGGGGGGGGGGAAGTTTTGTATGGTCAAAACGGCTAATATGTGCTTAGGAACTTGTGATTAGCTTTAAATAATTTTTTTTTTGACAGGCAGAGTGGATAGTGAGAGAGGGAGAGACAGAGAGAGAGAAAGGTCTTCCTTTTTTGCTGTTGGTTCACCCTCCAATGGCCGCCGCACTGCAACCAGCACATCGCGCTGATCCGAAGGCAGGAGCCAGGTGCTTCTCCTGGTCTCCCATGCGGGTGCAGGGCCCAAGTACTTGGGCCATCCTCCACTGCACTCCCGGGCCATAGCAGAGAGCTGGCCTGGAAGAGGGGCAACCGGGACAGAATCCGGTGCCCTGACCGGGACTAGAACCCAGTGTGCCAGTGCCGCAAGGCGGAGGATTAGCCTATTGAGCCGCAGCGCCGGCCATTTATTTGTTTTTGAAGATTTATTTATATATGTGAAAGGCGGAGTGACACAGATCAACAGAGAGAGGAAGAGATCTTCCATCTGCTGGATCACTCCCCAAATGGCAGCAAAGCCAGAGGTGGGCCAGGCTGAAGTGAGAAGGCAGGAAACCCATCCTGGTCTTCCACATGGGTGTCAGGGATCCAAGTACTTGAGTCATCTCCAGCTGCTTTCCTGGGTGTAACAGCAGGGAAGTAGATCAGATTCAAACCAGTACTCAGGTATGGGAAGCCCAAGTCATAGGCAGCTTATCCTGCTGCACCATCCCCAAGTAAACGTGATTAATGTGTTCTGTCCAGTTGTGTTTATGTGGATTATTTTCAGAGAGTATTTTGGGATTCTTATTTTATTTGATCTGTTTGTTTTGACTGTTCCCAGATACTGAGGCCAGCAAAACGGCAGAAGGGCTTAACTAACTCTAGTTCACAAATGTGCAACAGAAGACTCCTTCACAGAAAAGATTCTGTTTTTCCAGTCCATTGCCTGGGAAACCATCATGTCAAATACAGTGTTGGGATCAAAGTGATCACTGCTTAAATTTATTACCCATTCTGGATGAAATATAATCTTGCATTGTACTTTGAATTAAGCCCATTTCAGAATCAGTGATTCAGGTAGGACTTCATCACTGTCTCCAATTAAATTATTGGGGGATGAGGGATGCCATTCATGGTATCTTTACTTTTTTAGTTATTTAATATTATTTATGCAAGTACTTAATGGCAGATGCTTTTAATATACAAAGTGACATCAATGAATATAAAGAAGGCTTCTAACTTCACAGAGCTCATAAACTTGTGTATCTCTGGGGTCTAGTGAAGCCTAAAGCCCAAAGCTATTCATTGGATGTATGATGGATGAGTACATAAATTAGAGGTACCTCCTTTGTTATTCAAAAGTTCCTTCAAGATGGTTTTGATTACAATGTAAGTTTATTTGAGTACAAAAATATTTCAAAATCCATGCATATAAAGCATCTTCAAAAAATTCATGGAAATGTATTATGAAAAAATTATGCATAGATGCCTTGCAACAAAATAAACTTATCTTTTAATAGCATTTTCTATGAATTTTTGAAGCACCATCACATTGTGGAATAATGTAATAAATAGATAAGCATATCCATGTGTTAAAATCACTATCATTCAGAAAAAAGGAAAGCATCTAGTACCTAGTATCCTTGCTAGCATATGGACAGAGCACAGAGTCATTCTCAAGTACCTTCTGCACTTTGGAAACTTGCAACAGTATCTCAGCAGCAGCTATCAGAACTTGCAAAGCATGAGCACTCTTACTCAACACAAGTAATACCGCATTCTACTTGTGAACATTATCCGAGTTCTGCCATGTGTTCCCACCAGCGGTGTTTGCTCAAACCAGCACTGTAACAGATACTCACAGTGCTGAGTTCCTGATTTAAGGAAGAAAGAACTGATAGCAGAAAGATTACTGTTTCATACTATTTGGGCAAAATATCCTGTCAGAGCAATCTACAGCAGTGAACAAACTAAGAATTGGACTTCAACAAAAATAGGCAAACCATTTAAAAGCTGTCCTTCATGTAAATTCAAGTTATAGTATAATTCTAAGTAATAAAAGGGCATTTTTCCATAGCAATATTTGATCTATGTGTTTGGCATCTAAAAAGAAGAAAAATACACTGTATATTTAACTTCTTGGATTCCAATAGTACTCAAAAGAAAGGAGAGGGAGCAGACATGTCTTATATAGCAAGCTATCTTGCACTTTAATTATTTAAAGGAATTCTGTTAAAGTAAATTTCATTCTAGATTTTAATCAAAATAGAAGACAGTAGCTTGAGATGCAAGATCCCAACACACATACAACACACACACACAAAGAGAAATTAAATATATTGTTTTTCCTTAATCAAAGATACTTTTTAGGACAAATAAAAACAAAAAATGCATTTAAATGGAAAATGGCCCACTATGTTTAAATATCTCCCTTCTGCCTCATGATGTGTCAGTGCTATTGGGTAGGTAAGGTAGACATTGTAAACCTTTTTACATTGAAGAAACTGTCTTCAAGATCACACAATTAGTAAGAGATAAATGCAGACCTCATGAACCTAAATCTAATAGCCAGGTAAACTCATTGTACTTTGCAATTATATCTCAATAATTGTCTCCTTGGCCATTAAATCTCCTCAATACATATAATTAAATACAGCATCAGCAGGCAAGGTAGTATAATCAAAATGAGAATGCCAAAGTTTTATGTCATCTGGGATGAATAGTTTAGGAAAATACTCAGATTTTGTCCAGGTTGAAAAGAAATTTCATTCACTAATACGCTCCTGAAATAGTAGCCTTTTCCCCTACAAACCCAGGCATGCCCACCAGCACCTACAGTTCATTAACTGAGCTCTTTTTACATGCTGATTATCCTACTGACATTTGAAGTTACAGAAATGAAGATGACACAGTCCTTAGTCTTAAGGAGTCCACACTGAACAACACAAGATGTAAACAAGTGCAGTATTACAAGTTGATGTGAGAAATACCATAATATGGGATAGGATGGGGATATGGAACCAGGAAAATGAAATCTGGTAACAGTAGGATTCACTGGTTCCTGCCAGTGGCCTTGGAAATACAGGGTCAGAGAAGCATAAAATACATTTGGCGTATGTGCATTGATATGTACCAGTATCAAGAAGTCAGGCACCATTTCAGAAGTGGGCGTATGATTGATGTAGCTAGCCAGAAACAAGCAAAAATTTTAATATCACTTTTTTTATTTTTCATTTATTTGAAAGGTGGAGAAATAGACACAGATATCCCATCTCTTGGCTCCCCCTCCAAATGCCAGCAATAGCCAGGACTTGGCCAATTGGAACCCAGGAGTTGGAAACTTAATCTATGACTCCCACATGGGAGGTAGGGACCCAGCCATGTGAGCCATCACTTGCTTCTTCCCAGGGTACATATTAGCATGAAGCTGGAATCAGGATCAGAGCCTGGACTCTAATTCAGGCACTCTATTAAGGATGTGGGTGTCCCAAGAAAAGCCTTAACCACTACACCAAAACCCATCCCCAAAATATGTTCCTACCATATACTACCAGCTGGACAGCATTTCCCATGAAAATATGATGGTCATTAATACTTTAAATATGATGGAATGAATTTTCTGCATTTGTGCATAAAAAAGGAGGAATTAATCTCACATTCCAATACTGAGAAACATACAACTCATCTTAGGGTGAAAGGAACATGGAAAAAATATAAAATAACCACTAAAATGGCCACCTGAAGGGGAAGTAGAAATGGATCAATCCTAAGAATCAAAGATTTCAGCTGGGCTCAATAAATTTTAATTGCAATTAAAGCAGCTATCTATACAGATTTATTTATTTCAACGCTAAAACATGACTGAACTTGTGAGAACAGTTTCTTTTAAAATTTATTTCTATTATGGAAAATCTGAAAGTATGCAAGGCAGATAAAAATAGCATCAGTTAGGGATTCGTCATCAAACAATCTTTCACTGAAACCAAGAAACTTTTACATCCTAAGTGTTACAGGAAATATAGCAGGTGTGCTATAATATTGTGCATTAAATTATATTGTTTATCTAAAGAGGTTCTTAGAAAAGACCATTTAGCTTTCAATGTTATCCAAGCAAAAATGAAAACTTATCAGAACTGCAAATGACAAGAGGATAACAATTTGTTACCTCATAAATTTCTGCAATCCCATTTCTACCATTTCTGTTCATGCAGTGATCCCCCGGTAAAACCCATTCCCCTTACAAACACATCATAATATCACCATAAATAGCATGTGAATATTTAAAAATGAGAAGCAGTTTATACTATGTCAGAAAAGTCCTGAAATGTAAGCGGCACAACAGAAACACAAGCTGTATCATGATTACAAGTTCCCTGGTGACATGAGCGACATCCTGGTTTCACCTCCACATCCCTGCCATGGAGCATGACTGTGACCCTGCTACACGACTCCCAGTAAGATAGGTAACGATTCTGGCCATCACTTTCTTCCTTACTAACAGGGGTGCTCAGAGGATGACCTTTAAATTCCTATGAATTTTGCCATTTTGTGTTTCCGTGAACACATCACATACACTGCTTCCCATGAATACTGCAAATTATATAAGTTCTAATATGGGAATAGAACATTATGTGAAATGTAATAAATCACTCTTCTAAAAGTCTACAAGAGAAAAGCTACAGAGTACATAGCAAAACTTGTCCAATTCAAAATCCTGGCTTCGTGAGTCAGAGCATGACTGGATAACATAAAACCTAATTTTTACAAAAGCCTTAGAAGCTTGGTTTAATAAAAATGCAAGGACCGTGGGAGACAGGGTGATGATGGAGACATCTTCATGTTAGTTGCTCACTGATGGCTTTCATTTCACTAATGAATAACAATCTTCTTTCTTCTCTCATCTGTTAATTTTCCTTTCATGCGTCTTTATCCTACCCCTTTCCTTTTCTCTCTGTCCTTTTCTCATTCTGCCTTTTCCCCTTTCATAAACCTGATTGTGGTGGCCAGCACCCTTCTGATTTTTTCTGATTTTTTCTGATTTTTTCTGTTCTGTTACCCCAATGTAATAGTGTTTGGAAGTGGGGCATTTAAGAAGTAATCAGGTTTAGATGAACTCACAAGAATGGAGCCCCATGATAGGATTTGTATGCTACTAGGAAGAGATTAGGGTAGCCATTCTCTCTCCCTACTCCTTCCCCACCCATCATGAGGATATAGTGAGAAAGGTAGAAATCTTCAAGCCAGGAAGAGGGCCCTCCCCAGTAACCTGTCCATGCTGGCATCCTGATCAAGGCATTCCCAGCCTTATGAGAAGTAAACGTCTGCTTCAGACATTTTTCTACTGATTTAGACTCTCTACTTCCAGACACCCAACTAAATTGTCAAGTACAAAGAAAAGTGGACTAAATAGGAGAGAAATGCCATCAGTGTTTTGAAAGCTTGAAAGCAATGATCAAGCCATAATTGACTAACCAGAGTAGAAAAAATACTGTAACAAGAATCCACAGAAATGAGGATGAGGCTGATGCCAAGAGCAATCAATCAGTGGCTCCATTGAACACCAGGGAGGTCCCAGAACTGGAGGCACCAGAGACTCAGGAAGGCGGGGTTGGAAATGGAATCAGTTGGCAATCCTTGTACATCCCCCTCCCTGACTCCAGGGCCTCTGCACTGAAGATCAGAGGGTCACTTTGAGGAGGGGATAAAGTCAAGGACATGAGACACAGCTGAGAGGAAATGCTAGAAGTTTCCCTACAAAGTCTGCTTCCTGAATGGGAGTCTCTGGCCCCTTTCCCTGTGTAGTACCCAGGGTACAGCAGCCCAGATTACACCCCTCCCCTCCCATGCAGGACATGGAAAAAGATTTCCTACAGAAACCAGCCCAAGGATAAGGACCCACCAATGCTCATATGACGTCTCCCAACTGAACAGCCAGGTCCACCTGCCCACATGAAATCTCAGCTCACTGGTCAATGACCTTGTCCACACTTCCAAAGCTTCCAGACAGCATGTGAGCACCTCACTCTCAAGGTCACACCACACATTTAAGAAGAGCCTTTATTTTGAAAGCCAGAAACCAAGACAAACAGAAGAGATGAACTCAGAGGACACAGAAATAAGATGTAAGTAGGAGGTGCCTTCAAGAATATTAATGTCCTCGGTGAAAACACTGTGTCCATGCAGGAAGAACAGGAGGAACAAAAAAAAAACAGGAGTGTTCAGAGAACATGAAGGAGTTCCCAGAAATTAAAAAGGATAAGGAAGAAGGAATCTGAGTAAATAGGAGAAAAAGCTGAGAGAACATTTTAGAGAGTGAAACATGAAAAAGCAACATGAAATTATAGGAGTCTTCCAGGAGGTTCAACATGCACATTTCGAAGTTCCAAAAAGAGAAAATAAAGGAGAGGTCATATGTAAGATATAAGGCCTATGTATTTTGAAGGACTGGAACATGAATTGCTGAATTGAAAATACTTATCAAATGAGAAAAAGAGATAAGGAGAGAGGGGGTGAAGGGAGGGAGATGGGGAATGGAGAAAAACCCACTTTAGCACAATATTGCAAAACATTTTAGAGTGGAAAAAATTACAGGAAAAGGATTAGGGCTCCAAAAGCCTCAATGGCAACACTTTCCATCAGTAGAAAATAGAGCAACACCTTCAACACTACAAGGAAAGACAGGTTTGATTCTAGGTGAGCAGAAAGCCTGACAAATGGAATCAAGTCATGTGTGGGTAGAATAAACTATTTTGACTATGTGAAAATCTCTAAAAAAAAAAATGCTTACCCCCCCCCATGCACCCTTTTAAGCAAACTTCTGAGGAATGGATATCATCCAAACAAGGAAAGAAAGACGAGGAAGAGCCAGAAACCAGGAAACAGAGTCTAACACGGGAGATGCAAAGAGATATCTCCCAGTGCTGATGAAGGGAGGTCAGTTAGCAGCCATGCAACTGGTCTACACATCTTCCTGTCCTGATGAGGGCAGAAACACGGGACACTTCAAAAGTGTCACCAAGGAGAAAGGAAACATAACCAACCAACGGGGTGCTGAATGTGTTTGGATGTACTGAAAGGATATATGCAGGTGTGACAGAGTTGAGGATGAATTAATAATGTATAAATAGAAAACCAGCCATATGACAAAGCCAGAAATGATTAATTCCAGGAAAAACAAAGTGTTGTATAAAAAGAGAAATGAGGGGGGTGGAATTCAGCACATTGATGAAGATACCAACTGTGATGCCCACATCCTGTGTAACAGGGACTGGTTCAAGACCCAACTCTGCTTCCCAGTCCAGCTTCCTGCTAATAATGTTCCTGCTAATGGCCTGGGGAAGCAGCGGCCCATGTGGGAGCTCCTGGCTTTGGATTGGCCTAGCCTGTCTGTTGTGGTGATTTGGAGAGAGAACCAGCAGATGAAAGAGCTCTGTCTCTGACTTTTAAATAAAAAATACTTTTTTTAAAAAAATCTAAAAGAAATACTTTAGTATGCTGTCTAGATAAACTATTACATGCTATGCACCATCAGGGTAACAAACACTGAATATTAGTTAAACTAAAATTGTGAAACAATCCTCCTGGGGATTTTTTTATAGGAGTGGGAGCAGCAATGTGTTCATGTGCACATGTATGTGCACTCTGAATTACATGGAGGTAAGTCATCATCTTCCATAACAAAAGACAATAAAAATGAAAGCTGAAAATCAAATAACAGCAACATAAACACAATCTGTGGAAATGTGGAAACTAATACCATAAAAACATCTAAAAGGGCTGAAACAACTGTTGTTGATGGTTCAAAACTGGGGAAATGGGGCATTAAGCCTGGTTGCAGAAATGTGATATGACTTGGATAAAACACATGTTTGGGGTGCTGTTTTAAGTCACAAAGCCAAGGGGAAAATGTTTAAGGGTGACAGGGGGAGTTTAATCCTGTGTGTCAGGGAAGCACCTTCTGTTCCTCTATGTCTGTGTACAAACTTATTTGTATGGATCATGTAAAAGATGTATATTTCATGTTTTTACTGACTAAAATAAGAAGGAAACCACATGACAATCCAAGCTGCCAGGGTTGAAAGTATTAGCTTTTTCATGCTAGTTAATGCTAACCTGCCCATAAGTCAGTCATTTCATATCCAAACTCCAAAAATTCTTTTCAGACACATCAGTGACTGGTTTTAATGACATAAAAGACTTATCATTTAAAAAAAAAAACCACAACAGTATATCATCTGGGTAATATTTGCAGTGCAATATAATAATTGTTGTTATGATAAAGAAAATAAATATTCTCTCACATAAAGACATTATTATCACCCAAGTAATCTTATTTAAGCCTTTCATGAGCCACAAAGCCATGAAAATTTATGGGCTCCAGGAGAGAGGGAATGCATGAGAACCCAGCATGGGTATCTGCAGCCAGGTGTGGAGTGGAGGACATTCTAGCGCTTTAAGCAAAGAAGCGGGTAAGCTCAGAACTGACTAGTGTTCAGCGGCATTTCACCAGAGAAGAGAGCAACATAGGAAATACACCAATGGCTGCCACCTAAAGCCCTCCAGACAGAGTTTGAAATCCAGGCAATGGGGCTTTTTAGGAAGAGAAGGTTTGAATGCGTTTCCTAGTGAACATTTAGTGAACTCATTCAGACTGAAGCTGGATGAATCCTCTGTAAGCAACATTAATCAGTGATCTGAACACATCTACATGTATTTTTAAAATAAACGGTATACACGGAGGCACTGGGAATTAATGAAATCACGGTGGCTTGCAGCGATTTCTTTTCCCACTGTAAATGGGTGTACCTCCCTCTGGAATACATGGGAGGGCCCCTGTCTCTCAGCACCCACACAGGAGAAAGGAGAATCCAATATCAGCAACAAGGTGACATGTTCCACGCCATGCACGGCACCAGGAAGGGGGACGAAAGGCAAGATCCTGATTGTCAGAGAATACAGGATCCAAGTGATGAAAGCAATTAAAGGAGCTGCATTCATATGGCGTTCCTTCATTTTAATACCAAGAAACAAACATTCACTTGAAATCTGGGGAACTTTTTATCACTACTTGGGCATAAAATTGGAAACAGTCATGTCACTCAAAAAGGCTATGTAATCCCACTGGGTCTCAGGAGGTCCCAGATACAGGACCCCTGTGAAATCAGGTTGTCCCACTGTCTTTTTTTTTTTCTTTTTTTTTTAACTTTTATTTAATGAATATAAATTTCCAAAGTACAGCTTATGGATTACAATGGCTTCCCCCCCCCATAATGTCCCTCCCACACGCAACCCTCCCCTTTCCCACTCCCTCTCCCCTTCCATTCACATCAAGATTCATTTTCGATTCTCTTTATATACAGAAGATCAGTTTAGCATACATTAAGCAAAGATTTCAACAGTTTGCTCCCACACAGAAACATAAAGTGAAAAATACTGTTTGAGTACTAGTTATAGCATTAAATCTCAATGTACAGCACACTAAGGACAGAGATCCTACATGAGGAGTAAGTGCACAGTGACTCCTGTTGTTGACTTAACAAATTGACACTCTTGTTTATGGCATCAGTAATCACCCTAGGCTCTTGTCATGAGCTGTCAAGGCTATGGAAGCCCCCTGAGTTCACCGACTCTGATCATATTGAGACAAGGCCATGGTCAAAGTGGAAGTTCTCTCCTCCCTTCAGAGAAAGGTACCTCCTTCTTTGATGACCCATTCTTTCCACTGGGATCTCACTCGTGGAGATCTTTCATTTAGGTTATTTTTTTTTTTCCCCAGAGTGTCTTGGCTTTCCATGCCTGAAATACTCTCATGGGCTTTTCAGCCGGATCCGCATGCCTTAAGGGCTGATTCTGAGGCCATTCTATGAGTCTGTTGTGTATCTCACTTCCCATGTAGGATCGTTCTCTCCCTTTTTGATTCTATCAGCTAGTATTTGCAGACACTATTCTTGTTTCTGTGATCCCTTTGGTTCTTAGTCCTATCATTATGATCAATTGTGAACAGAAATTGATCACTGGGACTAGTGAGATGGCATTGGTACATGCCACCTTGATGGGATTGAATTGGAATCCCCTGGTATGTTTCTAACTCTACCGTTTGAGGTAAGTCAGCTTGAGCATGTCCTGAATTGCACATCTCTTACCTCTCTTATTCCCACTCTTTGTATTTTTTTTCTTTTTCTTTTTTTTCATTTTTTTATTTTTTTAACTTTTATTTAATAAATATAAATTTCCAAAGTACAGCTTTTGGATTATAGCAGCTTTTTCTCCCCATAACCTCCCTCCCACCCGCAACTATCCCATCTCCCGCTCCCTCTCTCATCCCACTGTCTTTTTTAATTTATTTATTTGAAAGAGTTACAAGGTGGGGGGGGGGGTCTTCCATCCACTCCCCAAATGGCCACACCAGCCAGAGCTGAGCTAAGCTGATCCAAAGCCAGTGGCCAGGAGCTTCTTCTGGGTCTCCCACATGGGTGTAGGGGTCTATGCACTTGGGCCATCTTCCACTGCTTTCCCAGGCACACTTGCAGGCAGCTGGATGGGAAGCAGAGCAGCAAGGACTTGAACCTGTGCTCATACAGGATGCTGCCGCTGCAGACTGGGGCTTTAACCCACTGAGCCACAGTGTCGGCCCCTCATTGTCTTCTAATAACAGGCTTTGTCACCCTCATATCCACGGTCCTCACAACGATGACACTGTCTTTTTCTTCCTTCTTTTTTCCCCTCTTTCTTCATTCTTAGGAAAATATTAGTAATCATCTAAGATTGTTGGTGGTATCAGTAAGAATAAGACCCTGGGGCAGGCATTTGGCACAAGGGTTAAGAGTCCACTTGGGATGCCCATTCCCATACCAAAGTGCCTGGGTACAATTCCTGGCTCCTCCACTTCCAATCCAGCTTTCTGCTACTGTGCACTCTGGGAGACAGTAGGTGATAGCTTAAATACTTGGGTCCCTGCCATCCCCATGGGAAACTCACATGGCATTCAGGGCTCCTGGTTTTGGCCTGCCACTGGCACAGCCCTGGCTGTTGTGAGAATTCAGAGAGTGAACCAGTAGATGGAAAATGTCTCTGGTGTCTATGTTTTCCTGCCTTCTAGGTAAATAGGGGTGGGAGAGAGGGTAGGGTGGAAAATATAACTATGTTCCTAAATCTGTATAATGAAAGGCTGTATAAAGAAAGGCATGACATTTGTTTACATCATTTAAAAAAAAAGGATAAATTAAATTATGACATTGTAAAAAGAAGCAGTTTCTTCTGGTGTTGTTTATAGGGCTGGTTAAGCCAGCATCCCATATGGGTGCCAGTTCAAGTCCCAGCCGCACTAATTCTCTGCTAATGATCCTAGAAAAGCAATGGAAGATGGCAGAAGTACTTGGGCCCCTGCACCCACGTGGGAGTCCCACATGGAGTTCCAGGTTCCTGGCTTCAGCTTCACCATTGCAGTGATTTGAGGAGTAAACCATTGGATGGAAGATCTCTCTCTCCCTCTTTCTCTTCCTCTCTCCCTCCATCCCTGTCTGTAAGTCTTTCAAATAAATAAAAATAAATCTTAAAAAAAGACTTCAGCTCTTACCAGGCTATAATTGGACACAGTACTGTATCCAGGAAAATAACGGGAATGGAAGTCTCTCAGAGCTCACATTTATCCAGAAGCTTAATGAAGAAAGAGGTGGAAATAGGTCACTGCACTTCATAAAGGCCAAATCTGCAGCCAAAAAATACTACTTCACAGGGCACCAGGAAATTATGTCTCCAGCGAAAGCCCATGGGACTTGGGCTGCAGGACTGCAATGCCTATGAATGAAAGAAAGCAGGCAAAGAGAACAGAAGGGAAGAGAAATGGCGGCAGCCCTGGAGGAAATGGAGGGGGTCCCTACCCACTCCAGGCTGTGCATTGCGGGAGGGAGCAGGACCTTACTAACAGGGATTCTTCTCCCCATTTCCCATTGATTATTATGAAACATGAACAACTATCAAAAATAGCACTTGGTTAATCATCTTGAGAACCCATAACACATATTTCTCCTATTTTTCTGCACGATGGTGAGCATTCAGTTTCTTTTTGAGTGGGTGACAGAGCACAACATGGACATAAAACTGTGAAAAATTAAATAGCTCAAAAAGTGTGGGTGGGCTCCTGTGAAGTTTGTGCTGAATGAATTTTTAGAAAGCAGAATGCAGCACGTGCGTTCTATTATTAAATATCTCACTCTTCTAAATTGGGAAAGATAATAACAAGTGATCTTGTGGGAAAGCTGAGGAGTGAAACAATACAACTCTGAAGGCAAAATAAAACTTTGGTATTTTTTATTTTTATAATGGTTAAAACATCTTTGTGGCATCATAGCAGTGAAAGAAATTTTAAAGACGTAGTAGAAAAAAGTTCTCTGCAATCTTCTAACACTAAAATGATGACTGATTTAATCTATCATTTAAATACGTAATTCTGTTCTTAATGTGTGTATGCTTTTTGTGTTTAGTTTCCCACTATGCATTGTATCATTGGTATTCTTCCACGTTATTACAAGATAGCACAGAATGAACACTCAGTTTTAAGCAATTTGATGTGGTTTAAATCTTAGTAACCTATTCCCTTGAAGAGTCCTAATAGTCATTTTCTTAGCTAGCCAGTCTTCCATGGAATTGATACAGCCAGTTTTCCTTACTCTTCTCCTTGTTCTTGGATATTTAGGTCATGAAAAATAGTTCACTGGTCCACATACCACTGGGAAAGACAGTTGCCTTTCTTACATCTCTTTTCCATATCCTTGATACAACTTCATGCCAGGGTCAATGTATTTATACCTTTCGGTACATAGTACAAAATTGTTTTCCAGAAGCTTTATACTAATTTATATTGTTACTAGCACTACAGAATTATATAACATTCTTGCCATGAATGAATATTGTTTAATGTTTCTCTAGTGTAATATTTGTAAAATGATAGCTCACTGTACAATATAAATGCAAAATGTTGGCTTTATTTTATGATAATTAGTATAAGCCATCATGAATCTTCCAAGTCAATAAAATTTTCAATTATTAAATCTGTAAAGGACTATAGATATCATTTAGTCTAGTCTTTCACTCAGAGAAAAATTGCTGTAGCAGTATCTCCAACGGAAACCTGGCAAATATCCTAGACTACTGCTTAATCGCCCTCATTCAATGCGTTACTAATTTCAAACTCCAAATTCCTTTTAAGCCTGCCCCACCCTTCACTGAGGCCCCTGCCATGGCCTTAGTTCAAGCCCTCCTACCCCTCACCTGGATTCTCACAATAACCTCTCATCCTGCATTTCCACCTCCAGTGTAATACTTGGCAGTGCCTGTGGTGTACCTATTAATCTGTTGGTGAATATTACTGCTCTGCTTCAATACTTCATATCATGCCTTTTATTTTTCAGGATAAAATCTGAACTTCATGGCACAGTATACAGGGCTCTCCATAAATTAGTTTAGCCTTTTGTCTTGTCTCACACCATTAACTCCACACTGGTTCAACAGCCACAAAGATCATGCTATTAACTGTCTTAATCTGGCCTTGTCCTGCAAGGCTCATCTCAAATGCCTTACTCTTCAGGAAGGTTTTCCTAACCCCTCAGTCTCCCAGAGAGCCATCCAGTCATTCCTAGTTCCATAGTAGAGATTAGAAACCTCTCATCAAGATATATGCGCCACTGTATGTTGTTGTTTACTTAGCTGCTAATCTTCAGTTATCTGTTGACTCCTCAAAGTTAAAGACGTGTCTTTAGTTCCATTCCTCAGAGCCCTGCAAAGAATATGCCCTCATGGTGATAAATCCTTGTATACTGGACTAACAAACTGATCAGTCTCTGTTCAAACGTCTTCCAGTGATAACACCTCACCAAACATTCCTTCCAGTTTGTGACCTTAAAAAGTGAGTGTGCTGCTTTAAAATTTCTGCCACCTCTGACTAAGCACGTGGTCTGCTGGAACATATAGGACACTGTTACAGTATTCGGGGGCCTGAACGCTGGTCATCTTGGGTGACTTCCTAAATAGAAATATTGGCCACCATTGTGACATTGCATTGACTGTGAAAGTCTACTCCACTGGTAGACAAATATGGTGGGGGAAGGGTGAAGAATTAAGAGAAAAGAAGAGTGAATACTTTTAAATAAAAGCATTGTACTCAAGGATGAAACAGAACCTAAGGTCCATTCTGGCTGTCTCAGACAATCAGGGAATTCTCCTTCCCGTCAGCAAAGGTTCTCCAAAGAAAGCAAGTCCAGGGGCAGGCTGCCTGGGGGCAAAGGTATTGAGGCAGGCAATGGCAGCATGGAAAAATGAGTTGAAGCAAGAGAAAGGGCGTAAAGAGGCAACAAATGTATTTGCGCACAGTAAAGAAATAAGTAAGCAAGAAGATAGAGAGGAAGACACATATCCCAATTATTCTACAAGCATGAAGAAAAGATTTAAAAGAGTCCAATATTAAGGTGATTAAATTAGTAGGGCCTCATTCATGAAGGAATGCCACCTTTTCTAGTCTGCCCTACAGAACTTTCATTTATCATGGGCATGTTCTACAATTGTACCGTCTGATATGGTAGGCACTAGAAACGCGTGGCCACTGAGTCTATGTATAAGGCTAGAGTGACTAAGAACTGAGTTTGTAATGCTATTTGATCTAACTTTGAAGAACCACATGTGGCTAGTACCCACCATTTGTGGCAGAGTTGTGTAATTATGTAGGATTTCAAAAGTTAAGGAAGTAACTTCAAGCAAGAGAGGGACTTAAGGGACAAGCTTACCTGGTTGGGAGATAATAAAATAATGCTTGTATTAGTCCACTCAATTTATAATGCACTATCACGTATTTCATTTAACAAGAACACACAAGCTCAAGAGGAATGTGGAGTCTCTATCGACAGAGACAACAAGAAAGAATTCAGGTCCCTAATTAGAATGTGGTTGCTGTGGAGGAAAAATCTCACTGAGCCACACTGGGTAGGCAGAAGACAATAACAATAAGGAAAACACACTCTGGAATGAGGTTGCCGGGGCTCAAAAACCCAGCTCTTATTTACTATCTGTGTCACGTCAGCCAAGATGACAGATTTAATTTCTCTGTGCCTCAGTTTCCTCCTCATCTTAATGGGAATGGTAGTCATATAGACCTTACATGGTTGATATGAATGGACACATATGAAATAGATGGCACAGAGCCTGACTTCATAGTAAATTTCTCGATATGGGTGAGCAATTAGCCACAGGTTCCACAGTTCCACAAAAGCAAGAGAAACCTCTTTTGGAAAGGCACAATGCTCTGGTATTTCCCATCCTTCCGGCTGGATATGGCAAGTGTCAGCCTCTAGAATGTCACAAGGTCTCAGACAAGGCCCCAGAAGAAGGAAAGGAAGATAATACGTAAGTGATAGAAGAAGAAAAACATAATAATACATGATAATAGAGGGTCTTTGGCAAGTGTTCACTTCCTCCTGACAATCCAATTCCATGACCCATAGCTTAACTGTGATTCCATTTGTTTGTGTGACCAATTTTCCTTTCAACATCTAACAGGTTACAAACTATGGTTAAGACTGTGAGCTACTCATCCCTACTAATCTGAAATGCCTCCTACTTTCCAGATTGTAGCTGGAGTTTTCTTCACATGCATAATCCCTGCTCTTAGTTCACCCTGGCCTGTTCCTGAACTTTTCTCTCTGCTTTTCCAACCTCCACCACATTCTTCCAAATAGCACTCATTCACCCCATCACCTCACCTTCCTCTTCTCTCCAGACAGCTTACTGCTTCATGCAGGTGGATAGATGATTCTAGTTTTTAGGGAACTTCAAAGGCAGGGAAATAATTTGTCTGTAAGCAGAGCTGATTCTGAATGCACTGGAAGGCTGATGAAATGTATTACTTAAAAAAAAACATTAGTAAAGATAGACGATTTAAAAATGTTCAGGAGTAATATGAAATAAAGGTTTTTAAGATATTACAGAGCTAACAAGCCAGAGCATATGACAAAAGCTCTTATAGTTGCTACAAAAGAAAGTTTAAGAATATTTTTTATTCTACTCCACATACAAATTCAATGATGTTCTTTGAATCACTAGATGAAAACAATCAGGTAGTGAAGATGCTATGAAAAATGCTAATCTCTGGTGATTCTGTGAATTAATCCTTTCCTGAGGCATGCTTTTGCATGCCAGGTGTGAATTATCCTCTATAAAATTATTCTAAGCATAATCAGAAATGTAGCTTGTAACTAGGTTAACAAATAACAGATTAATAACATTTCATGTCAGCCATAGATGACTAAAATGTTAAAAGCCCAAATATATATTTATCAAAGATTCATAAAATATTTGATTTAAATAGGAGTCAAGTTGTGCCCTTCGTTTTTTGGAGTGTATTAGTGAATGTACCAATAATATCATGGGGCAGAAGTCTCAATAGGACACTTCAATAAATGTTAATTTATGCAGGCAACATTGTGATAGAGGGTTAAGCCATCACCTGCGACTCAGACATCCTATATGAGTGCCAGTTAGAGACCGAGCTGCTCCACTTCCAATCTAGCTGCCTGCTAATGTACCCGGGAAAACAGCAGAAGATGGCCCAAGTGCTGGGGTTCCTGCCACTGATGTTGGAGATTGGATGTAACTCCTGGCTCCTAGCTTCAGCCTGGACCAACTCCAGCCATTGTATCCATTCGGGGAGCAAACCAATGAATGAAAGATATCTAACACACACACACACACACACACACACTCACACTCACACACTCTCTCTCTCCTTTTCAAATAAAGAAATCTTTTTTAAAAATAATGTAAATTTATCTTTACAATTTTTCATGTTCTAGTTTGAAATTGAAAACAACAACTCCTAAGGAAAGCAATCTTCTGCAGCACTGAGTTAGTAATGAGTTTATTACTTCCTCAATCTCCCTCAACCTCCAGACAAATGATCCAGGCAGCACTGTTTAGTGACATCAGCGCTCAGTGCAATATATTATTCTCTGCTGTGTATAACGAATTGTAAATACTTAATAATTTACCACAGTTGCTTTGAAAGCATTACACAGCAGTTTGTATTTAACCCAATAGAAAATAACTATTGGCCTCACAACAAATTGCAATTATTACACTTACTTTGCTAACATTCCTTTTAATCATGTTTAATTTCTCCTCTAAATTTTAAAATGGCATTGTGGTTAGAAAGAAACTTAAGGATAATGTAAGGCCAACCATCCAAATGTAGCAATGTTTTTAGCTACTCCCATAGGTAGCTATAAACAATGTTTCTGTTTTCTCAGCAGGGACATTTTTGTCCACTGGTAAGTCCACTACTTTGTTTACTTTGGCTTTGCTATGAGTCTTTCCTTAAGTATCTGTTGTGTTCATGGCTGCCTTCCGACTTTTATCTTAAGGGCACTGGAAATCTACTAACACTTTTCAATGCCAAAAGCAAGAAAGTAAGAAAAAAAATCAATGCACAAATTGCTTATCCTTAGCTAATATCACATAAAGAATGTCTTTTTAGCTGAAAAACTAAAATTCGAGGTTGCTGCCACACAAACAAAAATATCAGAGTTTCTGAAAAATTTGCAAAGTATTAGTTATTCAAGAAATTTTTGGAGAATTCAGTTAGTCAACACATAGGACTTTGTAGGAAGATGACAAAGAAGAAACTTGGAAGACTACATGGTCTAGCTACAGAAAATCAACAGGTGATCACATAGACACATATTGTTGAGATCAAAGCATATCACGTAAACAGCAGGCTGTGAAGTTACATACTATTAAGAACCAATAAAAGGTCTAGCAGAGTTCTGGTGTCAGGGATTCCTATTCCTACCCAGGGAAGGCTAACCCTATGATGAGGATGACTCTGAAGGTGAAAAGCCCCAAATTCCTTCCCCAAAGAAACTCTATGCTGTGCCCTCTTAAATGACCCACCCTCTTACAGTTCAAGGATAAGGATCTCAGAATCAGCAAGACCAGATGCAGCATGGATTCATCCCGCACAGGACACAGTTAAGGGATACAAGCTTTCCCACCTCTTTTCAAGAAAACACACCTTGAAAAGGATGGCGTTTCAAAGCCAAAAGCAACAAGCAGAGGACTTGATGAGCTGGAGAAGCAAAGGTCAGAGCAGATGAACAGTACATCCTGGCAGAGTTAAGAAATGGAAATTGATGGTGGCATGCACGGAGATTATTTGGAAATTTCTCACAACCAGGTAAAAATTGAACACACTCAGCTCTTGTCCTTGGTCCAGTCTCTCCTCTGGCTCTCACCCCATGACCTCTTTTTAGCTGGGTCCACATGGCCTTCTCTGACCCACAGGCCTTTCTTAGCACTCTAAGTTACTCACAGCATGCTGTGTTGGTCCCCCTCAGCACTCAGCACAGTTTACAGGTGGATGACTCTGTACATCTCTACGCCAGAGAAAGCAGCAGCACAAAACTTGTGTACATTTCATTTAATTGTATCAGAGCACAGTGTGGAAGTCAGATTATGTGCTGTAGAGTAAGGTGCTAGGGTTCAAATGTTGGTTCCAATACCCCCTGGTTCTAACTAAGTATCTTCCATGCCCTGTCATGTTACTATAAACAGTAAGAGACAGTATAAATGAAGAAAGCAGGAGAACGCCTGGCATGTAATAAACAATAAATATGGGGCAGAATCCACTGGACCCATGAGTGCAGGGACCCTGCCTGCCGCCTCTCCATGAGTGCTTGCAAACAGGAGAGCTTACTGCATATATGTTGAATGAAACAACCACTCCATGTCCTGATACTCAGTGAGCCCTTGATGAACGTGATGATACAACATCACTCTGTTACGTCTTTCTCTAAGTCCTACATTCAAGATGCCATTCCTTTCGCGTGCCCTGTGTGACACTCATGATGATCATACTTAAACTTTGCCAAATACTTTTCCAAAACATAAAGAGCCAAATTTAGAGAACCGTGGGTGGAGGCAAAGTCTCTCAGAGTTATCAATTATGTGATCAAACTGGTTTTACCTTGTAAAATGCATACAAAAATACATAATTCTAACAAATATTTAAGAAAGGCAAAGAAATGGTTTGTTCCACTAATTTATCAATTAAGTCTTTTGGCCACAAAATATAATTATTTGCCCCCACTCTGAATCAGTCATTAAAGAGATTAGTGATGGATCTCCAAAGGATGGTTATGACTTATGAAAAAGATTGTAATAAAGTTATATACACAGGTTAAACCAAACAGTAAAAACAGAAATATCTGTCATTTCCAGGGAATACAAAAAACTTTGAAAAGCAAATAACTAAAACATATCTCAAAATGACTGGAGATATTAAACTCAAAGAACCAATAAATAGTATGAGGTCACTCCTATATGTCTTATTTATTTGAAAGTCAGAGTGACAGAAAGAGTGGGAGAGAGAGAGAGAGATAGATAAGTAGATTAATCTTCCATCTGCTGGTTCACTCTCCAAATGGCTGCAACCACCAGGGCTGGGGCAGGCCAAAGTCAAGAGCCTAGAGCTCCATCCAGGTCTCCTTTGAGGATGGCAGGGGCCCAAGCACCCAGACCATCCTCAGTGCTTTCCCAGGTGCATCATCAGGGGAGTGGACTAGCCAGAATTCCACTGAGTGCTCAAATGTGATCCCAGTGCAGGAGGCAGCTTAACCTGCTGCATCACAATGAGAGTCCCAAGGTTACTCTCAGGAATCAGAGATACAAACCTCAAGTCCTTTGTACCTAAGGTTAGGGCCAAAAGGGAGAGAGCATGCATTACAGCGGCCAAAGACGACTTGGTAGAAACTGGGATTAGGCCTGGGAGAGGCAGCTATTTCTGTGATGTGATTTCTAGGCAGGCTTCTGGGGGACCCCTGCACTTTACAACCCACATCCCTTAGCACAGACTCCACAGGTACAGCACAGTTTCTTTGACTAAGAAAATAAGTGTTTGTCAAATTGGAAAACTTGGTTCCCTGGAGATCTGGAGGCCTATGCCAAAGATTGTGCAAAGCCAAAGGAAAACATGGTTTATTTTCCTGCAAATTAGGAAGTAAGGAACGTTGTAATTGGCAGTAATTTAAGTCATGTTTGTTTCAATAAGTGGATGCATTATGCTGTGGAATGTAAGGTTTGCACGTACTTTAAAAAACAAAATATAAAAAAGCATTATACTTAAGATCAATTGCTTGGTGCTACTCAGGGGCTTGGGCTAAAGAGGGAGACTTGCATGGTAAAGATTCAGAAAAAGGAGGAAAAGGAAGAGAAGGACACAAAGGAAAATTCACACTGTGTCTGAGACCCAGTCTTGCTGCAGAAGCAAGGGAATGGGAATAGCAAAGGTAGCAGAGATACAATGGTAGAGTCAGAGAAACCCAAGTCTACAAGAACCAGCATCCTCTACACCAAAGCAGGAAGGCAACAACTGGAACAGACAACACTCTGTCCAAGTATATAGTCAGCATCAAGGAGATGCTACGTGGGATTAGAGAGGAACACAGCAATTTCATGTTGAGATGGAACAAGGGCCAGCATTGCAGCTACTTGTCGACTCGGCAGATGGAGAGGGAGGCAGGCACAGGCATACACATGCAAACCTTCCCAGACTCAGATGCCCCTTTAACAACTGTGTGAGGGGAAGGTAACCGAGTTTAACCAAGAGAAAGGGGAAATCCCTTATTTCTATTTCAAAATGAACTTACAATATCTGAAAATAAAATACATGAGAGTATCTTTCAAACTATGCTTTCCAACCCTACTCATTTTTCCATTCAGGAATTCTGTGTTTTCTTTCCCCTCTCATTAAACCCTGTTCCACAGTATAAACTGGGAAGCTGGTTTTATCTCCAGTTTCAGTGCCTACAAGGGCAGGAGAGATTGAGGATGAGTGGGTGAGATGGCCACTAGGTAACTGACATCTTCACCCACTAGTGGAAGTATATTTGCTTCACAAACACCTGTTACTGCTGCCAACCCTGAATTATTCCACCTGGTCTGGCAACAATGTCAAGGTTGAGAAAAGATGGAAACCATCTCAATCATGCTGACTGGACTTAATTCTAACCATAACTTTTCAGATACACAGATAAGTTTTCAAGATGCCATTACAATGTGGTTGACTGAAAGGGGCTCAAGCAACGATGGATATTTGGACTCAAAAGATTTGATCACTCATCCTATGATGTTGTCTTAAAACTCAATTCACATTGTATTTGTAGGAATACAGGGAAAGAGCTGAATGACAAACTACACCAAGAGGACAGTTTCCTTCCCTGTCACTTCTCATGATGGATGGGACATTTATGAGGGAGAAAGTATTTAAGGCTCTGCCAGGAGTCTAGCCATGTTTTAACCTTGGTTTATAATGCATCAACAAGATTATCTTGGAGACTGTCTAATCCCTGGTATTCACTCTTCACTCTTACTTGTAGAATCCTCTCAACTTTATTTAAGCACATGGTATCCCACTAGAGATCAGTCCTCTCCATTCTCACTGGGCTCACAGGTGTAGCCACAGGACCAAGGTCTGGGAAGTGATATATAATTAGGAAGGATGTATAGAGCTTCCAGTGCATGTTTTCTTTTTTTAAATATTTTTTATTTGACAGGTAGAGTTATAGACAGTGAGAGAGAGAGAGAGAGAGAGAGAGAGAGAGAGACAGGTCTTCCTTCCGTTGATTCACCCTCCAAATGGCCGCTTCGGCTGGAGCTGCAATGATCCGAAGCCAGGAGCCAGGTGCTTCCTCCTGGTCTCCCATGCGGGTGCAGGAGCCCAAGCACTTGGGCCATCCTCCACTGCCTTCCCAGGCCACGGCAGACAGCTGGACTGGAAGAGGAGCAACTGGGACGAGAACCCGGTGCCCGTAGGGGTGCCGGCACTGCAGGCAGAGGAATAACCAAGTGAGCCACAGCACCAGCCCCCCCCCCCCCCGCATGTTTTCATAAGGACATTGCTGGGGCTGGCACTGTGGCGTAGTAGGCTAAGTCTCCACCTGCAGCACCAGCATTCCATATGGATACCGGTTCATGTCCCAGCTGCTCCTTTTCTGGTCCAGCTCTCTGCTTATGGTCTGGGAAAGCAGTAGAAGATAAACCAAGTGCTTGGGCCCCTATACCTGTGTGGGAGACCCAGAAGAAGCTCCTGGATCCTGGCTTTGGATCAGCTCAATTCCAGCTGTTGCAGCCATTTGGGGATTGAAATAGCAGATTTAAGACCTTTCTCTCTGTCCCTCCCTGTGCCTGTAGATCTCTCAAATAAATAAAATTTAAAAAATAAAAGGATATTGCTTACTCCCCACTCTGTCTATCCTTCCTGCAGTCTGGAGAGTGGACACCCTGGCAGGAGCCAGCTTCAGCGCTGCAGTGGAGAGCAAACCCTCAGGGGCCAGCAGCGTAATAAACAGAAGGAATACGGTCTCTAGTTGGTATTGCAGAGCAGATGCACTGACCCATCCTGGGCTACCTGCCCACCTGGAGACCAATAAGTGCAAAAGTAAGAAACTGCTCTTTTTTAAGCCTCTTCACCAAGTCTCCTTGTTACAGTGGCTTAGTTTGCATCCAAATATAACCAAATATAAAGTTGTGATTACCTAGAAGTGAAGTACTGCCATGAGCTTTTTGCTTCTGGGCCACACAGTAAAAGTCAGTCCAGGGCAAATGTTCAGACTCAGCAGGCTTAGGTTTCCCATTCGAATCTAAAGATGACCTCAAGGCAAAGCCTTTAAACTGAGGAAGTGACTGAGCAGTGGGCTATGCACCAAAGCGGATACATAAAAAGGTAGAATCTGCAAACGTAAGAAGTACAGCCAAAATTTGCTTTCCTATGAAACAGACTGGAAGCAAATAGACAGGATTTTTTTTAAGGAAATTCCATCACCCAAAAAAACAAGAGTCTGGCTGACAAAGCTAGTGATTACTCAATCACTAAACCAAGTCTCAAGTTCTCACCCGCATTAGTAGAAAGCAAGTTGTAAAAGGGGTGCAGCTCTCTCACCTGCCAGATGTGACCACAAAAGATAAAGGCAATTAACCTTGGGTAAAGGAGTTCTACCCAAAGAGCAAGTCCAAGTGGCCAGGAAGGCCTAACAAAGACAGCCCAGCAGATCCAGCCCAACAACATCTGCTAACTACATTCTGCTGTGTGCTCACTCCCCTCCTTGTCCAAGTAGGACTGGTGGAGTACATAACTCGTCTTCTAGTGCATGGATAGCTAGGGTCACATCGGACCTGACAGAGAAGGCCAAACACCCGCAGATCCTGGACTCCTGACTGGGTGCAGTAAATGAATTGATAGTTTCGGTGGCCTCTTTTGGGAAGAAACTGAACACACCCACTCTGTGGGGTGGTGGGAAGGGAACTTGGGTGGTAAAGGAACAAACTGTGGCAGAGAACGACAATTACATTCTCCTCTTGTCCTTCCAGGTAAGGAACTCCCAGAGAGTTATGAACACCTCCAGCCAGAGCCTACATTTCCAACACCCCCTTGTGACCCACTGCCAATGTCCACATAACTGGGATGTGGATATTGGCTAACGATGACATGTTTTAAAGGAAACTGCTTATCCTCAGCTTTCTCCCTCCCTCCTCACCTGCTAGCATGCAGATGTGATGGTGTTGCCGGCAGTGAGCACACAGATGAGCAAAGAGCCCTGTGGTACAGAGGAGCAGAGACAAACAATCTGAAGCTACAGCTTGACCTTTTGGAGCCCAGTCTCCAATCCTCTCTCAGCTGCCTTCCTAAACAGCATGTACACAGTTTGAGTGCTATATGCTAATTAATATAGAAGAAAATCAGAAACCAAAGTGATCTAAGTACAAAGTATGTGTGTGTGTATTTGCATGAGCTGAATGTGAAGACATAGGAACGGCCACTTTACAAAGAAGAAAGAGTCCTAAGAAGAAATGGTGAATAGCTTAAAATCCAGTAGCCCTAGACCGGCGCCATGGCTCAATAGGCTAATCCTCCGCCTGCGGTGCTGGCACACCAGGTTCTAGTCGGGGCGCCGGATTCTGTCCCAGTTGCTCCTCTTCAGTCCAGCTCTTTGCTGTGGCCCGGGAGTACAGTGGAGGATGGCCCAAATCCCCGGGCCCTGCACTTGTATGGGAGACCAGGAGGAAGCACCTGGCTCCTGGCCTCAAATCAGCACAGTGCACAGGCCACAGTAGCCATTAGGGGGGTAAACCAACGGAAAAAAAGGAAGACCTTTCTCTCTGTCTCTCTCTCACTGTCCAACTGTCAAAAAAAAAAAAAATCCAGTAGCTCTCACCAAAGCACAGCAAAGAAATTCCACGTGAAGAAGCCAATCACCTTCAGTTGGAAACCACTTAATCTGGATTACTGAGGCACTTTTCTTCTATTTCAATTGGGTAGAGGTAATAAATCACTTCATTTATTCAAGAAGAAATCCTACAAAGAAGAGCTAATGCACTTGAAATATGCTGAAATATTTAGTAACGAATATCAGAAAAGAACCACCCCCCTTAGCAGAGAGGCAGTTAATTATAATGGCTAATACCCTTGAGGTCAAAGATAGATGGATCAGTAACATATCCTAACTCCCCAATTATGAGTTACCTGACCTTGAAATACCTACCGAGACTCTAAGCCTCAGCTGCCTGTGCATCAGGCAATTTCCTATGGATTAAGTGAGATAAGACACAAAGCACTTGGGGCAATGCCCAGTTCATATTAAGATTTCAGTGAATCCTGTCGAAAATCATTATCAGCTAATTGTGAAAAGGTCAGATTAGAAGACAAGCATCTTAACCTTCAGGCTTCTGTGAGACACTTCTTTCCCAGGTTGGCAGCCACAAATAATTGATAGAATTAAAAAGGAGAGAATGATCCTTCATGGGATGCAGGATATGCAGCAGACTCATAGAATGGCAAATGCTCTAAACAGCACCCTGGCCTCAGAATCAATCCTTAAGGCATTCAGATCTGGCTAAAAAGCCCATGACAGTTTTGCAGGCATGGAAAGCCAAGACACTGTGGCAAAAAAAAAAAAAAAAAAAAAATGACCTACATGAAAGAACACTGTGAGATCTCAGCAGGAAGAACAGGCCATCAAAGAAGGCAGTACCTTTCTCTGAAGGGAAGAGAGAACTTCCATTTTGAATATGGCCTGTCTAAACAAGATCAGAGTTGGTGAACTCAAGAAGCTCCCATAGCCTTGGCAGCACATGACAAGAGCCTCAGGTGATTACTAATGTCATAAACGAGTGTCAATTGTTAAATCAACGACAGGAGCCACTGTGCACCTGCTCCACGTGTAGGATCTCTATCCTTAATGTGTTGTACTATACAAATTAACGGTAAGACTACTACTCAAACAGTACTCTATACTTTGTGTGTCTTTGTGGGTGCAGTCTGTTGAAATCTTTACTTACTATTTACTAAGTAGATCTTCTGTATATAATAGAAAATGAATCGTGATGAAGAATGGGATGGGAAAGGAGTGGGAAATGGAATGGTTATGGGGAGGAAAAGCACTATAATTCAAAAGCTGTACTTTGGAAATTTATATTAAATAAGTTAAAAATGCCTACTCTATTAGGATTTTTTTCAAATTCAGGAATTATTTCTTTTTTTATTTAGTAAATATAAATTTCCAAAGTACAGTTTATGGATTACAATGGCTTCCCCCCTCCCATAATTTCCCTCCCACTCACACCCCTCCCATCTCCCGCTCCCTCTCCCATTCCATTCACATCAAGATTCATTCTCTTTTTATTTATTTATTTATTTATTTATTTTTTTTTTTTGGACAGGCAGAGTGGACAGTGAGAGAGACAGAGAGAAAGGTCTTCCTTTGCCGTTGGTTCACCCTCCAATGGCCGCCACGGCCGGCGCACTGCGGCCGGTGCACCGCGCCGATCCGGTGGCAGGAGCCAGGAGCCAGGTGCTTTTTCCTGGTCTCCCATGGGGTGCAGGGCCCAAGCACTTGGGCCATCCTCCACTGCACTCCCGGGCCACAGCAGAGGGCTGGCCTGGAAGAGGGGCAACCGGGACAGAATCCGGCGCCCCGACCGGGACTAGAACCCGGTGTGCCGGCGCCGCTAGGTGGAGGATTAGCCTAGTGAGCCGCGGCGCCGGCCAAGATTCATTTTCAATTATCTTTATATACAGAAGATCAATTCAGTATATAGTAAGTAAAGATTTCATCAGTTTGCACCCACACAGAAACACAAAGTGTAACATACTGTTTCAGTACTAGTTATAGCATTACTTCACATTGGACAACACATTAAGGACAGATCCCACATGAGAAGTGTCGCTCCCCATCTTCGTGGAGGAACGACACAGGACCCTGTGCTGTTCTTTCGTCTGCTCGGCCCTTCCCGGGTTTGCTGCTGGTTCTTCCCGGGTTGGCTACCGACCCTTCCACCTCCGTGGAAGGGCGGTTCCCCCTAGCCACTTTCCCCACTTCCGCGGGGGAGCAGCACACCGCCGGCCGGCTCTCTCGGGGGCTGCACAGGTGTTCCTTCAGATAGATGTTCCTGGTGCATGTTGTCTCTCTCCTCCTTTATAGTCCTCTTCCACCAATCCCAACTCTGCTGCCCACACGCCGAGTACGCTGCTCTCCTCCAATCAGGAGCAGCTCCTGCAGCTTGTCAAGTTGGTGAGAGGCAGCTGGGTAGAAGCTGTTGCCTCCTCTCCCAGCGCCATATTGTGGGAGAGCAGATGCATAGAATAAGTCTTAATTCCAGTAACTTAGTCTAGTCCGAGTTGCTCCCCACAAGAAGTAAGTACACAATGACTCCTGTTGTTGGCTTCACAATTTGACACTCTTGTTTATGGCATCAGTAATCTCCTCAGGCTCTAGTCATGAGTTGCCAAGACTATGGAAGCCTTTTGAGTTCGCCGACTTTGATCTTATTCTGACAGGGTCATAGTCAAAGTGTAAGTTCTCTCCTCCCTTCAGAGAAAGGTACCTCCTTCTTTGATGGCCCTGTTCTTTCCACTGGGATCTTACTCGCAGAGATCTTTCATTTAGGTCTTTTTTTTTTTCCAGAGTGTCTTGGCTTTCCATGGCTAAAATACTCTCATGGGCTCTTCAGCCATATCTGAATGCCTTAAGGGCTGATTCTGAGGCCAGAGTGCTGTTTAGGACATCTGCCATTCTATGAGTCTGCTATGTATCCCGTTTCCCATGATGGATCGTTCTCTCCCTTTTTGATTCTATCAGTTAATATTAGCAGACACTAGTGGTGTTTGTGTGATTGCTTTGACTCTTAGACCTATCAGTGTGATCAATTGTGAACTGCAGTCTACGGCCATACCACTCTGAACGCACCCGATCTCGTCTGTATTAGGTTTTAAGGAAAGATAGTGCATCAGTCAAGGAATTCAGTCAAATTACTAGATCTATTTATATGTTACCATGAAACCTGTCATCAATGTGATAAATACACTGAAACAGAGTCACAGTTATTCTGTGACAACAACACCCATTGTCCCAAGCTGATTCCATATGAATGGGTCTTTGAAGCATAATCCTGCAATCAGGTGCTATTGGGCAAGTCTCTCAACTGTGAGACTAGGTTTCCTTATCTACAACACAGAGTCCATAATGTCCACCTCATGGATTACTACAAGTATTAAATAGACACAAAGTACTTATTATTTTGCCTTTCTAGAGCAAGCATTCAGTAAATGGGCAATGGAAACTGACTGGCATAGTCACTGCTACATAAAATAGTATAAATGCTGTCCTTTTTGTGAAACAGTAGTACCTGCATGAGTTTGAGACCTACTGGTTATAGAGTGCATGTTTAGTGCCATTTTTCTCATTGTCATAATGGGCCCCACTGCTTACTCAAACATAATTTCTCCCAGACTCTTCTGATGACAAAATGTTTTCTTCGCAAGACTGTTTTCCAAAGATGGAATTCATTTGTGAAACATATGGGGTTTTTCCCCCTGTATGAAGCCAAATGGCTTACAAGAGATTGTATCCATGATATTGTTTCTTATTAGTGCCACATTCTATCCCACTAAGCTGACCATTCCAGGCTTGGCTAAGCAATAATTACAGCAGTATGTGTCACCCAGAATTCTCCAAGAGTTAATGATTTCACAAAACTAAAATTAAGTTTGCAAAAAAAAAAAAATGCCCTGTTAGCTTTTAGGAAGTTGATTGGGATGATTAGTGTCATCAGCTAACCCAACATCTGGGGTGCACTGGGGGCCATTCTGTTTCACCCGCAACATAGAGATAAATCTAAAGCCGAAAAACACGCTTGAAACTGAAGAGAAAATCAAACTTTTCTTTTTTGGGTGAAAATAGAATCTTTCCTCCTCCAACTCCTCATTCCACTTCTATCAGGGCCGAAGATGTTTGGCATTGCTTCTTTTAATCCATTGTTTTATCTTTGTGTTTAAAGCAATTAATTTTGCCCAGGCTAACATGTTTCTAGTGTTTCTTCTTGCAGGTTTCTGATTATAGTCACGGCGTCAGTCCGACTCAATTTTCTGAGTCGACTTCTCACAGCTGTGTGTGGCTGCTTGCTGAGTGGCTTCACGGTCCAGCCGTTTCCATTCACTAATGCCACAGCCCCTGGAGCCATCTAGACTGCACCTGGTGGGCACCTCATGAAATAGTCAATATTGCCAGCCTCCTTCACAGAGGTCCTGGTGAGCAGGTCCAGGTCACATTGCTAAGTGGTGCCAGAAATGAGACTAGATCCATTATCTTTGTTGCCTTCATGCAGGTAAGAGTCCTTGATCATCCATAAATCAAAAAAGAAATGAAAGAGTAAGAACTGAAGTGTGTTCTGAATGGCCTCAAATGAGCACTCTTATTCCAGGACACCCAGCTATACTGTCAGTTTCTTCTGAAGTGTTGGCTCTCTCATGTCATCGTCATTTTTTGTCTTCTTCCTTTGACGTGTCCAGTTGGGCTGTTTGCTGCTTGGCTGGCTGTCCAGGCTAAGAGCCCAGCCTGGAGCCATTTCCCATTGTGTAATCATTTCAGATTACACTACTGAAAAGAGGACTTTGTATCATTATTTTCGTGCTTGGCCAGTTTTCAGCCTAGTTGTTTGCATCTACCTTGAAACAAAGATAATGAGGCACAGAGTTGTACACATTTAGTTCACCGTGTCTCTGACAGGTCTTTATTTGGGACTGTGATCCATGTTCAGATTCTACCTACCCATCCCAACTGATCTCATTGCCCTGCTGTTCCTCTTGCACTTCCATCACCTCCCCACTCCTGTCTCCTTTTCCGAACAGTCACAACACTTCTCCTTGAGTTGCTCAGGACAATTGTTTCTAATCTTGTATTTCACAGCTTGCTTCTCTCACCTACCAGTTCTCTGAGAAGAGTATCCATCTTGCTTTATCTGTGGAATATTCTAGCACCCTACACTGCCTTCACCACATGCTTGGGGAACAGTGGGTCAAATGGCCACTGGATCTGTTCAGCTTAAGCCGGGAGAACTCTAATTCTGCACTTTCTGAAGCAGATTTTTTCCATAAGCAAAGCAAGCAAATGGTGGTCCTAGAAATACAACCAGTTATACTTATTTAAATCTGTTCCAGGGGCTGGCATAGGTTAATCCTCCACCTGTGGCAATGGCATCCCATATGGGTGTTGATTCTAGTCCCAGCTGCTCTTCTTCCTATCCAGCTCTCCACTATAGCCTGGGAAAACAGTGGAAGATGGCCCAAGTGTCTGGGCCCCTGCACCAACATGGGAGTCCCAGACACAGCTCCTGGCTTTGAACCTGTCCAGCTCTAGCTCTTGCAGCCATTTGGGGAGTGAAGCAGCAGATGGAAGACATCCCTGTCTGTCCCTCTCACTGTCTGTAACTCTACCTCTCCAATAAATAAATAAAATCTTTATTGAAAAATATGTTCCATTAGTAGAATAAGTTCATGTAATTTTTAAAGAGTTAATTTCATGGAAGGCATTCAACCTAGTGGTTAACGTGTTTGGATGCCTGCATCTCATATCAACATTCTTGGGTTTGATACCCAACTGCAGCTTCCTTCTAATGCAGACCCTGGGAGGCAGCAGTGAAGGCAAAAATAGTTGGGTTACTGTCACCCGTGTAGGAGACCTTGAATGAGTTTCGGGCTTCTGGCTTCAGCCTGCCACAGGCCAGTTATCAGGGGCATTTGGGAAGTAATCAGCAGATGAGTTTCCTCTCCCTCTCTCTCTCATTTCTTTTCAAACATTTTTAAAAGTTGATTTTCACTTGCAGAAAACAGGAAACAATACAATATTCAAATACAAAAGTGCTTGCAGAAGCTATAGCTTTAAAAATTTGATAGATTTACAATCAATATTCCAAACAAAAGTCACATCTACCTAAAAACACTTGTCAATCTGTTGGCAAGTCCTTCCACTCTTTCATCAGTTAGGGCATAAATATGTGCTTCCAAATATACAGGATAAATAAAAACTTTTCCCTACTTCAAAAAGTGAAATTGGATTTATAATTCTTTGGCATATCTTTCTGCCATACTTTTCCTTATCTGAGTTAAAGTTTGAAAATATGAGTACAGCCTGTTAACCTCAAGAATTGTTTTCTCTGTGGTGAACTCATGCAAATAATTTCTTTGGTCTCTAAAATTTTCAGGCTGAAAACTACTTTCTGGATGGCTCGATTAGATGAGCTAACAAATCCCCAAACATCCACAGTCTCAGTAAAGTGATTGTACAAAGGCCCATTATTACCATATTGAGAACATGACTATTTTAAAATGTCAGAACTTCTTGATAATGAAGTAGTTACCATTGTGCAAGATAACCACATCACAGGCCCATATGCTATATTTTTTCCATTCTACACATCTTTTCTGCTTCCTTCCTTATATAATTTCTCCATTTCACACTGCAAAAGTTGCTTGAGGGTGGAGACCATATTGCCAATAAGTCATCCTAATTGGAAGCAGTGGGTGCTTAAGCACTCATTACCTGACGAGGAGCATCCCATTAATGAGCTCAGCTTGGAGGTCAGTGTTATTAAGGCCAAGGTCCTGGATCTGACAAGGGTGGACATTTGCTCCATTCAATGAAAATAAACCAAAGGCCCGGTCTATGAAACTGATCACTCCACAGGTGTTGAGGAGACACAGACCAGGAATAATGTGAATGTTCTGGTGCAAGTCTCAGACATAACCAGGGTTGGGGAGTGTTGATCTGACATAAATTGGGCCCAAGTCAGTCTCCGTACTTGAATAGTAAATGTAGCCTTAAGCGGCTTCTGTATTTAGTCAACTACAGCCTAGCTTGATGTGCAAACAAACTGTAACTTAAGAGTATGCCCTTATATCCAAGCAACTGAGTTTTAACCAATCACAGAAGTTTCACCAATCATAGAATGCCAACTGATCAGACTACATCTGTATAAGACAACTGTCGACTGCAGCTCATCAAGTTGTGTCAGCTCCATTTCTCGGACTACTGTGGTAGGGTGGCACATTCGGAACCATCTTTGATCTAGAATGCTACCTGGTTTTACAAACTTGTTTTCTTGCTCAAGTAAACTTTGTGAAATTTAGCATTTAACAGGAGGTACAATCAAACATTCAGCCCAGAACAATCAGGCTGTGGTCCAACTCGGAAGCAGACACAGTGAAGGAGTGACTCACTGACTCTACTTTGTTTCTTTCTCTAACATGCCCAAGTGAGAGCCACACTTCCACCTGTAAGAGTCAGGAGTACTGACCGTGAACCGAGTCCACTCTGCTTGGACAAGTGAAGGGGCCTTACCTCACCATCTTGTGTGGCAGGTATTTTGAAAAGAGGACCCTAATTGATGCCTAATACTGAGTTGAAATTTGGTCAAGTAGAATAGGGAATGTAAGTCACTTAGAGCCCTTATTAAAATGCAGACTGATTTGGAAGGTCTTGGGCAAGACCTGATATCCTGATTTTTTTTTTTTTTTTTTTTTGACAGGCAGAGTGGACAGAAAGACAGAGAGAAAGGTCTTCCTTTTTTCAGTTGGTTCACCCCCCAGTGGCTGCTGCGGCTGGCGCTCTGTGGCCGGTGCACCGCGCTGATCCAAAGCCAGGTGCTTCTCCTGGTCTCCCATGTGGGTGCAGAGCCAGGGACTTGGGCCATCCTCCACTGCACTCCCAGGCCACCGCAGAGAGCTGGCCTGAAAGAGGAGCAACCGGGACAGAATCCAGCGCCCCGACTGGGACTAGAACCCAGTGTGCCAGCGCCGCAGGCAGAGGATTAGCCTATGGAGCCACGGCACCGGCCGAGATCCTGAATTTCTAATAAGCACCCAAGTGCTGCATATCAGAGCTGCTGGACCTTTGGACCTTACTTTGAGAACCAGGATTCCATTGTTTCTCATTTCTGTGGGTACAGGAATCCGGACCTCATGACTCTAGATGGTCAGGAAAGGTTTACAGAAACTAACAAATCTAGTGGTCAGAATCATGTTTTCAGGAAGCCAGTGTCAGTCAGACCAGTCACAAGCACTCAGATGGGCCAGAATTCATTTTCAGACAGTGCTCAGGACATCTGAGTCAGGTATTCCCCTGCCTCCGCTTTCCAGATCAGGCAGCCAAGGACTGAGGGACAGAGCGCTGGAGCCTGATCTTGTGAGCTTCATTGAAGAAAAGCAGCTGCAGATGATGTTAAAGAAACAGATGTGGGGTCCAGCGCTGCGGCACAGTAGGTTAATCCTCCACCTGCAGTGCCAGCATCTCATATGGGCACCGGTTCTAGTCCTGGCCACTTCTCTTCCAATCCAGCTCTCCGCTGTGGCCTGGGCAAGCAGTAGAAGATGGCCCAAGTCCTTGGGCCCCTGCACCCACATAGGATACTGGGAAGCAGCACCTGGCTCCTGGCTTCAGATTGGCACAGTTCTGGCCGTTGTGGCCATATGAGGAGTGAACCAATGGATGGGAGACCTTTCTCTCTGTCTCTCCCTCTCACTGTCTGTAACTCTCTCATATAAATAAATAAAACCTTTAAAAAAAAAAAAAAAGAAGTGGTGGTCAATGACAGAGCCTGGGAGCTGAGAGGGAAGTGAGAGAGAAAAAGATATTCAAGTCTATGATTCCTGTTACAAGAGCAATTACAAAATTGGCACAAGGCTTACACGTATTTTATACAAAAGCTGGTATGTATTTGGGATCTTGTGGGCAGTCTTCTCTCAAACACATTAAATCATGGCCCCAGATTCTGGTTGCCTGTAATAGGGTGAAATAGCTCTTGGGGTAATTCAAGGTGAAACCTATTGATTTCTCCCTTCTGATTGCAGTCAGTATGTACTAGGTGGTACAGCATTAAAATTGTGTCAATAGAGTTATGGCCATCGAAAAGGTGCTACAAATGGGTGTGGGTTGGCCATGAGTTCAATAGAAAGTAAACATATAGACAAATCTACATTGATATATGGGTTGGTTTAAGTATTTGCCAGATATTTGCCAAAAAAGCTTTTTACTTGCCTAAATAAAGCATAGACTTATTTTTCTAAAGGACTCATTTCAACTGTGAATTTGATGAAAATTTAAATGTAAAATACTTGAGCTGAAAATATACATTAATACTTTTTGAATCTTGCAGGAAGTTCATTTGATTCTCTTCCTGGGATAAGTCTGTTATCATACAGATAAAAATCAGATCCTAAGATCAGTGAGGTACCCATGAGATACTGACATTACCCTTCAGAACAGCAAATGTGGATTGATAGATCTCTCCAGAGAATTTGCAGGACCATAAGAGATCAAGAAGAATAGGGATTCATGACCGCCAACATCAAAGAATTGGATCAAACATAACCAATTAGAGTATTTTCACATAATAGGAGTTTAAAAGAAATTTCAAGTATTCTCAGAAGACATAAATAGAGAGACAATTAAAAGCCAAGGAAGTGAACTGGAGCTGAGGCTAATGAATAGCACCCAAAAGATATTTAATAGTATGGTCATAGAAGCTGGACCTGCAGTCCTGGCCTTGGGTCTTGGTCCACTGGAGAACTAGAACTGAATACCTGGCCTATAGGGCTGGCCAGGATACAGAGTGAAGACTGCCAAAATCCTCCCCACTCCACCAGCCCAGGAGGCTAAAGAAAATCTTAGTTTCCATCATAAATACACAAATTATTAAACATGTTTAAATAGGGGTAAAAAAAACTTAGAAGTGAGATTTAACAAACCCCATCTTAAATTGGTCTCAAAAATAAAAAACCATTAGCTAAATTACTTTAATTTTTTTTTATTTTTTTTTTTTTTTTTTTTTTTTTTTTTTTTTTTTTTTTTTTTGCCAGGCAGATCTTCCTTCAGTTGGTTCACTCCCCTAATGGCTGCTACAGCCAGCAGTGTACCCATCCGAAGCCAGGAGCCGTCTACTTCCTCCCAGTCTCCCATGCAGGTGCAGGGACCCAAGCACTTGGGCCATCCTCCACTGCCTTCCCGGGCCACAGCAGAGAGTTAGACTGGAAGAGTAGCAACTGGGACTAGTACCCTACGCCCCAACTGGGACTAGAACCCAGGGTGCTGGCGCCGCAGGCAGAGTATTAGCCAAGTGAACCACGGCGCTGGCCAGCTAAATTGCTTTTAAAGATTCATTTATTTGAAAGGCAGAGTTACAGAACAGCAGAAAGAGATGGGAGGGAGGGGTCTTCCATCCTCTAGTTCACTCCCCAACTGGCCCCAACAGCCGGAGCTGGGCCTATCTGAATCCAAGTGTTCCAAGCTTCTTTCCAGGTCTCCCATGCAGGGGCAGGGGCCCAAGGACTTGGGTGTCTTCTCCTGCTTTCCCAGGCCACAGCACAGAGCTGGATCAGAAGTAGAGCAGCCAGAACTTGAACCGGCACCCATATGGGATGCTGGCACTGCAGGTGGTGGCTTTACCCACTATGCCACAGTGCCAGCCCCTATCTAAAATTTTTGACATGACTTGAATACTCACTACATAGCATACAACAAAAGATAAACCACAGGCTGAAAGGGAATAAGTGACTATAGATAAGATACACAGAATTAGTACCAAAGATGATAAACTATAAATATCAGTAAGCAAAAACCAAATCCTCTCAAAAAATCAAATGTATATATTGACACATCACTGTAAAAATGACTCTAAATAAATTAAAAGATGCTTGACTTAAATCCTAATTAGACATGTAAAACAAACAATGTGATATCATTTCACATTCATTGGGTTGGAAAATATTTTAAAATTTGATAAGAATTGTGATTTAAGATATGGAGAAGCTTTTTACTCTAGTAGTGAAAGAGAAATTGGTGCCAATACTTTGGGGAGAAAATGAACAATATCTAGTCATAGTAATTTAGAAGGCATGGGCCCCAAATCCCAGAACTTACACACATAAATGTTTGTTTATTCTAGTAAAAAATGACACACGAGTATGGGAGACATGATAGAAATGTTTATAATGGTAAATGACAAATATAATGATCAATGGTAAATGTTTTTACTGGCAAAAACCAGAACACTTAAATGTTCATAAGCAATTAATGAATGTTGATATATTCCACTTGTAGTATTTTTAAAGGGAACATATCAGATACAAATGTTACAAATACTTATATTACTCAATTGGGCTGATGGATGTAAATGCAGTTTCATTTAATCTATCCACAATACAAGGTAGGCTTGGGAGCTGAGAGAACCCCCTCACTGTGGTCCCACAGTCATTATGTTAGTCAACCACCTGCTGAGTTTTAACCCTGGCTTGTTGTCACGTGGGCTGTCCTGGGGGTCTCTGAGTCTCTTGGAACCAGCAGGGCCGGACTTGCCGGGGCAGCTGTGAGCAGCACAGCTGAGCGTCCTGAGCCTTAGCCAGTGGCGGATCATGGGTGGGGAAGAGGCGCTCGGAGCCTGGAGGTGCGTGGGAAGTGTAGTCAATGTGGGTTAGCCCCTCACTGCTCTCGGTCTCCCCTAATCGTGCTGTTCTCTGCGTTTGCTTAGAGAAATCCCGAGTTTCCTTGTCTCCTCTTCCTCAGGAGCATGCTCTTGTTTGAAAGCAAGATAATCCTGTCTGTTACCTGTTTACTGCCTTTAACTGCCTCTTTCCCTTGGGCAAAGTCAGAGATGCTTTCCTTGTTACTTTTTTTTCTTTTCTTTTTTAAAGGCAGAGTTAGAGAAAGAGAGAAAGGTCTTCCTTTTCCATTGGTTCACCCCCCAAATGGCCATTACGGCTGGCATGCTGTGCTGATTGGAAGCCAGGAGCCAGGTGCTTCTCCTGGTCTCCCATGTGGGTGCAGAGCCCAGGGACTTGGGCCATCCTCCACTCACTCCCAGGCCACAGCAGAGAGCTGGACTGGAAGAGCAGCAACCGGGACAGAATCTAGCAACCCAACCAGGGCTAGAACCCAGTGTGCGGGCGCCACAGGCGGAGGATTAGCCTAGTGAGCCGCGGCGCCGGCCTATTTATTCTTGCATGTTCTTTTGTATGTGCTATCATGCGTTCTCCAACCTCCTCCTAAGTTTGAGCTTCCTGGCTGCTGACAATCTTCCAGACATGGGTGTTTAAATGTTGCTGCCAGTACTGTATTCTCAGCCCTTTGCTCCCAAGCCCTGTGTATCCTATGGACTCCGGATTTTCCAAAATGCATTTCTATGGTCTCCTCCTCCATGAAGCCTCCTCTGTCTCTCTTCAAGCAGAGTGAGGTAGTCCTTCCCACAAATACTTCCGCCTTTGTGTGTATGGCAAGGTTCCACGTTCCACAACTGTTTCTTCCTCTTCTTTTCCACCAAACTGCAAGTGCTAGGAGGGCGTGAGTTGGTCGTAGGACTCCTTTGTATAAACTTGGACTCAAGTGTCTGGTCGGTGCTCAGTGAATCTTGTCAAAGTGGTTAGTAGGTGGACTAGGCATCAGACAATATGAAAGCAGTACTTAGCTTGCCCACTAACACAGTATGAGAGGTTTGGTAAATGACATGGCTTTTCTGAGTCTTAGTTTGCTCATTCGTAAGTTGACGATCTTGACCGTAAATCTTCCATGTCTTTTCATTGGAAGACAGTTATCCAGGTTAACAAATGGGTCTTAAGGAGTTTATGACGACAGCTACTTTTCAGCTTGCTTTTAACTAAAAATCTTTATTTCTGTCTAAGTCATTCAAATGAGTGATTTGGACTGAGAGAAAGGACACCAAAGTCTACAGAGACTAGAGTGGAATGAAAAGGTTGCTTTTATAATAGGAAGGCCTTGGGGCTTGTTTAACTCACGAGATCTTGAAACCTTCAGATTTGGAGGAACCTAAATCTTCTAGTCTTTTTATTTCATTAAAAAAAAAAGAATTAAGGCCTGGAGTGTTTCAGTAACCCAAAGTCACAGCCCTGGTCTATATTATAATGCAGCTTCTGCGTTCTCTGGTCCTGCCCTCTGCCTCACCATGCACTTGATCTCTGTAACTAAGTCAAGACTTTGAATAAAATTGTCTGCCGAGATGTATGAGGGGCAGAGGTATTAACGCTGTTACACAGGCTTCTGTTTCTCAGTGGACTCTGCTTAGAGTGGAGTTGATGACATGGAATGCTTCTTTGATTTTGCTTCATACTCATATTGGCTTCTTTCCTGATCAATTCACACATTTATGAACAACTTAGGGTACTTTGTTGAAGACTTAACTGTGGACTTGACACATCGTCTTTTCCTTTGCATTCTAGGGGCCAAAGCAATTCACAGGGTCAACCAGAATCAGAAGGAAGGTGACAGAGTTATAGAGCAAAGGCTATTAATTGGGGCCTCAATGAATTCTGTTCCCCATGACACATGAATATATATGTTCATAAATAAGTGAACAACATGTATTTGGATTGAGTAAAAGGGAAAAATTCTCCTTTGGCCTAATTTGATTCTATCTTCTTCCTAAAGTTACACTATTAATTCTCTGTGCTATTCTAGGCCTTTATACAGCTGTATCTAGATAATTTTTATTTAAATGTTAATTATAACATACTTAGAAAAATAAAGAAAACATGGGAAAAAAGCATTTACATCCATTAGCTAATTGAGTAATATAAGTATTTGTAACATTTGTATCTGATATGTTCCCTTTAAAAATACTACAAGTGGAATATATCAACATTCATTAATTGCTTATGAACATTTAAGTGTTCTGGTTTTTGCCAGTATAAACATTTACTATTGATCATTATATTTGTCATTTACCATTATAAACATTTCTATCATGTCTCCCATACTCGTGTGTCATTTTTCACTAGAATAAACAAACATTTATGTGTGTAAGTTCTGGGATTTGGGGCCCATGCCTTCTAAATTACTATGACTAGACCCAAGCCTACCTTGTATTGTGGATAGATTAAATGAAACTGCGCAGATGAGGCACTCAGCACAGGTTCGGGCACTTGGCAAGCACTGGACAATCCATAAATACGATGATTAACACTCAGTGCCATGCAAACACGTTGTCTATTCCTTGAGAAGCCTAGCACCTAAGACATGGTCCTGAAAGCCCTATCCTCCCCTCAGAGAAAGACACAGCATGGGCAGGGCCTGTTCCTGCTCCAGGGAACCACTGCTTAGTCATAAAGCAGATTTTTAGGCTAAGACCAGTATGAGATCAAATCTGCCCTTGAACTAGCTAATAATGTTTTTCTGCAAATGACTCTCTTCCTTCCATCTCTAACACCATCTTTTAAAAGAGGACTGTAATAAAATGTTAGATTGACATTTCATATGGAAAAAAACAAACTGGCATCCTTACCTATAATCTGCCTACCTCATAGGGGCTTTGTGAAGTTCAAAAAAAATGCCTACTTATTTGCTGAATTTTCAGTTTTCTTTTTTGTTTTGTGTTGTTTTTTTTTTTTTGTTTTTTGTTTTTTTTTTGTTTTTTTTTTGTTTGTTTGTTTTTTTTTTAGATTTAAAAGTATTTATTAGCATCAAGAAACTCCAGCCAGAGCGGCATGGAGGGTGGGGGCTTCCAAGAGAGGAAAACCCAAAGAGGACTGGGGGCAGTCCACGTTAAGTACAATTTCAAAGGAAAAAAAAATTATCAGGTTGGCTTTCAGATTCCAGGTGGGGACAAAAACCATCTAATGACATAATTTACAATTCTCCATCCTGTCTGGCCTACTGAGGGTGGGAGTTCCAGAGGAGTTCTTGCTGTTCTCATGGTAAATTTGGAGATTTTGAAGGAAGGAGGGCAGCCTTTTTGTTCTTGCTAAAGATAAAGTTTTGGGGGAAGAAAGCAAATATTTTACACCCCAAATTCCATTGGGATCCCCTATTAACGCCCAACTCAGCTTTCTTTTGTGGGGATCAGCCCAACACACAGGACTGAGAGATAGGTTTGGAATAACCTTGAAATTCAGGCCAAGGCCACTCTGGTGCTTTTCAAGGACTCCCTGACTGGACACCAAATCCGAATGGTCCGTTAGGGTGTCGGCTGAAAACTGCATTCTATTCTTCCTCCCTAGAGAAGATGAATCTGTCAGTGAGACTGGCCCCAGCATGGAGTGAGGCCATGGGCTCCGGGCTCCATGCCTCGGTGAGCTTTTCCTTTACCCAAGATCTCAGTGTATCTCCCTCTCTCCCTCTCTGTGTCTTTTTCTCTCTCCCTGCTTCTCTAAATGCTTTCTGTAACTCATCAAGTCTCCACAATTTCTACAAACTTGATTTCCTGGTCTCATTAATGGCTATTTCCTAGATATTTCATTCGTTAGTTCTGGGTTAAAATCTAACTATCACCTTTGCAGTCTCTCGATCTAGACTCCCATTAGATGCAGTCCCCACGTGGCATAAACAACTCTCAGCATGTCTCTGATATCCCCTGACTTCCTTCTCCAGTCTGCTCTTTGGGTCCCCACTGTGAGATCTCTCCTACATAGTAGCTACCTTAGAGGAGGTTTACTGGGGAGAATTCTATTCCCCCACTCTGCTTCTTTGTGACTTCACCTGCGGAGTCGCCAGTGTAGATGGTAGCCAGGACTGGTACTCCAGCTTACAAATACCTCTACTAAGGCTCTTGCCATGAAAGCTCATTGTTGAAATCAGGCCTAGTAGACAAGACTCAAGGAGAGGCATAGAACAACTATTTTTTCTTATTCATAGGAACAAAGCTACAGTATATATTTGACCAGGCAAAGACCCAGTCTAGCACACCATCAGTAAGCACTCCCTGCGTGTGCTATTCTACATTTACAATGTTAATATAGATACAATGTAAATATAGATTACAAATAAATTTGTCATTACTACATTTACAAATATAAACCCTAGGCTACAGGTGTGGAAGGCTAAGCCAGAGTGGGTGACATGTGCTAACCCCACCCGCACCTTCCTCCCTTCCCTGTGGGCTTCAGTGCATGTCTGGATGCTACAGGCAGCAAGACAGTTTTGAGATGTCTCAAACTCAGGAGACATAAGACCTAAAGCACACTTTATTTTTATGCTCTCATTCCAGCCAGGAGGCAAACTATCTACTTTTATTTCTTTGGCCCATGAGCTGATAGAAAAACGCCTCGTCACTTTCCACACCACCACCTGGCCTGCTTACAAGCTAGAGGATGGAGAAGTTAGCTTAAGTGAGTGATAAAAAGTGCCAGCCCCTCTACTGTGACTCCCTGTCTCAGAACTCTGTCTCCTAGCAGACCTCTTGCCTTTATTTCCTTGATGTGCTCCAACATGGATTATATTCTTTTCCAGAGTATCACAGAGTCCTTGGGTCCATTCAGTTTTTTTTTTAAATAAATGGAATTTATCTATCTTAATTTTCATGTGAAAGGCAGACACAGACAGATGAGGAGTGATCTTCTATCTGCTAGTTCATTCCTCAAATGGCCACAACAGTCAGGGCGAGGCCAAGCTGAAACCAATAGACTGGGACTCAATTCAGGTCTCCCATGTAGGTGGGGGTAACCCAAGTATTTGAGCCATCAGCTGCTTCCTCCAGGGTCTGCATTTTCAGTAAACTGGATGGAAACAGAGTAGTCAGGACTTGAACAAGTCACTCTGAGTGCCTGCAGGTGTCCCAAGTGCAACTTAATTGCTGTGCCAAACACCTGTTCGCTACATCTTCATCCACTCTCCTCATCCTCCTCCTGAGTTAAGAAACAGAATAAATGCAAGTCTTCTAAATTACCGGAAATTCTCATGCATCCCAGTGCCAGCTAAGATATTGGCAATATGAGAGACCAGCACTACTTCCTGTGCAGTGGAGCTGGAGGAATGAGGAGGGAGGGAGAAGGAGGGAGCAGAGGACACCTTTGGGGGGTTTAGCTAGCTAATTTTTCTTCAGAACTGTGAAGCTTCACTTACTATTTCTAGAAACCACAGCCATGAAAATGCCTTCTTTAGAACTGCAGCCTTAGAGGGAGCCTGGAGGCTTCTGTCGAGCACTTTTGATCAAAGATGTGGGTTTGAAGTTGAGGTTAATCCCCTCGCTTTGCAATACCGCTAAAATGAACATCACAAACAAAAGGCTAAAAAGCAAGGGATCGATTCCTTGAATTTATATCTTTTTCCAGGTAAGTACTTGGCAATTACTACATTTACAAAAAAATATATGGCGGGTTAACAGGAGGATCCAGTAATTCAAGCAGCCAAATTTACTGAGCTTTTTAATGTTATTTTATCTGTTCAATTTTGTTTCACATTTGATTGATCAGACCTTAGACCTAAGTAACCAGAGTCTAGCTGAGCTTTCTGGTAGGAAAAATAATACTGCAGAAAAATATACTCAATAAAATTTTAAATGACTGATGGAGGTACATGAAATATAATACTTTGGATTAAATTATACACCTCTTATAGAAAGATGTACACTTTGTACATAATCATGGAAAATTATCTGGAAGGATTCATACAATATTTTATCAGTGACTTTGCTTAGTAAAATTAAGGATAATTCTCATTTCTTTTTATTTCTCTCAGCTTTGATATAAAACAATTATTTTTTAAAAATAATTGGTATTCTTTTAAAATACCAATATTGTCCATTGTGTATATAAACCAAATCAAAAAAGTTCAGCCGAGACTAAAATTTAGTACAATAATTAAGAGCATCATACCCAGTTTGTAACTTACTTTGTTCCTTGCACTATACTAAGATTTTCTGGGGCCAGCAGTGTGTCATAGTGGGTTAAAGCCCTGGCTTTGAAGTGCCGACATCCCATATAGGTATCAATTCTAGTCCCAGCTGCTCCTCTTGCGATTCAGCTCTCTGCTATGGCCTGGGAAAGCAGTAGAAGATGGCCCAAGTCCTTGGGCCCCTGAACCCACATAGGAGACCAGGAAGAAGCACCTGGCTCCTGGCTTCAAATCGGCACAGCTCCAGCTGCTGTGGCCATTTGGGGAGTGAAACAATGGAATGAAGACCTTTTTCTGTCTCTCCCTCTCACTGTCTATAACTCTACCTCTCAAATAAACAAACAAATCTTTAAAGAATTGCTTCTTTACATGTCTACTTGATTAATAAAATAAAAATGAATAGTTCAAAAAAGGATTTACAACCACTCATGTGAATATAACTGCTCGTATGTACAAAAATTATGGGAAAAACTCAACAGAAAAAAAAGGGAACATTTTCCTATGTGTGGGTTTGAGAGGCTAGGAAGAAGCAGTGAATGGGTTCAAGGATGCAGTGATACTCCTCTAGGCACACCACTCTGTAGAGTTCTGTCTCTTAGGGCATTAGGAAGGGTTCCTAATATTCTCCTTCCCACAGCTAATAAAACTACAATGAAAACCCCAAATGCAACACAAATATTCACAAAAGAAGGTAGCTCTTACAAATGAATCACAAAACCACATCAAAGGGCTGGAGAATAATAAAATTATCCTTAGTAACTGTGGAAAACAATATCTTTCCTGGATATTGTAGGGCCAAAGATAAAAAATAATTATGAATAAATACAGTGATTTCATCAGTAAATGGTTTTCACAGTATAGATTAGCAATTCTGAAACTATGTATGTACAATAATTAAACAAGTAAATACATTGTAGAAAAGAACCAATTTTCTGACAGAAAGGTTACAAATAAGAGAACAAGATGAAAATGAAATTGGTTTTTGCAGTATCAATGTAAGATGATAAATAGGTAGGTGGGTGGGTGGATGGATGGATAGATAGATGGGTAGATATGTATGCACATGTACAAGTTGGCATACAAGCATATATTTCTTGGTCTGTGCTGAGAAGGCTTAGAGTAATGAGACCCTAGCAGTAATAAAGTACAGGATTGTGGTTTCTAAGTGCCATTTTCAGTGAAAGAAAACTTGGACAAATGTTTGACAACAGGTATAGGGCAGGAAACGATGATGGAATATAGTATGAAGCAAAGAGTAAGTGCTTATGGATATAATCAATTATCTAGCTAGAAAGGAGAGAAAGATAGCTCTTTGCTGCAGAATCTGAATTAAGTGTTGGAAGAAAGAGGGAAATAGAAAATCACTATTAAGCAAAACACTCATTTCCTTAAGAGGACTTAATAAGGGATACTATAGCTTGGATTTTTTTAAGCTTTTATTTAGTAAATATAAATTTCCAAAGTACAGTTTATGGATTACAATGGCTTTCCCCCCCATAACTTCCCTCCCACCCACAACCCTCCCATCTCCCATTCCCTCTCCCAATCCATTCACATCAAAATTCATTTTCAACTATCTTTATATACAGAAGATCAATTTAGTATGTATTAAGTAAATATTTCATCAGTTTGCACCCACACAGAACATAAAGTGTAAAACCTTGTTTCAGTACTAGTTATAGCTTGGATTTGTTTTGAGAGTGTGCTGCAAAGGTCCATGTGTTGCAGGCTTGGTCCTTAGTGTATAAGTTCACGCCAGAGTGAACTGTTACAGTGAATATATGAATAGAATCCTGGAAAACCAAGGTATTGGTAAAAAAAACTGATGAAATTCAACTAAGGCCTTCAGTTCTTATTAGTGCACCAATGCTCATCTTGTTTCTGCTAATTGCATTCTGGTTAAGACTCGAACATCATGGGGTTGATGCCATGGCGCAGTAAGTTAATCCTCTGCCTGTGGCGCCAGCATACCATATGGGCGCCGGTTCTAGTACCAGCTGCTCCTCTTCCCATCCAGCTCTCTGCTGTGTCCTGGGAAAGCAGTAGAAGATGGCCCAAGTGTCTGGGCCCCTGCATCCACATGGGAAACCAGGAAGAAGCACCTGCTTCTGGCTTCAGATCGGCGCAGCTCTGGCCATTTTGGCCATCTGGGGAGTGAACCAACGGAAAGAATATCTTTCTATCTCTTCCTCTGTCTATAACTCTACTTCTCCAATAAAAATATATTGAAAAAAAAAAAAGACTCGAACATCAGGGGAAGCTAAGGCAAGGAAACAGAAACTTTGTGTGTAATTTTGGCAACTTTTCTCTAAGTCTAAAAGTAGTATAATATCAAAAATTGAAAGAAAATATGACTTACTCCTACAGAATTTAAAATGCTTTTGAAGACATAAATCTCTTTTAAGAGGACAGATCAACTTTGGAACAAAAATACTCCAGTGTGAAAAACAATTCTAGGAAAACCAACTTTGCTAAAATTTCTGACATGTTAATAATTTTGATGTAAGAACTATACAAATGATTGTTCTTTGCTTTCAAAGTAACCAATTTTTATTCCTTAATTATAATCAGTATTAATTTTCCAGTTTTATAAAAAGGTATCTTTTCCTGGTCTTGAAGATGGTGGCCTTACAAAGCCTCTGTCTTCTCTTACTTACCCTAAACTACTAGGAAAAGCCTGTGAATTATCCGATTTGGAGCCCACAGAAACCCTATTCCTGAGATGGACAATTCAGTGTATTTCACTTTCATGCTGAGGTGTTACATTTATCTGTTCTCACAACAGTGGAAATAGCTGGTGATTTTTTCTTTTCTTTTTCGCCACCTGCTTCTTTCCTGTTTAACAGGCTGTCAGAAGGAGAGCCATCAAGTCAGTCAGTCAGGGCCGCAGTGCCCAGGGACTGTTTGTTAGAACAGCAAGGGGAATGAAGCCAGCAAGCAACAGACTAATTAATACCTCTCCTTCCTCTGGAGAAGATGACCCAGTATTGAACTCCAGTGGATTACACAACATTATAATTTACTATCTGCTAAAAGGATGACTACTTTTTTTTTTTTTTTTTTTTTTTTTTTTTTTGACAGGCAGAGTGGACAGTGAGAGAGAGAGACAGAGAGAAAGGTCTTCCTTTTGCCGTTGGTTCACCCTCCAATGGCCGCCGCGGCCGGCGCGCTGCGGCCGGCGCACCGCGCTGATCCGATGGCAGGAGCCAGGAGCCAGGTGCTTTTCCTGGTCTCCCATGGGGTGCAGGGCCCAAGCACCTGGGCCATCCTCCACTGCACTCCCGGGCCACAGCAGAGGGCTGGCCTGGAAGAGGGGCAACCGGGACAGAATCCGGCGCCCCAACCGGGACTAGAACCCGGTGTGCCGGCGCCGCTAGGCGGAGGATTAGCCTAGTGAGCCGCGGCGCCGGCAGGATGACTACTTTATAAAATGCATTCCCATTTACTCATTCTCTGATAACACCAGTAGTCACTGAAATTGGACCCCCCACTAAGGTCTAAAAGAAACTTGACTACAAGGAGCTATTAAATACGTGCCACTATACTCTTGTCTCTTGCTTCTACCAAATGAGACACCAGGAGCAAAGAATGCTGAGTGCTCCCCGGACACAGCAGTCAGTAGCACTGACTTGTTGCTGCCTCATTCCCCACATTCACCTCTCCTGGTAGCTGATAAAGCCTTTGCCAAGATCTGCTTCGCAGACAATTTAGAAAATAAGCAGGAGATAAACATCCTCAGATGTAACAGGAGCTGATTCACATGGGAGTCAGATGAAAACCTATAGAGGAATTAGAGAGACAAGCCCTAGACCGCAGCTCACGGCCAGTTACAGGAACGGGAAAAGCTAAAGATTCTTGAACCTTTCTTCACCGGATCAGAACAGTGGAGACAGATGTCCCCAAAAGAACATTCCAGCTCAAGAATCAAGTTATTTCTAGGCTCGGAGATCTCATAAACAACACAGGTATCCATGTCCCATGCAAAATTTGGGACATATTTATACTAAAAGTTATTTCTTGCCTATCTGAAATTCAAATTTAACTGGGTGTCTTATATTTTATGCAGCATTGCCCTGCCCCTCTGAGAAGTAGATGAGTAAAAGCACAATTTAATTTCTAGACCTGGGTTTTTATATGCATCCATTACTCTTATCTGTGTTGCTGAAGCAATTTATAAATGTTTTATTCTCTATTTTCTCATCTGTCAAGTGGAACAATAGTAACTTCCTCACAGTATTATTATAGGAGTAAATAATCTATGGAGTGCTTCTCACAGTACCTTGCATACACTGTATAAATTCAGTAAATGCTTACTCTTATTAAATTACTTCATTATCACTGTCTGCATTGAATACTTGGTAGAAGAACAAATAAGTTAATAATCAAAGTTTAGATTTTATCAGGAGCAAAGAAAGTGTCTTAACCAAGCAAGGTAGAAAAGAATCTGAATAAATTGAGAATTCCTAAATTATACTATATGATTTTCCTGTAACACCTTAATAATAATTACTGTCAGGCTGCAAAATGAGAACAGCTTTCAGAATTTTCTTGAATGTTTTACACATTTCATTTTTCATTTTAGTTCAGAATAAAAGGCAAAAGAATTGGAGTGAAACAACCGAGATAAGCCCAAACAAAAAAACAGGAAAAGTACGTATGCAAATTAACACACTTACTACCAGCCCTCAGAAAAGAGACTTGAGAGTGACCTCCAGGAAGCTGTCTCTGTCCAGAGGCTGGTCCAGACCCCCTGTCTGAGATTACATATGCCTGGACAACAGCCAAGGCCTAAGCTCTCCTCTTAGAGGCGTCCTATCTACCTCGCCCACCTTCACTTTCCCCAGAAGCCTCCTAAGAACCCATCAACACCAATACAAAGGCTATAAAATAACATTTTCCTCTTGGCTGGATACAAAAGCCAGAACTGCAGAAATGTTCTCAATGAAAATTGTTTGAATCCCTGTTAGCTCATTCTTTCTGCTGACTAGATAGTTAAAACCAACAAATAAATAAGGCTGGAGGTCTCCAGTTACACCAGCAGTTTCCAAAGACCACTCCCTCTTATCCAGGAGCTAGGAGCGACATAAAAGATTCATTTTCTTTATAACTCATATTCATAGCTATTTTAGGGTGTGCCATAGATCCAAATGCGCTCTTTTCCTTTATCTGGCCTCAAGAGATTACTTATTCCTGTCAATTCAAGTCTGTCTTCCTGTTAACCAATCCCAAGGGGTCTTGTTCTCCACTCAATCAGATCAATTCCAGATTCCAACATTTTAATGAAAATCTGTCCTACATTACATTGCTATTTCACTGTGGGGCTTCAATGATTATGAGGCTCCCTACTGGACTTTTCCTTTCTTCCCCTCCCCACACCCATCATTTCCTAAGAACGATATGAAAACTTTGTCAACTCCATGAATACACAATGATATTTGTTGTAGGAGACTGTCCAAATTATTATACAATTGTTCCAGAATCACAATTCCACATTTAAAAGATTTCTTTATTTGAAAGACTTGATCAGCTCTTCTCCTGACTGTTGATGTACAATGTAATACTTTATCCATTTTAGTATTTTTTTGTTCTAGTACTATTGGTTGAACTCTGTAATTAACACACAATTATTCTTAGGTGTTTAAATTTTAACTGAAAAGTGATCCCTGTTAGGAATTTGGAAAACATTATGCTGAGCGAAATAAGTCAGTCCCAAAGGGACAAATATCATATGTTCTACCTGATCAGTGACAACTAACCGAGCATCAAAAAAGAAACCTGTTAAAGTGAAATGAACACTATGAGAAACGGTGACATGATCAGCCCTTGCCCTGACTCTTGATGAACTTAATACGTTATCCCTCTTAGTATTTTTTGTTTGTTTGTTCTACTTAATACTTTTGGTTAAATACTGTAATCAATACACAGTTATTCTTAAGTGCTGAAACTTAACTGAAAAGTGATCGTAGTTAAATATAAGAGTGGGAATAAGAGAGGGAAGAGATGTGCAATTCGGAACACGCTCAAGCTGACTTACCCCAAACGCTAGAGTTACAAACATACCAGGGGATTTCAATTCAATCCCATCAAGGTGGCATGTACCAATGCCATCTCACTAGTCCCAGTGATCAATTTCAGTTCACAATTGATCATAATGATAGGACTAAGAGCCAAAGGGATCACATAAACAAGAATAGTGTCTGCAAATACTAGCTGATAGAATCAAAAAGGGAAAGAATGATCCAACATGGGAAGTGAGATACACAGCAGACCCATAGAATGGAAGATGTCCTAAATAGCACTCTGGCCTCAGAATCAGCCCTTAAGGCATGCAGATCTGGCTGAAAAGCCCATGAGAGTATTTAAGGCATGGAAAGCCAAGACACTCTGGGGGGAAAAAAAAACCTAAATAAAAGATCTCCGCAAGTGAGATCCCAGTGGAAAGAACAGGTCATCAAAGAAGGAGGTACCTTTCTCTGAAGGGAGGAGAGAACTTCCACTTTGACTATGGCCTTATCTAAATATGATCAGAGTCGGTGAACTCAGGGGGCTTCCATATCCTTGGCAACTCATGACAAGAGCCTAGGGTAGCAGGCGCCGTGGCTCACTAGGCTAATCCTCCGCCTTGCGGCGCCGGCACACCGGGTTCTAGTCCCAGTCAGGGTGCCAGATTCTGTCCTAGTTGCCCCCCTTCCAGGCCAGCTTTCTGCTGTGGCCAGGGAGTGCAGTGGAGGATGGCCCAAGTCCTTGGGCCCTGCACCCCATAGGAGACCAGGAGAAGCACCTGGCTCCTGCCATCGAATCAGCACAGTGCGCCGGCTGCAGGGCGCCGGCCATTGGAGGGTGAACCAACAGCAAAGGAAGACCTTTCTCTCTGTCTCTCTCTCACACTGTCCACTCTGTCAAAAAAAAATTTTAAAAAAAGAACCTAGGGTGATTACTGAGGCCATAAACAAGAGTGTCAATTTGTTAAGTCAACAACAGGAGTCACTGTGCACTTACTCTTCATGTAGGATCTCTGTCCTTAATGTGATGTACATTGTGATTTAATCCTATAACTAGTACTCAAACAGTATTTTTCACTTTGTGTTTCTATGTGGGTGCAAACTGTTGAAATCTTTACTTTATATACAGAAAATCAGTTTAGCATACATTAAGAGAATTGAAAATGAATCTTGATGTGAATGGAAGGGGCGAGGGAGAGGGAAAGGGGAGGGTTGCGGGTGGGAGGGAAGTTATGGGGGGGAAGCCATTGTAGTCCATAAGCTGTACTTTGGAAATTTATATTCATTAAATAAAAGTTAAAAAAATCATAAAATTTCAAGCTATAAATAAAAAAAAGGAAGGCAGAGCAGTAGATAGAGAGGGAGAAGATCTTCAGTCTGCTGGCTCACTCCCCAAAGGGCAGCAATAGCTGAGTCTGGGCCAGGCCAAAGACAGAAGCCAGGAACTACATCTGGATCTCCCAGGGCATTAGCAGGAAGCTCCATGAGAAGCAGAGCAGCCAGGACTTGAATCAACACTCCAATGGGGGATCTGGTATCATAAGCAGCTTATCCTACTGCACCACAGTGCCAACCCCATGTTGCCACTTTTATTTTTTTTTTTAACTTTTATTTGATGAGTATAAATTTCCAAAGCACAGCTTATGGATTACAAGGGCTTCCCCCCCATAACGTCCCTCCCACACGCAACCCTCCCCTTTCCCTCTCCCTCGCCCCTTCCATTCACATCAAGATTCATTTTCAATTCTCTTTATATACAGAAGATCAGTTTAGCATACATTAAGTAAAGATTTCAACAGTTTGCTCCCACACAGAAACAAAGTGAAAAATACTGTTTGAGTACTAGTTATAGCATTAAATCTCAATGTACAGCACATTAAGCAGAGATCCTACATGAGGAGTAAGTGCACAGTGACTCCTGTTGTGGACTTAACAAATTGACACCCTTGTTTATGGCATCAGTAATCACCCTAGGCTCTTGTTATGAGCTGCCAAGGATATGGAAGCCCCCTGAGTTCACCGACTCTGATCATATTTAGATAAGGCCATGGTCAAAGTGGAAGTTCTCTCCTCCCTTCAGAGAAAGGTACCTCCTTCTTTGATGACCTGTTCTTTCCACTGGGATCTCACTCGCAGAGATCTTTCGTTTAGTTTTATTTTTCGCCCCCGCAGAGTGTCTTGGCTTTCCATGCCTGAAATACTCTCATGGGCTTTTCAGCCAGATCCGCATGCCTTAAGGGCTGATTCTGAGGCCAGAGTGCTATTTAGGACATCTTCCATTCTATGGGTCTGCTGTGTATCTCACTTCCCATGTTGGATCATTCTTTCCCTTTTTTTATTCTATCAGTTAATATTAGCAGACACTAGTCTAGTTTGTGTGATCCCTTTGACTCTTAGACCTATCAGTGTGATCAACTGTGAACTGAAATTGATCACTGGGACTAGTGAGATGGCATTGGTACATGCCACCTTGATGGGATTGAATTGGAATCCCCTGGTATGTTTGTAACTCTAGCGTTTGGGGTAAGTCAGCTTGAGCATGTCCCGAATTGCACATCTCTTCCCTCTTATTCCCACTCTTATATTTAACAACGATCACTTTTCAGTTAAGTTTCAGCACTTAAAAATAACTGTGTATTGATTACAGTATTTAACCAAAAGTATTAAGTAGAACAAACAAAAAATTACTAGGAGGGATAACATATTAAGTTGCTCATCAGCAGTCAGGGTGAGGGCTGATCATGTCACCGTTTCTCATAGTGTACATTTCACTTTAACAATTAAGAAAGAAACTGGCTGGTGCCGCGGCTCACTAGGCTAATCCTCTGCCTTGCAGCGCCAGCACACCGGGTTCTAGTCCCAGTCAGGGTGCCAGATTCTGTCCCGGTTGCCCCTCTTCCAGGCCAGCAATCTGCTGTGGCCAGGGAGTGCAGTGGAGGATGGCCCAAGTCCTTGGGCCCTGCACCCCATGGGAGACCAGGAGAAGTACCTGGCTCCTGCCATCAGATCTGCGTGGTGCGCCGGCTGCAGCGCACCGTCCGCGGCGGCCATTGGAGGGTGAACCAACAGCAAAGGAAGACCTTTCTCTCTGTCTCTCTCTCACACTGTCCACCCTGTCAAAAAAAAAAAAAAAAAAAAAACTTAAGTGGTCAAGTAGAGAGCTGAATAAATAGCAACTTTTGCACATGTATGAGTCAGACATGCTCAGCAGAGATGAGTTTAGTCAATTTTGAATAATTATCTACTACTTAAAAATAAGACACTTTTGGGAAAAAAATTGTACATGTGAAAATATTTTAGAAAATTGAAGCTTATCACCCTAAATTGGGGTAGTGCTGGTTTTATTTTAAGAAGAAGTAGAAGAAAATAAGTATTCAGGGCCATCCTTGAGATGATGAGTCAACATAACACTGTAAATAACACCAAGAACAGTATGTGAATGTTAGTAGGTGTTCAATGAATGCTAATTTCTTGTGCGTTCTTTTGTATTCCCTTTTGAAATAAATATATAGCGGAATACGCCACAACTTCATTTCTTCTTTATTTCCTAATACTTTGTTATTAACCTGACAGGATTACTAACAGGGAAGAAACAGCAAGCACGTGATAGGAAGGTATCAATAACATGATAAGCAGAGATGAATCTTATCAGAATTCACCAGAGAATTTACAAGGAGCAAAATTATTCTTTCAACTTCTTTCTCTTAATGGAATTCTTCACCCAAGACACAGCCTATCATCACCGTAAAAATGAATCATGAAGACAGATCTACAACACAAAAGCTAATCTTTGCAATGGAAGACCTTCCAATGAGTACAACTCCAGCCTGCCTAAGAAATCAGACTCTTAGCTGACGCCGTGGCTGAATAGGCTAATCCTCCACCTGCAGCGCCGGCACACCGGGTTCCAGTCCCAGTCGGGGCACCGAATTCTGTCCCGGTTGCTCCTCTTCCAGTCCAGCTCTCTGCTCTGGCCCGGGAGTGCAGTGGAGGATGGCCCAGGTCCTTGGGCCCTGCACACGCATGGGAGACTGAGAGAAGCACCTGGCTCCTGGCTTCAGATCAGCTGGTGCGCTGGCCGCAGCGGCCACTGGGGGCTGAACCAATGGAAAAGGAAGACCTTTCTGTCTCTCTCACTGTCCACTCTGCCTGTCCAAAAAAAAAAAAAAAAAAATCACAGACTCAAGCTGAGGGGTGGGGTCAGTGTGTGAAAACATTTTCATTTAAAAAGCTCCACAGACAATTCTGGAGCCTGACACGCACGATCACTTCACTTCAAAGAAGCTTGTGTCTGGAAAGCTAGAAAGAAAAATATTTGCTGAGAACTAGAAAACCTGTAACACAAAGAGTCACTTCCATCTCCTGTAAATAAGGTCTGTCCTTAAGAAGAATCCACACGGCAAAGAGTGGGCTGCCTGCTCCCTACCCTCTGTTCCCTGTGCTGTAACAACAAATACCATTTATCCCAATGGAAGTCAGCAAGTACATTCAGTAACTTTGTCCAATGTCATCGACACTGGGAGGGAGTAGCCAGCATGGCAGAGACACTGAGACATAAAAATCTATTGTAATGACCCTCTAAGCAGTCTCAAACACAGTGAATTTTACTGTGGGCAGCAGAAAGAAGGAAGTCAGTGAGCTTGTAAGAGAAAACCTGGGAAGGTGACTTTGGAGCCCAAAGAGGAGCCTGTGCAAATTCACAGGGTCTCGCAAATCCAGAGGTTCAAGGGACAGCCTCCTACAATCTTTAAGTGAGAGAAAAACACCAGAGAGAAGAGGCAGGAAGAACAGTGTAGAGAGTGGTACCAGATGTGGGCAGAAAGAAAACTAGCTTTGACCAAACCAGAGGTGGGAAGTCCCTGGGCTGCCGTCCTGTCAGAGACTGGAAGAGGGGGAATGAGGAGAGCCTGGAGGGAAATGTTTTAGTTAGAGTTTTATTTTTATTCCTTATTTGAAAGATGCTAACATCATACTGGAATTGAGACAAAATCACAGTATCTGTTATCTCTGTTATCTACTCAGTCTGAACCAATGAATATGGGATTCAAGTTTTATAGGGGAAGCTTATGTTTTCTGGAATTGAAAAATGCAGGGATTTCTTGGGACTAATTTCAAGAAAAAATCTAAAGTTCACCTGTAAAACCTGTTTATAATTGTTTGCAATCATTTGTTTCCAGGCCTTTATTCCTCTAAGGAACTCTCAATTCCTTGTGGTCTTTGCACCCTTGGTAATGCCTAATAAAATGGTTGGCTCAAATATTTTGAATTTAATTTGATCCTAAGTCTTAATTTGATCAGAGGCCATCTGGTCTGGGTCTGAAGTCTGATAAACCAGGGTGAAATCAGCTCCATCACTTATTAGCTTCGTGGCACTGAATAAATTATCTTTTCTACACTCAGCTTCCTCGTCCATAAAATCCAGTGGCTACAAAGATTAAAGGAACGAATGTGTATGAGTGCTTGGCAAATTGTAAACATTAACAAATGACAGTCTGTGTTATTTTCATTATTGAGCTCTTTATTTTTTCTTCTCACACACACAATCCATGATACCTGATGCTACACATTCATCAGCCAGCCAGAAACCCAAATAAATCAATGGAAACGAAAAGGACACCAATCCATCTTCCCATTTTTCCACTCTGACAAGATCTTGGCAACTCGTGGTTAGTGGCGGAAAAGAAGTCTGCTGCACAGATGTATCATCTTGGCCATCAAGATGGAGTCAGGTGATACTGCAATTAGCAGAAGTCTTTATAAATGAAGACTGACACTGTGCCGTTTCATTCAGACTTCCAAGACCCGAGCAAACAAATGGATGAAAACACTAACAAAATACTTCCCCTCATAAACAATTCAGTTGTTTTGCTTCTGAAGAAATGTAGGAAATAGAAAAATTTCTTTAGTTATCACAAGGTAGATAATGTTTTATTAGAACAAGAATGAAACAATGAGATAAGTAACATCATAGCTCAATGGTTATACCATTCTTAATAGTTGGTAGTTGAAAAGTTATTTTATAGTATAGAAAGGTACATATTCAGAGAGGATGTTATTAGGAGATAAAGACACACAATCATCTTAATTTGGGCAGGGGCAAGTCTCAAGAAAATACTGGAGCTTTAGACTGATACTTATATTTGGCTTTGTTCTAGACCCAGAGAAATTATCTTTTCTTGCTATTTTCCACATACATACAAAGAAAGAATTGAATACCACCATGCAAATGGCACTGGACAATGTCAATTCCAAGCAGATAAAACTTTAAAGTAAAAACTACTCCTACTTTAAAAAGGTGCCATTTAATTTTGTTCTTTTCCTGCTACTCCTGCTTTCTATATAAACTTAGTGAAATCCCAAATCCCCATGCTAAATGGTTTAGCAATACTTAGAATTCAGCAAAAAGCATTCCCACCTCCAGGAGATACATCTCCATCATTATGGATGACTGACATATACACAAGTGTGATACCCAGAACTGGAGCCACTTCTGCTCTTGCAAATATTCACACATCAAACAACTCTCTCTGCTCATTTTCATAAAGACAGTTCTGACCATATTATCATAGCTACAGGACAAAGCAGATAGCTCTCAAAACTCAATTGATCTGAGTTATTGAAGTTTTACTTTAAATGAAGATAACAGAAATCCCTCCTCTACGTAAAAAGGTTAAGCTTAGGGGAAAAAAAACGTGAAAGATTTTCTGGTTCATTCTAAACAGGCTTTGGAGAAAGAATGTGAAAGTGTGAAAGTCCTCACCTACTGCATTTCATTGATCAAAGTATTTTGTAAAACAAGTTGAATGCAGAACTGAAGCACTTGTCTTTTGGTAGTTAATACCCTTTGCTTAATTTATCATTGATTTCCATTCTCATTTCTTCTCTTATACCATCAGTATGTGTAAGGGAATGTAACAAAATTCTGATTTGTCAAGAATAAAGCTTGTATTGTTCATGCTCCAGATACTCATGGGGCCTGTAAGCCATAGAATATATGCATTTATTCAGATCTCACCAATGCCATGTATCCCTACTATGTGGCAGGTTCTGGCTTAGCACCTGCCTCTGAATGCCACGGAGCAGAGCAAGCATTCACAGACATGTCTCAGACTCAGCAAATCCCAGGAGTGGATGCTTTTATGTCCTGCTCATCAGTCATCAGGCCCCACATGAGTGAAGTCCCAGTAGCCTGAAGCAAAGCATTTTTCCCACATGAGGCTGGAGAGAGGAGGGGCACACGGACTTCCTTCTATATGGACTTTGGACTTGGACATCTGGTGGTCAGGCAGAGCTGAGCACTGCTTCCCACTCAGAGGACCATCGGTCCACTCAACCTCTTCACGCATCTGTTCTGGTTTGAAGTATCGTTCTGCACCCTCCATGGAGGAGATTTGGCTTTGTCTGGCTCCAGCTAGAGGTGGGGCAGCTTTCTTTACTGACACCATTTGGCCTCCTTCGTTCTGTCCCTTCTCTCCTTCACGGTTCCTTCTAAACCCTGAGAGACAGAAGTAGCAATAATATGGTTCACATATAAAATATTCATTTTAATTACAATTTTATTACAGAAAACTATCCTACTCAGAATGCTTTTCAACCATGTAAAAATAAGTGCAACACTAATATTTATGGACATTTTATGCTAAGCAATATATTCTACATTTCTTCCCCTAAACAGCCCTGCAAGGTAGATAACAGGGTTAAGCAAATTGAGGCTTGGGTAGATTAAGTGACTTGGCCAAGGTCAAACAAAGTGAGTAAGAGAGACAATATTCAATCCAGGTCTGTTCAGATGCCAAAGCCCAGCTTTGCACAATGCCCACACACTGCTTCATAAGGTCAAGATGTGAGAAGCAAAGCAAAAATAAGATTATAACACCAGGAATTTGTTGAATACAAATCTGTTTCCCTTCAAGCTCATCAAAAAGAAGTATTTTATTTTACTTCATCAAAGGACTAGCACTGGAGAATAAGTTAAAGTAGCTTAAACTTTTAGATTGTAGTACTGTGAGAACATACAATACTTTGTTTAAATAAGTACTGGCAATGGAATAGAATATAATGCACCTTAATTGATTTATGAATACTGTGTCTCTTAATAACTCACAGTTAGCAATTTCCAATTTTAACCAATCCCTTTCAATAAGAGCTGGCTCAAAACACTTTAACATCATTTTCTTTGAATACCTGTGGTTAGAGCAAATGTTGCCCACCATGATAACCCGATCAGCTAAGCCTGCTATAAATGTTTTAGTACCACCACCCACAAATTTGCTCTGCTCAGTGGCTGGTACTACAGTTCAGATTGTTCCTGTGTACTCCCAACTGACTTCTGTGCTCAGTATTCAAGACGGTGAGGTCCACTGAAGTCTCTCATTATATATTTTTTCATTCATCTCTCAGCTTATGAAAACCTTAGATATCTTTGACCTTTACTTCTGTTCCTATATATCACTTTCAACCTTCACTTTTACAACACATGTGTGTGTATTTACACATCCTTATAAGTGGATATATCAATCTATTTTGAATATAAATAGATAATGGGTTTTCATTTTTTAAACAGGGTAGACTCTAGCTTAGGAAGAATATTTCGATTGTCTTATATAATTGTAATGACAGAAATAACTATATTCTCAATTTTTCCTTGCTTTGGTCTGTTTCATTAGATCACTCATTTTCAAAAATATTTGCTTTTTTATTTTCATAAAACTGATAGCATACAATCACTGGTTTATTTCTGTTTGCAAATAACAATTATATGGCCGGTGCTGTGGCTCACTAGGCTAATCCTCCGCCTTGCGGCGCCGGCATACCGGGTTCTAGTCCGGATCGGGGCGCCGGATTCTGTCCCAGCTGCCCCTCTTCCAGGCCAGCTCTCTGCTGTGGCCAGGGAGCGCAGTGGAGGATGGCCCAAGTGCTTGGGCCCTGCACCCCATGGGAGACCAGGAGAAGCACCTGGCTCCTGCCTTCAGATCAGCGCGGTGTGCCGGCCACAGGGTGCTGGCCGCGGCAGCCATTGGAGTGTGAACCAACGGCAAAAGGAAGACCTTTCTCTGTCTCTCACTGTCCACTCTGCCTGTCAAAAAAAAAAAAAAAATTATACCTCTCCAGGGCTGGCATTGTGGCACAATGAGTTAATCCACCACCTGCAATGCCAGCATCCAATTTGGGTGTCAGATCAAATCCTGGCTACTGCACTTCTGATCCAGCTCCCTTGCTGATGCACCTGGGACAGTAGCAGCAAATGGCCCACATGTTTGGGGTCCTGTCACTCATGTGGGAAACTCAGATAAAGCTCCTGGTTCCCAGCTTCGCCCTGGCCCAGGCACAGCCATTGTGGCCATTTGGGGAGTGAACCAGTAGATGGAAGAGATCTTATCTCTCCCGCTCTCTAACTCTACTTCTCAAAAAAATAAACTTTTAAAATAAGAAGACTTATGCCTCTTCTTAGTGCTATAATTTCTTTAATTTACATGATTAATAAGTATTAATTATTTGACATATAGGTAGCTAGAAAGAGGAGCCATCTGTACAAAGTACTGTATAAATTATCAGGAAGCATTTATTTTGTCAATTAAACATCTCTGTTCTTTCCATTCTGAAAATCTAGGTTGACATCCCTCAAATATCACACAACACATATGTAATTTAAAAATTTTAGTAATCATATTTTTAAAATTAGAAACAAGTTTTATTCATTAAAATAATATAATCAAACTAATTTTATTGGACCCAAAATATCTGAAGCATCACTGTTTTTCTTTGTCATGAATATAAAATTATCGTTGACTATGATTACTCAGTAAGAGCATGTTTCCCCTACCCTTCCTACTCTTGAAGGTTATTTTTGTTACTAACATACACTTAGTTCATATTTTCTCAAAAATGCATTCTGAAAGCTTCCCCAAGGAGCCTCTGTGTCACCAGGTACACTGTAGACAAGCTTCTCACTACATTTATGCAGATACACAAGTGAACAAAAAACTGAACCATTTTTTGTTGCAAAACTGAGCATCTTGAAGTCAAGTTTATGTCTTTTCATCCTCTTATTTCTAGTCCCCAGCATAATATGTGGCCCATAGTAAATACTCAAAAATGTCATTCAAGTAAGATGAAAACAAAGAAAATGACACTTGCAAAAACCAAAGTAAGGGTCAGAATATATTTCCACAGGGATGAAAGAAAGCATTTATGTACTGAAAAGGATGTACAGAGATTTCCTAAAGTTACTTATAATTATTTCACCTTAAAAGGAAAGGAAAATAGGCCCTCAGCTTGTACACTGGAATTTTTCCTACTAAATAATATTATGATTACCTCCCTATGGCAGAAAGAAAGATACATAACATGCTTTCTATACTTGGGGGTTAGGGAGTGAGCATGTTTTGTTCTAACAACAAAATACTTGGAAATACTGTTGTAGGGTCAGTATGACCTACTCAGAAGACTTTATTTACTAGGCTTGCCTTCTTAGTAAAACTAAGCAAGTGGGCCAACAGAAATAATCTGCTATCGAAAGTTCTTCCTAGATCTTAAGAAAAATTAATTAAACACAGAACCACCTTTGGAAAGAGCCCAGTATGGCTACATTTTGTTGTGATGGACAAGAATCAAGGCGTAGAGGCTGGGACAGGATCAAGGAGGGAGCAAGCGAGCACCCACTGTTCACAGACTAAGGCTTCTGGGTTGGTATTATGTTTTAATATCACTCAGACCCAACCCTACCTTACCCAATCATCCCAGGGCAGAAAATATAGGGACTCATATCAGAAAGAGATGTGCAACATGCAACTCTCAACACTGCATTTATTGCTATACTTGTTTCTCAGAGACAGAACACCTGGACCATAGTAGATCTTATATTGAGGCCCTGGATGACACATGGGTGTGTTTATGTCTGTATTTGTGTATTGCCTTTCTTTCCTTGTATATCACATAAAGATTATTCAACTCAATCAAATATATGGTTAGGTTAGGGAAGATTTAATAAACTTACAAGCTTGACTTAACTCAATTAGGAATCTTATTAACAATAGAAGACAACCGGATTTTTCTTTTTTTGTTCATGTCAATTCACAGATGGCACTAAATTAAGGTTTCCTCTTATGGATCACATCATCCAAGAGAAAATAACCTAGACACTTCTGTAATGTACAACAGATACCAGTAATCTCTGCCACAATAATAATTCTACAAAATTAGATTATCTGCAAAACTCTTAAACCTACCCTCATTAGGCGAAAAAAATAAAGCACTCTCAGATGCATTATATGGATCTTGCTTCATTTTGTCTTTCATTTGAAAACCAACTGTTCCTTTTCTCCTCAATTATAAACAATTCTTCAAAAGCATTTTAATATACACATTCATATGGAGCAGAAAGCAGTCTTTGTGTTTAGAAACTTATAATATTTCACATGCTATTTCTTTAATTCAATTCATTGGTCTAAAAGAGGTCCAAAATTTATATCTAGCCCTAATAAGCTTTGAAAATAATAGTTCTCTTTTCAAAGAGAACAGTACTATTAATATGCAACTATTGAAGTTTAAACTAATACATCATAATCAAGCAAAAGTACGTCTTAACAAAATGGCCTTAAGCCTCCAAGACTTTACAATTTCATATTCAGCACTTATAAATCCCAATTCATATGTGTGACTATATAAATATTCATGCAGAGTTAAATGTGCACTTACAAGTGTACATGATATATATGCAGATGTAAACGTGTTTTATGACTCCAGCTTATGGAAATTTCCTATAGACATATATTGGTCTTGGGTAAACTACCACTTTGATATCCATTAGATATAATACATGAGTTTACCATTGTATCATCATATTATAATGCCCTTGTCTGAGATTTATCTATTATACAACTCAGAAGTATATACCTGCTATAGAAACAGAAATAAAATGTGTTATGGTTTGGATATTAGTCTAAATATAGAATATCCCCCAAAGACCCATGTGTCAAAGGCTTAGGAATGGCTGGTGCTGTGGCTCACTAGGGTAATCCTCCGCCTGCAGCACTGGCACCCCAGGTTCTAGTCCTGGTAAGGGCGCTGGATTCTGTCCCTGTCGCTCCTCTTCCTGTCCAGCTCTTTGCTGTGGCCTGGGAGTACAGTGGAGGATGGCCCAAGTCCTTGGGCCCTGCACCCGCATGGGAGACCAGAAGCACCTGGCTCCTGGCTTCCAATCAGCACAGTGCGCCGGCCATAGCAGGCCGGCCACAGTGGCCACTGGGGGCGTGAACCAACGGAAAAGGAAGACCTTTCTCTGTCTCTCTCACTGTCCACTCTACCTGTTTAAATAAAAAAAAAAGGCTTAGGGTCCAGGGCAGCACTGTTGGGAGGTGTTGAAAACTTCGGGAGATGGAGTACAGTGGGAAGTCCTTAGGTCACTGGAGGCTTGATTTTGGAAGGTAATTCTCTCAAGGGGTTTGTTATAGAAACCTGAGAATCTTTTTTGTCTATCCCTCCTCCCTCCCTCTCTCTGTCCTCTCTATAATTCCTCTGTCTCTTTTCCCCTCCTACCTACCCTCTCTCTCCGCTTCCTGGTTTTGTGACCTTTCTTCCTCCCTTCTCACTCCACCACCCACCATGGAACTTTCATCAAAGCCTGCATCATGCTGTTTGAACTTTGAACCTCCAAATCTGTGAGCTAAAAAAAAACCTTTTCTCTTTAGAAATTAACTCTATTAACAAGGCTGAGGCCAACACTGTAGAGCAGTAGGCTAAGCCTCTGCCTGCAGCACCAGCATCCCATATGACTGCTGGTTTGTGTCCCAGCTGCTCCACTACCTATCCAGCTCAATACTGATGTACCTGGGAAGGCAGTGGAGGATGGCCCAAGTGCTTGTGCCCATGCACCCACTGGCAAGACCCAAAGGAGACTTCTGGTTCCTGGCTTTGGATTGGCCCAGCTCCGAACATTGTGGTCATTTTGGGAGAGAACCAGCAGCAGATGGAGGACCTTTCTGTATTTCTCTCCCTCTCTCTGTGTGTGTAACTGCCTCTCAAATAAACAAAATCTTTTAAAAAGCTGACTAATGCATCATTATCATGATCCACAAAACATTCCTGTTTGAATCATAATATAATCTTTCAACTCCATCAGCTCCATCAAGCTTTAACTTCAATGATTTCCAAACATTTTTGGGTCTCCCTCTGTATCCTTGTTGCAAGAATGACAAACTACTTATATTGGTGAACTGCAGCTGCAAATCCAAGCAAAAGTCAAGTTTCAAAAGTAAAACCCATGGCTATCTACAGAGTGGCCCTAATTAACAAGCAGCCAAGCCAAAGCATTAAATGATTAAGCTTCAGTGTTTTCTGTTTTGCTTATTCCTCGGAACCATGATAGTGAACATTTGTAGTGTACAGCAGTTCCACACCACACCACACACAAAGAATTTCAATAGAATTTTGGGGAAAACTCACATTTCACTTATTGCACAAATTAAAGAAACCATTTGACAAATATCTATTTTCAGTTTAATTTATACTCAAAGTTAACCCTATACTATGTAAAGAGTTCAATAAAGAGTATAAAGAAAAGAACACTGTTCCTCAACACTGGAGACAAGGGCTGTGAACATTCATAAAATCTCAAAATGTCCATTTCACTCCAATACATTACATTATGGGTACTCTATCATTTACCCCAGATAAGGGAAAACATGCTGTCATTTGGGGACTGGCTTTTTTCATTAAGTATAATGGTTTCCAGCTGCATCCATTTTGTTGCAAAAGACAGGATTTCATTTTTTTTTAAAGCTGAGTGGTACTCCATAGCGTATGTGTATGTGTGTGTGTGTGTGTATATATATATATATCAAAATTTCTTTATTTGTAAAAAAATTAAGAGTGGGATGGACCTGGCACTGTGGTGTATCAGGTAAAATCACTACCTGAAGTGCTGGCATCCCAGATGGGCACCAGGTCAAGTCCTGGCTGCTCCACTTTCAATCAAACTCACTGTTAATGTGCCTGGGAAAGCAGTGGAAGGTGGCCCAAGTCCTTGGGCCCTAGACCGATGTGGGAGACCTGGAAGAAGCTTCAGGCTCCTGGCTTCAGATTGGTCTAATCCCAGCCACTGCAGTCATTTGGGGAGTAGACCAGCGGATGGAAACACCTCGCGCTCTCTCCATCTCTGCAACTCTGCCTTTCAAATAAATACATAAATATTTTTTTAAAAAAAGGTTAAGAGTTGGAATAGAAGAGGGAGATAGAAGAAGGGTTAGAACATGGACAGGACCAAGGGTAGGGTGGGAAGTATCACTATGTTCCTAAATCTGTATATATGAAATGTGAAACTCGTATACTGTCGCTCCCCGTCTTCGTGGAGGAACCACACAGGACCCTGCGCTGTTCTTTTGTCTGCTCGGCCCTCCCCGGGTTTGCTGCTGGTTCTTCCCGGGTTGGCTACTGACCCTTCCACCTCCGTGGAAGGGCGGTTCCCCCTGCCACTTTCCCCACTTCCGCGGGGGAGCGGCACACCGCCGGCCGGCTCTCTCGGGGGCTGCACAGGTGTTCCTTCAGATAGATGTTCCCCTTAGATGTTCCTGGTGCATGTTGTTTCTCTCCTCCTTTATAGTCCTCTTCCACCAATCCCAACTCTGCTACCCACATGCCGAGTACGCTGCTCTCCTCCAATCAGGAGCAGGATCAGCTCCTGCAGGTTATTGGTCAAACTGGAGGCAGCTGTGTAGAAGTTGTTTCCTCCTCTCCCAGCGCCATATTGTGGGAGAGCAGATGCATAGAATAAGTCTTAATTTGAGTAACAGTCTAGTCCCAGTTGCTCCCCACAGTATACCTCAAATAAAATTTTAAAAACAAATAAAGAAACCATTTGATTCCAATGCTCAATGCTGATAACCTGCAATAGCCAACAACAAATTTCTCTAAATACATTATTTGATCCACGCTAAAGATGTTTGTGACTTAATGGCAGGATACGAAAAATAGTGGGATGGAGGTATGAAGACTCACCAACAGGAGAGGGTAAGTATGTGAGGTGATACGTGTATTAGGTAGCTTAATTTAGCCAGTCCAAAATGTATACACATATCAGAACATCATGATACATACCATAAATGAATATAATTTTTCCTGTTAATTAAAAAATTAAAAACAGGCTAGGGATCATGGCCAGAGACCAGTTTGAATAGACAAGAACTGAATTGTGAAAATGCTTAAAGCAGTCAAATAACCAAAGAATAAGGAGGAGACAATGGTAAACACTTGTAAGTACTTAATCTATGTGTTGGATTTTGTTAAGTATCTTAAACATTATTCTCATCAGCATTTCATTATTTATACGTATGTGTGTATGTGTGTGTGCGTGTATGTGTGTGTGTATTTGTAGACAAAGAGGATATAAAGCAGATGACACAACAAGTTACTCCATATGTCATAGTTACTGAATTGCCAATGCAGGCCTCAATTATGGACCAGTATTTTAGAATGTTCTTTTTTTTTTTTTTTTGACAGGCAGAGTGGACAGTGAGAGAGAGAGACAGAGAGAGAAAGGTCTTCCTTTTGCCGTTGGTTCACCCTCCAATGGCCGCCGCTGCAGCCGGCGCACCGCGCTGATCCGATGGCAGGAGCCAGGAGCCAGGTGCTTTTCCTGGTCTCCCATGGGGTGCAGGGCCCAAGCACCTGGGCCATCCTCCACTGCACTCCCTGGCCATAGCAGAGAGCTGGCCTGGAAGAGGGGCAACCGGGACAGAATCCGGCGCCCCAACCGGGACTAGAACCCGGTGTGCCGGCGCCGCAAGGTGGAGGATTAGCCTATTGAGCCACGGCGCCGGCTCTAGAATGTTCTTAAACAGTACAAAGCAACACCCTCCCGCCATGAGTCTTCTAGGAGGCTTAATGTCCATTTCCAAGAGGCTGGTCAAGCTGAAGCTTGCAGTCAAGACTGGAGGGTTGGCTAGGTGATTCAGCCTCCCAGTTCTGGGACATAAGCTGGGCAGGGGCTCAGGCAGCAACTGGAACAGAGTATCCTACAGGCCAGAAAAACCCGGCGAGTCGTTCCGGAGCAAACAGCTCTTTTGTATAAATCAGGTAGCACTTAAGGTTCAAGTCACACATCAGGGAAAAGGCAGAAATAGGGATCAAAGAAGCGGTATCTCAGGATGTGCAACAAAACCCTGAATCCCTCTGACCTGTTTATAAGCTCCCAATCTGCACCAGTAAGTGTGCACAGGAGGAGGGGGTGGAGGCAGGGTCTGCAGCTCACTGCAGCTGAACACCAGGCTTCGCAGCTTAGAAGTACTCAAGCATCTAAAATCTCCACTCCCAAGTTCCAAATGCTATGCTTTCCTCTTTTCCAATTATCACTATCTCCATCCCCATACATGTCTATTAGAAAAAAACAACAATAAGACATCTACTTAGTTCAGTCATCTGGGAAATGCCGTGGATAATACAGTCCTGTGGGTCAAATAATGCATTCAAGAGCCAGTCAATTTAGTGGAAAAAGAAAAATCAAATTGCTTATTTTGCATCATGCAGAGCAAAAAAATTACTATTTGAATGTTGTGCTTTTCAAATACTTGTACTGATATTGGGTACACATAATCATATTCACCAGGCATCTCTATACTTTCCTATATTATTTTTTAAACTGCCTTTTCTTCTTGGAATCACATTTAAGGAATTAAACATTTTGAAAGAATAATGTCAATTTTTTTCCCTCTAAGCAAGCAGGTTTTTTTGTGTGTGTGTTCTGAACTAAGTTCTTTAATCAGTTTTTGTTCAGAAGTTGTTTACTTCTATCTGCATTACAAATGCTAGATTTAACCAATGTATCAACCCAGGAGAGTATAAGGCTGAATCTTGTCAGTATGCCCCTTTCCCTTGGGAACAAAGATACTATATTTTGTACTTTTGAAGCAAAGAAATAATAGGATTAGACTAAGTCTGAGGACAAGAGGATGTCAGACCAAAGAAAGACATGTGGTCCTTCTAAAGCTTTCCTGTCTAGTAGAGGGAATTGTAATCCATTTGGGCTAAATGCTCCAACTATGCTCATTATGCAAAAAACATTAGAGCCTAGTATATTTTGTTACCATAGTTCTCCCTACTGGGAACTATAATTAAAGCACATTTGAGCAAATGCAATTTTATTTGTTATTAAGCAACTAAAAGCTTAGTCAACCTTGCAAATATGGCATTATCTTAAGATTACAATATGAGCCAGCCAGCTATCCAATAAACTTTATTAGGTCCTATCTTTATTAGCCATGCCTTATATTCTTGTTGTAGAAAAAAAATGAATGCAATAGAGCAATGGTCCTCAAACTTTAGGATGCATCAGAATCATCTGGAAACTTTGCTAACTTACATTACTGAGCCCCATACCCAGAGTTTCCCATGCCTTAGGTCTGGGGAAAGGCCCTAAAATTTGTATTTCTAACATCCCCAGGGTATGCTGATCCTACTGAGTTGCAGACCACACCCTGAGAACCACTGGCATGTAAAACACGGGGGTGAGAGCTTTGTAGTCAGATCCACTTGCATTGATGTCCTGGGTCTCTCACCAATATTTGCATGTACTTGAACAGGTTATCTCATCTCTGAGCCTCGGGTTTTTTTTTTGTTCCATATAGCAGGGATAACTATCTACTCGGTAAATTTGTTGTGAGAAATGAATAAGTGTAATAAAATTATAAGTGTTTAACTCAGTTACTAGCAAGGGAAAGACTTCAGTAAATGACAGTAATTAGGGGCCGGCGCTATAGTGTAGTGGGTGAGGCTGCCACCTGTGGTGCCGGCATCCCTGTTGGCGCCAATTCCAGTCCCGGCTGCTCTACTTCCAACCCAGCTCTCTGCTATGGCCTGGGAAAGCAGTAGAAGATGGCCCACATCCTTGGGCCCCTGAACCCACGTGGGAAACCTGGAGGGAGCTTCTGGCTCCTGGCTGTGGATCAGCAAATCTCTGGTTGTTGAGGCCATCTGGGGAGTGATCCAGCAGATGGAAGACTCTGTCTCACTCTCTGCCTCTGTAACTCTGCCTTCAAATAAATAAATCTTTTTTAAAAATCTTATAAAAATGACAGTAACTAGCTTACTATTACTGTTACTTGGAGAAATTTGCCAAGATTTATTTGTATATTTATAACCAATGATGTGCAAACTCAGCGCCTCTCTAGAATTCACACAATTATTCCCCCTCTTCCCTCAGAACTTCTGATGTAACTGATATTTTGTTGATTCTAAGAAGCCATTGATTGTAATATGTGCCATTATTTAATACACCACTAAGACAGAAAATGCTTCCATTAAACCATGGTTATGCTAAGTGCAATAAGTCAGGCACAGAAAGCAAAAACATCGCATGATCCCACCTGTGTAGTCTTTCCTAAAAAGGTCAAATATACAAACTCAGAGAGTAAGAATAAAACAGTGGTTATGAGGACTAATGCCCTGGGAAGGCAGCAGAAGATGGCCCAACTACTTGGGGCCTGCACCCACGGGGAGACTGAAGAAGCTCCTGACTTTGGATCGGCGCAGCTCCAGCCATTGTGGTCATCTGGGGAGTGAGCTAGCAAATAAAGACCTTCTCTGTGTCTCTCCCTCTCTAACTCTGCCTCTCAAATAAATCAATCTTTTTTTAATCTAATGCACATCAGAATTATACAGATTATAGAATAATATAGGATTATACAGTTAATAAAATTTATTAGAAATTATATTGGGGATTTTTGTTAATTAGATTTTAGCTGCCCTTGTCACAGAAAACTATGCAGAATGATAGATATGTTAATTTGCTTCACTTTAGTAATCACATTGTTTTTTTGTATCCTCTAACATGTTGCCAATCTTAAGCATAAAAAAAAAATTAAGAAAAAAACTGACTAAACCAATAGAAAGCACATCCAGATTTCATAAATAAGAAAGTAGAAAAAAATGTACATCCTGGAATACAGTTGTAAATTTGCTTCCCAAATTACTGTAATGTACAATTCTGATTTAAAAAATAAAGTACTAATCCAGCCCATGTTGCAGCTGCAAGGGGAATTCACAGGCCAGATACCTTGAAATGAGGAGAGGGGGTCAGAAGCTTCAGTCTTCGAACCACGTGGATAATATAGCCCAATATCCTAACTCGCCACATAATTCTATAGGTGACTAATGAAACAAAGATACTTGTTCACAGAATAATGGCATCTGCCTTCTAAACTTGGAAAAACATTCCATCTACCAAATAGTAGTTACCTACAAGATGAAAACATCTCAGTCATTTGACACAACCCATCAGATCAGAAGAAAGGACAGTACAGTCCGCAAAAGGTGTTACTGGGACAAGACCTTTTCCATCATAAATATGAAATCCAATCTTAAGATCTGAGAGTTATTAGAGATTTTCAAAGCAGGCAAAACACAACTTACTTCCCGAGAGGGGAGGATATGAATGGTCACACACACTACTGGGACATGGCCCTAGAAAGGTTTTTATTTTCCATCTTGAGTTCTAAATTTTTTATTTTATTCCTTTATTGGAGACACAGAAAGGAGGAGAGAGAAAGAGAGGGACTCCCCACCCAATGGTTTACTCCGTAAAATACCAGCAATGTCCACGCTGGAACAGGCAGAAGCTGGGAACTAGCTATGTGAATGTCGTGCTTTTCAAATCCTTGTACTGATATTGGGTACACATAATCATATTCACCAGGCATCTCTATGGATGGATCTCTATGGGTGGATGATCTTTCTGATGTGTTGTTGCATTCTATTGACCAGAATTTTATTGAGGATTTTTTCATCTATGTACATCAGGGATATTGGTCTGTAATTCTCTTTCAATGCTGCATCTTTTTCCGGATTAGGAATTAAGGTGATGCTGGCTTCATAGAAAGAATTTGGGAGGACTCCCTCTTTTTAGATTGTTCTGAATAGTTTAAGAATTGGAGTTAGTTCTTCTTTAAATGTCTGGTAGAATTCAGCAGTGAATCCATCTGGTCCTGGGCTTTTCTTTGTTGGGAGGGCCTTTATTACTGTTTCAATTTCTGTCTCAGTTATGGGTCTGTTTAGGTTTTCCATGTCTTCCTGGTTCAATTTAGGTAGGTTGCATGTGTCCAGGAATCTATCCATTTCTGATAGGTTTCCCTGTTTGCTGGCATACAAGCCCTTGTAGTAATTTCTGATGATTCTTTTTATTTCTGTGGTGTCTGTTGTTACGTTTCCTTTTTCATCTCTGATTTTATTGATTCGGGTCTTTTCTCTTCTTTTTTTAGTTAGTTGGGCCAATGGGGTGTCAATTTTGTTTATTTTTTCAAAAAACCAGCTCCTCGTTTGGCTGATTTTTTGTAATTTTTTTTGGATTCAATCCTGTTGATTTCTTCTCTGATTTTAAATATTTCTCTTCTCCTCCTAGATTTGGGTCTGGTTTGCTGCAGATTTTCTAGATCCTTGAGATGCATTGAAAGCTCATCTATTTGGTGCCTTTCCAATTTCTTGATGTAGGCACCTATTGATATAAACTTTCCTCTTAACACTTCTTTTGCTGTATCCCATAAGTTTTGGTATGTTTTGCTGTTATCCTCATTTACTTCCAGAAAATTTTTGATTTCTCTTTTAATTTCTTCTGTAACCTGTTGTTCATTCAGGAGCATGTTGTTCAATCTCCATGTGTTTGCATATACTCTAGGGATTCCTGAGCTGCTAATTTCCAACTTCATTCCTTTATGGTCTGAGAAGCTGCATGGTATGATTCTAATTCTTTTGAATTTGCTGAGACTTGCTTTATGGCCTAGTATGTGGTCAATCCTAGAGAAGCTTCCATGTACTGCTGAGAAGAATGTAAATGCTTTCTGTGTAGGATGAAAAGTTCTGTAGATATCTGTTAGATCCATTTGGGCTATAGTGTCGTTTAAATCTACTGTCTCCTTGTTGATCTTCTGTCCTGTTGATCTGTCTATTTCTGAGAGTGGAGTATTGAAGTCCCCCAGCACTATTGTATTGGGGTCTAAGTATCCCTTTAAGTCCCTTAACAAATCTTTTAAATAAACCAGTACCCTGTAATTAGGTGCATATACATTGATAATCGTTTTATCTTCCTGTTGAATTGATCCCTTAATCATTATATAGTGCCCCCTTTGTCTCTCCTAACAGTTTTTGTGGTAAAGTTTATGTTGTCTGATATTAAGATGGCTACGCCTGCTATTTTTTCATTTCTGTTGGCATGGTATATCTTTTTCCAGCCTTTCACTTTCAGTCTATATGGATCTTTGTTGAAAAGATGTGTTTCTTGTAAGCAGCAAATAGATGGGTTTTGTTCCTTAAGCCAATCAGCCAATCGGTGTCTTTTAACTGGACAGTTCAGGCCATTAACGTTCAATGTGACTAATGATAAGTAGTAACTTTGCCTTGCCATTTGCCAAAGATATTTTCTAATATGTTTTGAACTTCCTGTGATCTTTTGCTGTGAGGTTTCCTTCGTTTACCTTCTTTCATATTGATGACCATGTTTCTGTGTGCAACACATCTTTAAGCATCTTTTGCGGGGCTGGATGAGTGGCGACAAATTCTTTCAATTTCTGTTTGCTATGAAAAGTCTTTATTTCACCTTCATTCACAAATGAGAGCTTTGCAGGATATAATATTCTGGGCTGGCAGTTTTTCTCTCTTAGTACCTGGGCTATATCTCACCATTCCCTCCTAGCTTGTAGGGTTTCTGATGAGAAGTCAGCTGTGAGTCTGATTGGAGATCCTCTGAGAGTAATCTGACATTTCTCTCTTGCACATTTTAGGATCTTTTCTTTATGTTTCACTGTGGAGAGTTTAATTACAATGTGTCATGGTGAGGATCTCTTTTGGTCATGTTTATTAGGGGTTCTATGAGCTTCCTGTACTAGGATGGCTCTGTCCTTCTCCAAACCTGGGAAATTTTCTGCTAGTATCTCATTAAAAAGGCTTTCTAATCCTTTCTCCCCCTCCATGCCTTCAGGAACTCCTAGAACCCGAATGTTGGGTTTTTTAATATTATCCTGAAGGTTCCCAACAATATTTTTTAGATTTCTAATTTCCTCTTTTCTTTGGTTTGACTGTATATTTTCCTGTTCTGTCTTCTAAGTCTGATATTCTCTCTTCTGCTTCACCCATTCTGTTTTTAAGGCTCTCTAATGTGTTTGTCATTTGATCTATTGAATTCTTCATTTCATTATGATTTCTTGTCACTATCACAGTTTCATGTTCTACTAGTTGTTTCATTTCATTTTGATTCCTCCTTAATATTTCATTTTCACGAGAGAGATTTTCTATCTTGTCCATTAAGGATTTCTGTAGTTCAAGAATTTGTTTTTGAGAACTCCTTAATGTTCTTATCAATTTTTTGAGATCTGCTTCTTGCATTTCTTCTGTCTCATCATCTTCATAATCTTGAATTGGGGTGTCTTTCATTTGGGGACGTCATAGTGTCTTGTTACCTCAGTTTTTGCGTTTGTTGTTTGGCATATTGGCGATATTCTTTGGTTTCTTCCCTGTGGTGTTTTTTCTCATTATACTATGACTAGATTAAGTGGACTGTCTGCTTTTGATGGATCCTTAGAGGCTGTGATGGGTGTGGCCAGAGATCTCTGTTTGGTTCTTCAGGGTTAAAGGTGTGCCAAAAGTGACTCACCCAGAATGTTCGCTTGCTCTTTTTTTTTTTTTTTTTTTTGACTCGGTTGGGAAGTAATTCCACACAGCTGAGTGGAATTGAGGGTAGTTGATGTATGAAATCTGGCCCCTGTGGGTATTTGTCTTCTCTGCCCCTGGGACCACACACAGAGGTTATGCAGCCCTCAGTGTGGTCTCAAATTTCTCTGCAGTCTCTCACCGGATTGCCAAGGTTACCGAGTTTGTATACTTGGTGAGTTCTCTTGCGCCCCACCCCCTCAGATTTTCACAGTCTCCATTTGTTAGCTCCACACTTTCACTAGGTCTTAACCTCCTGTTATTTCTCCCCACCAGAGTCAGGTTTTTCTGCTTGACTAATGGCAGTCGCCACTTTACATACATAAAATGGCACCTGCTCTTTGTCTTGCTCAGCTTTGTAAGGTGAGTGGAGAGAGAGGCTAGTGTCCATGCCAGTTCCCCTTATTTATTCGTTTTTTTCTCTCCTCCAGTCAGCCTGGTGAACTTTCCCCAGTGGGGCTTCAGGCCTCGTTCCCTCTAGGCTCTTTCTGCCTTTCCCCACCAATGTCTGGGGTTACCAAGGTTTTTGTCTCACCTCCCCTTCCAGCGCTGGCGCACAGACTCTGTAGCTCGGCTCCCAGGGCTCGGCTTCCATGTGGCGGGCGACCTTGCTCTCCCCAGAGGTCCTGCGTGTCACATCCATTAGATCCGGAAGAGTTTCCTCTGCAATTTTTTCCTGAGGCTACAGTAAATCCACTTTTATTAAACTATCTTTTCCTGGACTATCGGTGCGTGCTCTCACTATTCCGCCATCTTGGCTCCGCCTGAACTAAGTTCTTTAATCAGTTTTTGTTCAGAAGTTGTTTACTTCTTTTTTTTTTTTTTTTTTTTTTTTTTTGACGGGCAAAGTGGACAGGGAGAGAGACAGAGAGAAAGGTCTTCCTTCGCCGTTGGTTCACCCTCCAATGGCCACCGTGGCTGGCGCGCTGCGGCCGGCGCACCATGCTGATCCGATGCCAGGAGCCAGGTGCTTCTCCTGGTCTCCCATGGGGTGCAGGGCCCAAGCACTTGGGCCATCCTCCACTGCACTCCCGGGCCACAGCAGAGAGCTGGCCTGGAAGAGGGGCAACCGGGACAGAATCCAGCGCCCCGACTGGGACTAGAACCCGGTGTGCCGGCGCCGCTAGGCGGAGGATTAGCCTAGTGAGCCGCAGCACCGGCCTTGAAGTTGTTTACTTCTATCTGCATTACGAATGCTAGATTTAACCAATGTATCAACCCAGGAGGTTATAAGGCTGTATCTTGTCAGTATGCCCCTTTCCCTTGTGGGATGCAGGTATCCAAACTACTCTGCTAAATACCTGTCTGTCCATCTTAATTTTTGCATTAGAACTACTTTTGTTCCTAGCTCATACTAAATTCCATTTGCAACTACATATTGAAGATTTATCATAACACTATTTTTAAAATTATGATGTTTTTAAATGTTCATGCTTCTATTAACAGGATATTATACAAGATATATGAAATAGTATAAGATATTATGAAACTGAACAAGAAATGACCTTTTTCCAAAAAGAGAATGTGACACTATTTTACAAAATGTCCACAAGTATGTACGTGTAGAATATAATTTAATATAAAACTCAGCACCTGCATAATGACATCTTAGGAACAGTCACACTGGTCAATGCAGCCATCAGCTTCAATGAGGAAGAACCATCCACATCTATACAGAAAGTTGTTCTTTTTACTATAGAAGTGACAGGAATTCTACTGTTTTTTTTTAAAAATTCCATCTGAAGAGGGCTAGATGCACAGTGAATACAATGCCCATTTTCCACAGAGGAAGAGAGACTCTGATCTTCAAATTTTTCAGTTCTACCCATCACCGCAAGATTCAACAGACTAATTAACAAACACTCTTCCACAGGGTTTCATCTTTTCTGAGCAGTTCTTTCTGTGTTTTTTCTATTTGGACCTAATTATATATAAAGTGCCTGAAATTTAAAGACATCGATGGTGATAATAATTTTAAATATTTTCTGTTCTATGAGAAGTGTAAGAGAACCCTTAAGAATTACAGCATTAACAGCAGTTCAGAGGTTCTGATTTGTTTAAGCAAAAACACCAATTATTTCAAGTTCTCTGCTGATTAAAAAGTAGTGGATTTCACTTGGTGTATCAAAGCAATTTGCTAATATGTTCTGGGTTTCCAAAATTGCCATCACTGTCTCTAACAATTATCTGAACATTTAGTTGGTCTCCAATACTCTACTGTCAGCCATATGTGTCTGTTAGGCAAATTTATTTGCCTAAGAAAAAATATGCTAAAGAAAGGATGAGAGGCAGCCTATTTGGCACAGCAGTTAAGTCACCACTTGGGACACCCATATTCCATTCTGGAGTAGCAGTTTCTCTGCCTCCAATCCAGCTTCCTGCCAATGCACAGTTTGGGAAGCAGCAGAGGATGGTTCAAGTCCTAGGGTCATGGCCACCTACACAGGGAGACCTGGGTGGAGTTTCAGACCCCTGGGTTCTGCTCAACCCAGCCCTGGCTTTCACAAACATTTAAGGAGTGAACCTATGGATGGAAGATCTGTGTTTATCTCTCTGCCTTTCAAATAAAAATGAAAAAATAAAAACAAGGAGGATGAAATAAGAATTTACAGAGAAAATAAAAGTCAAATGTCCTTTTCTTCTTTTGTATAATTCCTAGAGCTACAAAGAATGAACGGGTCTTGCCACATGTCACCTTCCAAAAATAAGTTTGGAGGGCCTTGCAACTGGGTCGACAATAAGGCAGATTAGTAAGAGCAGTTTCAACAGCCAAACCCAGAGAAAGATAAAGAGTGGATCAACAGCACCTCACCTCTAGATTTCCAGCATTGTAAGAATTCTTTCCTGGATTTCAGTTGCTTCAACATTTTGTTCAGTGTCCTAGATGAGAATATGAATAGGACATCATACCACATATAGAAGGGAAATTGGCTAAAATGACTGAATTGGATTCAAAACAGAAGCTGATGGTTTGAAATCACAGGTTAAATCTAATATGGAAAGTCACAGAAATAAATTTAAAATAAGGTCCTTAAGTTCAAAAGGATAGTTGTTTTATACAGAATGGAACACATGTGGCTTCACAGCAATATAGGGTGCTGAGGCTTAGAGATTTTAGACAACAGGAAGGCTAATGTGAATTAACAACAGACAGAATATTGAATGAATAAATCAATGCCTCAATAGGAGAGGAGAGGAAATGGGGGAGGGGATGGGAATAGAAAGGAGGGGGGACAATGGGGATGAGGGAGTCGGGGAGTGGGAAGGATGAGTATCTACATAAAAGAAAGCTCAAGATCCACTTGTCTCTGGGCAGCCCAGGTTACCCTTCAAGTACCGCAGTGCAAGTAAGGACCACCAGGGTGCACTTAGATGTGACATGTGACATAGCCACATCAATCACACCCAAGAACTTTTTAAGTAACTGAGCTAGTTTCCAGGAGAGATAATACTCATGTTCCAGTATCTCAAGAGCTGGAGGTGCTGTTTTTGACCCCAAGAAAGATGAATGGAAGTCATCAAGACAGCAAAATTAGTCTCAGTGAGAGCATTTCAATGACAAAGCTCTCCCAGGATGGAATGGCTCAGCTTGGGAGCTACTGCTCACTCCCTCCAGGAGACAATGAAACCTCCATCCGATGATCCTCGGCAAGACTTTGGTGAAATTCACTGAAGCTAAAGAAAGGTGATAGGACTAGCAGATCTTTCAAAGTTCCTCCAAATCTCAAGACTCTAATAGTCAAACATTTCCTTGCAGTGGAAATTAGATTCTTGCACAGTATTTTCTCTTATAAAACAAGGAAAACAAATGGTTTGCCTCAGGGAGGTGAACCAAGTCCTCAGGAAACCCCAGAGACTCTTCTATTTTCTCGCTTGTTTGCTCTTTAGAGAACTAATCTCCTTCCCCAGGAATGTATCAATATCTCTTTGTCCTCTGCAAGACTGCGGACTTTGGGAATTTGCACATGGCATGCTTTATCTTGCTAAATATAATAGTCTGTCCAGCATTCTTCCTTTGTGAGAAAGCCCTATTCACTCTCATAAATTATGTGAATGGCTACGAAGCATGCTTTCCTTTCTTCAATAGAGACTATTCCCCAAAGTAGCATGAAACATGCCAAACATCTGCTCCTACACACAGTTCAATGCATGATATTGATATGTATTATTGCTCGGTGAATTCTCAATACAAGGCCAATTAAACACTCTTCAACAATTCCCTCCTTCCCACATGGCCAAGCTACAGGGAACTAAAGGAAATCAGAGTAATTCTAATATTTGCCTAAGCAAGCTATAACTAACCAGGCAAATCTGCTAAAACAAAAAAACCCACTGTATAGCACACCAAAATTTAATATAAGAAACATGGTAAGTGTAAGTATTTAATGAATATTTGAATATAATTTTTTTAATGTCTGCTCTCCTACTAATATTCAAAGCTGTTGCTTTTTCTAACTGGGGTTTCTGTTTAGATGCACATAGTAGATAGCAATCATTAATTGCACAAGGAAAGGTAACCAGAATCCCTAAATCCTGAGTTCCTCTTAAACTTTTACAGAGGCATCTACCATGTGCTGCTAGCATCCTGATAGAAATGTTCGCAATGACCCTCAGGATGAACTCAACTTTATTGTTAACTAGGGCTTTGGATTCAAACACTCCCGGGCTCCTTCTCCAGTGAAGTGACCTGGACCCCACGTGAGCCTGGCAGACGGCTCCTGCTCTTTGCACTAAGGATTGATAAAAATAACTCCACTACTGAATCCTTTCTTTTTTTCCCCAAACCCTACTCTAATCCTGGCCCGTGATATATTTGCACAGAAGGGGCACATTTTCCTAACTAGTGAAGTCATTCTGTCTATTTGCACCACCCCCTAAAGTAGTCACAAGTCCAGTGTTGCTATTTAAATGCAAGTTGATTAAAATTAAATGAAGTTGGAAGTTCAGTTCCTCTATTCTAAGAGTCACACTTCACGTGGAACCAGTGGCCCAGACACTGAACATTTCATCAGTCTCCAGTGGGCCAGGAAGTGTTTAGATTCCATTTGTTCTTGACTACAGCAAATCTTGTTCTCAGAGCTATACAGCCTCCTATTAAAAATGAACAGTCAACTGTTCATTTATTCATCCAACAAATATTCATCAATTCCTTTACTAGCTACTGAACATAAAACCAAAGCAGAGCAAATCATGTCTGAGCAATAGAGACACGGTTGGTAGCTCTCCTCAAGGAGTTCACATGCAAGTAGAAAAAACAGCTATGGAAAAGATTATCTCAGTTATGAAATAAGTTACAAAATAATAATTCTTTCTCCCCTTTAGCTTCATAGTAACAACTGTTTCTGTGCCATCCAAATGAGTCCAACCCCAAGGCACCTGCGTGCTTTCTCCTGCTCTTTAGACAGCAGCCACTGATGGCTGTGAGATTTGCCAGAGTGTAGTGTTTCTTCAGCCCCTGTGTCTTTGGAACTTTAACCCACAATTTGACTCTTGCTTCTGATCTTGACTACCATTCTAAAGTCCATTCTAAAGTCTGGACTGTCACAATTTTTTTAAAAAAAGATTTATTCATTGGGTCCAGTGTTGTGGTGTAAAGCCACCATTTGCAGTGCCAGCATCCCATATGGGAGCTGGTTTGAGTCTTGGCTGCTCCATTTCCAATCCACCTCTCTGCTATGGCCTGAGAAAGCGGTGGAAGATGGCCCAGCTGCACCCATGTGGGAGACCTGGAAGAAGACCTGGAAGAAGCTCCTGGCTTCTTGGCGCAGCTCCGGCCATTGCAGTCAATTTGGGAGTGAACCAGCGGATGGAAGACCTCTCTGTGTGTTTAACTGTCTTTCAAATAAATAAATAAATAGACATATTTATTTGAAAGAGTGAGAGAGAGAGATCTTCATTTGCAGGCTCACTCCCCAGATGGCCAGGGCTGGGCAAGGCCAAGGCTAGGAGCTTCATTAAGCTCTCCCAAGTGGCTGTGAAGGGCCTGGGTGTTTGGGCCATCTTTTTTTTTTTTTTTTTTTTTTTTTTTTTTTTTTTTTTTGACAGGCAGAGTGGATAGTGAGAGAGAGAGACAGAGAGAAAGGTCTTCCTTTGCCGTTGGTTCACACTCCAATGGCCGCCGCGGCCAGCGCACCGCACTGATCCGATGGCAGGAGCCAGGTGCTTCTCCTGGTCTCCCGTGGGGTGCAGGGCCCAAGCACTTGGGCCATCCTCCACTGCACTCCCGGGCCACAGCAGAGAGCTGGCCTGGAAGAGGGGCAACCGGGACAGAATCCGGCGCCCCGACCGGGACTAGAACCCACTGTGCCAGAGCCGCAAGGTGGAGGATTAGCCTAGTGAGCCGTGGCGCCAGCATGGGCCATCTTCTGATGCTTTTCCCAAGCCATTAGTAGGGAGCTGGATAAGAAGTGGAGCATCCTGGACACAAATCGGGACTGCGGCTTTACCCGCTATGCCACAACAACTGAAATTCTCAATTTTAATTATTTTCAACTGACTGTATTCCCAAATAAAACTACTAGACATTTCCTCACGGAATATCCCACCCCAGCTCCTTAGCATTACCTTCGAATCATCAGCCTCTCTCTTTAACTTTTCTTTTTCCCACCCCAGTCAACCATACCACCTAGGCTGTCATTTTAGGTGGAAAGTATCACTATGTTCCTGAATCTATGTAGGAAATTCGTGAAGTGTGTATACCTTAAATAAAATTAAACAAAAACACAGAAAACTTTGATATCTCAATTTCTTCCTCACAATGAATCATGCATATTAAATCATAAATAATCTGAAAGAGCCTGCCGGTGACCCTCTGATGTCTCTACCAGAACAGCCATCCTGCCACAATTCATCACCCCTGAAAGTGTACACATGTGCCAAGTTCATCTCAAGCCCCTCCCTGGACAGGTGCCTCTCTCAAGTGCTGAGCCCACCATTGCCTGTACTAGAGCAATCAGGAATGTTCATGGATGGGAGCCTCAGCAGTTAACAGCCCCTATTCCCTGAGCTCACTTGTCCTGTGACAGCTTCCAATCCAGTGCAAGGTCACTGGGACTCAGGCTGCCATGGCCAGTGTGGCTGGCTCTGAGGCTGACTTTGCGTTGTGTCTGAGCTCCTCAGCAATGGTTATGGTTTGCACTCTTTTCAGCATGGGTCTCTGAAGCAACTTCTTTTCTCCTGTGCCATTCTTGGCTTTGCCCTCTTAGAAGCTACAGGGCTCCTCTGCCTGACTGTGGCCTCTCATCCTCTTCCTCGTGTCAAAGAGCCATCTCCCTCTCTTAGTTCTTTTCTCTACATCTCATCTACACCGCCAGTTTCTGAGAAAGTGGCTGGCTCACAGTTTGGAAGTCAAACACACATTATACTAACAAGAAGAGCAAAAAAAATCTGTCATCACTCTAAGAATCCTCCATGGCTGCTAGTTATCCATGAAATCAAATACCTTTTCCATGAACCTATTTGCTTTGAATGTTAAATCTAGAATTGAGTGATTCTGTTATGAAACAAGCCATTTCCTTTAGGAGTAAGAACTGTAACCTGTTTCTGAAAATGACTTTAGGCTTTGCAGGCTGGTGCCACTTGGCTCCTGCAAGGTACCATATACTTGCAAATGTCTCCCAATTCTATCTGGTTAAAACTTCCATGAGGCCCCATCTAGCAATGAATTCACAGTATTTCAAAAAATGGCAAACTAATTAAAAGCTTATTTCAGCTTAATGTATTGTTCAATGTGAATTAATGCTATAACTAGTACTCAAACAGTATTTTACACTTTGTGTTTCTGTGTGGGTGCAAACTGTTGAAATCTTTACTTAATATATACTAAATTGATCTTCTGTATATAAAGATAATTGAAAATGAATCTTGATGTGAATGGAATGGGAGAGTGAGCAGGAGACGGGAGGGTTGCGAGTGGGAAGGAAGTTATGGGGGGGAGCCACTGTAATCCAAAAGCTGTACTTTGGAAATTTATATTTATTAAATAAAAGTTTAAAGAAAAAAAAAACTTTCATAATCATTTTCATTCAACAGTTTCTACAACAAACACTAAAAAGAACCGCCTTCCCCCCCAGAAAAAAGCTCTTAATACCACCACACTGGATTCACTCATGCAAATTGGAGTTTTAAGAAGCTCAAGCAAATCACTGTGTTTTATGTAACTTTCCCATTTCTCTGCCATCCATTCATCCATACAAAGCCCATGAGATGCTTTTTCCACAAGGTCCCAAGCTCAACAGCTTGACTGAATCATGGCTTCACTCATTCTTGAAGTCGCCAGCTTTTCTGTTGACAATTTTGGTTCAACATCCACAAACTAAAACCAATTTAGCTTTTAACCAGCAATCTGGTTCTCAGTAATTTTACTATCGACCATATGACAAATAGAAGATAAAACACATTAATTTATCCTGATCTCAAACTAAATGCTTTTCTCCTGTGTATTTTAAATATCTGAAAAGCAAAATGACAATGAGTTTTTTTAACTGTTCACGAAGAACTTTCTTTCAGGAAGTTCTAATCACCTTTTAGAAAATATTTAACTCCTTTTTCATGAGTTAAGTGTATTTTGAAAATTCATGTCTTTTTTTATTATGATAACCAGCTCTAAAATCAAGAAGAATATCCCTTTGAACTTCCTGTAATATTGTATTACACAGTTGAATTCATTCTTGTAGTTATAGTATGTCTTAAATACTACTACAGAAATTGACTGATGTTTGAAGTTACTAAATTCCAAGTTACCTCTACTTTTCTTTTTCTAAAATTTCTATTTATTTATTTATTTATTTGAGAGGCACAGGGAGGGGGTTGGGAGACAGAAGAGCAAACACTCCCACCTGCTAGAACCTTCCTCAATGCCTGCAATTGCCAGGGCCAGACAGGGGCTCAAGTTGGGAGCTAGGAACTTATGTGTGCATTCCTCCCACATGGTTGGTAGGAATGCAACTACTTTAGCTGTTAACCACTGCCTCCCAGATGCACCTCAGCAGGAAGCTAGAGTCAGGAGCCAGAGGCAGGAATCAAACCCAGGAACTCTAATATGGAACATGGACATTCTAACTGGCTTCAAAACTGCTTTGTGAAACATCCATTCCTACTTTTCTTTTCTTCATAAGAATTACTATTTCTATTATCATAAATGTACCAGGTTTTGAAAAACTATGCTTAGTTTTGTATTTGTTACTCATATTCCTTAAAAAACTATTCATATTAATACATATGCATATGTTAATATACATAAATTACTTTCCCCCAACAGATGAGACCAGATCATAGTCAATCGAAGTTTAATTCCCCAATATCATTCTACAGGAGCTTCAGGTCACAACTATCTTCACTGACTCAGAAATATACAGAAGACACATTATATTACAAGTCACAGGGAAATATGTGTGTTTAAATGTTTTTGAATTTGTATGACAATATTAACACCGATATAGCACTTGCTCTGTCATGCATTGTTCTAATATTAATTTATTCAATCCTCACAATATGAATTAGGTGGCATCATCATCCCCATTTTACAAATGGACAAAGTACAGCCTATAGAAGTAAAGTGTGACACCCAAGTCCCTAAAACCAGTAAATGGCAGAGTCGTAATCCAAACCCGTGAGTACAGCTCTAGAGCCTGAGCTCTTAAGTGCTCTATTAGGCTACCTCTCAATACCCAAAAATATTCCCATATTTGGAATCTAATTTGAGGGAGCTAGAGATTTCTCATCATATATGAAACGTTTCTCTTCTGAAGCCTGAAATCTCTTTGTAGCTGCTCCCACACGGATACCCAAGGTCTCCCTGACACTCATCCCATTGGCTCATTCACCCAACTCTGCTTTCCCTGAGAGCAACATGGACTATAATTTTTGCATGTTAAATGTCAAGTTCTTTAAGGGCAGGAGGCGTATCTTGGTCACAGGTGCACCTCCAATACGTGTACTTACATGTACAATACAATGTACTTAAGTGGATGAAGCATGGTTAAAAATTATCCAAAGAGTAAAGTAATAACATATAATAAATAGGTTTCTCTGGTTAAGCAGCTGCCTGCAGTGCTGGCATCCCATATGAGCTACTCCACTTCCAATTCAGCCCCCTGCTAATGAACCTGAGAAAGCAGCATAAGATGATATAAGTCCTTGGGCCCCTGAGCCCATGTAGGAGACTCAGAAGAAACTCCTGGCTTCAGTCTGGCCCAGCTGATCTAAGACTTCTTTCTCTGCCTCTGCCTCTCTCTCCCCACCTCTCTCTGTAACTCTGCCTTTCAAATAAAATCTTTAAAAAAAAACAAAAATAAAGGAATTTAATTGTGGTATAGTAGGTAAAGACTCTGCCTGTGGCCCTGGAATCCCATATGGATGCTCTTTTTCTGATCCACCTCTCCATTTAAGGCCTAGGAAAGCAGTGGAAGATGGCCCAAGTGCTTGGGCACCTGCACCCACATGGGAGACCCAGAGTAAGCTCCTGGCTTCAGATTGGCCCAGTTTCAGCCATTATAACCATTTGGGAAGTGAACCAGCCATTGTAAGACCCCTCTCTCTCTCTGTAACTGCCCCTCAAACAAATAAATAAATCTTTTTAAAAAATGAAAATATTTTTCTGTTCATCTGTGAGTAGTCAGCCATTCCAGTTTTTTAATTAGCAAGTATGTGAAAATAAGTTTGTGATTTAAAGAGGGCAATACTGCAGAAAAATACTTTAGTGAAGCCCTGTTTTGGCACAGAGCTTTCAAAATTTGGAGGATTTTGAAATTAGAAACACTAAAGGCCCACATTTGAAGAAGTGCCCACACAGCTGCTCTGAGTGTTTCAATCTACAAGTCAAGGAATATATATCAAGGGACTATAACAACACTGCCGTCAGACCTCCCAGCAAGCAAGCGACTGCCAGGGAGCACACTGCTCTTCACATGAAATGACATGATGTCATTCTGCGCAAAGGACATCAAGACAACTTGTCATTGTAACAAAGGATTTGCATATACCATGAGAAACCTTCATGGACCACACAAAGTATTTCTAGGAAAAATGCTACAGAAACTCTTAAGATGACATGATCATTTTAACCTAACTAGACTGATTAACCAAAGCCAACCATAACTTTTCTAAAATGTCCCCTATGTTTATAAGTAGAAGAAGTAGTTGTAAAAGTCCTTTTCACTCTTTGAAACGAAATTCTACTGGGAAATGATGATTTATTTGCTTTCTTTCAGCAACATTCGCTTGTCAAATTGTTAATTATATACCCATTATGAGCTAGGTACTCTACTGGGTGTACTTGTATCAATCATTTTTCTGCCAGCAAAGCCATGTTTTCTAATTAGGTTAGTAATTCCAGGATTTTTGGCAAATCTATGGCACTAAATAGTGATTTCTCAATACACACAGAAAGGAAGAGACGAATTATAACTGACATAATTCTACATTTCATCTTGGAGGCAAAAACACACATACACACACAGGGACACACATTTATATCAACTTACATACAGTCTGAGAGTTCTTATTAACTTTTATATTAGATTTGATTAGTATAGCAAAATACATGAGGTAGCCTAACTTTATAAAGAAAAGAAATTTGCTTTGGCCCACAGCTCTAGAGGTTCGTAGTCCAAGATTGGATGGGTCCCCATTGGTTTAGCTCTGGTGACAGCATTCTTGCTCTCAGAGTTCTGAGGTGGTAGAGGGCATCTCATGCCAAGAGACAGGGAGTACACGTGTCTATGTGGCCTATCGTAAAGCCACTGGGATTCGATCCTGGGGCACTACCTTAATGATCAATCCCAGACTACTCATTTCCCAAAGGCCTCACCATGTTTGCATTTTCTATCATCTCAGTGCCTTAACATTAGAGGTGGGTTGGGAGGGGCAGACCATATTTGAACAAAACCACAGCAATGCTCACTTGGCATTTTTGCTGAATTTGACCAGTCAGTTCAAACAATCAAATTGACTTTGGTATCCAGAGGGGCTGATAGATATATAAAATGAGAAGGCTTAAAGATACTGGAAGACCAACTCCCTCCTAGCCTGCAAACAAGAACCATGACTTCTATGGCCCGGGGCTTGATGGCACTTCTTGGTTCAAATTGCATTAGAATATGTTGTTTGAACAAGTAACTGACCATTGCTAATCTCTGCCAAACACCTAGAAATATATCCCATCTATGAAAATTTGTAACAGTACCAGACTTGAAGATGGACATTTGGTTACTGCCTTTGCTATTCCCTGACTGGGGTGTTCCCACCAAAGCTCACAATGAACGTTCATCCTCAACATAATGGTTCTAACTAGTGTTAAGAGGTGGGCCTAGTAGGAAGTGAGTGTGTCATAATTACCACAATCAAGACATGAATAGTGCTGGTCTTTGGTGGGGGACAAGGTCTTACAGAAGTGGATTAATTCCAAATAAAGTAGGTTATTATAAAAACGGGGGGCTGGCCCCTCCCCTACTCTCTTGATTGCTCTCACAATGTGATTTCTTCCAGACAGGGCTCTCCACAGTTGTAGTTTTCTGTCATGTGATGCAATTCACCATGCTATGACATGGTATGAGGTCTTCTCCAAATTTTGCCACCCCATCTCGCCTCCAGAACCATGAAACAAAATAAAACTCTTCTTTGCAAACTACCCAGCTTCAGGTATTTTGTCATAGTAACTCAAAATGGACTAGGAACACCGTTAGATTAACCCCTTCTTTACTACAGAGATCATATTGAGGCTCTTCAGGAAAAATTATGAGAATGTTATTAACTAGATTTACTAACCGATACAAGCTGTAACTTCACTAAAAGCTCTTAATTTCAGTCAGATTTTCTTAATTCCCTTAATCTTTTGTGACTGATAATATTTTTTGTTTAAAGATTATTCTGATTTTTTAGTAAGTTAGAGGTTAATGAGGTAATAAACAACAAATCTGATTCAAAGGCTACCATCCTAAGTTTATTAACAATGCACAATTATTCAAGCTTAGCTTTATATGAAGCTTATAATAAGAGGATATGTACACCAGGGTCAATGCAGTGGCGTAGCAGGTAAAGCCACCGCCTGCAGTGCCGGCATCCCATGTGAGCACCAGTTTGAGTTTTGGCCACAACACTTCTGTTCTAGCTGTCTGCTATGGCCAGGGAAAACAATAGAAATTGGCCCAAGTCCTTGGGCACCTGCACCCACATCGGAGACTCAGAAGCAGCTCCAGGCTTCTGGCTTCAGATCAGCCCAGCTCCTGCCCTTGTGGCCATTTGGGGAATGAAGCAGTGGATGAAAGACCTCTCTCTCTTCACCTCTGAGTCTCTAACTCTACCTTTCAAATAAATAAATCTTAAAAAAATATATATACACCTCCAATCACACTACGCTGTGTACTGTATTCTTTATGTGTGTTTTGTCTCCCAACTAAAGCCTAAATGAGAACAGCAGTCAAGTTCTTGTCCCTCTTTCTTGCCATTCTCAAAAGATACACACTTCTATATCCACACCAGGGGGTTTCTCAAGAAAGATAATACAGTAATGTAAAAATGGAGGAAAGGAAAGCTAAGAAGGGACTCAAAGCCATCTTCTAGAAAATCAAATTAAAGTCTCCAAGAGAAGTGAAATATTCTTTACTTTCTCCATCTCAGTTACTGTCTTTAGAATTTATACATAAATTCGCCGGCGCCGCGGCTCACTAGGCTAATCCTCTACCTTGCGGCACCAGCACACGGGGTTCTAGTCCCGGTCAGGGCACCGGATTCTGTCCCGGTTGCCCCTCTTCCAGGCCAGCTCTCTGCTGTGGCCAGGGAGTGCAGTGGAGGATGGCCCAAGTGCTTGGGCCCTGCACCCCATGGGAGACCAGGAGAAGCACCTAGCTCCTGCCTTCGGATCAGCGCAGTGCGCCAGCCGCAGCACACCGGCCGCAGTGGCCATTGGAGGGTGAACCAACAGCAAAAGGAAGACCTTTCTCTCTCTCTCACTGTCTACTCTGCCTGTCAAAAAAAAAAAGAATTTATACATAAATTCCATTGAGCTAACTTGCAAGCCATCAGTACCATGTAATAATTATAATGTCAGACACTATTTGGTCAATTGAAGTGTCATTTCCAGTTTCCAGCCACCTTCTTTAGTAGCTAAGAACTCAAAAATGTTTTCCCTGCTGTTCTCATAACCAACCCGGGGCAGCCATATAACTCATCTCTGGCTGATGAAATACAAGCTAAACCCATTGGAGGGTTTCTTGCAAAGATTTGGTTTTTTGATTAAAGAAAACAAATGCAAGAGCAAGACAGAAAGCAACAGTGCATGAGAGAGAGAGAGTATGCACAGGCTCTCTGTGTGTGGAACAGTGGATTAAACCACCGCTTGCGAGGGCCACATCCCAGATCAGAGTGCCTGGTTCAATATTGGATACCCTATACTTCCAGTCCAGCCCCCTGCTCATGTGTTTGGGAAGCAGTAGATGGTGGCCCAAGCGGTTGGTTTCCTGCCACCCACATGGGAGATTTGGAAGCAATTGCTGGCCCCTGGCATTGGCCTGCCCCAGGCAAGGCTGTTCAGGGCATCTGTGGAGTGCACCAGCAGATGGAAGAGCTCTATCACTATGCCTTTCAAATAAATGAATATTATTTTTAAAAAATAAGACCAATATCTGCATTGCCACTTCCCCTTTCCTGTCCTGAACAGAAGATATCTGGGCAGTCTGCAACCAAGAAGCAACATCATGACATGGAAAAGGAAAGCCCAGTCACTGAGGACTTAACAGAGGATAAAGTAAGACTACTGAGCAACTAAAGCAATGCAAAAGCAATCCCTCTATCTTCAGGCTGCTTCATGGGAGAAAAATACTATGTTTAAGTTACTCTTACTTCAGTCAAATGCCTTCCTTCTAAACGAGATGCTTGTTAGCACAGTTTATGATTTAAGTCCTGACCATGCAATAGTATCTCATCTACAAAATGGACCCAAGTTCAATGGCTACTATAGGTGTGCTTTGAGAAATATGAACTTATGTAAATTATTTAGTAATGAACTAGTCCAGTGGTATTAAAGACATACTTCCATGGTAAAATACTTAATTTTTAAAGTAAATATTGCTTCTTTCCCCCTCCCAAATAAGTCTATACAAAAAAATTAAGGTGGTAAAGAATTCATTTTATAAAACTATGAATTATCATTATGTATGTTTATCTAGGTCAAGACAATATACAATTAGCATTGAAATGTACAAATATAGGGATATATTTGTGATTAGAGTGTACAAGTGTCAATGATACTAGTTTAAATAAATTTAAATTGTTTTAATTATTGTCATAGAAAATGAAGTCCTTCCAGGGCCAGCGCTATGGTATAGCAGGCAAAGATGCTGCCATCCCATATGGGCACTGTTTGAGCCCCACCTGCTCCACTTCCAATCCAGCTCTCTGCTATGGCCTGGGAAAGCAGTAAAAGATGGCTAAGTCCTTGGGCCCCTGCACCCATGTGGGAGACCCAGAGGAAGATCCTGGCTCCTGGCTTCAGATCAGCCCAACTCCAGCCATTGCAGCCATTTGGGGAGTGAACCAACAGATGGAAGCACTCTCCTCCCTCCCTCCTTTCCTCCCTCCCTCCTTTCCTCCCTCCCTCCTTTCCTCCCTCCCTCCACCTCTCTGCAACTGTGTCTTTCAAATGAACAAATAAATCTATAAAAAAATGAAAATGAAAATGAACTCCTTCCTCCAGCTCAACCCCACAACTCTGGTACCAATTTACCCAGAATCCTGAGGCACTGGGAATCTTTAGCATTTCATTTATTAGGTTATTTTCAGGACATTCAACCAAGTGTCACAGGTCACTGAAAGCAGCAGATCTCTATTTTTTGTTTTGCTTTAGTCAGAACATTTTAGCTTCTCTTCAACAAGATCATCATTCCATTTTTCTTTGGAAGCTTATCTTACAAGGCCAGTAAAGGACTACATTCTTAAGCCTAGAGACTTTCCATTTATAGCTTTCCATTAAGCCTCTTAAAGGTATGTATTTATACCAATTAAATATTTAAAAGGTAGGCTCTTTTATGAAATATCTTCTCTATTAATTCAAAAAGAGATTATAATTTATATTTCTAAAACCTTTTTAAAAGGGTTTGAGTTGGCTCACAACAAAAGACACAAATAGATTAAGACTGTTATATCAAAACAGCACAGTACTACAAATGAGGATACAAAAAATCATCATGGTCATGATTATGCGAAAAAATTTAGCTCCAAGCTTATCTTAGACTAAGGAAAAATGGAAACAGTTAAATAAGCAATGTTCATTATTTTATACAAAATATATAATACTTTTATATACTAATACTAAATGTGGTCCTGGTATAGTACCAAATTGCAATAGAAATTTATCTTATGACCCTTCAGGGAAAATTATTTTCATAAAATGGTGTTTTCATCAGTGGCTGCTTTGAACTTCAATAAAAGTCAATAGCATGATATTATGCCAGTAATTTTAAAATTATTTCTAGCTTTGAAGCCTAGGAAAAATTTATCGCCACAGTTCTGTATATAAAATAGATAAATAGGAACTTCTCTAATAGAAACAGAGTTCAAGAGCCTAAAGCTACCATAATTAGTGATTATAGAATCTGGGTAAGGAAAAGAACTTTGTAGCCAATAAACTGATCAAATTGCTTGGCTTAAAAATACATAAATGAAAATAAAATGTCCTACAACTCTTCCACCTTCCTCCTCATAAGATTCAGAATGAGGCAATGATATCTATCATCCCCACTTCCACTGAGCATTGTACTGGAGGCCCAGCCAATGCCAGAAAGCAAAGGAGAAAAGGAAATTTAAGGCATACAGAAGGGAAGAGAAGTAAAACTTTTTTCACAGACATCATGATCAAGCATGTAGAAAATCTTAATCCATAAAGAGAAAGAAAAAAGGTACTAGAACTAATAGACTAACTGAGCAAGGTTAAAGCATTCAAGATTAACAATCACTTGAATTTCTATATACTAACAGCATGCAATTGGAAGTGAAAAATACATTCACAATAATCTCCATACCCATGAAATGTTACAGAATAAATTTAACAAAGTGTGCATAGGCAGTGCCCTGAAAAATTAAAGATTGGAAAAGATTAAAGAATATGTAGATGAGGACAGTGCTATGGAGTGAATTCTGCTCATTCCCAGTGCAATACATCGAAGCCCTACCACTCAATATGATGGTATTAGAGATGGGCGGTTGGATAATTAGGCTTAGATGAGGCCTTTTGGATGGGGCTCTCATGATGGGATTAGTTCCCTTGTAAGAACACAAGATTGCTCTTCCTCCTTCTCTCTCTCTCTCTCTCTCTCTGTGTGTGTGTGTGTGTGTGTGTACAGGTGTGTAAAGAGGACATGAGCAGGCCGGCGCCACGGCTCACTAGGCTAATCCTCCGCTTTGCGGCGCCAGCACACCGGGTTCTAGTCCCGGTCGGGGCGCCGGATTCTGCCCCAGTTGCCCCTCTTCCAGGCCAGCTCTCTGCTGTGGCCAGGGAGTGCAGTGGAGGATGGCCCAAGTACTTGGGCCCTGCACCCCATGAGAGACCAGGAGAAGCACCTGGCTCCTGCCATCGGATCAGTGTGGTGTGCCGGCCGCAGCGCGCTGGTCGCGGTGGCCATTGGAGGGTGAACCAACAGCAAAGGAAGACCTTTCTCTCTGTCTCTCTCTCTCCCTGTCCACTCTGCCTGTCAAAAAAAAAAAAAAAAAAAAGGACATGAGCATACAATTAGATGGCAGCCACCTGCAAAGCAAGAGAAGAGGCTTCTGAATGAAATTACCCTACCAGCACTCTGGTCTTGGACTTCCTTGGCTCCAGAACTGTGAGAAAATAAATTTCTTCAAGTCACTCTGTGGTATAGCAGACTATTGGTATAGCAGCCCAAGCTGAATAGGAGAGATATACCATATTCATGGATCAGCAATATTGTTAAGATTTAAGATATCAGGGCCAGCACTGTGGCATAGCAGGAAAGCAGTGGAATATGGCCCAGGTATTTGGGCCCCTGAACCCATGAGGGAAACCTGAAGAACCTCCTGGCTCCTGGCTTCAGATTGGCATAGCTCCAGCCATCGCAGCCTTTTGAGGAGTGAACCAGCAGATAGAAGACCTTTCTCTCTCTCTGTAACTCTGCCTTTCACATAAATCTTTAAAAAAAATCAATTCACTTCAAATTGTCCTAGACATTCAGCATAACCCCAATTAAAATTCCAGCAGATCCATGTGACCAAGAATTCCACTTGCAGCTTTATGTCCAGACTAACTAAAATCAGGGTTACAAATAGAAATTTGTATCACTACAGCATTACTTATGATAGCCAAAAGTTGGGAGTTTATTAACAGATGAATGAATAAACAATATGTGGTATATACATTCACCAAAACATATAATCATAAAAATTAAGTTCTGATATATGCTAAAAGGAATAAGTCTTGAAAGCATTTTCCTAACTGAAAAAAAAAGACACAGAAGGAAAACTACGTGAAATATCTACAATAGGAAAGTAAGTGGTGACAAAATATATTATAAGTTTTTAGGTGCTAGAGAGAATGCAGAGCTATTACTTGAGGGTGGAGAATTTGTTTGGGGTTATGGAAAATTTTGGAAGTAATGCTGATAGTCATGTGACACTGCAAATGTAATCAATACCTCCAGATTTTATACTTAAAAATGGTTAAAATAGGGAGCCAGCCAGTGGTACAGCAGGTAAAGCAACCACCTGCAGCACCAGCATCCCATATGGGTACCAGTTTAAGTCCCAGCTACTCTTCTTCTGATCTATTGCTCTGCTGTGGCTGGGAAAGCAGTAGATGGCGGCCCAATTCTTTGCTCCATCCACGTGGGAGACCCAGAAGAAGCTCCTCATCCCTAGCTTAAGATCAGCTCAGTTCCAGCCATTGCAGCCACTGGGGAAGTGGACCAGCAGATAGAAGACTGTACGACTCAGGTGTGACCCAGACTAATGTCAGAGTAGGCGGCCAAGGAACAGTCTCCGCTCCTCCTCCTCCAGCAGCAAGTGATGCAAGATCCAGCTCTTGGAGAACACAGCAGCGAAATGAGCTTAGGACTTTGCCTTGAAGCTCAGGGTTAGGCCTGCCTTGGTGACATCTAGCATCAAATTAAGTCAAAGGCCTCCATCCCTAAGCCAGTTCTCACACAAATGTAGTCAAGATCAGCCCTAGCATCTGGCCTCTTGAGACCTACACCCAGGTGAAATGAAAGCATGTTTCAATCTGCATCACCCCCAGGCTCTCATGGGACTGGTATGCACAAGGCATCAGAGGGTGTTGTAGCTCCAAGATTCACATGCAACCCATATTAGTGTCAGCCTGAGTAGCCTATCTTCACCATTCTTCCCCAGCTGTGAGTAGACAGCAAGAAGCAAGGTTCCAGCTACTTGAAGATAGGGAACCAAAGTGAACACACAGCTGTGTTTTGGATCTGGTTAAATCATCAGGCAGATATTAAAGGACAGTAGCCTATGGATGGAGCCCCTAGACCTCACACAGCCCCAAAGTAGAGACAGGGCCCCAGTCAACTGGACTTACATCCTGGCCAGCATCACCTGGCGCTAATGGCAGCAGTCTCAGCTACAAGTTCACCTAAGCACCAGGCAGTACATATAAAAGTAGACCTTTACCATCCTCTCAGTGCTGCCCTGGTATGAAGGGACTGTGGGCTCTGGGTGTGATACACCGTTGCAGCACAGGTGGCCACAGCATTGCCCACTCCATTCCTCTTCCAATCCCAGGCAGCACAATGCAGAGACAATGATTAACTGCTTGGGGGAAGAAAAGACTGATTGGTGGCTAAGACACTGCATAGAATCCTGGTGCTGACAACGAGTGGGATTGTGTGCTTGCTTATACTTGGTGGATTTGGGATAGCAGCACCATGGCCTCACTGTGCTTCTCTTGAAACAGGTACTCAAGTGATCTCTCCAGGACCCCCAGAGGGTGATCCAATAACCCTGGCCATAGTGGACTAAAGGCTGACTCGAGACCCTGTCCAAAGGCTGCCACCACATTTTCCACACCCCTGCTGGGTCTGACAACAGCACTCTAAAGCCCCCACTGCTGCTGCCATTAATTCTGGTGGAAGAAGATACCTGGAGACTACACTGCAGCGTGGAACTGGAAATAAAGCTGCAATAGCCTACCCAAAAAATACCCAAGGACTCTTCTACAGGAAAACGCCTTCTGCATGAAGCCTGCTCATTAAAAGTGAGAGAAACGCTGCACAACAGTAGATATCAAAACAAACACCACAAGTATGAAAAGCAGGGCAATGTTACACCTCAAAGAAACACAACATTCGTTTAATAACAAAGAAAAGCAGATTGATGGAATGCCTGATCAAGTACTTAAAAGAATGAAAATTAACATTCTTAAAGAGAAATGAGAGGATATAGACTATGAAATAATCCAAAAAATGATGCATGATATGAGTGAGAGATCTGGCAAAGAGGCAGAAGTTGAAAAAGAAACAAATCTTGGCCGGCGCCGCGGCTCACTAGGCTAATCCTCCACCTGTGGTGCCCGCATTCTGGGTTCTAGTCCTGGTTGGGGCACCGGATTCTGTCCCAGTTGCTCCTCTTCCAGTCCAGCTCTCTGCTATGCCCTGGGAGTGCAGTGGAGGATGGCCCAAGTCCTTGGGCCCTGCATCCACATGGGAGACCGGGAGAGACACCTGGCTCCGGATTAGCGCGGTGTGCCGGCTGCAGGAATACCCCATCAGATTTATTCATAGTAGCTTTAAAAAGTCCAGAAACAACCCAACTCTCCATCAAATTGTGACATATCTATTCAATGAAATACTACTCAACAATAGAAAGGAATAGAGTATTGCTGGTACTGTTATATTCAATGAAATGGATGAATTTCAAAAATATTTTGCTGATAAACAGAAGAAATACCAAATGTATCATTCTATTCATATGAAATTCAAAAAGAGGTAAAAACTAATCTGTAACAACAGAACACACATCAGTGATTTGCCCGGACCTGGGTTTATGGCTCATAGGAGAGAGGTGACTATAAAGTAGAAGCGAGAGGGGCTGGCGCTGTGACGTGGTGGGTAAAGCTGCTGCCTGCAGTGCCAGCATCCCATGTTGGGCTCTGGTTCAAGTCCCGGTTGCTCCACTTCCAATCCAGCTCTCTGCTATAGCCTGGGAAAGCAGTGGAAAATGGCCCAAGTCCTTGGGCTCCTGCACCCGAATGGAAAGACCTGGAGGAAGTTCCTGGCTCCTGGCTTCGGATCAGCACAGCTCTGACCATTGCAGCCAAATTGGGAGTGAGTCAGCAGATGGAAGATCTCTCCGTCTCTCCCTGCTCTCGCTCGTGCGCTCTCTTTCTCTCTCTGCCTCTCCTTCTCTATGTAACTCTGACTTTCAAATAAATCTTAAAAGTGGAAGGGAGAATGTTTGAGTGATAGATACTCTCCATCTTGATGGTGTTACATAGGTATATACATTTGTCAACTTTCACCAAATTGTATATTTAGAGTGAGTGCATTTTATTTAATGTAAATCATGCCTCAATGGAGGCTTTAGGAGTGGAAACAAATACCCACACCCATTACTGAATCCACATTATGTGCTTGCTGAAGCTGAAGCAAAATGAATCAAAGCAATGCAGCCAAGCTCACCCACAAGTAAGCTGAAGTGTGGCTTAAATTAAGCTTGAGAATAAGCAGAATTTCAGGTAGCTGGCAGCACCAGGCCAAACTGCTTCCTCATCCCCAGCTGGGCAATGTCTACATTCTCTTCCACCAGAAGTGTGCAACACCCAGGTTATCCTCAAAAGCCAGGAGAACGACTAGGCAGCATCCTTCTGCTGAAAGAAGACAACAGCTCTTGGCAAGTGGGCTCCTGAGACAGGACTTTGGAAACTTCTGCCAGGGCCAGCCATCAAGTATATTCTTTAGAAACCACTTTATAACATGTTGGAGTACTTTTGCTACTTCTGTTGCCTGCCTAACCACAATAGCCCACCAGTTCTCAATCCCCCACCCCCAAGGTGCCTTAGGAATCTACTCAAGATGTCTAGGTTTGAAAGAGATAATTTTAAAACACTGGAATTACAACCAAGGTGGTGGCCCAGATATTCTTCTTTGTGTAGATATAAATGTATTTGGTGGCATTTTACTGCTATTGTAGAGGGGAGTAGGGAAAGAGAGGAGAGAGAGCAGGCACACATAGCCATCCTCTGGTTCACTCTCCAAATGCATGCAACAGCTAATGCTGGGCCAAGCTGAAACCAGGAACGGAGAATTCAATCCAGGTCTCCCTGATGGGTGGCAAGAACCCTATGACTTGAGCCAACACTGCTGCCTCCTAGGTTCTGCATTAGCAGCAAGCTGAAGGTAAGAGCCAGAGCCAGGATTCAAACCTGAGCACTCCACATGGGAAAAATGTCTTAACTGCTATCTAAATGCCTGTTCCCTTCCTGAGGCTTTTCTAAATTTCCTAATAAAGTCCATTTTCTCTGATGATCTTATAGGCAACTTCTAATATTAATGCAAACATTGATATGAATGGCAATATTATAGTTCTCATAGACTGCATGTTAAATCAAATCCCCATAGATCTATGAAGAGACTGCAATCAGAGCCTTAGGATCTCCATTTTAACACTCTTCCTGGTGGTAACAATACAGTGTTCCAACCCATTGCTCTAATGTGTTGTTCACTGTTGCATTGCTCTGCCAGAGACACTTAACGTTTTAGTCATCCATTAGGATGGAATGAGTTGATTGACAGGCTAGATAATCAGTAAATGCAATCAAAATCAAATGAATCACTCCACACTGTCTACAAATTAGCCCTCATGAAGACATACCATGATTATTCTCATGAAGACACAGTAAGATTATGTTTGCCTAGGGCAATAGCTAAGTGATGACCAACTTCTGCTTTTGCAAACAAAATTTAAATATAAGTGATATTCATTAGATAAAAACAATCTTAGGAAAACAACCCACAAAGAATATTTACCTTTATCTCCTACAGAACTGTAATAAAGATTGCCTAAAAGAACCGCTGCCATAGATTGAATTTCTTCTGAGAAAAGGTGTGAACTCTTACAGGTGGCATCCAGATGGAAAATTAGTCCCTTTCCACCCACCAGAAAAAAGTCTATAAAACCTCTTCCACAACAGCAGAAGAAAAGGAGGACTTTTTTTGCCAAGAAAGTTTGTAATTTGGGCACTCAGTACTGCAATGATTTGGAATAGTGTCGAAGAGAACAAATAACTAAACTACAGAAATTGAGTTGATGGAGGGGTAATACGTCCAAGTCTAAACTTTGAACAATGGTAGGCAGACTATTTTCCACAATTTTTTCTGCTTTTGATCTTGAAAATGAGTAAATCAACATGAGCCAGCATGGGTCAACACAAGATACAGAAGAGAACAGGGACAATAAAATAGAGAAACCCCAGTACAATCAACCCAAGATACTCTCCTAAGCAGCCTCACTAATGCCTTGACAGTTCAACCCAGAACAATGTCTACGTATACCTGCATCAATTTACTTACAAATCTTTATTTATATGTGCCTAAGTTTACAAATTATTGGTTCACTTTAAACAGTTCATTTTTTTTCTGGGTGCAGTCCCTCAGTCAATCCTGTTAAAAAATTTAAAACTGCATGTATTAATAACAAAAAGTCTTCAAACTAGGTGATTCCGATCAACAATTACAATTATGATCATTTAAGAGCATCTCTTTTTACTAAGGATTCTCAGCTTTTAAGAATGATTTTCTTAAGAAAAATTTACTGTGAGTGATTTATTAAAAAAATTTCTGGTGCTGGCACTGTGGCATAGCTGGTAAAGCCATCACCTGCAGTACTGGCATACCCTATAGACAGCAGTTTGAGTTCTGGCTCTCCCACTTCTGACTGAGTTCTCTGCTGTGGCGTGGGAAAGCACTGGAAGATGGTCCAAGTCCTTGGGCCCCTGCACCTGTGTGGGAGACCCAGAAGAAGCTCCTGGCTCCTGGCTTTGGATTGCTGCAGCTCTGGCCACTGTGGCTACCTGGGGAGTGAACCATCAGATGGAAGCCTCTGCCTCTGACTCTGCCTTTCAAATAAATAAGTAAATCTTAAAAAAAAAAATTCTGCAGATATGAATTCAATTAAACACCTCAAGAACCAGATGATATAACAAACTGAAGCATAAACAAAGACTGCAGGAGGCAACAAAAGCCAAAGAACACCATTAATAGAATAGAGGGGGTCATTTGATCCCGGGGTTAAGTCACCACTTTGAACATGAGCATGGCTTTATGGAAGTGTCTGAAATCCCGTCCTAACTCCATTTCTAAATCCAGGTTTCTGCTAATGTACACCTTTAGAGGCAGCAGACAACAGCTCAAATACCCGAGTCCCTGCCACCCACATGGGAGACCAGGATAGAGTTCCAGGCTTCTGACTTTAGCCTGGCCCAGCCCTGACTACCATGGGCACTTAAGGATTAAACCAGCAGATAGAAGAGCTCTCTCTCCCCCCCTCCCCCAAACTGTGTGTGACACACAGTTTCACAGAGGCAAGGGATCTGTACACCGCGGGGACGCGGGGTGTCGAGGTGTCTCACGTGCTGGGTTCTGGAGCTGCCTCCACCCTGAGGAGAGGGCAAGGGGTTGGCCTCCAGCCCCCCGACTCCTGGCTGTGCACACTCTGCAGGTGACCCTGCTCTCTCGCCCTCAATGTCCCTGCCTGTAAGATGGGATGATATGTGTGCCTGTCCCACTTGGCTATTTCAAGATCAGTGCTAGGCACGGACTTGGGCCCCAAATACCTCAGGTCACAGTGGCGCCTGCTGTGCACTAGCACAGAACTGTCCAAGGGGAATCCATAGTGACAGAAGTGTGCTCGATCTTCAGCTTCTGATACTGTACCCACCAGCCACAGGCGAGCGGTGAGCGTTTCCAGTGTGGCCAGGGCAACAGGGGAAGTAAAATTGTAGTTTTACCCAATCCTATCTCACTTAATCCTAATTCTTATTAAAACTTAAGAAACAAATAAATATGGTTATTGGCAAAGTGGAAAAATGGGTAGATGGAGCACAAGCATGAGAAGAAACTTCAATATATTTTCCCCAAAGAAATTATAACTTCAAGAATCACTGCTCATAGAATAGTCCTAAAATGAAAAGTTGTAATATTTAGAAACTGGACCACAATCCAGTTACTGGAAAACTTAGATATTTCGAACAGCTTGAGTATATGACTTTTCTTTTGTAACTGTGAATTTCATGAACTTTAAATGCAGACCAGGTGTTTCTGATAGAAATCTGCCGGAGTTGAGATTGCTGTGGATATAAAATACTGAGTTCTAAAGACTTAGGATGAGAAGAAAGAGTACAAAATAACTCATTAATCATTAAAAATATAGATGGGGCAGTGTTGTGACATAGTGGATTAAGCTGGTTGCAGGCATCCCATAATAAGTGCTGCTTCTTCTTTTTTTTTTTTTTTTTTTTAAACTTTTATTTAATGTATATAATTTTCCAAAGTACGACTTATGGATTACAATGGCTTCCCCCCCATACCGTCCCTCCCACCCACAACCCTCCCCTTTCCCACTCCCTCTCCCCTTCCATTCACATCAAGATTCATTTTCGATTATCTTAATATACAGAAGATCAGCTTAGTATACATTAAGTATGGATTTCATCAGTTTGCTCCCACACAGAAACATAAAGTGAAAAATAATAGATGATTTTTTTTAAATGATGATGAAATCAGAGCAGACCTATTGTCATGTTTAATCCCAGTGAGAGTCAAGTTGGGAATTGATAATTTCTTTTTTTCTTTTCTTTTTTTTTTTTTACAGAAGATCAGTTTAGCATGCATTAAGTAAAGATTTCAACAGTTTGCACCCCCATAGAAACACAAAGTGAAATATATTGTTTGAGTACTCGTTATAGCATTAAATCTCAATGCACAGCACATTAAGGATAGAGATCCTACATGAGGAGTAAGTGCACAGTGACTCCTGTTGTTGACTTTACCAATTGACACTCCTGTCTATGGCATCAGTAATCTCCCTATGCTCCAGTCATGAGTTTCCAAGGCTATGGAAGCCCTCTGAGTTCTCCGACTCTTATCTTGTTTAGACAAGACAAGGTCATAGTCAAAGTGGAGGTTCTCTCCTCCCTTCAGAGAAAGCTACCTCCTTCTTTGATGACCTGTTCTTTCCACTGGGATCTCACTCGCAGAGATCTTTTGCCAGAGTGTCTTGGCTTTCCATGCCTGAAATACTCTCATGAAGTGCTGCTTCTAATCCAGCTCCCTGCTAATGCACCTGGGAAGGCAGCAGCAGACGGCCCAAGTACTGGAGCCCCTGCATCCACGTGGGATACCTGGATGGAGTCCCTGACTCCAGGCTTCAGCCTGAGCACTTGCAGGCATTTGGCGAGTGAACCAGTGGATAGATGATATCTCACTGTCTCTCCTTCTCTGTCAGTTAACCTTTCAAGGAAATAAATCCTTTAAAAAATAATGATTACATGTTGACGTGACAGCTTAGATATACTGTGTAATAAAATACATTACTTTAAAATATAGAAACAAAACAATTATTACAAAGTAGCAGATGAAAGACAATACAATAGATCAAAAAGAGTATTAAAAGGCATGGTGCAACAACATTTCTGTGGTAATGAGGGAGGGAAGAAAATAACTCTTTTGGCCAGCACCGTGGCTCACTAGGCTAATCCTCCGCCTATGGTGCCGGCACCCCAGGTTCTAGTCCCAGTTGGGGCGCCGGATTCTGTCCCGGTTGCTCCTCTTCCAGTCTAGCTCTCTGTTGTGGCCCGGGAGTGCAGTGGAGGATGGCCCAAGTGCTTGCGCCCTGCACCCACATGGGAGACCAGGAGGAAGCACCTGGCTCCTGGCTTCGGATCGGCACAGTGCACTGGCCATAGCGGCCATTTTGGGGGGTGAACCAACGGAAGGAAGACCTTTCTCTCCTCTGTCTCTCTCACTGTTTAACTCTGCTCGTCAAAAAAAAAAAAAAAAAAAAAAAAAAAAAAAACACAACAACAACTCTTTGAAGGGACACACGAAATTCCAGGAAAATTTGATTAAAAAAAAAAAAAAAGATTATCTGCACGAAAGTGCTCTGGTTATGTACCCCCCTCAATTTCAGAAATGAAGAAAAATAAGGTAGTTATGAGTTCTTGCTATCTATTCATATGAACACAGAACAATTTCCAGAACAATCACTGTTATATTTATAATGATTATTTCTAGGAGGTAGAATTTAAGGTGTTATAATATTTTCTTGGTATTTTTCTCTATTGTGCATTTATAATGAGCAGTAAGTATATGTTTCTTTGACAAAAGCCATGCAGTCATTCTCACTATGAAAAGAAAGAATAAGGAAGGCATGAAGAAGGAGAGTAGGAAGGGAAGAGACTATTGATTTGTCCAGGTAACACTTTCTTAGTTAGCCAGCATTACAATAGGAGGAGGAAAGGATGAAAGAGAGGCATTGACAAGAAGGACAAGAAATAGAGAAATCACTTTTCACTTTGTGCTAATCACAAATCATATGTGAATTCTTGGCAATTTCAACACACACACCCAATAAATTAGAATTTCACTGTCAGTGATTTTGCCTGATATTTACCTCTAATTTGGAGTTTCTAAAAGAGAATGTCTTTGCAGGGATCCAACTGTGCTACTGATTAAAAGAGGTCTGTATTCCATAAATATTTACATTCTGCTCTACAAGTGCAGAGAAACAACTTGATGTGCCAGCCGCTTTCCCACTTAAACAGATCCTACCCAAGGAAACAATTGTGGATCATTGTCTACATCTAATTATCTTTTCTCCCGGGTCTCTGGTGGAATGTCATATCCCCAAGGACACAAGCTCTGCTTTCTCTTTGTTCCAGATGATGCCTGGCTTTGCACAGGGGACTACAAATAAAAAATAAAACTTTAAGCTAAGTGACGGTTATGATAATGTTGTTTCAGTCTCCCTAGGGGTAGGCTGTGAACTATGTTAACCAGACATAATTTTCACTAAGTTGTAGATCTAGGTGGCTTTGCCAAGCACAGTTCCATTTGCTATGAGACTTTCACAATTACAGGGCCTACAACCTTCTCAGTCACTCAAATTTCATTTAGGGTTTAGCAACTGGTGTGCTGTCTACCTCCCTACCACTACTCCGTGACATATTCTTAGGGACTCCAATATACCTTGCCCTAATGGATTTGTGGACAGTTCCAAAAACTGATGCTCCCCTATCAAACTGTAACTGTTAGAACCTTGCGTTGTATCTGTTTCCCACTTGCACCCCAGCAGTTGAAAGTGGCTAAAGAAACATTCACCTCTCTGATCTCATATAAATTAAGAAACATCTTTCCTTTCTTAAGCTCATGAGCACAAGTCTTAAAAAAGGCCTCATTACCAGCCAGCACCTTTGTGTTTTCACAGTAAATTCATTTCCCCACTCCACACCAAAATTTTACATATTTTTCTCTCACCTCAAATCCCCCAATACTCCCTCTTCTCTTTCAGTCTAGGTTTGTGACCTTAATTTCTACTCCACTGAAAGATTAAAAGCAATCAAAAGGAAATGTCCTCATTTTCTCACCAACAGATCTTCTAATCTAGCTGTATCTGGCTCATCCACTCTGCTTTGCTCCTAGTACGTGTGAAATCGCCTTTGTCCATCTAAGCCACCTTTCACAGCACCGAGGATCCTATCCCTTCTCACCGATTCAGACTGCTACTGAGTTTCTTCTCCCACTTTGCTGGCCCTTCAGGTTCCCCGCCTCAACTGGGTTGTTTCCATTAGGGTGGAACTATGCTGTAAAAAGTCTCTTGCCTTGAAAAGCCAACAATCAGGGCCCACATTGTGGTGCAGCAAGTTAACCTGCTGCTTGCGACACCATCATCCCATATCCAAGCACCTATTTGAGTCTCAGTTGCTCTG